>NW_020926031.1:996129-1132818 GCF_003984885.1 Neopelma chrysocephalum
GAAAAGAAAAGAAAAGAAAAGAAAAGAAAGGAAAGGAAAGGAAAGGAAAAGAAAAGAAAGGAAAGGAAAGGAAAGAAAAGAAAAGAAAAGAAAAGAAAAGAAAAGAAAAGAAAAGAAAAGAAAAGAAAAGAAAAGAAAAGAAAAGAAGGAAACGAAACGTTTTTCCATCCTCGTGTCCCCATGGCAGCTTTTGCCCAGAAGCGGGAGGCCTGGCCCGCCGGGCGTACAGCAGCTCCCCCCGCTTCTTTTGTCCGAGTCGGTGATAACACCTTCCCCCAGCTCAGATTTTTTTTTTCTTTCTATAATTTTTTCCTCCCCCCCTTCTTTTCCTCTCCAGTTTCGGGCTGGAAATGCCCTGCTGGCGTCGAGAGCGGCGGGGCGGGTGGGGGGTGCCGGTGGTCCTGCTCGCCCCGCCGTTCTCCCGCTGCCGCTGCGCATCCCCCGCGCCCAGGAAGCGCTGCCTGCACCTATTGCCTTATCGGTCTGCCGCGTTCTCCCTCTGCTAAGCTCTACCTGGCGTTAGCCTTAAAAAAAGAAATTATAATAATAAAGGTCTCTCTCGTGTGTTCTTTTCCTGTCATTTTTCTTGCAGGTACTGTGCATAAAGTAACTTTAAATGCAAACGGGATGGGAGATCTCTGTGATAGAAAAGTCTGGCGTAACCTCGGACCGACGGAGTGTTTTTTCGGTCACAAAGAAGGACGTCAAAAAGTATATTAAAATGGTAAAGATTTTATTGTATCGGAAAAAAGAGCTATCTGTACAATTCTAAGAGACAGTAAATAAAGCGACATTGTCCCTATCGGAACTTAAATAGCAGGCCTTTTAAAATTTGTACAATTCAAACAAAAACAAGTCTTAAATCTGTACATTTTTATTAATTTATAGTGTAATATTTAAATGTAGTGATTTTGGGATTTGTCCTTTTTTATTTCCATAGCATGCAAAAATTCTAAAAAGAGTAAAAAATAATTCTAGGATTTTTTTTCATTTTCCTTTTTTTTTTTGTTACCACCTTCATATCAAAAATACGAAAGGTAGCTTTTAATAAAAGCACAAACATAGCAGAAAATGGTAAAAATAGCTTTTAATTGGTAAAATGAGGCAGAAATTGCATTGGAGACAAATCTCTATGCTCTAGAAAAAAAAGAAAGTATATATTTTTCAACTTGCATTATAACCCAGCCCCAAGTTCCCCGGATTGCAGAAGAAAAAATATTTTTAAAAGAAAAAAATAGTTCGTGCACATTCGAAACATGCAAGGAAAGGAAATTGGCTAATTCTTTGCTGTTGCCGTTTTAAGCCTAACTTAAATCTTCTCTAAAGTGGTTCGTTTCGGAAGTCTTTGAAAACAACTGCTTTCCCAAACATCTGCTGGAAGCCGAGTTTATTCCAAGGTTATGCCTCTCCCTTTTAGATAAAATAATCATCATTGATAGCTATTAAAAAAATAATAATCAAAACCTCAAAAAGAATGGGGAAGGAAAAAAATCCAATATATACGTTTAAATATTTATACAGAAGCCGTCCGTAATTGCACCGTTCCGAAGATGTGGCAGGCGGAGGGATATCGACTCTACCCTAAATTAATCGAGATCTGTGTGTGTCTGTGGTGGGGTTCTATTGCTTATTGCTCCGACCGAGGGGAGCAGCCGCCCCGCCGCGCTGCCGGGGCCGGGATGGGGGGCCGAGGGTGCCGGTTTGGAGCTGTCGGGATGGGGGGGGGGGGGGTAGGGGGGGGGGGGGGGGCCGCCGGCCGCCCCTCAGTCATCCACGTCGATCTCCACGTCCTCCTCCTCCTCCTCCTCCTCCTCCTCGCTGTCCCGGCGGCTGCGGGGCCGCTCCGTGGGGGGCGAGGCGGGGCGGGGCGGTGGCGGGGCACCGGGCTCCCGGGCGGCGGCGGGGGGCGGCGGCGGGGACCCGGGCCGCGCCTTGCCCCTTCCCTCGGCGCTGGGCTCCAGCTCAGCCAAGGCCACGATGTCCACGGAGGGGTTAGGGCCCAGCTTTTTGGCCGATTCCACGTCGGCCTTCATCTCCTCCAGGTCTCTCTTGAGCTTGGCGCGGCGGTTCTGGAACCAGGTGATGACCTGGGCGTTGGTGAGCCCCAGCTGCTGGGCGATCTGGTCCCGGTCCGCCGGCGACAGGTATTTTTGGTAGAGGAACCGCTTCTCCAGCTCGTAGATCTGATGGTTGGTGAAGGCCGTCCGCGACTTCCGACGCTTCTTCGGCGTTTGCCGCTGCCCGAAGATCGTCATCCCGTCCCGGCCTGCCGACGAGCCGCCAGATTGTACCCGCTTTCCACATGTCCACCCCGACCCGAGCCCCCGGCCCCCACACCCCTGCCCCGTCGGTATCTGGAGGGAGTGGGGCAGAGCAGCCGCTCCTGCACCCCGAGGGCCGCGGGGCGAGGATGCCGCCGGGTACCGGCCGCCAAGGGACCCCCCTCATCCCATCCCATGCGACACCCCGGGAGATGGTGGGGGGTGGGGGAGGTGAGAAGGAAAACCAGGCCGTGGGGAGGAGCGGGGCACCCACCCGCTGGAGGATCCCCCCACTCCAAGGGGGTCTTACCTTCGGCCGCCTGCAGCACGCTGACTTCCAGCCCTTTGAAGGTCTTGCTGGCCAGCTCTTCCAGGGCGCAGAGGGGCGAGGTCTGGGAAAGCAGCGCCCGGCCGGAGAGGGGCAGCCCGGCCGGGGGGTGCTTCTCGGCAGCGGACAGGAGGTGTGCCGTTCCGCAGAGGGTGTAACTCCTCCGCACCGAGGGCTTGTTGAGGATGTCCTCGATGCTGAAGGGGGTGAGGGGCTTGTTGGAGTTGGCCGGCGGTGGGAGGTGATCCAAGGGGCTCCGCCGCCGTTCTTCCCCCGAGGAAGGCTTGGGTTCTTCTTTGGAAGTCATGGTGGGGCCGGGCCGCGCGGGGCTGCCTTCCCCACCCGCGACGGGGATGCGCTGCCGCGGGCAGAAGTCCCCGGCGGGACCGCGGGGTGACGGCGGCGAAGACAGCGAGCAAAAGTTGAAGCCCACCTCCAACTCCGGCGGAGGAGCCCCGGGTCCTCCCGGGGAGAGCCACGTCGGGCGGCGGGCCGGGCGGGCCGGGCGGCGGGCGGGCGGGCGCGGAGAGGAGCAGAGCTGCCGTCGGTCCCTCGCCGAGAGGTGGTCCTGCCGTACCTCTTGTCCCAGGGTTTTGGGTCGGAGATTTTTCCCCCCCTCTCTCTCTTCACTCTCTCTCTCTCTCCTCTCTCTTTCTCTTCCTTGCTGCTATTTTAAGAAACACCCCAAATCACAGCACTTTCCCTGCCCCCCCCCCCCCCCAAAACCCCCCCCAAAGAAAAATAAAAAAAAAAAAAAAAAAAAAAAAGAAAAAGCAGACTTCGGCGAGGGGGAGAGCAGCCCTCGCACCGAGACCTCAGACCAGGGGGAAAGAAGCAAGAAGAGATGGGGTAATTGACTATTGCTAACAAGTTATTGTTGATTGGGAGGTAATCAATTATCTTCAATGACACTTTTCGCCCTCTCTCTCTCTCTCTCGCTCTCTCTCTCTCTCTCTCTCTCTCTGTCCAATGCAGGCTTTTGCAAGTTCGGAGACCCATTAATTAGGAGGCGGTATGGAGGTGGAGCCCAGTTGAATTATAATGCTGAATGCACTTGTCATATTCTGGCCCTGCTATTTGTTTGGACATATATATTTTTAAATTACATTACAAACCAACCTTTATTGCATCAGGATAATACAGTATAGTGAAAAATAATAACGGAAAACAAACCAAAACGAAAAATATCCGGCTGTATATATTTTTTTCTGCCCCCTGAGATTTTTTTTGTTTTGTTTTTTTCTTCCATTTCTTCCTCCTGTTAATTTCGGCTACCAGGTTATTTAAAATGTCTCTCTCCGGCTCTACGCAGAGCCGTTTGATTTTATTTATTTTTTTTTTTTTTAATGAGGGGAAGAAGGGGAGAGCCTGGTTCCAGGTAAGGCAGACCTTTCCTTTACAATAAAATCCGAAGGTTTCCGCCGAATTTGTCGTGCTCCTCTTTCCCAGCGCCCTGTGTTTTAGCGGGCTGCGGGGCCCGGGGCGGGAGCAGGCCCCTCCGGGAGGGTGCTGGTGCCGAGAGTGCCCGCGGAGGGCTGCGCGGCGGGTCGCGGGCCGGGTTCGTTCCCGGGACGTCGGCGGCTTCTTGGGCTCCGTTGGCGCCGGGGATGGCGGGTAGTCCTGGCCAGGGGCAGCGCGGGGGGAAAGGGCCGGGGAGGGCCGGTTTCCAGTCCGAGGCCTTTTGCTGCGAGCCCATGGGCGGCTCTGGAGAGGGGCAGCGGCGCAGGGCTTGCTGTGCCCTCCACTCCCGGGGGAACCCGGCCCGGCGCGGCAGGGACAGACCCGCTCCTCAGTATTTTCACCGGGGCCACCATCCCGCCTGTGCCTCGCCGTTCCACAGGGACGGAGACAAAGCCCAGAGCTGGGAGTAAGCAGCCTGCCCCCACCTCAGGCGTGAGTACCCCTCGGTCCCCGTGGGGCGACCGGGACGCGACCCGCGGGCCGGGCCGGGGCTGGACGGGGCGGGCGGTGGCTGGAGGGGCGGTGGAGCAGGAGGAGAGGCCGGGGCCGGATCCGGTCCTAACTTTCCCTCCTCACCTTGAGGGCCGGGAGGAGGACGGCTGGCAGCTCCCAGGCCGCTAGGTACCAAACAAGCACAAAAGAAGCAAATGGCTCCTCTCCTTAAAGCGCCCTCTTCCCATTTTTTATAGCTCTCTGGGAGTCTCTTTATGCAGTGACCTATTTTTAAAGGCCTATATTGGGTTATTCATCATATCAAATACTGCGAGGAACTGGAGGGGGGAGCCGGTTGGGGGGGGGGGAGCGAATTACACTGATTCTAAATCGCCTAGCTTCTTTGCTTTGCTAGGTGGATTATTTGCTTCGCTTTGCTTGGGTTTTATGAAGTGATTTAAACATGTTTTAACCAATTAGAGACTTTCCTCCTCTCCCTTGTGTCCTCTCACATTATTTTCTAGTGTGGCGTTTTATGTCAGGATTCGGGTTTTATTGAGAACTCGGACGGGAAGGCTGGTGTTGTAACCACAGAAATAAGACTTTAAAAAATAAAAAAAGGGGGAAAACCGAAATAAAAAGAGTCTCATTCCTGGATGCGAGTTTGGGTGGGCTGAACGGCGTATGGGATGCTCCGAGGCCCTGCCAGTTAGCGGCTGCAGCCTTCCCCGCGGAGCGCAGACCCAGGGCACAACTTGCGCCCCCATCTCGAGTGCAGCCCGTTCCACTCAGGGCACGGGCAAAAGTGCACCAGACACAGCGAAACCCTGAAAATCGTTTTCAATCTCCTGTTGTCCCTCTAGCCCGCATCTCCCCTCTTTGCCTACGCGGCAGGACAGGGCTTTAAATGCACCCTGTTGGGTTTTTTTTTTCCGGCTTCCTAATAGAGGCAGAGCCCAGCCGAGGGCGGACAGCAGCGTCAGTACAGACTCTTCGGCACAGAGGGACTCCTCTTCGTTTGCCTCGGCCGCTGCCTGTCAGGGGATAGCCGGGTTCATGCTTTGCATGAGCTCAGCCCGATGGCTCCAGACCTGCCGCTTGCCCTTGTGCCCAGCGTCCCCCCGGGACAGCACCTCACTGAGAAAAGGGGTGGCTGAGAGGGAAGGGGGCAGGTCCCTGCCCCCCGAGCCCCACGGCGCTCGGTGGCTGTCCCGACGGCCTCCGACCGACTCTCCTCTCCTCTGTGCTCTCGGCTGCCCGGTGGCGCCTTTGGCGGATTTGGGTTCGTTTTCCCTGCGCTCACTTTTCCTTTGCAACCACTGCATCTCGCTCCTCGCAAACAACTCCCTCTCTGCGCTCCGGGGTGGCCGAAAATCAGAGGAGGGGCAAGCTGGGCTGCCCCCACCCTGGCTTACCGATAGAGCTCAGCATCCCCCCTCTCACTCCTTGGAATTTAATTATTTTAATTTTCTTTTCGGCAGCCCTCTTGGCACTCAACCCCGAATTAGAGACCCTCAGTGCCCTCCCCCCCTCCCCAGCATGTCCCATTGCACCTCCCTGTCCTCAGAGGGTCGCGGGGAGCAAGGGGGCACAGAGGACAGTTGGGGGCCTGCTCCAGCCACCGCCACGGAGCTTCCCATCCTGCTAGGCTCTTCTGCCCGGCCCGCCGGAAGGCAGCTGGTAGTCGTGTGTCCCAGCTTTGAGGTCGTTTGGGGAAAAGCACTCTCATCCGATGCGCTCCAATCTCCCCACTTCTGCCTGCTTCAATTGCTGTGAGTGGGACCTGTCACTGATCTATTCCTTGTGCGGGTACGAGAAGTTTGAGTGGGGTCCCCGGCCGAGAGGCAGGGAGGCGAGCAGAGCTGGAAGGAACAGCGGCCCTTGGGTGTGCCCGGGAATGGATGACGGGGTCCCCCGAAACCGTCGGGGAAGCGTCCCTCCTGGTCCCTGCCTTCTTCTGTGGAAGAAAAGCCAGTAAAGCTGCGGCCCTTCCTCCTCCACGGAGCAGAAAACCGCCGCTGAATACGAAACTACTTGTGAGTGGGGAAACAACAAAAAAATAAATCTATGGCTATGGATAGCATCTTTGGAGGCGTCTCCCCTCGCCGTCCTCAGAGCCGTATTTCGGGGGGTAGGCGTGCATGCCCTCCCCGGAACAGTCCCAGGCCCGGCGGCCAGCAGCAGGGCACTCCCGGGACTGCCCGGCTCTCGCTGTGCGCGGCCCGCTCCTGTCCAGGAAAATGTCACAGGAATATAATTAAAGCAGGTGGCATATATCATTCAAGTGTTGATCACCAAAGTAACTGCGTACAAATGACACCTCCTTTCCCGGCATAGCTGAGCCGTGCATGGCTCCCAGCTATGTCTGCCTAGTTTAAGTGGTCTAAACACGTTACTGCTCCCTGTTAGCAGCGTGGAGAGGAGCAAAACTCTGTGCCCTCGAGCTGACAGCTAGTCCTGGCACAGCATGTCGCAAAAGCCGGGAGGGAGAGCCGGGAACCTAGGAAATAACTGTTATTTTTGTCTTTAAGCAACCCCCATCCAAGTTTTGGGCTCCGGGTGCCGAGAGGCGGAGAGTGCCTGGTGGGACCCGCTGTGAAGCCCGGAGGAGGGAGAGCCACGGCGGGGTCCGAGGTCCCTGTCCTAGTCTTCTCTACCGAAACTGCTGTAAAATGTACCTACAGGTACCCCCTGACCCCGCCGCCGCCGGGCGCTGCTCCGCGTTGGTCCCCTTGGAAAACAACCACTCCGAGCTGGGGGCCCGCCGGCTCCCATCTGTGATGGAGAGGGGGCGCTGGAGGACGGGGGGGCACTGCGGGGCCGGAGAGAAGCTCTCCCACCGAGCCCATCTCTGGAGGTCGTTGTATACCTATTGCCCGATCCTTCCTCCCCTCGCAACCACCTCCCTGCGGGGGAAAAAACTTCGCTGCATCAAAAATAAATGTGACCCGAGTGCCCGCATCTGGACTGGGAGCCGGGGCCAGGGCCAGCGCGCCCGGCCCGGCTCGGTTGGAGCGCACTGGCCCCGCGAAGCCCCGGCCTTTCCCCGGCAGAGAGAGGCGGAGAACCTGCAGTTCCCTCGGAGGGCTTCGGCGTGGGGATGGGACCTGCGCGGGGTCGACCAGGGACGAAACCCGCCGCCCCAGGAACCCGACTAGAAGCGGGATGCGGGGAGCAGCCCCACTCGGGCGGGTTGGCAGCGCGGTGCCCGGCTCCCCGACGTTCTTCGGGGATTTTTCGTTTGCAAACGAACTCCCCGGGCGACTCAGCGGAGCCGAGACAGGCGGAGCTACAGGGATCCTCCACCTTTTGCCCACCCCTGGGGCCGATTTGTTTCCCCCCACAAAGCCCCCGCATAGAGTAGCTGGCACGGCGGTGCTTACACCGCTCTTGCCTCCACGCCGCGGGACCGGGGGAGGGGAGGGAGCCTCAGTTTGAGCGAGTCCCTGGGTGTAAGCGGGGATGCTCTCGGGCGGGTGCAAGGGAAATAGGGGATCCCGTCTCCGCCGCAAGACCTTTTATAATCACAAATCGAAAGTAACGCCCGGGGCGGATCAACACCTTCAGCCACTTTATCGTCCTACATGGGGCCCCAGGGAGAATTTCCCACAGCAGGGGAGAAAAATGGGGGTGTCCCCATTTCAAATGTCGTTGGCCAGCAAGTCCCCTCTCCTCTCAGCACGCCGGGGACCCCCTCGAATCACTGCTCCTGGTGGATTTTAGGGGATCCCCGGGCTTTGTTTGGGCTAGAGAGGCGGTCTGTGCAGATGGCGCCCCAGCCAGACCCCCGGTTTGCTCCCGGGGACAGGGTCCTCCTGCAGCCGCTCCAGGGGTTCCTTCGCGGGAACGGCCAATACGAGCATCTGAACGTATTTAATCTTTTAAATTCCAGTATTTTGTTTCCTAGTCCAAGAAATTCAGCTGGAAGCAGGCTCCCTGGGAAGAACAGGCAGGACATGCCCGTCCCAGCTCCATGCAAGGCGAGAACTTGATTGTTATTATTTTATTTTTTTTAACCCCCCTAAATACTCCGATAAATGCAATTCGCAGGACCCCTCTGGATGGCAGAGATTTAGCAGTTCTCGGGCTCTCCCTGCCCCGTTCCAGTTCCGGAAGAGGCAAGGCCGGGCCGTGGTGCAAGCAGGGAAGAAGACTCGTCGGAGGGTATCAGCGCACCCCCGACTCTCCGTTCAGAGCCTGTTTGTCACCTGGGCCGCTCTTGTTTTCGGACGAGAGCTGCCACCGCCTTCTCTCCAGGCCACCTCAGCTCCAGGGAAGAGGCTGGAGGGGGAGTAAGCTGGAGGGGTCCGTGGCCGCGGAGCTCACCCTGAGACCGCGGGGATGGGCGCTGGGGAGGCGGGGGCAGACAGTGCCCGGCCTGTACAGCTGCGTCCGGAGGCGGTTTCATTGTCGCCTCTGGGCCCCGCGAGGCTGGTCTGGGGATGTCAAGACCCGAGGTGATGCCCACCTCGTCCCGGCTTCCTCGCTTCCCCCGGCAGAGGAGCGACGGAGGGTCTGCCCGCAAGATGCCCCCCTGCCCCGCAACTGCGCTGCGGACTCGGGGCTCTGCAAAACTTTGTTTGTGGGGGGGACACGACACAGCCACCCAGGGCTGTGACAGCCGAGCCGCACTGGCTCCTCCGAGACCTGTAATATCTCTGCTGCTCCCGGCACGCGTGAATAATTCACCAGGCTGCCAAATGCAAGTAACATTTGTGGCAGCTATGAAGGAGCCGGGGAGGCGAGGGCTCATTTTTGGGGGGCAGGAGGAGGTGTAGGGAATCAATTGAAACTTAATAAAGGGAGTGGGGGGGGGGAATGGCGGAAATAAGGCAGGCAACTTCTTCTAATAACAACTTGGTTTTAATAATTCAGGAGCAGTCATTGGATTATAGCGCAATATCCGAAGTACACGTTGCCGGCACAGTGCGGGTGGATAATGTAATCGGAGCTCATTTCGCCTTCCAATAAATTACAGCAGCAAAAGTTTCCTGTTAAAGCAGTTATTTGTATTTCTTTTTGTGAAGGTGATCCCCCTTCCAACAACTGCAGTGAGAAAATTAATTAAAAACTAATATTTCCATCCTTTGCAAAAGCATCCCTAAGATTCAGAGCTAGATTTTGACTGTGATCTCTTCCAACTTCAAGCGCCGTGAGGCTGCTTCTCCCTACTTCTCACTTCTTTCTTTCAGTTGCCCTGTGTTTTCATTCCTTCTTTTTTTCACCCTACCCCGTTTGGCCTTACAGGAGCTCTCTAAGCTAAGCCAAATGCTGCTAGAAAGAAAACTCTCCCTAAAACACATCTCTTTGTGTTAGGCTTGCCGTGTTTGTTCCTCTTGTCCCTCTCAGGTCCTATTATGAAGGGGTAGCAACTAGGGGGAGGGTTAAACAGCAGTTCACTTGTCTCTCAACTCACACATGAGCTGAGTTTGCAGGTCTCAGATGAGTCTTGTTCTTTTCCTTCCAAACCGCAACACCATTTAGCAGCAGACTCATCCCCCCAGACCCAGCAGCTTTCCTCTTCTCTATTCCCCTGTTCCTCACACCAGGAAGGTGTGACTATACTCTTGCCCTCTTGTGGCCTCCATCCCCAGCAGAGGTTCACCAGATGATTCTCAAACTCTCCCAACTGCTGCTGCTGGACACAGGGATCCACTGTACTTCTCTCCAGTGCCAAGCTGTTCTCTGCATCCTCAGACCTGCCTTGTAAAGGGACCTTTCCGCAGCAGCTTGGCCATGGCCAGCAGACACCTCTGACGAGACGCTTTATACCTATGTTTGTTTTATTCTGCTTTCTGGCCCAAGAACCTTAAACACATTCCTCAGATGGTCTTGTATCAGTCATGGCTCTTTCTATGGGTACTTTTAGCATCCTGTAATGGTGGCTGGCATTTCCCATACTGCATAATAGCTGCTGTCAGCTTATGGTGTTTCTGTACTGATCACTGTTGGATCAGGCTGTCTCTCTGTCTCCAGTGCTGCATGGCAGTACGATGGGGAGAGAGAGAGAAAGAGAGAAAACAGCTTCCTGCAGGAGTCTAGAGTGAAAAAAATTTCTCTTGATAGGCATTTTCCTAATTCCCACTCTTCAGGAAATGATTCAGACTCTGAACTCTGAGATTTATTATTACCACAAATATGTCACATCTTTAGTGATTCCACTTCTGAGCATCCTGGGGTCCTGTCCACATCCCCTCTCTTTTCTTCAGTTCATGATGTCTTGTGGCACCAAATCCCCATGTCCTCCTGCCTGGCACCCAGAACTCTTTCTCAACTGACGTATGAACACTGTGTACTGCCTGGGCTTTTTTTTTTTTTTCTAGGCACTGAGTAAAGCCTGTGTAGTGAACAGTGTCAAGATTTCTTCCATTTTTCTGCTTGAAATCTCCTTGGGGTCTGCTTAGCTCTGTTGCTTTTTACAGGTGTGGAAAGTGGGTCTTCACTAATGCCAAATATGCAGCAACATGTGGGTTTGGATTCTGCTTGCATGTGGAAAAAACAGTCAGGTTCTCTGCATCTGCCATGATTAGTGTTACAGCTTAATGAGGGCCTACCAATGTTCCTCAGTAAGAGCTGAGGGGGTGAGCAAGATCAAGAAAGGGAGGTATTAAGGCTATAGACAGCAGAAATAATGTGGTCTGGGGTGTGCTGGCTGTTTTAGGCATCCCTCACCCTGGGGAGAGACTGGAAGTGGTAGGGCTGTAAGGGTCCTCTGCAGGGGAGCTGCCACTAAAGGGAGGGCACCAAGCGCAGCCATGTCCACTATCATGTCCTTCACTCCTCAGCCAGGGAGTGTGAAAGGGGGTTCTGTCACTGCAGAGATGGCAGGGCAGCTGTGGAGGGTCTAGTTTGATCTGTCCCAAAGCACAGGATAACTTTTCAGGAGCAATCCCTCTCCCTCACTTTAAATCCTGTGATTTTCTGTTTAAAAAGCTGTGAATGTGCTCTTGCTTCTTCTTTCAGTTTCAGAGAAGAAATAAGTGTTAAAAGTCTCTTGTACGCTGTGAACCTATTGCCAAACTCCAGATGGTCCTTTATTGCAGCTAAAGGAGTGTCTGTGAGTCTTGGATACATGGACTCCAAAGACAGGACAGAAAAACGATTCTAATTTCCCAAGGTTAAATAAACACTTGTTGACTGCTGCTGTGAGGTAAAAGTTATAGAAGGTTCGAATTTTTTTTTTTGAGAAGCATACTTTAATGGTGACCTCATCACGTACAGGGAATGTAGGCAGAGAGTAAGGAGGAGTGTAGTCCAGCAGTGGGAGAAGGATCACCCATGCACCCCATGGCTCTGGAGCAGTTGCAATGTTGTGGCTGCACCAGGGCTGCTCTTCTTTTTGGACTTTGTCCTTTTGCCCTGTACATGTGTATAATCCGCAAACTCACCAGCTCAGCCTAGCAGAGCTGGGCACGTCGTGCTGCAAGAACATGACCTTTTGGTCTGAAGATGGCAACAGCTTTGTGCTGGCAGCAGAACAACATACCTAGTACAAATAGAATCATTCTGATAATAAATCACCATCCATAATAAGAAGACATCGTTAATAATAAGTCATCCAGGGGCCTCTTGAGACCAGTGTACAACTTACTGTAAAAATAGATAGGAAACATGGTGTGATCATTACAAGCAAGATAACAAATAAAAGAGAAAATGACTTTTATAGGCAGTTAGCTCTTCTTTCCTTCCCCCAGCTTCCAGCCAGTTCTGTTCAGTCAGGATGTCTATGATTTAAGTTTTGTCACAAACTCAGACTAGATTTTTGCAGATGCAGAGCCCTGGGTTTACTGCACCTGTGGGCTGGCCAGATCACTACCTGGCAAAAATCCCTTCTTTTTCCCCCCCTCTGCTTACAGTGGGATATCTTAGTTATCCCAGTTTCTCCAAAAGTGGGGGATACAGGCAAGTGCTCTCTGGTTATGACATACAGAAGCCAGCTGAGGCCTTGCCCTGAGATGTCAGTTCTTTCTGTACCCTCTGAGTTGGCAGGATTTGTTGCCCAGCTCCCATGGCTTTGTTTCCACTCAGGTGACAGGGTGACTGGACTTCATAAACCAGAGAATAGTGAGGGGCAAACTTATGCCAAAATTTGAGCTTTGAAATGAATGAATGTTTACATCGAGAACTTGCCAGACCTGAGAATATTTTCACACATAAAATGACTGGCATCAAAAGGCTTGTGAAAATTGCTCCATGCACAGAAGCAAAGGGAATCTCACACGTTTGTTTAAGCACAAATTTGCAAGTCGTGCCTTGTACTGTTCTGTCAGCTCTGATCTGCTTGGGATATCAGTGCTGCTTCCTTGCAGCAGAGGGGAAAGAGGTTAGGGCTGTTCAAATTTTTCTTGGTCTCTCCCCTTGTTTGCGTTTGCCAGGCAAACAATAGCAGATGTTATATAGTCAGTTCAGTTTGCTACTAGTCCCATTATGTTCTATTTATGTTTCACTTTATTGGCTTTTTTTTTTTTATTTTCCTATTATTGTTTCACTCTGGGGGAGGCAGAGGATATAATATATTCATCTTTATTATACAAAATCTGTGTGAAGCATTTAATAAAATGCTGTTTCCACACAGCTAGGAATATTACTGTTAGCTATTCTTAAGTTAATGCTCCTATTAAAAAATGTTTGATGGCTGCAGTGACTGTAACTTGTGTGGACAAAAAGCACACACACCACTAAATAAGGCACTGATAGCAATTCAGAGATTTCCTGATGCCTTGTGGAAAACTTCTGTTTAGCCAGATTTCTGCTTACTTAGCATATTTTCAGCATTGATCTTCCCTGGTTTTATATTTAGTTATATTTGATGGAAAATAAGTTTTCTCCTTCTCTCCTCAAAACTTTTCCCTGATATTGGAGAGGTTAAATCTGGCCCCCATCCCCAGGTGCCTTTCCCAAGAGGAGTTTTGGAAGGTAGGTGTAAAGGCAATTGGGGCAGGACACTGATGGGAACACAGTCACTGTTACTGTCTGAACCTGGACCAGCTTGTGCCAAGCCCAAGGCACTCTCCTGCCTCAAAGCTGCTGATTCAGACCCAGAAATGCCTGCACAAGGTAAGCCGGGCTCGTTATGCTTTACAAGCTGATGGACAGGGGCAGAGAGTCTATGCTTGCTCATGGACGTGGAACAAGGCAGCATTTGAGACCTCTGTGTCACAGCACCTTGATGTGCCAGGAATGGGATTGGTTCTCCGTGGGCCAGGGGCACAGGAGGTGGTGCTGCTTCTGGGTGTACTCTGGGGATCACACAAAACAGTGGTGAAATTCAGTGTTACCGCATCAGGTGAGAGGAGATAAGCAATGGAAAAGAATAGGTTCCTGAGAAACAGAAAGCTGTTTTTAGAAAGAACTCTCAGAAAGGTCTTTCACTAATTGATAACTTCCCAGGTAAGACTCAGACTCCCCACCCCAAGACAACACTGACTCAGAGAGTTTGATTTTAGACCCAGAGCTCAGTCAAATACACAGCTTAACACGATGCATCTCCCCAGCACAGGCAGGGGTTTGACATGCACATCTAGGTTTGTGAACCCTCTCAGAGTCAGGTGCTGTATCCGTGCACATCTCCTTTGGAGAACAACAAGGCAGTTCAGTGATGTGAATGCTACATTGCAGGAGTGCTAATGGCAGTCAGCCTGGCACAGATCTATATAGTCACTGGATACAAGAGGCTGAGGAAGGCCAGATAGGGTTTAGTGAAGGTCTGCCTAGCCCTGTATCCTGATTCCACTGCTTAGTGATAATGGTCATCCTGAAAGAGCAAAAGACCCAATTGTATTATATACAATTATGTATATTATTATCACTATAGTATTACATTATATTATTATAATACAACCATTAGCAAGTATATGGCATGCTTTCCAGGGATACTTTCCCAGCCCCTGGCAGTTTGTGGTTTAGAGAGTCCTGAACCAGAAGTGATACCTTTGTGTTTTATAGCCCCAGACAGATTGTTCTTCCGTGGATGTATCTAACCACTTGTTCAACCCGTATAATCTTTTGGCATCCACGATATCCTGGGGCAATGAGTTTCATGGCTGATCTACAGCTATGCAGATAAGATCTTCCTTTCATTTGTTATGAATCTGCCACTTGATAACTCCACATCCGCTTGCACTTGTTCAGGAAGAGGTGACACACAGTTAATCCCTGCTCACCCACTCCTCAGCCTGTCTGACAGCACAGTTGTCTCTTGGTAGGGCCTGTCAGCCTGCATGGAGCTGACTGTGGGAGAGGTGAATCTCCTGTTATTCAGGACGGAGTAGTCTATGGAGAAGACCAAGGAAAATCAAGATACACCTCAGAGAGAGGATGGAATTCATGATCTGGTGGCAGTGGGGAGGCTTGTGGTGTCCCTGGTTGAGCAAACACCTGAGGAAGGTGTTGGGCCACCAGGATGAGTTGGAGGAAGATTCCTGGCTGATGCATGGGGTTGCTGATGTATGATGCAAGATGGCTGTCAACATGAAGGTTTGGCTAATGGGGCTGCAGCAGTGAAACAGAAACAGTGGGGCAGGGAGCTTATCCCAGTCAGTCAAAATCTCCAGAGCTTCCTGAAGAGTCAGCAAGAAGCAGACCAGGAACTTGAGGCTCACACATCCTCCCTTGGGATGAACCTAAACTGGGCATCAGTGCATTGAACAAATATGGAGAGTGTCCACTGGCAGCACCTGAGACAGCACTGTTTGGGTGAAAGACTGTCCTCAGCCTGACCCCATCATGTGCTGCAAGGCTCTGGGTTCGTTCCTTTGCTCACCCACATTTTGGTGCCTTTGTGTACCCCACGTTCACAGGTCTGGGAGGGGTTTGCAGATGTAAAATGAAAGACCCAAAGGACTTTTTGGTCCTGCTATGAAATTACCATGCCTTGGGAATAATAAGAGTTATATCAGAAGTGTAAGGACAAGTGTACTCAGCCTCCACAAGGTTTTTCCCTGGGCATGGCACTGTTTGTTGGACAGGGAAAGGAGCTGGGGGAGGACATACCTGCTGTCACAGCAGTCATTTCATGACATTGCATTCTCTAGACAAGAGCACCTGTGAGACAGAGAGAGTTTGGTAAGCTCGAGAAAGTGGAAATGTTTTACAAAAGCACCATAAACATCTGCTGAGAGGTACCTGGGAACGTGACTGTGAGAGAGAATGAGGAGGTGCAGAGGGGAGAGAGAACAGGTCTTTAAGACAGGTTAAAGCCATCAGCCCTCTGGGGGTGATGTGAAAGGCTCAATTGCACTGTTGGGGGCACCAACCCTGACAGGCTGAGGAGGAAGCCCCTGGGGTGACTTCCTGAAGCTTTTGCAATGTGATAGGAGTGAGGAAAGACCCAGATTTACTTGAAATACTTCATTTTAACTGCAGAAGGCTGCCTGCTGTCTCTCTGCCACCTTGCTGGGATGCATTTCTGTCTCAGTCATAATGCATGCAACTTTTGCACTGCTGAATGGTGCCACTGATGGGCAAGGATCAAGATGTCCTTGATGCAGATGTTGTCCTCTAAACAGTCCTGTAGAACTTAAGCCCCAGCCCATTGCCCTGATGGGCGGACTCCTCAGGTCACCCAGTCTCATTGTTTCACGGGATTTTTGCAATTTTTTAATGTTTCACTCAAAACCTTGGGGTCAATTCAACTTGCACATGGGGGTTGTCTCACCTGAGATTTGTGGTGACAGATATACCCTTGAAGATGTGTGGATGTTATGGACAAACCACACAGGGCAAGGAACAAGGATAAGCCACGCTTTTTTTCACTGGTTTAAACATTCTCTGATGATTTTGAACCTTCTTCCCAGTTTTTTTGGCTGCTTGGTGTTGACAGCACAGAAATGAAGCACGGGTTTCCTGCCAAGATCCACAGTTCTAGTGATTTTCCCAAATCCCTCAGCCTCCAGAAGCCACTAAACAAAATCACTTTCTTCCCTGCGACCTCCCATTACAGTTCCTGATCTGATGATCTGCAGTTCTCTAATGCATAGCTACCCAGGCTGCATCCCAAGGGACACCTTCCAAACCCTGTCTGTTTGCTGAGCACCTCACAAATGAACTGTGGGTTCAGCTGCCTCTGGCTGTATCTGCTCCCATGGTACTTCAGTCTTCCAGGTTCACTGGCAGAAGGTGAGTGGCACAGGGAAATTTTGCCTCTGTTGGTCTGATTAACCTCTCTCAATATAAACCTATATTTTAGAGAAAAGGATAAAGCTGTATTTCAAGTGCTCCTTGTTGATAAAGAGTAAAGTATGCATGTGTTTCTGGAGGCAGAAATGTAGTGCAGATGTTTTACCCCACAGTGCAGGTCTGCTAGAGCTAGCACAACCCACATGTTTATCCAGCCCTTCATTCTGTAACGATAAATCAGTTGTATTGGGATTTGTGGGGAAGTAGAGCACTATCCCCAGCAAGTGAGTGTTGATCTGCCATTGTTTTAGGTAGTGAGGACCCTGAGATACAGAGGTGATGATACTGGCTTTTCTTTTGTGCTCTTTCACCTGTTCTTGGTTATCTTGAAGGCTGTTATGTTAAAAACTTCTCCTCACTGTAATCTTCCAGTTCAGTTTCCCATAACCAGCAGTGGATAATCTTTCTCAATCACCTACCTCCTTATACCCCAGACTTAAACTGCACCCCTGATATAGTCCAACTCAGATGCCTCTGAGTTGAGTTCCTTTCCATCAGTTCAAAACCTGCCCAGAAACGAGTGGCAAATCTCCCTTGTGGGCCCTGGGGTAGAAGCTGCCTCAGCCCTATCTGTATTGCTCTCCTGGTGTGGGTCCTACTGGGGGAGGACATCTTTCCACTGCAGGGCTCATCCTTCCCCTGGATCCTGAGCTGTGGTGCCCTGGGCTCCCCCATGGAGTACAGTCAGGTGGGATTTGCAGACCCACATGCCCAAGCCCCACTGGTACCTGAGCTCAGAGGAGGGATGTTGCCCTGGCTGTTGGGCCATGAAGAGCAGGAGTCATGGCAGTGGGAGGCAGTCCCCATCCCATGCAGAAACAATTCTGTGGGGTGTGGAGACAGATGAGGGTATTGGGCAGAGCATCACAGGCAGCCCCTTACTGTGTCACCACTGCATGGGAAAAGGCCCCTCTCTATCCCACAAAAGTTCTCTTCCCTTCCCAGCAAACCCCTTTCCTTTTCCCTCCCTGTTAGAGGGTTGGGCTGATGTGCATTTGTTGAGCCCTGGCTGCTTGCTGTCTCTCCCACCGTTTGCTCCAGGAACAGCCCACGGCACCACGCTCTGCTGTCTGTCTCCATGACTTTTTAGTCCTGTTTCCCTGGTTTCGCATGGCAGCGGCCCATGTTTGCCTGTGCAAAGCCTTCCTCTGGATTGCTGGCAGCCGTGCTTCCAAACCCAGCTTGCCGTTTTCCCCAGAGTGGCGGGATTGATTGGCTCCAGCCGGAATGGGCATGGCTCTCCGCTGCTTGGACCGAAATGCAACCATCTGTTACACCTCTAGTTAAAAGTACATAAAGTTGAGCATTTGCGTGTAGACAATTCCACCCCTGATACGCTTTCCACCACACATCCTTCTCATGCTTTGGCAGGATCTTGCACCGCAATGGGCCCAGTACAGGCAAAACCAGCACTTTAGCTCTGCTGGAGCCAAGCAGTGTGGAGACAGTGGGGTCATAAATCAGCTTTCCCTTCTTTTGCTGTAGCAGGTCACTGTCAATTTTGCAGTGTGCTGTGCCCCAGGCTTCTCCCTGGCCGGGGCTGGTCCTGCTACATGCTCTGCACTGGGCTGAAGCCTTCCCTGTGCTGGCAGCCAGGCTGCCTCATGCCTGCTGTGCCACTGGTGCCAGTGGAAATGGCAGTGCATCCCTGTGTCTCGGTTGGGTGTTCCCATCGAGCAAAGGAGCTGAGGATAAAAAGGCAGCAGAGATGTGGGAAGACAGGACCAGCATACGAGGTAGCCCAGAGGGGGGGAGGTGAGCATGACAGATGCATTGCCTGCATGGCCCTGCACCTGCAAAGGCCTGGACGGCACACCTGCCTGCTCCCTGCCCTGTGCTGCCAGACTGGCCTCACACTGCCCATTCCCTGTAAATGTCCCTGATCAGCTTTGCTGGAAGGGGAAGTCAGGGAGCAGGGTGGAAATACTGCTGAGCCACAGCCTCCTCCCTGAAAATGTTGAGCACAGCAAGATGCTGCTATGGGTATAAGGAGGTTTATGCGGGCAAAAGAATTCTGGCTTCCTCAATGTTGCTTCAGACAGACACTGGTGTGGGAGACAGCTGTTTGCCATGCTGCACCACAGAGCCACTGCTTTTCATCTGCCTATCCTGCCTCCACCTCCTTGCTGTTTCTTTGGATGTCCACTACCAAGTCCATGCTCAGAGGTCCACAGAAGTGTCTAGCAGATTCCTATTGAGGCCTGGAATGGGCACAGCATCCACCTGTGCTGGGTGGATATAAGCGGGCAGGGAGAGTGTAAGCGCCTGCAGGCTGGAGGAAAGCCTGAGTGTGCAGCACCAGCCACAGTCATCACTCTTGTTGAGGTACCAGATATCCCAGCTCACATCATCCCCTGTTCCTGCTTCTCTCCAAGGAAGCTGTGGCTGCATGCAAAAAGCAGAGAGGCAGAGGAGAAATAGAGGCACAGGTGTGGGAAAGGCCAGCGAGCAGATCAGAGTCAAGGAAAGGAATTAGTTTGCCCCAGCCCATTCATACCACTGTAACACCGCTCCATTTGCTTGGCTGTTTACCTTTGCCAAACCACATGGCTGAATTGTTTGAATGGGTCAGCTACTTTTGGAAAGACTTAGGACACAGAGAACTCAAATTTCCCAACCTGATGAGGCTCACAAGTGGGGGACATATGACAGGGACCCTCAAAGTACAGCACCATCCCCTCATCATTGTCCGTAACTCTCTCTGGAAATGCTGGTCTCTTGGTGCTTTTACCAGAGCCATAGCTCAGATAAAGGGAGAAGAATGTCACCTTTGTGAGGGTCACAAGGAACTGATGGATATTGGGTAGACAAGACTTTTTCCAGGTCCCTCCTGGATTAGAGTGGGACTGCTGGTGATGTATCACCCATTCCTGACCTTGCCCATTTTTGTGGAGCAGTGGATGTGGTGGAAGAAGGGAAAGGTGAAATGCACATCTCAGGAGCCATGGTGGCTCTGAAAGCTGAAAGGAGAGCTGGGGGCTGGGGAGAGAAGGAGAGATATCTGAGCTCGACACAGGAACAGCAGATGGATTGGAAGGAGCGTAACCTTGTGGCAATGCATGCTCCGGTCCTTGCAGCTGGCATTAAGGGTCAATTATTTTCAGTGTAACAACTCATTTCTAACTGGAAAGGGAGCGACCTGATGACACTGATAGGGTCTGCTGACGTCCATCTCCCTGCCATGGGAGAAGACAACAGCACAAGTCTTGAGCTTTGTTTGTCCTTGATGTGTAATCACAGACCACTCTCCCTGATTTCCTTCCAGACTCTCTGGTGTGCTGAATCTGTCACACCCAGCCAGACCTGCAAAGGAGGTGTTCCTGTACATTGAATTTTGAGGGGTCAGCAGTGTGGGTCTGTGGGGTCAGCTGATGAATGGGCCTGTGTTTAACATCCCCTTCAAAAACTCTAGGAAGTGACTTCCCTCTCTTTCAACCCATCCACGTCAGCTGGGCTCGGATCCTGTCATTCAGAGCCCAGGACAGTTCAGAGCCAGCTCAGCTGGAGAGGGCTGCCATGGTGGGTGGCTGGATCCAAGTCTGGCCTCCAGCCCCAGTGTCTCAGCTGTAAGAGCTTGCATGCCTGGACTCTGTTTCTTATGGAAAAGAAACTCATTAAGGCCAGAGGGCTTCCCCACCACAAGGTATAGCCAAGTGAGGCAGCAGGCAATACATCAACCCCGCTTAGAGGATGCAAAGCAAGGTTTGGGTGCTCTCCTTGCTGTGGGTCACCCATCTGCAGAAGGCCACTGCTGTGCATATTGCTCTGGTATGAGCTGCCCTTTCATGGCAGCAGTGCTTGATCTGACTCCTGGAGGGATGGAGTCTTGATTTTACAGATGCAGACAGCGTTAAAGTAACTGTCTCAGGGAAAGCATCTCCCTCCTGCAAGCTCAACAACCTTGCCATCAGGAGGACCATCCCCCTACGGTCATGGTGGGGGTCAGCCCTGGCACCCTGGCTTTTCCTGTCCCAGAGTCTAGCACATCAGGCATCAGGGCACAGTCATCTCCAGGGCCAGTGATTGCTTTGTGTGTTCCCCCACCCTGCTCCCAGCAGTGGCTGAACTCAGGAGCTCTGTGCTCCTTGAGAAGGGGTCCAGCCTGCTGAGATGAGTCAACCACCCCCCAGCTTGTGTCATCCACGTCTGGGTGTTAAGTGATATGCCGCCACTGTGCCAGGTCCTTGACCTGGGAGGAATTGTTTGCGCTGGCAGAGTGCTCCGGCCACCCGGCTGTGCGGGCAACCTGCTGCAAAGGGAGTCCACGACATGGCCTGGTGCCAGGTTGACATGTCTCCTTTGATCATCCCTCTCTGGTGCAGCCACATGACACTTTTGAGGTTCACACGATATCCGTGAGGTCCACACGACCCTGAGAAGTTCACACGACTCACCTGCCCCATGGTGTGAGGAGGTGGGCACTTCTGGGGGACGATACTGGAGCAGAGCACCCTGCCCAGGCTGGCTGCTTCCAGGGTGTGATGTGGTCCCAGCTCGGTCCCATGGACTAAGACCCACACTCCCCAGAACACCCCACTGCTCCAGGGTGGGTGAACGCGGCAGTGGATTGCATGCCACCCTAAATCACAGCAGGGCCATTCTGGAGTCTACTAGCTGCCCAGGGTGGTAGGGAGAGTATCTATAGAGGGGGAAAAGGGACAATATGGAATGGAGAAAAAGACCCCAAAAAGGCGCAGGGGGAAATAACCAGAGCAGATAGCAAAGGAAAGGGAGAGAAGCAGGGGAAAAAAGATGGAAAGAAAGATCAAGGTCCTGCTGTCAGTCAGACCTTCAAAGGCTGGGTGTAAAAGGATCTCAAAGGGATTGGAGGCAGGTCCTGTCAGCCGGAAGCCCAGACAAAGGAGATGATGACAAGCAGCTATTTCAGCCGATGGCCTGCAGCCATCTTGCCTGGGGCCGTGCAATCATCAAGCCTTCTAAGCTAGGCAGAATTCATCCTGGGATTGGCAGATGGGTGGGAAAGCCAAAGTGGTGCAATGAAGGGCTGGTCCCTGAGCAGCATCCTGAATGAGCCCGGTGCCCAGACATGGGGCTATGGGGCACTGCACTCTCTGAGGGCGTCACCCTTCAAACACGGTGTTTGATGAAGCTTTGTTGCTGGAGACTTCCCTGGCTGCTTTTGCAATGATGGGAATGTGAGCCTCAGTGTTGTGTCCTAGTGCAGATATCCCAGCAGGCACCCGGGGGGATGCTCCAGGAGCTGGGGTCCCTCTGCCCAACCACCAATGAACAAGGCTTATGTGGGACTGCTGGTTTCTGAAGGGGCACCTTTCTCCTTCTATAAAACAGAAAATGAATCAGGTCCACGTTTTTGCTGAGATGCAGAACTCACACCTGCTCATGAGGTGCCTTGGGAACCAGTATGGAGAAAGATGCTTTTCATCACATTTTAATTTCCTTCCTTTTTATATTTTTGGTGGTGTGGCAAGGGCTGAGTGGGAGCTAGGCACACCAGGGAGCTGCTGGAGTGCCCTGCCGTGAGGCACAGCAGGGAGCTGTTGGGAAAAAAAAACAGCAAATACCCGAGTACCTCTTCTAAAGCCTCTCGCTGTTGTCTTCAGGGGATCATGGGAAGATGGTGCTTCTGTTAAAATGATGCAGGACTCAATCCACAAAACACCTGCTTTACTGAAAGCACAAGCATAAACTCCTTGAAAGCCAAAGAGATTTACACACATTTGGAGTGAAACCTGGCTGCCAGCATGCCTGTTGAATCAGAATGAAGTCTATTATATAAACATAAAAACTGGTTTGCAAACATGGTTGCTTTAAATTCATCACCCAAATTCACATGTAGACACCTTTCTGAATACTCTGGTAGCAGAGCAGTGCTGCTGGGTCATGGGAAGCTGCCATTTATAGAAGCCAGACCCTAAGCTGTGCCAGGCGGGTGTGGAGCAAACCCAAGAATGTCACACATTATTTGAATTGAGACATCATTGACAGGGAGCAAAAAAAAAAAACAACCACCCAAAGCTCCTAAATCCACCAAGCTTTAAAATGCCAGGAGGAATCAGCCAAGGGAATTACATCCAGGATGAACTTGGCCCTGCTGCTTCTTTAGCAGTGATCCCTGAGGAGATGTTGAGTCTGGCATTTTTATCTTATTTCATTCATTCTATTTATTCCTGATCCTGTTAACTTTATCCTATTGATTCAAATGCATTTTCATACTCCCTTATGGTCCCCTTTTGCATTAGTTTCAGCTTTTAGGCAAACAGGATGAGCTTTTTCTGTCCTGGCAAAAAAAATAGTTATTTCAGGAGCACGGTTCTCCCAGACTCCCCTCCTTGGCCTAGGAGACTGGGGTTTATTTATTTGTCTTAGTTAGACAAATAGCTTCATTTTCACGCAAAATAAGATGTGCTTCTGAACACATACAGAAAAGGTCAAAGGCTTTTAACCATGCAAAGGGCAAAATCTGAGCCTGTTGAAGTGCTGTTGGTGCAGTTCAGAATGTCTCTGTTCATGGAGACATCCCTAAAGGCTGCAAAAATACTGGGAGGTGGAGATTTACGCACCTGCCAGCCAGCAGGTATGTTCGAGCCTTCCATTGCAGAGAGGTCCCAGTGTTACTGCTGCCTTCTGCTTTGTGTTGGCTGCTGGTACAGATTTGGAAGTCAAATCTCTTTGAGAGGTCTGATTTTACTGTTGCCTGTTTATAAAGACATCTTTGGTATTTACATGTATCTGCAGCTGAATGCTGAACATATCCAGGGCCAAGAGAAAAGCTCTGGTGTGGATTTGGGCATGTGAACACACTTATTTTGCTGATGGCCAAAGAGGAAGGGTAACAGAGTGGTGTGGGCATCTGAAGCAGAGGGTTTATGCATTTAGATTCCTCAGCAGTAGTTTCTGTCCTAGCACAGCCAAAGACCTATCTCCAGTGGAACTGGAGATTCTTGGTACTATGGGACTGGGAGAATGGAGCAGAAGGACAGTGGGCATTTGCAAGGGTCATTATTTTCAATGGTGCTTTTTCCAGATTGGCCACCTTGACTCTGAGCAAACTGAGGACCTTTAACAAGCAGATCCCTGTGGATCTAGACCTGGGAGCAATGGCTGTCTCTGTGGCTTGGACTGATCAGCTTTCATCACCCCCAAATTTTCTTTTTGAATAAAAGATGTGGGAGCCCAAACTCCCATTGCTTCCAGATTGTCCCTCTGGTTGCACTCTTTTGAGATAAAGACTTGTCTTCTGGCACGTACATTTCATCTGGGAAGAGGAATAAAAGACCTCACGGTAAATAAATACAACCCCCCAACTGGCATGCACGGTGCCTTGTTCAAAGCACTCGGCCTGTTTGAAATCAGCAGCCCCATAAAATCCAAATGGGTTCAGAAACACTTGTAGTCACAAGATCTCTCCACATGAAGGGCCTGGCTCAGTGGCTGCCCCTCACCAGGGTATCAGGGCTCATTCCTTGAGCCAGTGAGGCTCCACTGTTCCCCACCTCGCAGCTCAGGGCTGCATCTCGGGACACGTAAATCAAAGCCTTTGCCCTTCGCCGTGGCTCTCGGCAGAGGGGTCGGGGGTCAGGAACTCACCTCTCAAAATAATCCGGGACAATCAGGAAGTGTTTCTCATTTGATGAATTAGGTGTATAAAATCCGTGAAAGGCTCACGAACGGACAGACCTTTTCCTTTCTTCATGGGGATAATATTTCATGATTTGGGGAGGAAAGAGTGCAAAGGGAGGGGGGGAAATAATTAGTAATTTGTGATTAACTCTTTTCATGGATATTTTGTTTCTTTGTTCTGTGATGCCGCCTGGAGCCATTTAAAAAATGACTTAACGACAACAACCAAACTAATCGCTCTTTGTAACTAATGGCTATGTCAGAACTTGGAAATCAAACCAAAGGGTCTTGGAAGTAGTTGCAAGGGAGATGCCAAGCACAGAAGAAGAGGTGGAGGGGAATTCCCTCCCCGGTACCAGATGGATGCTTAGAGAAGGCCCCGAGATCTGCAGAGATAAAGGAAAAGACAGAAGCCCTGCCTAGAAAGCTGATGGCTATTCTTGAAGATCCAGGCTGAATAGGCTGCCTGTGATGTACCCCTTCCTCTCCCCATGGGTAAAAGGTTTTGTTCAGTCACAGTTTTTCTTGGAATCAAAGTCCTCCAAGATCTTCCCTTCAGCTCTTTGCCTGATGCATTACTTAAGATCTTAGAATCATAAAATTATTTAGGTTGGATAAGACCCTTAAGATCCCCAAGTCCAATTGTTAACACTGCTGTCCCCACTTAACCACGTCCCTAAGTGCTACATCTACATGTCTTTTAAATACCTACAGGGACCCAACTGCTGCCTTTGGCAGCCTGTTCCATTGCTTGACAATCCTTTCCTGAAGAAATTTTTCCTAATCTAAACCTCCCCTGGCACAGCCTGAGGCTGTTTGCTCTTGTCCTATTGCTTGCCACTTTGAATAAGAGACTGACACCCATGGATAACCAGATCCTATGAGTTTTGGCTTTGAGCTGGCAGAGAGACTCCCAATAGGATTGTGAGGGCTTTGATAGAGCTGTCACCCAAGATGAGTCCATCTTCATAAATGATTTGGAGACCTCTTCCCATGTAGATCCAGCGCATGAATTAAAGACAGAGCAATACTGTCTGTTTCTGGCTTTCTTGGGTTTGGCTTTTGCTGCAGAGTGGGGGGCATTTCTGGCTGTCAGAAGATGAGGACCAAGGAGTGAAGGTGGTGGGAAGCATGGAGGAATGGGGTGAGGTCTCCTTCCAGTCATGGAGGCCACCAACAAGTAGCATGTGTAAATCAGGATATCAGCAAGTGACTGGGGCCCAAAGCCTTGTGGTCTCTAATTGGACCACACATATAATAGAGTTTCAGATTGAAAGCCTTTTGGAGCTATGATTTAGAAAGGCAAATCCATTCTGGTATCTGATTATGACACTGACATTAAAAGCACCATGAACTTCTAATCGATGGAGGTTAATTTATTTAGACCATAAAACAGGAATTAATTTGAAAGGGGCTGTGGAGCAGCAGCTGAGAAACCATCGCTTGCATGATGCTGATGGGGTGACAGGGACATATTGGCCAAACTGAAGGTGGAGACCACAGCTCTACAGATTGAAAATCTCTCTGCCTGTCCCCTGCCTCATCCCTGTGCTGACTGCAGACCAGGGAGATCATATTACAGAAAGATGAGAAGTTGAGTTTCAGATGTTTAATTTTCCTTGCAGTGAAGACTGTCTCTACTTGGGCATATCAGAACCCCAAATCATGGTGAGAATAGAGTCCAGTTTTCTGAAATGTTGCCCCCCAAGCACACAGTGATGTGGCTCAGTCCTCCACCAGGTACTGATGTGCATTGTGCCCACTGCAGAATCCCTTGTGTAGATGTGGCCAAAGAGCATGAGGTCTGGAAGGGTCTGGACACAAAGGATCACAGCAAGTAGCTCTGGAACAGAGGAGTGATTTACAGCTCCTGGCTACTGCCTAGGGAAGTGCTGAAGTGGAAGAGATTTCCTTAGCCCGTCACTTCTATTTTCCTTGGTTATTGTTTAAAATGCAGAGATTATGGGGTCAAACTTTCCCAGCCAATATTTTTCCTAATGAAAAATGTAGTAGGGTACGAGTCAGTGATCGAATCTATATGGTGAGTGTTCCACACTACAGTGATTTCCACAGACAGAACTTCAATAAATCTTGTTTTCAGAGAAATTATATGAGGCTGATGCTCTATTTTTGCCAGTTTAAGATCACTTTACCCCTCTGCTGTGCTCTGTCCAAGTGGAACTTTCCTCCAGCTGAGCTGAGTCTTTGCTACAGCAACATAAAAGATCCTCATGGCTGCAATGTGAGCAAGGCAGGGGGATGAACGTGGCCACCAAAGTCCCTTTGGGGCCACCCTACATGGCAGTGTGGTTGTGGGGTCTCTTTTCCAAGGATGCCACAGGCCCTCCTTAGACTCAACAACAGCATTGCCCCTCCATTTTTGAACCCAAGGCATTTTGTCTGAGTTCTGGCAATCTTAGGTACATTGTCTTTCCCTTGCGGAGTGAATTTCAGGCATTGTGTACCCCATCACCCATCGAGCTGTATTTGTTGGGAGACACATATCCTGTCCTTCCACCATGCACAGTCCTGCCTCTTGTCAGCATTACTTGATGCTGGAATTGCCAGGGCCTCAGTCAGTGCCCCGCTGTGCTGTGTGAGATGCAATGGCAGCCCTGCCACCCTGCACATGCATGCCTGCAAACGCCCTAGAAATACTGATGGTATTAGTGTTGGTTGGATGGATGGGAGAGTCCTTCAATACTCTCTCTCCATTGGAGCTTTCTCCTGGTTTCCAGCCCGGTTTGGCAGTGCCCGTTGGGTGGGCAGATGCGCAGGAGCAGCTTGCTCCCTGTATCAACTGTCCTGCTGTCGAACGCCTCCACTCGCTTGGTGGATTCAGCGACAGCCCATGTACGACCATATTTCACAGCCTGCCCATAGGATCAATATGACATTTCCATTCGTCATTAAATATGTCTTCTTTACTTTGTGCTGCATAAATCAACCTTTCAAACGTGGCTCCTGCAGTAAAGAGTTGCTCTCAGAGACCACTGACCAAAACGGGGGCTTTTCTTGGTGGCTTCAGAGTTATCATGCGCTGCTGGTGTAATGGCGTAAACTTTGGGAAGAAGCATGGAAATTAGGTGCCTCTTGCAGGTGTTGGGAGAGTTTTACGCTTCATGCTGCCCCTGGGTGCTCTGCCATGCTGCTCAATGCAGGAGGTATCAGGCTGGAATAGCACGTGCTTGACCCAGGGGCTGGGAAGGTACCAAGACCACTTGGTCATGGGTTGTGCTGGATTTTACAACTTTAGACTGATCCCAAACCAGCTTGGTGTGAGCAAGGTCAGGTGCACAGGCACTGAGCTAAAGCCAGCTGTCAAAGTACTTTGATCCATACAGGTGAGGGCAGGTCAATTGCTGTGCTGGGATGAGTTTCCCTGTTTTCTGGAGATGGACCAGGGGCTGTGGAGGTGGTTACCTCCCCAGATAAACACAATTCCTGCTTCAACCCATCTCCAGAGAGGGCCAGAGCAGGCTGGAAACATGGCCCTTTTCTCACGTCCCCCATTAGATGTGACCCCGGAGAAGCAGTTTTTTGCTTGCGTGCTTCTCCTCCAGACCTGCCTGCACAGCTATGGCTCCCATAGCAATGGGAGAGTGCGGGACTGGGCTTGCTCTGCTGAGATGGTGGGGCAAGACAAAAAACATGCCATCCTTCCCACAGTGACACACAGGCACAAGGATGGTGGATGTATAGGATCCATAGAATGCCCTGGGCAGAAAAGCATGTTCAGACCTCTCCACAGCTAGTCACAGCCCTTGGCAGCAGTGGAGACAAAGGGAAGGACTGGAAGGGTGAGCTTGGAGCTGCCTCTGCAGCACGTTCAGATCTCCCCTGCGAACAGTGTAGCCCTCCCCATGTGCTGGCTTTTTGTCAGCCGGCTTTCTTGTCCCTGCTGCACACACACATTTTAGCACTGTCTGCAAAGGAGTTTGGGAATCGATATTGCAATTGTGTTGTAAGTGAATTAGTTATAGATCAGCTTGGGGTAGGATTAGCTTATAGATCAGCAGGCTGGCAGGTGCAGGGAAGGAGCGCAGGCAGACATGCACGCACGCACATCCTCCGGCGCGCTAATGCCCAGTAAGGAGAGGAGGGTGAGTCAGGGCTCTGCAGGCCTGGGACTGCTGCTCTGCAAAGCACTGCTGTAGTCAGGCATTGTGGGCAGGCTAACACTTGCTCCTGGGTTTTGCAGTACTTAGAGCAGTGGGGCAAGGCTTCAGGAGTAGCAGAGGTGATGCTATACCCTGATCTTGAGTCTGCAGATGTGGAAAGAAAACTCATCAGCTGGCTCCATACAGTCAAGTCCCTGTGGCTTGCATCCTTCCTACAAAGGCACACACCTCTGCCAGGGAGCTGCTCAGGAACTTTATCCCAACATCTTTGCCAAAAAGTACATAAAAAAACTGGCAAAGGCAAGCCAGTCCTCACAGATTTCCTTTCACCTTTTCTCAGAGATTGAAATAAGCTGCTCTTTTCTAGCTGCCGTCTGCACACCCTGGGTTGTGACTCAGGGTAGTGATCTCACGTGAAAGCTGTATCCCCACATAGGGATGGGGAAACTGAGGCCCAGATCTTGCTACAGCCAAAGTGGTTGATTTAGTGTATCCACCTGGGCTCTCAGCACCAGTCCATACCCAGCCAGCCCTTGACCCCACTTTCTTCTGGTGTGCTGTCTACTTCTTCAAGTCCCTCTGAGACCCTTGACACGACTCCAGGATATTCTGGCTTCTAAAATTAGCCCAGTGCTTGGGTCCATGCTCAGGGGTTTTCCCTTTAAATAATCCCCCTGCCTCCCCTCCTGCTTTTGCTTTGACTAAGCATGCTGCAAAAACAACTTGCTTCTAAAATAAGCATCTCCTCTAACTCCCAGTTTAAACCTGAGTAGCCGAGCATGACATAGCGGAGTTGGGATGGCAGCTGTGCCATCTCTCAGGCCGTCTTTTGGTGCAATGGCACCTGGAGCAGCTGAGGTAAGGGCATGCGTGGGTTGGGGCTGTGTGGGCTTCAAAGGGGACCGGGGATCTGCTAGGAATGTAGTGGGATTGTGGGGCATGAGAGAGGGTGTCCCCCACACTGGTACCTGCTGCTGGACAACACATCTTCTCTGAAAAGCACGTTTGACATCAAGACGTGTTCATTTGTGAGATGAAATACAGGCAGACCTCTGAGGAATGCCAGCCCTCTGGGCAAGGGATAGCAAAATGACTTTTCCCTGGCACCCTGTGCTGACTTTCCTAAGTAACCCTGTCTCCAGCCTTCTTCTCCTTATGTCGATCCATTTTTCAGCTGTGGGGCCAGGTTGCTGGAGCTCAGTTTACACCCACTGGATTTGAGCTGGGGCCAGATCCCAAGCTCAGTTTCAGTCATAAATCTGGAGTAGTTCCACTGAAGTCAGGGGAGTTAATTCCAGATTTACACCCACTAGCACTGAGGTAGGACCTGGAGTCTCTCTGGCTTAGGGAGTGAAGAGGGTAAAGTCTATAGAGGATTTACTCTGGCAGGTTACAGCACTCAACTCCCGGCAGTGCCTGAGTATCCCGTGGTTGGAGTTATTAGAGCAAGTGCTCTCTTTATTATTTGATATAATCTACTGCTATCCCACTGGGTTCCCCTCACTCTGCACTCTGTGAAACCAAGTGGAACTAACCCGAACAGGAGGATTACAGGCTCCAAAGGGAAACGGTCGCACCAAGCCGCCAAGTGGAGCTCCTTGCGCTGAGCAAAGAGGACGGCTGACAGCCTCAATGACATGCCAGCACTTAAAATGCTGGATGATGGATGAATGTCATCCTGCTGGGAAGGGAAAGGGGGGTAGAGAATAGGGGAGAGGGGGAGGCAAGGAGGGGAGGGAATCCAGCCAGAGGAGCCGGGGAAGAAGAGCAAGCTGGCACCACAGTTGACGTCCGCCCTGATCCTCATCCGTGGGCTGTGATTCATGGGCAGAAGAGAGGGCTGAGCTCCTGTCCGCGGGCCCTGTCGCTTTCTGCACGCTGGATTGAAATTTTACTGCTCCTGGCAGCTCTCTTGCTCACAGCACAGGCACATGCACAGATGTATATATTTCTATATGCACACCTAGGACACATAGGAAGACTGTTTAACAGATGTGTGTGTAAAGGTGTGTATATTTATATAAATGCCTCCCCTTGACACATAAGCAAACATGCGAGATTTCCTCCAAGACAATTCATTAAAGGCCATCCTCGTCCCCACCTTTCACTGTATATTATAGTTCATCCACAAATCACATCTACTAAATGACTAAAGGTTTTCTGTTAGGGGTTTGTTTTTTTTTTTTTTTTATTCCCCTGATGTCAGGGGATGTCAGTGAGATGGCTGCATTACTCAGAATATTGTGAGTCTGTCTCCAGAGTGCTCGGGCAGGAGATTTCTCTCTCTGTCTCCTGTTGTATTCCTGACAGCAAAGTAATTTGCTTATATAGATTCTGGCAACAGGAACAATGCAAAGCCTGGCTGGTTGACAGTGTTGCATTTTTAACTCAAGGTTGAACAACTTCAGTCTGGAGACCTCTGGGATTCCTATTCCAGGGTTGTTGACTCCTGGGATTTGCTCCAGCATTGGGTGACTGTAGATGGGACCATGCTGATGCCTTCCCCAGCACAAGGGCTTGTGAAAGGGGTCCTACTGTGGGCTGTATTGGGCTGAGGGCAGAGCAGGGCCCTTCCTCTGGGCAGGGTCCCACACTGTGCCACTACCCCTTTCTGCTCAGAACATCATGCTGCAGGCGTACCATCCCACATGGGGCCCCCACAGCTGTTCCCAGAGGGACAAGTCCTGGAATGGCCAAAAGTCCATAGCTATTCTGCAAAGACACAAGGGCTAGCCAGGGGGGAGGTGGATCCCATGCCTCAACATGCCTGTGAGAAGAGCACGTGTTCTCCAGGTGCACAAGCACACTGATGCTCCAGCAGCTGGTGTCTGGCCAGGCAGCTGATGTACTGGAAAACGAAGCAAAATCCATCTTGGTGTGTGCTAGTCATGGTTCTGCAAGGCAAAGTGGGTAAAAGAGGGGGCTAAGCCTGGGAACAGAGTCCAAAGGGGCAGCTCAGTGAGGGGAGCCCCACTTGGAGCCGAGTGCGACCCCAGGGAGAGGTGGCTGTGCTGGCGTTTTGGCAGGCGGCGGCGCTCCTGCCCTCGCTCGGAGCTGACCCCCAGCACCCCCGGGATCAATCCTGTCACCCACCTCTGACAGCAGCTGCTTAACCGCACACAGCAACCCTGCGCAGCAGTTTCGGCAAGAAAGAGAAGAAGCCTGTATCCAATTGAAACCGCAGGGGGGATTTAGGGAGGCAGAAGGTAATTTCCCGAGCTGGAATATGGCCAGGATACAAGGACTAATATCCTGGCTCTTGGGGAAACAGTCATGGGATCTTTGCTTGCTGAGAGTCATCCTGATCTCTGTTTTAAGTCAGATCTGGAAAAAAGGAAAATGAGACAAAGGGAAAAGCCCTTCCAAGATGCCAGAGCTTTGGGGCACCGTTTAAAGCTGCTCTCACCATAGGGAAGATCCTCCTGGAGGCAAAGCAGCCAGGCACCCCAAACACAAAGGCCTGGCAGCTGTTCCATCCCCTTGCATGGGCGCTCTGTGCCTGGGGCTACCCCATGCATCCAGATGGGGTCAAGGAGTGCCCTGGCTCCAGGAGGAAAGTAGGGTGCTAATGTCCATCAGTAGCATCACACAAGGTATTGCTGTAACCTGGTCATTCCCTCGTGCCAGTGTTTCCCTCTGTTGAGATATACCAGGGAGGCTCAGAGAGGTCCGATGTCAAAGTAGATTTGGGGATGGAGGGTTGTATGCTAGGACCAAGCAGCACACTGCAGCCATGGAAAGACTTGTTGTTTGTATTCAAAAATTATCCCAGAAAAAGATAACCTGCTGAAGAAACACAAAAGGCAGGAGCATGGCTGCACTGCCTTTTTTGGTGTCTTTGTGGATTTAGAGCAGTGAGAGCAGTGGTTATAAAAGCACGATGGTCTGTGTTTGCTCCTTTACTTCCCCAGGGCTGCCGGGCTCAGGGCTGACCCTTGGAGGCACCATGATCCCATGGAGAGAGGTGGCTCGGCTCTTTCAGTAATCTGTTCTGAGGCGCAAATACCCCAGATGAGTTGTCTGGGAAGGTCTAAGCTGATGATCAGGGCCAGGGGCTGGGGGAGGCAAGGGAGAGTGGAGCTCCCTCAGAGAGCTATGTTGGTCCTTCCCTGCCAGCACAGACCTCGGGGGTGTGAGGAGGGAGCTGGAGATCTTCCTGCCTGGGTTATCACCGTGTCCCTGCAATGGACACAGGGAAAAATGGACATCTGTCTCAGGTTCTCCTGCCTGTGGGCGCTGCCACTCAGCACCAAGGCATCTTGGGGAGGGTATAAAATGGCTGGTGGTGCTGTCACACCCCTGCTTCTTATCTTCCTCCTCCTGGGCCCTGGGGAGGTGTGAGGACTGCCATGAATCTGAAGTACCAGATTTAAGAAGCAGACAAATCCCAGGTCTCCTCCTTCTGCATCTCCACAGGGCATCATATTCTTCTGTTACTGATCCCTCCAAATGCCCAGCCAAGGTGTACAGCCCTGGGAAAGTCATCTGGCAGGGGCTTCTGAGGTGGCTCTATAGTCCTGGCCTGAAAACTGCTGTAGAGAGGATGGAGTGGGAACGGAGGTGCGAACACTGGAAAATGCTGCTCCCCAGGCAGGGAGCTCCCTGCTGTTGGTGTCTATCATCAGGAAGGGATTCCATGCACTGCTCAGTGCTACAGAGCAGGCAGGAAGAAAAAGCATCCCTGACATGTTTGGGCAGGTGAGAGTAGGCTGCTTGGTGAGCTGGCTAAGCTCACATCTCCAGTTTTTATGTTGGCAGTTCGGTTAAGCACTTTGATCAGACAGAGAAAGGCAACCCCAACCTGTGCTTGTGCAAAGCCATCTTTGCAAGCGGTGCTGAAGCGCTGATCTAATGGAAGTGAGGGCTGGGTTAGCACTGTTGGGGCAGCCCAACACCTTCCTGCCTGGGGGAAGGAGAGAAAAGGCCTGCTTGAAAATTTAAAACACTTGGAAACAGCACTGCAAGCCCACAAGCTAAGAATTATTGCTCTTCCTAGTGTGGGTGGAAAACCATGAATGTAGAATGTAATCTATAGGATAGTGTGTCTTTAATCAGTGTCTGCAGCAGGTTAATAGCTAGTGCTCTCCTCACCTTTACAAGTGATCCTTCCAGGCCATTTTTTTCCTTGTGGTTGGGCTCCCTGTGATCTGCCTGCTGGCTGGCAACAACTTTTCGCGTCATCCCCTTGTCTGTCACCTCAACAGGGCAGGAGATAACAAGCAGCAGCCCATCTTGCTGCCCCATATATCACAGCTGAGATCTGTATTCTGACAGTTGCATTTTGTCTCCTACTTTCAGAGCAATGTGCCCTCAGAAAGCCAGGAGATGAAAGTATCCTCAGGTTTGATTGAAGACCCAGGGCAGGCAGATGCATCCTCCAGACCACCTCGGGAGATCTGTCTGCTGGGAGTTGTTGTCTTCCTAAATCCTATCAAGAGAGCACAGGAAAGCTGCCAGAGCTTTGCTTTGCTGTGTGGTCTTGCTGCCTCACCCATTCCTCCGCTCAGGTTCCTGGCTGCCAAGGCCAATATTAACCAGCCAAGGCCTAACATTAACAAGGCCTGACCATTGCATTGTATGAAATAGGGTTTGCATGTTTAGCAAGAAGTTCAGAGTGGCAAAAAGGATCTGCTGTTGGGAAGATTCCAGCACGTTGCTCTGACCCCCCCCACCGACATCTCTGGGATTTAAATTCCCCAAGCGCAAGCAGAGCCAAGGTGCCTGTACCACCACAGGGTGCCTCAGCAAGCTGGGTCTGTCTCACATATGAAAGCGAGCTCTCCCAGCCCCACAGACAGGCTGAGACCTTGCATATTTTGCAGCCAGAATCTATATTCCCTTTCTCAGTCTAGACTCCAAAAGTGCACCTCTGCACAGGGTCTCAAGGCAGAAGCAAGTGATGGATCTTCCCTGCATTTAGGATTGCTATCCATCCATCCATCCATCCATCCATCCATCCATCCGTTATTGAGTTCCCAGAAGAAGCAGAAGCTGAAGTTTTCTCACAGGGGTTCAGGGCTTGGTCTCCACAGTGAGAGTGGCTCAGCGGGCACTGGCTGCCCTGTATGTGTTGGCAGGGCACAAACAGGTCTGAGGGCTGTGAAGAGAGGTTGGTCTCTTGTGGCTGAGGTGACTGGGTGACACCGCTCTGAACATGGATGGAAAACCAGAGTCATCCTTCACGTGAAGCCAGAGGTGAGTGATAGTGTGGGTTTGGAGGAAGAAGGGAGATTTTCAAGATGAGAAGGAAACCAAAGATCTTGCCAGGACCTGTGTATCATTGATGCAGTGACGCATCTCTGTGTGGTGATTCCCTAAGAGTCACAGCCTGCCTTGGTGCACAGAGAAAGACCATTTTGGCCATGATTAATAAAGCTCTTAGTGGTAGCCTCTTGCCCAGCTCTGTCTCCCTGATGGAACAGCTCTGTGTTACACAACCTGGCAGAGAAACCACCTCCCAATCTTCCCACCATCCCTCCAAGGAAGCTGTGTTTCGGGAGCAGAGGAAGATGCAGCTCCACCATGCTCAGTGGGAGACAGTGTGTGCACGTGTGTGAGAGCGGGACTGTATTGGCTGCTTGCAATTCTCCGAGGGTCCTCTGTGTTTGCAAAGGCAGCTCTGTCAATCAATAAAAAGCAATCACAGTAATGAAGTATCAAGTAGGAAGAAAAGATTTCAAGCTCTACATTGTTGAGGGATTGGGGGTTTTCTTTAAATGAGGCAAGAGAGGCTGGGAATGGCAGAGCCCACAGCAGGGATGACAAATCTGTTTCTTTTGCATGGGGGAAGTGGCAGGACCGCAGCTCCTCCGACCAGATCCAATGACAAGGGAAAGGCTGAGAGAGGACCCCATTTCTGCAGACACAAAAGACAAGCCGGTGGCGGCGACTTTCTCTCTGAAAAGTCACGTTTGCCAGGAGAGGCTGTGAAATCCAAGACGTTCCCAAGAGCTCGTTCCCTTCCTGTCCCCCCCAGTCTGGGGAAGGGAATCATTCTAATTTTGTTTTTATTATCGTTATTCCCTCCTGGGTGAGTGCTGGGAAAGTGGTGAATTTTGCAGCTGCCCAAGAGTCAGTGGGAAAGGGGATTGTGAGGGACACATGACAGAGCAGGGGTCCCTTCTCACCTTTTCCCTGCCTTCCCACAGGACAAGGCATGACTGAAACCAAAGCACCTCCTGTTGTCTTTCCCCTCCAACTCAGTCATCCCCACCCAGCTCATTTCCCCCTCAGTAGGACCTGTGGGGTGACCTGTGGCATGCAAAGACAGTAGTGCCACCAATCATGCAGAACTGTGCTGGCTGCATTGACAAAGGGTTGGGGAAAGGTGATTACCACAGCAGGCATTTAAAAAGCAAGTCATGAGCCTTCTTATTCTGGAGGAGAAGTTGCTGTGGACTTTGGTTAGCAAGGCTGGTAAGAGATGGGGAGCTCCCTCCCAACAGCGCTTGCCAAACTGACCTGCCTTCCCAAGGCAAGGTTGGTCCTATCAGGGCTTTTTTAGTGCTCAGGCAGGTCACTCAAATCGTCTTCTGTAATTAAACCTTACACAAGCTGTAGCAGTCTTTACCTGCAGCCATGCAGTCTCTGATAGGGCAAAACTCTTTCCTGCCATAGCAACATCAATTAAAAAAAAAAAAGAAAAAATCAATGAGATCTCTACCTGGCAATGAAAATATCCACTGATCCATGGCAGCAAGGTCTGGATGCAATTGCACGTGGTCTGGGAAGGCCTGAGACAGGGCCTGGGATTGCTGTGAAGGCATCTACATGTCACACTCTGTTCCATGATTGTGATGCCAGCTTGTGAGGAATTTTAAGCAGTGCTCTGCAGGTATGAATTCATTTATGGCCAAAGCTCATACAGGTGAGCTCATGCTCACTTTCTTTGCTTTGATTGCACTGATTGCCAGAGAAACACCTGGCACAACAGCCCAAGTTCTGATGGTCTCTGTAGCTACTGATAGCATGAACTATTGCATTGGAAAGATGGAATGGAACAGCCATGGGCTCTGGGTGCCTCACCAATATCTCCTTCATGGATGACAGTCTTGCAGTATATGTCACACTGTGACTCCAAGAGCGGCACATAAAGAACAAAATCCCCTAACCTATTTGATGTACTAGCAGAGCTGCTTCTTTAACCAGGTGTCAGCACCTTGGGCTTCAGTGCAGTAGGCCCTGGGTGTAACTTCCTTGTGAGAGGAAGGGGGGGGCAGACACTGATCTCTTCTCTGTGGTGACCAGTGACAGGATCTGAGGGAATGGCCTGAAGTTGTATCAAGGGAGGTTTAGGTTGGATATCAGAAAAAGGTTCTTCACCCAGAGGGTGGTTGAGCACTGGAACAAGCTCCCCAGAGAAGTGGTCACAGCACCAAGCCTGACAGAGTGCAAGAAGCATTTGGATGATACTCTCAAGCCCATGGTGTGACTCTTGGGGATGGTCCTGTGCAGGGCCAGGAGTTGGACTTTATGTTCCTCATGGGTCCCTTCCAACTCAGCATATTCTGTGATTCTGTAAGGCAAGCTGCTCCAGTGGGGACTGGCTGCAGCTCTTCCCCTGGCCTTCACCTGGCAGCTCAGCCTAGGGAACCTCCACACTTGTCTGCCTGAGTCTTAGCTCTCTATCAGCAAAGACTTTGTCTCAGAGCCTCAGCAGCTCTTACCATACTCTGTGGGCTTCATCCTTGTTGGGGAGATGCAGATGTGGACGGAGAGGGCATTAGCTGTACAGGTACTTTCTGGAAGGCATCCGCTTGCCTTTCCAGGGGATGGAAGAAGACAAAAAATACCACTAAATTCCAACTTTCTTCATGGAAGGAACATTTGCCATTGCTGTCCACCTTTCTCATATCAAAGAGACAGTGCTGGTGCCAGAGCTGGCTGTGTTTTTAGGAGGGGAGCTGAGCCAAGAACAGGCCTGGTTTTGTGTTGGGTACTCCCTTCCAGTCCAGCAAACAGCCTCCAGCTCAAGCCATAAGAGATGGGAGGAAGAGGACAGATTTATTCCATGAAATTAATGAAGTGACACTGGGTGTTAATAGCCTATTTACCAACATCTCCTCCTCTGTCTTTCACTTATTCAGAGAAACTGCCCCGCTCTCAGCTGTGCCCATTGCACTTTCCCCCCACTTTGTTTCAGACTCACAAGGAAGTGCCCCTCTCTAAGGGGAACCACAAAGCCAGACCCCCCCAGGAGACCTGACTCAGCTTACCTGGGGGGTCTCAAGCCCACGTGTACTCACTCCCACCTTGTCTGTACATGCTGGCAGGGAAGATGAAGTTGAAAAAACCATTTACACGCCAAAGGGATTAGCCAAATTGTGTTAAGCCCCCGCAGGGACGTCCTTGTTCACAGCCTTCATTTGATTTCTCTTTCAAAAGCCCGCCAAGCTGAATGTGATTATGGCCTCTTAATCCTGCCTACATATGTCCACGTGGGGTTAATGCAGCGTAATAGATGCCCTTTACAAGTGCATGCTGGTGACCACTGCTGCATGGCTAAATCCTCAAGCCCAGATGTTCAGCAGATGTAAATCCAAAGCACAGACTCTGAGTGCTACTGTTTGGCCAAAAAGCTGCTCTCACAGATAAAATATGGAAGGGAAACTCCATCTTCACGAGGCCGAGCAGCAAATCTGTGTCAGAAGCAAGGAACCACTGTTGGCACTCAGCTCCAGTTTGGTTTAACGCCCTCAGCAGGTCCAGCCTGCGTTCAGAAGGTGGTTTTTTTCCTGGTGGTTAGGAAGTGGTAACAGAGTCCTGGCCCCACCAGGCGTGCTGCCCTCCTAGTCTGATCCCACCCACCATCGCCTGCGAGCCCCTGCCCAGGGGTGGCTCTGCTGATGGGCAGGTTTGCTTGGAAAGAGTATCATTTTCCTAAGGCAGAGGCTACAACCAAAGTGTCATTGTAGCCACACAGGAACAGTGGAAATCCATAGAGCTTGCTCAGCTAGATATTGCAAAGCTGTCTGGCTCTGCCCAGCCAGGCAGGGGAGGTTGTAAAACACGTTGCAAGAGATTTAAATGAGTTGCCTTTACAAGTAATAAACCAAACTGATGTTGTCTTCAAGAAAGGAGAGCTGCAAAGGGCAGAGAGAGGCATTACCCAAACCCATCCTTTGCATCAGCCAGGACTTAAAAATAGATTCAGGACTTGGTGCAGCAGGATTTGCCCTGTCCAGAGCACCTCTCCCTGTTTTCACAGAAGAAACCACCCAAAGCCGTTCACACCTACAAGGAAGTTTGCCACAGCAAGATGTGCAAAGTGCTCCATTTAGGGAGAGAAACCTGCCATGGTTCAGTCCTATTATCAGCAAGAAAAAATAAAAAATCAAAGACCTTCCTGCCCAGAGACAAGGGGGATGAAACCACAGGGGGTTATTTCCCTAACTCTTTCAGCCAGTACTCAATACACAAACTCTCTTTTTTCAAAGTCAGACCGCCTGCCAGGGGAGCAAATCCATTCTCCTGGTATCTCAGGACTGTAACCCACAATCCCTTTAATACAGCAATCAAGTCCCACATTAAAAACAGTTAGATTTCTACCCCACTGAAAGGTTTTTTTTCCAGAACATCACTAGGAGGAAACCTCCTTAAAATGCTCTGCTTTTTGCTGGCCTGACTAAAAGTAAAAAATACACACCCACCACCCCCAACAAGTAAATGGTAAAACTGTTATTTCCCCATGGAAACTGTTGGTTTTGCCAGAATGATATTTTCCATTAAAAATGTTTTGCTGGAGAATTCCCAACAAGTCAGGCTGCTGCATCACTGATTTTAATCGAATTTAGAAATTCTTGTTTCTCTTTGTTCTTAAACTTATATTTAGGAGTAGGGATGGTTACAGACCTGTCTGCCTCCTTCACCAGCAATGTAATGTCACCCACCGAGTGACACATACAAAGAAAGATAGCAATGAAAACCTGACGTGGCTCCTGCTACAGTCAGTGCTCCCCAGGCAGAGGCATAATCTCTCACAAGGCTGCCTCAGCTCTCAGAGCCCCCTCGATCTCCAGCTGTTTTTTTGGAGATGCTCATTTTCCTAAGCATAGTTCTAACAGTGAGGCTGTGCTGAATTCACAGATAATCAGTATCTAATTGGATTAGGAGCTGATAATATCTTTGACCTTTTTTTAATGGCTTGTCTGGCCTGGCTTTCTGCAAGGCTGAGGCTTAATTTTAAGCAAGAGTTTTTTCCACAAGTGAAGCATGACCCTGTTAACCTCTGAATCAGAGAGGTGACCTTCTCTCTCCCCAGCCACTGTGGAGCTGTTGGAGATGGTGATGTACACACAGGCTTTACAAATCTACGTATAAACAGACTGAACCTACCTACAGAAGTCAGATTTAGGACCTGATTTTCAGTCAGAGTTGGGCTGATGCAACACTAAATCCTCAGACAGAAATGGGGAGTCATAGCAATGTGAAGCTCCTGTGAAGTCAGTGTTCCTGCCAGCGTCAGCTCCCCTCTTCACCAGTTCTTCCATGTGTAATGTGGGAACAATGAATCGCCAGTGCAACAAAGGACCCAGAGATTCGGATAGGGGGTGTTTGTGAGACAAAGACACAGGGATGCTTGCGCATTCATGTGGTTACATCTTGGCCTGGCTCACCTAGTCCCACCACTGCAGTTATGCATGTGCTCCTACACATGTGAGTGGGTTCACATATAGGCCCAACACAGCTAAGAGTAGAGACAGCGTGTTTGAGTTACACCTACATTGTGCCCATCAGAAACATACTGTATTTTGGGGCACTGGGATTTAAGGAGACACAGGGAGCAGGAGGAGAGGGAAGGCTGCCTGATGAACAGCAGATGTTGGTGATCATTGGATGGAGCTGTTAATTTAACTGGAGTTTATCGAATAGCAATTAGGTGGGGCCTCATTACTGTAGCCAAGTGGCACAGAGATGCACTGTAAAAACCCAGAGAAAAGGGATGTAAAGTGGCAGAGTAACAGCACCAATGCAGTGTTTAGGATCTGGAGCAGTAAATCCTCTCACTTGCCCAGAGGTCCTTCTCCTGGGTGGTGCTGGCTGGAGCTTGGGCACCTGAACCCAGCTGCTTGGCTTGTCTCAAGGTAGGAGGCTGCAGATACAGCAAAGGATAGTGAGTGTGTGTACTTGGGGGAGCAGAGGACAGGAAAGAAATGGAGGTCTGAAAACAGTGTCAGTAAAGGGATGTGGGTGACAGCCTGGGTAAGGCAGCAGTTCTTTAGCTCAGAGAGAGACAGGGATGGAAGCAGAACAAAGGGTGGAAGAAGGGTTTGGAAGTCTATAAGATACATATAGATGTCCCATCCTGCCAGGGGATGGGATAGGGTGTCTTGGTACTTTAAACATAACATTATCCCAAAACAAGCAGTGCAGCATTGCAGCAGGACAGGTTTCCATTTCATGTGGTAGCCAGAGACTATGGGTTTAACTGCTGCTCCTCCAGCAAACTGCAAGTCATGTTTCACACCTCTGCTGTGTGGGGTGGCCCTGATGTTGCCAGGGAGGGAAGTCAGTGCTCTGCTCCTACTGGATGTGGGCATGAGCTCCACCAGGACTGTTTCCCAAGAAAGACTCAAAGGTACTTGCATCAGCATAGCCTGAGTATTTGGGGTGGCTTGACCAGTGCAGAGAGGGCCAGGGAGCATTATCACCCCTGCACAGCCTGACTTCAGCCTTGCAATGTCCCGTGCCGAGAAGGATCCAAGGAGAGGATAGGGATAGGACAGGAAAGTCACAAGCAGAGCTTGCTTCTCATGCAGGAGACACACCCACATACATACAAAAACACACTCACTCTCCTAATGAACGATTAGATTTTGCTTCTGTCTTGGGGGAAAAAATTGGATGATACAGGTTCAAACACAAACAAAAAACTTCCGCTAATGAACAAATTGCCAAACTAGAGCGCAGCAGGGATTTAGAGGGTTAAAATGTTTGGGATTAATTAACTGATTAATTAAGCCCTCACATCAGCCTTCATCCCTGCAGCCCTGCTATTGCATGAGGGATGTACTGGGAATGTGTGATCCTGACAGCACGATGCAGGAATGCTGGGGGGAAGGTGCTCAGCAAGGGAATTTTCCACACACATTTGGGATTCTGGTGTAAAAGTTGGCTATGCCCTGCAGACCTTGTGTGAGACACCCTCGCACCTCTGCTCTGACTGGAATGGCTGCACATCAGGGCTGCTGGCTGCTTTGAGATCTTAAAAGAAAAATATAATTTTCAAAAGCCAAAGGGATTTCTGTCCCCTGCGGGCATAGGGCTTCCCTTTGCTGTGCCCTGCTGTGAACTGACAGCAGCCCTGCCTCTGCTCAGCAGCCCGTGATTCCCACCGCCTGCTTATCCTGGAGAAAGGGAGCAGTAGGTGTTGCAATGTGGTCCCAGAGGGCGGTAGCTGTGGGGCGTTTTGCAAGGGCTTCCAGCCCCATCTGAGTATTTAATGTTCAAATTTGGGTGGGACCCTTCATTTCCATGCACGGCCAATCCTACTGGAGGGGGGAGGGGCAAAGATGGGGGCAGAAAGCATAGTGCTTTTAGCTTTTTCTCCCATCCTTCCCAACCCACAAAACAACTGAAGGAAACCTCTCCATGCCATGAGGCCACCTGTCTGATTCCCACCTCCTGACTTGGAAGAAGTCTGTCCACCAAATGTACCACTGGTGGATCGTCTGCTTCCCGGGTACTAGTACAGTCTTCAAGACTTGAAATATTGCTGTATGCAGTACTCCTGCTTAAGCTGTTTACAGCCCATGACCTTCTCACAGTCAACAGATTCAGTGTCTGGAAGGGTGCAAACAACCTTCGTTCATTAACGAGATCTGGCCTGGGCACTTCCACTGCAGTTCCACAAAGCTGTCCTGAGTGAATTTGTACCTCAAAAACAGCTTTGGAACCCTTCCCGTCAGAGTAAGGGAGAAAATAAATCAACTCATATAAGCCTGCACATACAAGAGAAGATCATAAATCTGCACCAGGTGTTTATATGTAAAGCACAATCAAAAAAAGAAACAGAGTGGTTACAGCAGTGGCTAGAGTATGCACAGGCAGATTAAAATAGCCTGCCTTGGAAATATCCTTCTGAGAGTGGATGACACCAGCTTAGCCTGTCTCACATGTTTTTGTTTTGCTGGGTGCAAGCACAGCAAAGGAAATGGCAACCGGAGCTCAGCCCACCACTGCTTCACAGCTTCACACTATAAATAAGGCATCGAGCTATTGCACCCACCAAATTCTTCCCTGTCTTCCGGTCTATGGCAGTGTGGTGCTTGGGCTATGTATAGGATCAGCCCCTGATCCTGTATAGGATCAGGTGTTTTCTTCAAATCCCTGGCTCCTGGGTTCTGTGATTACATCGGCAGCCCTGTTTTTATCTTTTCTGAGAAAAACAAACCTGTTAAGAGTTCAGGTGGCAGAAAGAAAAATTTAAGATTAGAGTTCAAATGCATCTAAGTAGACAGAGCTGATCTGTTTTGCTTAAGAATTTCTTATGGAGAAAAATGTGGTTATTGCAACATCGAGATCCTTCTGAGGAAAATATTTTGGTACAGGTTTTTTATTTTCTGATCAGGAGAATCAAAGCAACAATACAAATCATTTCAGCTTCAAATTCCCAGGCTGAGCAGCAGGCTTCATTTTAAAATATGACAAGAACTTCCCCCTTCCCAAGTTACGTTTCCAGTGGCAAAAGAGAGATTTTTCTTGCTAGTGTTTTCACTTTCTAGATTCATGGTTTAGCTGCAATCTGCTGTTTGGAGATTGTTTTCTTTTGCTTTCTGACATTTCAACTTTTCTTTATGATTCCCCACTGAGAATGACTCGGAAACACCAAGATTTCTGGCAAGTAAAAGTTTCTGTTCCTTTTCCTGCACTGCCAGGCTGACAAGCCAGAGGATTAAGAAAAGTTGCTCCAAGCTCCAGGCAAAATGTCTTGGTTTGGAAACCGTGTATGAATGTTGATTCTTGGTGCTGGCTGCCTGAAGGGTCCTGACTCTGTCCCAAGTGAACTCTGTGAGTGCGTGGAGGTACCACACAGCTCTCCCTGGGAGCTCTGCCTGCAAAGGCACAGTGCTGTCTTGCGGAAGATGAACAATTTCCAGATTGCAAACCCCACAAGCATCACTGTTCAAGTGCCACCCACAACGGAGATTAAAGCATGGAAGGAAGAAATGTACTGTTCATCAGGCAGTAAAATAGGTGGCACAGGCTGTAAAATCTGCAACATCCACACTTGAGGTCAGGTGGGCTTACTCAGGAAGATGAGTACTTTCTGCTGTTCTCAGGATGGGATCCTTCAGCAGCTGAGCTCACCTGGGGGCACAAGGCAGCTCTCCCACAGGGCATAGGCTCACCTGGGAAGAGAAGAGACTTGTTATCATCGTGCTCTGAGCATCAGCACTGCCTACACCCTTGCTCCGTCTGTTCTCTCCAGCCACAGCTCTGAGGGTCCTTATAGTCCGCATAGGATCACACCTAATTCTTATTCTTCATGAGTTTATTGTGATTGCAGCAGTTCCTGGAGAACCCTGGGGAGATGCTGGTCCTACTACTGGAGCCATTGAATATCTCCAGGGCACCAGACAGGTCAGGATCTAAGCAGACAAGATGGATGCACAGTGCAGCAAAAAGAAACACTGTGACTCCCGTTTCAGAGGCAGGAGAAATGGAGCAGAAAAAAAGATTAAGGCCTGGGCTTCTCCAGAAAGTTTTGCTGATGAAAGTTTGAGTGTATCCACGAGCTGGCAAATGCCCTGGGTGTGAGTGAACCAGGCAGCAGGGTCAGGCCTCCTCCTTTACAATCCCTGATTTCATTGTCATGGGGAAATATCTGGGTTCAGTACATCCTGGATGGGCAGTGATATGTACAAAATGCTTTTGGTCTCCACTGCTCTTAATCTGCAACTCTGGCTTCGCTGTTGCCCGGGGGAGGCTAGAGCTGGGGGTTTGCTGGTGCTGGTTGGAGGGTGTCCAGCCCCATGCAGGCAGTGCACTGTGATTGGGGGGTGCTGGGGACAGGGAAGCTCTACTCCCCCAGAAATAAACATGAGGATGCCAGCCAGGATGTCCTAGAGTGCTTGTTGGTCTGCCAGCCCAGTGGTGTTTCAGAGAAGGGGTGAAAGGAGGCAGCAGGCTGCATCAGCCATGAGATATGAATTCAGCAAGTGACCTTGCTGATCTGGTTTTGGGTGTAGCAGGAGGTTACATGGGTTGTGAGATGTACCAGTCTGGCAGGAGGTCAGAGCAAACGCCAGAGTATATTCCGCATCCTCTGCACGACTGCTGTCCATCCGAAGTCATCATCTGAGCCTTTGGGGAGTGAGGATGGGGGACAGCAGACAGACCAGTGTCAAGGAGTGCTGTGCCATGCAATTTGGGGAAAGTTCTTTTCCTTGGGGAGAGCTGCTTCTTGCAGCTCAGGAGCTGACACAAGAGGATGCTGCTGTGAGTCAGAGGCAGGATGATGTGAGCGCAGGACTGAAGGCAGGGGGGAGCTGCCAGCGCAGCCTCCCGGCGCAGAGTGCTGACACTTCTTTTTGTTCGGCCTGACAGCGAGCACCTGGTGCCCCCACGCGCGGAGCCGCCGGCCGCCCCCCGCCCGCAGCGTGCGCAGGCAACACACACGCGCTCGGCGCAGCCCCGCAGGTTGGAATCAATGCAAACATATGCTGCCATTAATGTGAAAATCACTTCTGCAAACATGAGGGTCTCTCTATTCACGGCCTTTCCCTCTCCCTGCAGGGAGGAGGAGGGGGGGTCAAGTGCAGATCTTTTATTTGAAATCCCTGAAAGGGACAAGGGGGAGAGAGGGGGAGATGGATGAGGCTGATCGTGATAGGGGAAATGGGACAACAGCCCAGACTAACCTACAGGAGCTGCTCTCCTGCCATGAACTGTGCTAAATCTGCAATGCTGCCTTCCTTTCTCCCTATCCAAACACCTCACTGGGGATGCCAGTTTTGCCTTTGCCCATTGCTGATAAATGCAGGAAGAGCATGTGGGGCTCTGAAGAATGGTATGACTGGATGCTGCAATGATGGGTGCTCATCTAGTAACTGAGGGCGTTAATTTCTGAGAGGGTGGCAAGATTCCCTTGCATGGTTAAAAAAATGCAGATGAGGGGTGCTAGCTAGAGCAGTTTTGGCAACCAGCATTGGAGTACCCAATCTTCTCCTAAAGCATAGCATATATTTTAGCCAGCTCTGATATGCATGGCCATGTCAATGGAGGTTGGTTATCAGGATGCTGCTCCTCTGCCACACTGCAATGCTTCAGTGAAGAGTGGGGCTTGCTGCAGACATTTACAGGAGAATTCTCTTCCCTTTTGGCAAAGTGGCTTCTCTGATGTCCTCCTCTATACCACTGTCAGCCTGCTGTGAAACACCCCGAGTTGCTTTGCCGCAGCAGTGGCAGTGTGGACGTGGTGGGTGGGCAGGTTTGCTTCACAAAGCATCAGGGATCTGTAAAACAGCTGGAAGGGCTCCATGTGAATCTGAATGAGAAAGGGGACACAGCTGACATTAGAAGAACCAAATGGAGTTTCTGAACCTCACAGTTGTTTGTCAAAGGCTTTAGAGCCACATGAGTGAGATGTCACTAAAGTGCCTTGCCCCATACTGCATCCAGCTCCCCTGTGAGACAGGCTGTGTCCCTTGTCTGTCCTGTACAGAAACAGCTTTATGTCAGTGAGTTTCTTCTGTATATCTGCAAAATCCTCACTCTCTTTTGGACTATCCTTGGTTGCTGGTCTGATAAGAAAAAAAATCTTCTACAAAGCTGTAGTTTCACAGTTTGGAAAAACACCACTTTTCTCTGCATTTTGTTTCTCAGCACTATGCTTTACTTTGAGGGGGAAAATTTTCCCGGCTCAGCTTTATGCCCATCTCAGATTCATCTCAAAGCACCTGGTTCTTTATAGCATCTCCATTTTGTTTCCTTGTGATGTCCTAGACCAAGCACATGTGCTGAATTCCCCAGCATCTGGCCTTCACCCATATCTATCTGTTGGAAGCTGAATGCATCTCTGATTTGGGAAATCAATCACACTTAATTGAAGGGTGATTGTTTTCACATACGAGCCTGCCACATCACTTTCATCTTTATCACATTCTCTTTCTCTCTGGGTTTTGTGTGACAAGATACTGCAGAGCACAAGAGAAGAGGTTGCTGACCTTGGACCTGGATATAATTGAAAAAAGGAGGGCAGCTTCTTCTTTTCTTTCCTTGGTGGATCAGTTTGCATTTCCTTGAACTGTCAGACTGAGCATGTGCATATGCACCCAGAGCCATGTTTAATCCAGTCTTGCACACAACCATGCTGTAATGCTGCACAGCAGAGCAAGCTGATGCCCAGCATGGCCCAGCATTGCTGTGCCGTGGAGAAGGTGCATCCCCTCTGTGCACCACAGCAGGAAAGGGGGAATGATACAGCATGGTATCTGACATGGATGGCAGTGTTTTGGGTGCCCAGTGTTTCTGGGTGACTTTGAGCACTTTGAAGAGCAGCCTCAGGGAGATAAGCATGGCTTTTTAATGAGATTTTGGGCGAGTCTCTTTTCTGTTCCCTCTTGCAATTTGTCTGGTCACACCTGAGACTTGAACCTGAGATCTGTCTTGAACCAGGACTTGATCTTCTTTTACTGGAACACTATGATGCACAGCAGGGCTCCTATTTCCTTCAAGAGCTCCCATATCACAGATGTTGCACAAGCAATCCCTCCCAGTGGGCCTCTGCGAGGATTTGTGCAGTCCAGTCCCATGTGGCCACCTGTCTTGTCACCCCACTGGGATGTACCAGTCCTACGCATTGCTAAGCTCTCAGCACACAGAGATGTCTTCCTGCCTGTACCAGAGAGCTGAATTGTAAGCTGCTCCCCAGACTCCAGTTTGAAGGTCTCTATAGTATTGACTTTCTCGCACTTGGAAGTGCCTCATTTATCTTACGCTCTGCATTTGTCTTCCTGCCAGTGTAGTAGTAAGCAACTGAAGCTTGCTGCCAGCTTTTCTCCCTTAATGACATACCATGTATGCAGACAAGGATCTGAATCAGAACTCCAGAGTCACTCCCCACTTCCTCACTTTAGTAGAAATGTATCCTAACGCCGTATCCTTCCTTTGCAGTTTGTCTTGGGGCTTAGCAGTGAAACAGCCCCAATACCTCTAAAGGCTGTGGTCCAGGGCATGTGTCCAGATTTTGGACTCATCTGAAGGCTGGTTGTGTCAACAGGAAGGCTCCCACTGGCTCTGATGGCTCTTGGACCAGGCAGCCCCAACTATTTCCGACTTCCATTCTTCTCCATTGTGGACAGATCTGTCCCTTCCAGATGTGAGGAGAACCTTTCCCAGCAAAGACCCAACACAAGCCTTCTCCCAGACAAAGGGTCTTTTCTAGATAGCATGGAAAGAATTTTAGGTTGCTCTGGGTGCATGGTGCCTGTTTTGTCTTAGGTACCTCCAGAATGGGCCTCTCTTTCTGGCAGGTGCAGATGACTTGCAGTCCAGGCAGACAGGGCTGAAAAGGGTAAAAGGACTGGAGTTTGTTTGAAGGAGCTGTGGATTTCATTGATTTCCAAATCAAGCTTTCATTAAGACACAAAGTCCCGCTTCCCTACCGATATTATAAAGCTCTTGTCAATCTCTGACACAACTGCCAGCGCAAAAAACACTGCTGGCATCATTGTGAAGGCATGTACAGAAGCAGAGCAATGAGTGGGGAGTTGGATGTCTTCCTCTGCAGAGAGAAACCAGAGCCCAGGCTTTGGTGGCTTTTAGAGTGGAGCCTTCCCCATCACCATGGGAGGTGGTGGACTCACTCCTCCCAGGGCTAGTGGAGGACACACCAGCTCCCTGCCCAGAAACTGCTATGTTCTGGAGCAGGAGGATGGAGAAACCAAGCCAAAAGCAATGATCCAAGCATTATTTGCCTCTTGCACAAAATTTTGATGAAAACAGATGGAGCATTTGCAGATTTTTATTTAAAAAAAAAACAAACCCAAAATTTGAAAGCAATCTTGTATTTGCTATTAGTCTTTTGAGGCTTTGTTTTTCCCTCTTGGCAAAAAAACCCAGTTGACAACATTTTCCATCACCAAAAAATTCCCCCACTGAGAATTAAGTATGAAGTCCTCTTTGTTGTGCAGAGATGAGAGGAAGGAGAAACCCTTCCCGTTCTCTTGGCTTAGTCCAAGAGGGAATGGAGATTGCCTACTGAGAGTCTGTCTCCCTGCCCAGCATCCAGAGAGAGCAGACTCTCCAGAGCACTCTAAGTTGTTGCTGTGCCTCAGTAAGGTGACAAAGCCTTACCTTTGTGAACATGAGTAGTATCTGCCATTTTAGCCTGTGCTCTGAGAGTCCAGGATGGCCCAAGCAGCCCTCACTGGCTGGCAGACGGAGCCACTAGAGCTTTCAGGGAAGTTGATTCCCATCTGAGCTGGGGAAAGGCAGAAGTCATAGCAGGGGTGTGTGGGGCAGTGGACCACAGGGTACCCTGGGGACATCCCCAGGAGAAGAAGCAACCCTGCAATGGCCAGAGCATCTTGTCCTTGGAAGCCTCTTTACCTGAAAGAGTCAAGAGAGTGGAGCCAAACACCTTCACCCTCGTCCGTCAGCGAGGATGGAGAAGCCCATGGCCTCCCTCCTCCTTCTTCCACTGGCATTTGATTCAGACACACACTAAAAAAGGAGCTGTCGGTTAAAATGAGAGCTGCTTTTCCAGCTCCCAGAGGACCCCCCTGATGTGACCTGCAAGGTGTTGCAATCCCTCTCTGCCACTGGCCTGCCTGGTTTTTGTCACACAAGCACACACCTTCCTCCCCCTTCCACAGTGCTTATCACAAGTGTTTTGGTAGAACTGCCCTTGTCATATAAATCTAAACATAATTCTCTCTTTCCTGTTAAGCTAAAGAAAATAAACGTGTAGGGCTGTTACTGGAAGCCAAGCTGTAGGACTGCCCTAAATTCTCTTCTTATTGAGTCTGGGCTGAAAATCACTCAATTCTGCTGAGGACACACATCTATGCTTGCACACACAGGGAGGGAAGGTGGGAGGGGGGAGGGCAAAAGAGAGGGAAAGAGAGAGAGAGAGTGAGAGAGAGAGAGAGAGAGGACACGGTGTGTATAAATATCTCCAGCTCTCTAGATAGTCGGCAGATTTATTCCGCTGCCAAGCCTGCAGAAAATTGACTTGTTTCATGGAGGCAGGCTATTGACACATTACCGCAAGGAGGGTTAGGAGAGAAAGCGGTGCGGCTGGCGCCCCTCTATTATACGATAATGTAATCAGCATTGTGGGAAATGACTGTGGGTAAAATGGCATCGCTGACATTTATATTAGAGGATATTGATGGCAGGAACTGTGACCACATCTATCGTACCTCCCGTTTGCCAGGATTGACACAGACGGCTCTTGTTGGCTGGATTTCCTCTCTCTTTCTCTCTCTCTCTCTCCTTCCTCTTAGCTCCGTTGCTCGCTGCTGTCACTGCAGATAGATAATTGAAAAATGGATCTCACCTTTCCAGCAAACAGGAGTGGTTCAGGCAATTACTGCAGAGGTTATCTACTCAATCTCAAGGCCTCTTCTCTGAGAGAGATTCAGAGGAAATTGGATTTTACATGGATGTTTTATTCTGCAAGGGCTTTAGTATAAACAGAGGCAAGGAGACGCCAGCAGATTGTATGGGTGAGAATCACATGCAGAGGGGTAGAGTGGGGTTTTGACAGGGGGGCTTGGTTGTATATGTGGTGGCAATACAATGCAGTGGTCCTCTACAGAATTTCTGATCTCAATTTGTTTTGAGGCTTGTTTGGGTTTTATTCCATGCTTTGATGGGAATTTTTTTAAGGTGGAGGCTGAGAGAGGCTACCCCCACCCACAGCTACCTGGCTACATTTTGCCCCTGGAATCTTAAAAGAGAGTTATTCCCAAAGGAAAGAGAGGCAAAAAGACAGAAAAATGCTCTGAAGATGAGAGGGCAGACGGGAGCAAGATGCATTAAAAGAGCTCTGTAAACTCTCCAGCTCTTAAAGGAGAGAAATTGCTCCTGGGGAGGGAATATTACCCAAAGGCCTACTCCTCGTAAGCATCTTTGAAGAGCATTAGGCATTGAAGTGTGTGACTATATGAGAGGCAGAAATGTACCCATGGTCCTTTAGGATACACTGCAATGCCAGGCTTTGGGCTGTGCTTGGTGGCAATCCAGCCCTTGAAAGCAATTTGCAGCTGGTATTCTTGCCCTCAGAAACTGCTGAGCCGGGGAGGCCAGAAAAGGACTTTGAGGGTCTTGATGACCTTGACAATTTGGTGTGACAGGAGGAGACAGAGCACTGTGCAGTCTGGAGCACCTGTGTAGATGCACATATGTGTGGTGTGCACTGCATTTGGTCTCTGCTTGGAAACCTTCATGGGAATTCTCTTGCTGAAAATTTGGCCTTGCAAACAACAGGACATTATTGTTACTGCTGTAGTACCCTTATAACTCAGGATATGTAACAGGAAGGCTGTGGGGTGGCCCTTGGAAAGGTTCAGTGGACATGCCTGATCACGGACCACTTTCTTAAGAAAGAGAGACTAAAGTAGGGTCTGCCAGGAAGAGTTTGGGAAAAGCTCATGCCCCACTTCGGGAATTCACCCATCTTTTTGTGTTTTATATTACCTTTTCATAGGTAATATATAACATGTGGGGTGTTTGCACACATGGGTAAATACTCGAGCACCTGGGTCAGAGCAAAGTGCCCTTGCACCATCCAATTGGTTTTAGTCCCAGCCGGTGCAGAATGCATAGGGGCACACCTTTGCACTAGTAACTCTCTGAAACTGTTACCCCAGATGGAAACAGCAGGGCTGGTTTTGCAGGAGAAGAAATTCAGCACAGCATTAGGCAGTTCTTCAGCCCGTCTGCTGTCCCCAGGAGAGATCCGTGCCCACTCCATGGGTGCTCCTCCACAGTCCTGGGTCTCCACACCCTGCCATGTGCTGCAGTCCTGCTGTCCATCACCAGCTTTTTCGCACTCTCCTCTGTCTGTCCCCTGATGTCAGTGCTAGAGGTGCTCATCTCTCTCACTGATCAAATCACTCCTGACGTGCAGAGTGGCAGACTCTTCCTTGCTGAAAGTCTGTCTCCAGGGTCCTATGTAAGGTCCTGCTCTCTCTTCCCCACTCAGTGAGAAAGCAGAGATGGGGGAGGGCAGTGAGGAGGGCTAGGACAGGTTCCCCCACCCCTCACACCTCTTCTCCTCATGATACTGGAAGCGAAGGGGCCCCCACAGCTTACTGCTTATTCTGGCAGTGAATGCAAGACTGGAGATGAAGCCAGATGGCTTTGAATGAGCAACAAAATCCACATTTTCAAGTGAAAGAGATGAGCTGCTGGAGCCCAAACCTAAAGCAGGAGTGGCTGTTATGTTCCTCAAGATGCCTGAATCTGGGAGGGATGTTTTCTGGAAAGCCAAGCACAACCGACGTGGCTGACTTTTAGCTGAAATCTCCCAGCACTAGGCTGGCAGATTGCAGGGGGAGAGGAGGTCCAGGTCAAGTAAGGCTTTCTGTTTGCCTTCCTCCTGCATCAGCTCTGGTTTTCCACTGGTGACCACGAGAAAATGTATGGCCTCCTGCAATAGGATCCCAAAGCATAGTCATCCAGGTTCAGTAGAAAGAGATGGTCAAGTTCTCTGGAAACGGTTCATTTAAACAAACAAACAAAAAAAAGGCATGAACAGAATTGAGCCTGTGGGAAGATTTTCGTCTTTTCAAGTGAAGGAAATACTGAGTGATGTGACCCAAAACTGCATCCTTTGAAGAATGACAAAAATCTGCTTTTTGTGCTGCAAATGATAGACTGAAAGAAGGTGAGAAGTCCAGGCAAGAGGAAGAAGTTTCAAAAAGAACAGCAGCACAAAATTTCAAATCCCAGTGAAATAACACATTGGCTTCCTTTCCTTCTGAATTTTTTCATTTAAAGAAAAAGGCAATGAAATGCTGCTGAAATGACATTTTTGACAAAGTGCCATTTTTCAGCATGACCTCTTGGACCCACTCACACCAGTGCTGCTAACTAGTTCTGCATTCATCAAATCCTGCAGGAGTGGGGAGTAGTGCACCGTGTGCTGATGAGCAAAAATGCCTTGGATTTTTCTCTACTAACACCGCGAGAGGCTAGTGGTGTCTGTGACTTCAAGGACACAGAAGAAAAGGGGGTGGCTTGAAGAAGCTTCATAGTCATCAAGAACTTGCTTTTGTCGGCATGATTTACTCTTGGGAATTGCTAGTTTCTGACAGGCTTGTACACAGCTCTGGAAGGGGAACATGGCTTTAAAAAGCCAATGAGCTTTCCATCTCCAAGCTGCCAGTCTCAGTGGACAATCCCAAGTTAGCACATAAAGAAATGCTTCCAGTGGAGTGCCAGAGTCGGGCTGAGTCACACAGAGGAGCCAACAAGGCTCCTGCCTTTCCTGCTTTCCAAATCAGGAGCATAAGGGTGCCCAGGGCAGGGTGAGAGACCACACTGCTGCTGAAGGTCTTTGTGACTGACCACAGTAGGTTCTGAACACCACAAAAAGTCCCCTAATACATCTAAAAGCCTAGTGGTTGAGCTGAGTGTCCTGATACATTGTCTCCTCTATAACCCTTTTAATTGTCCTGAATGTGGTATTTGCTTTCATTACTTGGCCTAAATTGCTGTGGACTGTTATTGCATACTCATAAATAGCTGCTGTGTTCCACCTTGGAGGAGACTACATGCCACAGAAGTGGGTAGAAGGGTTTGCCGCTATCTAAATAAGCTTTCCTAAGGTGAGATGGATGCCATGAGACTTAATCTCCTTTAAAAGCTTTGAGCTCCTTGGATGGAGGAGTCCAATATTATTTTATTAACATTACCACAATTGTTAGCGGTATTACTAATATCAATCTTATTATAGACATAATATCTGGTCAGGATCAAAAATTATGAAGCTTGACTAGCTGACTGAAATGCTGGGTCTCAGGCCACATTTCCCTGGTGAGCACAGAGTGATTGTCCACCAACAAGCCCAGCCTCACTTTAGGGGAGGAAATAAGATCTTGTACAGTAAGAAATAAGGAAATAAGATCTTGCACAATGCAAGGCACAAGCATGTTGTCCTTTAGAGTTAGTTTTCCCTGGTATTATACTACTGTACTGGGACCTCCACCCTGAATGAGGGTTCCACCTGTCTCTCCAGCCCCAGGGCATAAAGAACTGTCTCCAAATTGTTTCCAGCCCTCATTTGGAGACCTTTAAAAGGTCCTGTGCTTTGCTCAGATGATGTTTAACCTTTCCCCATGTCCTTGCCCTGGCCATGCCACCCTTCACTCCTAAACAGAGCATCTTTTGAGCTTTGCTTTCCTTTCCTTCTCACTTCTCTTGGTATGTACCCGTGGGCAGGAGGAAGGTGGGAAGGATTCATGGCATTGATCAATAACTCTTTCCTGTCCAGCCAGGAACCCAACCCGCTCAACTTTATTGCTGCAACCAGATCCTGGCTCGAGGGATGTTACGACAACCCGCTTAGGCCGCGGGGGCCAGAAGAACAAATACCTCCCTAACAGGCATGACTCGAGCCAGCACATGCCCCACTGCCCGGATAGCTCCTCTGACAGAGGAAGCCCCTGTGAGGATTTACAAGTCCCAACCACTTCCTGAAATCACCACTCCAGCTTGTTATCTCACCCTCCCATCACCTGCACAGTCCGGATACCATTTGAAGGGAAAGGAGAGCCCTGAGAAGGAAGAGGAGGAGGTGTGCGAGTCCTGGTGATCTGGTCGTTAGGCTGGGGGATGGCAATGGACCCCGACGATGAAATATCTGAGCACTCTGGTCGAGTCTTTTTATTACCTGCGATGGAAAATGAGTGCCAGCTGCAAATCAGGGATTTCAACAGCCTCTCTGAAGGCATGTCAAGCATTTTATGGCTGGAAATACATTCAGGGTTTATTATGGGCTGCCCACTGATCTTTCCTGCATGCATGCAGTGGCTGGACCCTGTTCCCACCCTGCCTTCGGATGGGAAGGGGTCCCCACAAATCGATCAGTTTTCAGATAGCAAATTGATTGGTTCCATCTGCTGCTTCTCTACTTTCTTGCTCCTGAGCAAAGATTTAACCTCACATTGAGAAAGGCTGGAAGCTGATTTGGAGGGCAGCTTCAGCCTGCAGTGGGATGCAACATATGTTGCAGACCTGTCAAATGTCACACAGAGCAACACTCACCCCATGGCTCCCAACCCAGCAGGAACAGGCTCTCCCCTTCCCAGCACTGTGCCACAATCTCCTCATACTCTAGCAGTAGAGATTGTGAACTCCACACCTTCATGAGAGGAGCACTCCAATCATCCAGTTCCATGCTGGGGTCTTGGGAAAGTGGGCAGAGTAATGGGAACTGGACTTCCTGGAGGTGGGAAGCTGGGGCAAACAGGGTGCAGTAACACAGCTTTGCAAACGAGCACACTGGCTTTACAGGATACTGTGCACACTGGCTGTTGGAGTAAACATCTCTTGGTTTCAGTTCTAGGCGTGCTACAGCCATGTCTTCATCACGCCATATCCTCCCCCAGATAAACCAGGGCTTAACTTTTCAGCAGAGTAGACAAACTATCTGCTCCAGGGACGACGAGCTACACTGAGCAGTGCAAAGAAAGGCAGAAAGGGGATAATTGTCTTCTTTCACAGCCAGAGCTCTTTCTCTCAGTGAAGGTGTTAGTTTGGGTCTCTCCTCTTCCCAAGCACTTACCTTCCTAAAGCCTGCCAGGACTTCACATTTTTGATGTCTTCCTCCTTTTGTCAAAATTACTTGAAACTGTCCAACAGTTTAAGAAGTGATTGAGGAGGAGACAGGCAGGTATAGATGCAAACAGGGGGTCTAAAGCTTGCTTCCATAGGAAACCTCAAGCTAAACCCCTAAACTATAGCCCTCTGGGGAGCAACCATAAATCACAGATTCCAGGGCTGAAGACAAAGGCACTGGCCTTGGAGGAATGAAACTATTGACAGCCAGTAGGACAGACCTCCTACCAAACCCTCTGGCAGATGGCTACACCTCTCTCTATGTACTACATATATGACTATGGGCCTGCAATTCTCTGCAAGGCTTCTTGAAGAAACTCGCTATATGTGCTTGCCAAAATGGTAGTCATCTTATATTGCAGTGAAATAAAAGTTTCCCTTAGAAAAACAGATGCAGTTGGTGCTCTTGCTGTTGATCTACCCTCCTTGTTTCACCCCTGCTTGCCCCACCACGACACAGTGGGGTTGTGGACACCATGGTGTGCTAAGAGGTTTGCTGGGCAAGCATGTCCAACCCAACCCTGATCATTAATGCACCCAGCTGACATTGCTGGTATTCACTCTGCTCCACTGCCAACCACATCCTTTAGTATTGGTAGCTCCCTGCCTGTCCTCCTGTTCACCCTCCTGGTGGGTCTCCCCACTTAGCTCTCATCTCAGGTTGTGTAAAGAATCTTTTTTGTCCACACTTGAGAAACAGATCAAGGTACCATGTGTATCTCAACCATTCTTATGTTCAACTGCATGTTTAAAGGCTCCTTTAAATTTCTATTGACTGGTCTCTGCTCTTCTCCTTGCACTCATATCACATTTTCAAACTTTCTCTACCAAAAAAATAAAGAAGAGAAGTTTCACTGCAGTGTCCTGGTATTAAGAATTTGGGATTTGAAGGCCTGCAGAAAGTCGTAATGACTGGCAATAAATCAGGAGATCTGGGGATGTACATGGGGGAGGAGGAAAAATAAAGGAAGGAAATGGGAAGAGCAACTGGAGTAAACCTGAGGAGCTGTGGGAAGGGACGAGACATGCTATCATGTCATCCCTGAGAGAAGAGGGTTGTAAGGCCTGAGAGGGATGAACCACAGTCTAAATGCAAGCTGGGAACAAGGGGGCTGTAAATCAGTTCCTGCCCAGTGCTGTGACAGTTGTCTTGAGCTGAGCCATGGCTGCCATCCTGCCCAGTGCCATGGCTACCATCCTGCCCGGTGTCATGGCCATCATAATGGCCTGTGCCATGGCCGTCATCGTGGCTAACCCACCCCAACCGGCTGCAGAGTCTACAAGCACGTCCTCCTGCCATTCTGAAACTGAATTCACGTGGGAGTGGTGAGTCCTTCATTAAACTCATGCTGCCCATGGCCTGGTCAATAAGGAAGGGCTGTAGCACCCCATGGCACCTTGGCTCTGGGGTGCTGCTTGCTTGGCAGCCAGTCTCCCTGGATGTGAGGAGCATCATTGCAGTGTCCAGCTGGGGGGCCCAACGTGGATGCCCATCCCCTTGTATACTCCTGCTACCATCTGGTGGAAGGAATTGGCCTGTGCGCTTGCCTGCCACATGGAGACTGTTGGGAGCCATAACAGGGATGGCACAAAGACGAGGGCAGCGCTGGGGTGAATCTGCCCGTGGACAGCAAAATGATTAGGGCAGCTCTGAGGTGAATCTGCTGCTCTCCAACTTCCCACTCTGTGCTTGGAGGGACTGGGACACCCATGTCTCTCTCCTAGTGTAGTTTAAAAACTGCAATTACTGAGTGTTTCCATGACTCTGACACCATTCTGCTCCACAACCTCACATAAGGCACTGGTTTGGTCTGTACCTCAATTTTCCTGCTGCTTTCTAATACACTAGCCCTTGGTGTGGGTCAGTCCCCTCCATTTGACTTACTGTGACTGCAAACATTTTCTCTTCCTAGACAGATGCCATTAGATTCACCATGCTCCCATCCCTGCTCCTCCCCAAACCGTTCCCAAAACAATTCCCATTGAGCAGCATTCCCTTGTCCCAGAAACACAGCCATGCCGTGAATGGGGCATGTGGGCTGCTCATCTCTGACTGTTGGGGAAAAGAAAAACCCCAGTGCTGAAAGCCAAAATACCAGCTCAACACGCTGTCCTATGCAAGCTGGGCCAGGGACCAAAGACAGTTGGTACCAGGCTGGAAGCTTCTGTATTTTTGTTAAGGGTTGTTGAAGAAACCACACAGTTTTACCCCAGAGGGTATCATAAATAAGCAATGAAAAAGCAGAGAAGTGAAAAGGGAAAGTATTTGCCTACAAAAATATGCTGCAAGGCAAATGAGTCAGAAGGACATGGAGTAAACTGTGCAAGGCCTGCTATGTCTAAAAGCAAAGCTTTTATAAGGTAGAGAAAGTGATTTAAGAGTCTGCAGGTAAACATGGGCTGCCACGTGTTGTTCTGGGGAAAAGTGGCAGAATAAATATGCAAATCCTTCTTATGTGACAGCCAGAATGGTGGAAATGATTATGAAATAGACCTGAAGAAGTCTGATTAATAATTTATCCTCAAATGGTAGTTGATTCTTGGCTGAACAGTGAGGATAATAAGGCTGAGGAATCAATAAGAGCATTTACAACTCTGTAAAATGCATTTACAAGTACAAAAAGATGGGTTGCTTTGTGGCCATGCCTTGCATGAGCTAGAAGAGAGGGAAATAAGAGCATGCAACAGTGAAGCATCGGCCACACAGACAAGTCTGGAGAGGGAGCTGGGCATCAGCAGACGCTGATGGAGCTGAGCATTATCTCTGGATTGCTGCTCCAACCTGAATGATCCTTCACCGTTAACACATGTCCTGACAGCCCATGGAGGACACATTAATTAAGCTCAGTCACTTATGAAGATTCACATAATGAATGCAGTGTTGACAGAGAGCACTTCAATGGTACCTTCAGCCAAAGTGTGACTGTTCACAGGGACTGCCTGGAACACCATGCTCTTGGTGGCCCGTGCACATCTGGCCTAGCTAATGCACCTCTTTACCACATCTCTATCACAGCACACATGGGTAGGCAACTTACCCTGCTCTCACAGAGAAAGAAGCAACCATCACAGACTCCTTTGGTGTAAACTCTTAAAAAGACGTGCTTCAGATTTCAAATAATGTCCTCAGTAACACCCAATGGGCAGTTGGAGGTTCATTGCTTGTCCACCCCATCTTCCCTGGGTGCTTTAAGAGCAGCAGTGCTCTGGTAAGCAGCAAAACTGGAGACATTTCTACATGGCCTGGCTCAGAGCTGAGAGCAAGCACCTCTGCCCCAATGCAGATAAGAAGGATGGGGGTCTCTCAGCTTGGCTCCAGACACTGTGACCCTGGGAGGGACATGAAGCCATGACACGTAATTGTCACCAACGTCTTCCAGCTTGTGGTCCATGGGTTCCCAAAACAGCCCTGAAAAGTGAGAAAGAAGAGCCAGTGGGGCAGCAAATGACCGAAATCCACATTGCCCCTGGCAAGTTTTTCTTCTTGATGTCCTCTGTAATTAGAGCAGTTGCATTTTGGGGAGCAGAGGGAGGTGAGAAGGCAGTTCCCACTGGCGATGTGGCTGATACGGAGACCCTCCCGGCCTTCAGCAGAGAGTACAGATAATAGATTTGCACAGATTTCCTCTTAGTGCTGCTCATCCCTTCAGGGCCTTTGGCAGAGTGTCTTCAGCCCCCGGATGGCACAGTCTGTCCTAGCCAAGTGGTTCGACAGTGGGAACATGAAGGGAGAAATGTGAGGCTGGAGGGACCCTGATAGATAGTCTTGCAAGACAGCTCTCCCCAAACCCTCCCAACAGATGGGTGTCCAACCTGCTTGTAAATACTGCCAGTGAAAGAGGCTCCATTCCTTCCTGACAGCTTGTTCCAGGGTTTGTGTGTGCTCAGAGCTGAAGAAGTTTCTTAACATCTGACCTAAATCATCTCTGCTGCAAATAGAGCCTTGCTCTCCTTATCTCGTCCCCATGCTGAATATGGAGACCAACTCGTCTTTATCCTTGCATAGAAACCTTACATATAGAAATATATTTTACTTGCTTTTTTCTGGTCCTTCCCTTTTTTCGGACAAAATAGGTCCAGTTCCTTCAATTTTCCTTCCAAGGTCAGATTTTCCAAAGCGTTTATCTTCGTTACAGTGTGATGCCAAGAACGGCGCACAGCACTCTGGATTTTCCACTTGCTGTGAGCAAAGAGGAATAGTCAGCTCCAGGGTGCACTTCTGGTCTTTCCCTTTACCAGGCATCAGCAGGACTTCATGAAAAACAGAGAAGGGCTGCAAGGATGGTCAGAGGACTGTCACTACCGAGTGTGAGCTGGGACTCTTCAGCTGGTGAAAGGCTAGAGGCAGGCTAGGTGATGGAGGTGAATGTTGTTGAACAGGTAAGTAAGGAATGAATGCTCACTGTTTCTTTCAGTACAAGAACCAAGGCTGCCAAGTGAAAGCAATAGGAGAACAAATGGAAAGAAAATTTCTTTGTGCTGTGTACAATTAACCTGAGAGACTCCTTGCCTTGGGATACATGGATGCTACCAGTTTAAAGGAATTCAAGAAGGAACTAAAAAAAATTAATGGGAAAAAATCCACAACAGCTGCTGTTAAATACAAAGCCACAATGTTTGGCTGAGGAAGTCCCCCATCACAGATTGCTGAAGACTGGGAAACTGTTTTGAAGAAACATAACAGCATATCGACCCCCTTCTTGACATTAGGTACCCTCCCTGGTGGCCTAGTGGTTAGCGTGCAGGACTTTCACTGCTGCGACCACGGGTTCGAGTCCCCGGTCTCCTGGCCTGATGGAGGTCGTTAGCCCTGTGAGGCCATCCATCTATGAGAAGGACACTCTAAACAAACCTACGTCCTGAGGACCTCACTGCCATTGTCCAAGCTTGCTTGGCCCCGGCAGATGAACCTTAGGATTAAAGGGTGGGCTCAGTTCAGCGCAGGCTGTGTCTCACCTAAAAAAATCCATTGCGCAGGCTGGAAAGGTAAAAAGACCTTTCCCCAAATCTTCGTTCGCGAAGATGAGCCATTATTTTAGACATGGTGCAGGGATGCATGGACCTTAGATATGACCTGACCAGACCTTCTCTTATTCTGGTTCATACTATGCCTCTGTTGAGCATCCCAGAACACTGTTCACTTTAGTGAACAACAGGCCTTGCTAAAAAATGGGTTCAACATCAGCTGTCAGAAAGGCACCTTGGCTGACTCGATCATCTAGAGTCTCTCAATAGCTGAAGAGAGAAGACCTGAGAAAGATGAAAGAGAGAAAAAGAAGGCATCAGTGAGTATTGCAGAAACTTACACAGAGACAGACCAATATTGGTCCTATTGAGGACTATTTAGGTTTGTTCTCTAGCATAATACACTGTAAACTTAAAAACTCAGCTAAAAGTGCGTGCTGAGTTCATATGGGATGCTGTGTGTGGGGGGGTGGTGATGTGCCTTGCAGCCTTGTGTGGCCACAGCTTCCTTTGTGTCTCTGCCCCTGCACTTAAGGCAGTTTATAGTAAGATTTCACACATCCCGTCTCAGCCAGATGTGAGATCAATTTACAGTCTGGAGCAAAGGTCAAGCAAGCATCCTGGAAAGGCAAGGTCCAAAGCAAAGCAGTGTCTTGGCCCATCTGCACTGAGCTGAAGCCGTCAGCAATCATGGCTTTTGTGTATGTGATTTAAGCCTGAACAGACAGAAAGACCTAGCATTGTGAGGGAACTCTCGTCCTTTCTCACTACTACCAAGTTTGGGGCTGGAGTACTCAAGAGCAGGAGAAGCCTCTTAATATTACTAAAGTCCTTCTGGCATGGTTTGGAAGATGCCTGCTGCAGGTAGAGGACACTCAAGGCTTTAGAGGGCCCTGGTTTGTAAATGGTTTACTTCTACAGCAGCTCTTTCCACAGAACAGTGGAGACTGATTCATCACACAGCTCAGGTGGTGTGAGCAGCAGCTGGTGGGACCCAGAGCAGGGCGGCTGAGCAGAACATGAGTTTTTGCTCTGCCCTCCAGTCCCACAGGTGCCTGGTGGTCTATCTGGTTTCTTCCTTAGTAGAGATCATGGATAACCGTGTCCAGTGCTGAGGCACAGGCTGTCTCCAGTTCCTCCATCTACACACATCTCCACTTCCATGGTGCTCAAAAAAAATTGGGAGTGATGTTTCCTGCATGAGAAAGTGCATAGCTGCTCTCATGGAGGCTGATGGCACTAGTGGAGAGTAGAGGGCCATTCCTTAGATTACCAAGGCCCCAACACATGGACTGAGAGGAAGGGTAGGCACAGACGTGGGTTTTCAACACTTTATTTATTTTTACAATCCTCCCATTTCCCACCTCCCCCTCCAAGGCATCTTGGAAGTCAAGACTGACACCTGCCAGGATATGAGATGTCCAGACAAAATCAGAATGATCCTCTCCAAAGCTGGAGCAGAGGGGAACTGGTTTCAGCCCCCACAGAGATCAAAGGGCCAGCTGGGTCTGGGGTTGCAGGGCTGGGCAATTCCCAGGTGCAGGGGACTGGCAAGGTGTCAGTCATGTCCCGCTGCACATGCTCCTGCAGACGATCAGCATATGACTTTGGGGCAGCTGGTGGCAGCTAAACCTTGGCCCGCACACCCCCTTCCTTGAGAAGCATGACGGAAGGGATTAAGTGGCTTGTAAGGTGACACGAGGTTGATCAGCTCTCAGTGGCATGGTGGGAGGGGAGATGCTGAAGTAGCTTTCCACCTCTGTCCTTGGTCTCCTGTCCAGTTACTATCCAAGCCCAGAAACTTGTCCTCATGCTGGAGGAAAAACAGCTGCTATACCTGCCACCCACCTTTCAGGCCTTACCTCTTTTCTCTCTAGAAGGGCAGGATTTGTCCCTCCAACCTCTTCTCTGTGTCCTAAGCAGAGATACTCCCAGTGAGGTGTTTCCAGGAGCTGGAGGTGCAGGGCATGCTGGGAGCAAGTAGATGCTGTTCAAGCACAGATGTGACAATTTGATGGGAGTGGACTCTGCAGATCCCTGTCTCCTTTCTATCCTTGCACCCTGGGGTAAGGCTTCAGCATTGCTCAAAAGAGGAGGAATGATTTGCACCACAAAACTGCTCCTGCTTTCATCCCTGTGTCTGCTCCACTTCAGGGACACAGGAGCCAGTCTTACCCCAAACAGCTCAGTTCCCACAAGCAGATTAACCACTGCACACTCCAGCACAGGGGACAGAGCTTGAGGGCGCTTGAGGATAGGTTGCCTGGCCATTAGGAAGGGAAATCTCTGAATGCAGCCCTATGCTGAAGGTGTGAGCATCACTGATTTTGATCACCTCTTCCTCACCGTGGGTCAGTTCTGCCTGAAGATAGTAGAAGAAGACGGTCATTTTTCCCCCACAAGGCACACAGAAACATGGTGGGACCCTACCACTATCTGGACACCAAAGAAAGAACTGTGCCACATGGAAAGCTTTTTCTCCACACACAGGTGTCTCCAACATCTCCCTGTAATCCCTCCACCCTGCCCTCCTTCTTCCTGCTCCCAGTCCCCTCTCTTGGCAGGCATTTCTGGATGACTCCTGTGCTCCACGCTGGGCCAATGTTTGTAACCCCCACTGCTGTTGCCAGACATAGGAAGTCTGCATATGGGTCTTGTTGGCAGAGTCCTAACAGCCATAGGGAGTAGGATAGCAGCTCCTGTGGTATTCCTGCACTATCACATGCTCTGTCAGCCCTGTTATTTCCCACCCTCCAGCAACATCCAGACATTCTGTAACACAGATTCCCCTCATAGGGAGGCACCAGAGAGCAGGGAATAAATGTATGAGATTATTTTGTGTGACTAGTCAGGGCTGAAGCTGGTCAGATTTTTTCCATCTAATTAGTTCGCATCCCTGCAGCACCTGTGGACCCCACTGAGGTCAGGCACCTAATTCACCTAATCAGTGAATTTTGACTAGACCTGCAGAGTTTTACAGGCAGAAGAAACACTTTTGACTGTCTGGTCTTCTCTGTTGGTTCAGGGGCAGCTGCTGAACTTTATCTTCCCAGGGGAGAAGACAGCACACAACAAGATGCAGGTGATGTCAGATCAGATGATGGAGCATGGAGCAAGGCACGAGGCTGCTGCTGGCATGGAGACCATCTCCCATGGTCTCCATGAGTTTTGTTTCCCTGCTGTATGCCCCCAGTCTCCCTCCTGATCCAGGATGCTGTATGTCAGGCGTAGCTGCAAAAGTAGTAGGGGTCAAAAAGCAGGGGAGACACTTGGTGCTGTGAACAAGTGATATTCAGACTGTCTGCAGAGCAGGAGACAAGGCTGTACACTTAATCCTTGAGGCATGACAGCTTGGCACTGCCCTGTAAGAGAGATTTCTCTTCATTGTGAGAGCCCACTGGTGAACACTTAAACCAAAAGAGGTGAAAAGGTTCCTAACTGGCATTGGTAGTGGGGAAAAAACATCCTTAAGTGGCATCTCTAGTGGAAAATCTGGCATCTCTAGAGCGGAAAAAATCCAGGCCATTTCCTCTGGAAAAGAAAGCTCAAAGAGTACTGCTCTGTCTAAATATATATCTCTTTCCGTGAAGGTCCCACAGCAGTCGCAATGCTGTCCTGAGGTGATGGAAGAGCAGAAGGGAGAGGGTGCAATACAAACCTGGCAACATTAGAGGGAGCTTTGGGAAGGGGTCTGGGAAGAGTCGGAAACAATAACTAGATGTAAATTACATTTTGTGAGTTTGTTTAAATAAGGGATCCAGTTTAATCCCATCGACTGTTTGCTTGGTGTACAGCTGAAAATTAGCATCAACAATTTTATGCACACTAATAAATTTAAGCCATTACTCTCTCCATCTGCAGCTTCATTCATATAGTTTAAGAATCAAAGCGATTTCCCTGTAAATATCTAAGGCTCGGCAATTTACTCTAAAGAACGTAAATAGAAAGTGCCTGAAGGCCCAGAGAGACGGTCTTATAAGCTCTCCCTCCCTTTTCTCCTCTTCTTACTCATCTCAGGTGAAGGTGATGGGAGATGTCCAGTTCAGTGAGAGAATGTGGATACTGGGTTGTGGTCCCTGACTGCCCACTGGTGTTATCCTGTGGCTGGACAAGGCACACATCAGCTAAGGAAAGGGAGCCCTGCACGCTGGGATGCTTGGCATGGGTACAGCGCTGAGCTCCAAGGCGGCTGCGAGGAAATCAATCATCTTTTATTGTTCTTTGCTCCTCCGGTCGGGGTGGAACATTCCTCCTAAAGAGAAACTTGTTATCCTCCCCGGCAGCGTCCCTGTCGAATTCCTGGCATCAGTGGCTATAAATAACCCCCTGTAGATGAGAACAGCATGTGGGCAAGGCTCCCAGGGACTGCAGAGAGCATGGGATCCATCCTACACACACACTGGGCCTTGCCCTCAAACCGCTGGGAGAGCTTTCTGGCCGGCTGGGGAGGTTGTTTGCCCATTCTTAGCTTAAAAGCCAAGGCAAAAGAGGCAAAAGACTGCAAGGAAACCAGCTGGCTGGGTCTTCTCGCTCCAGGGTAGTAGGCTGGTCCAGCTGGGGCAGGGGCAAAGTTGGGATAAAAATCTATATCTTTATGAGTTTTACAGTCTGAGGCCTTGAAACATGGTTCAAATTAAGATTAGAAAGTCTTGGTTTTTTTCTGAGAATTGCAGAAGTGTCCCATCTGTAAGTCAGGATAAAATCCACCAACAGTCACAGTAGCCCCCTTTCCATGCCCAGAACCATGTTGTCAGAAGTCTGTATGAATATTTTTCTATGTGCCACTTTGAGCTATTGGGTTTCAGTTTTCAACATTTCTTCAAACTACTTTACAATTTAAATACAAAAGCTCATTTTAAGCAGAAAACAGACACTTTTTTCATTGTAGAGTCTGTAAACTATTTCAAAATGTCTATTTTTTTTTAAATAAAATAGGAAACATGTCTAAATCAGCCCATTGAATAGTTTAGTTTCAGCAAATCAAGGGATAAAAATAATAAATGACTATTCTGCTTATGCAAGGTATCTTGATTTTACAGGCAAGGAATTGGTGGATTATACAAGAGATCTAGGACAGAGCAAGGGAGTGTTTGGAGGAAACTAGAGGGTGGCAGACTAAAGTGCAATGAATGCCACACAAAGATACAGCAAGAAACAACTTTCTAGAAGAAAAACCGTGTTTATAAATGAAAAACATTTGGTTACATGAGAACTGAAGCTTTGGAATTTGGACTGACATTTTTAAATGCTTTGGGGCTACCATTTTTATATGCTCATATAGCATCGAGCACAATAAAGAGCTGGCCAGAGCTCTGCAAAGTGCAGAAGTTTGCAAAATCCAGAGGGAAAAAGGAATGCTGAGAGTTCCAGATGTTTAACACTTAATTAGAAATGTCCATCTCATTCCTTCTCTCCTTTCACTGATCTCAAAATTATCTGAAAAGGAAAGTCCTCAAGGAACAGTCTTTTCAGAACAGATTAATTAATTTCATTTTAATGTCAAGGTTTAAAAGCATCATACCTTTAAAATGTTAAAATAAAACAGTCATTAAAACAAAAAGTCTAAATCAAGCATAGTAATTTTTGAAAATACAGAGTGAGGTCTTTAAACATTGACTGAACTTTTCCTTTGTATTTTCTTTCAAACTAAAATCCTGGTAAAATCAGGCACCACTCTGCCCTTCTCCTTGAAGTTCAGGGGACCAAGGTGTCAGAGTAGGAGGAAGGAGCCTTCTTTCAACAGTCATAGAAATTGAGGGGTTTTAAGCATTATTTTATTACTCTTGTAAAGTTTTACTTTAGTAAATATAAAAAAATAATCTTATGTAGTGGAAAACAATGTTGTTTATAAGGAGAAGTAAACCATAACAGCCAGATAATTGCCCCAAAGAATTAACCAAGAAGTCTTTCAGTAATGGAAAACATGAAAAAACTTAACACTTGGGATGAAACACATTGATTGACTCATTTGACCTCAATGAGGGTGTTGCCTGGATCTCTTCGAAAAGCTAAGGCGAGGAACAGGGAAGGTATGAAAGGGAAGGACCACAAGAAGCCCCTCCACAAAGCTAGAAAAGAGACCCTCGTCACATGTGATGGGTGGACAGACACTAGCTTGTCCAGTTATTCCCTGTTTCCCTACTAAGTGTCTCCAAGAGTAAGCAAGGCTTTAGACTGTCCTTAGAGAAGACCGTGGAAGTGCCTGTCTTGCTTAGGGTGACTCCTGGACATACATCTCTGTTCTGGAAGGGACAGGTGAAGCACAGCATTTATTCCCACTCCTATCAAGGCTATGGCAGCAAGCGAGGCACGGGGGCTGGGGTGGTATGAATATGGCCCAGATGCGCTCCCACCTGTCTGCAGAAGCAAAGCAGCTGCATACCTCAGTGCACGATGGCCTTATCATTTCTGGAAAGAGGAGGCTGAACGAGCTTGGCTTGTTTAGCCCAGCATGACACCCGCTGAGAGGGGATCTGATTGCTGTCCATAAATACGTCGACAGGGCTAACAGCGGGGAAGAGCCACTGAAGCTAAAAGAGGACACTGGCACTGGAGCAAACAGGGCTAAAGCAGAAGGAAAAGAAATGTAGACTGGAAATTAGCAACAGATTTGTAACCATCAGGGCAAAGAGAGGCTGGAATAGGCATCCCACAGGGCCAGAGTGGGCCGAAGTCAATGTGTAAGACAGAGCCTGCTCAGTCCATGAAGGGGCTGCTGTGCTGGGTGCACACAAAGCAATATTCCCCAGCCCCAGCAATGTTTTATGTGCAAGTCAAGAGTCACCTTTCTCTAGCTTGTGTCTCTCAATTAAGATGCTGGCACTGGGAGTCCCCCTTTCTCAACCAGGTGGACCAGCTTCTCTACTGGTATGTGTTCCATCTTCCAGGCTCCAAAGTGCAGAGGAATGTTCAGTTTTCTATACCAGGTCCAACCCATCCAAGATATAAGCTGTACCCCTTCTCTGTGCTAGCAGGAGCACACTGAGGTATCATTTAGTACAGATAAACTTGGGTGAGCTGAGCCACAGCAATGCTATCCCTGCTGCCCTCCCTGTCTCTGCTGGAGAGACCACCCCTGGAGTGGTCAGCAGAAGGCACTAACAGCATAACCTGCTGCTGAAGATGGATCTACAGACTCATGATTGGGACGGTATCAGTGAAGGCCCTTTCAGCTCCAAGGGTGGCAACATCCATCAGAAGGGCAGAGCAGCCAGCAAGGGAGAGCAAGGGACAACCCAAGTGCTTCAGGCCGAAGTCAGACATGCCGTACCCTTCACCCTCTGACTGGACCCAGCCCCAAAGCTGCCCCTTTGCACCGCAGCATCTGAGTGGCTGTATATTTGCTCCCAAAGTGCCACAGCCTAAAACCCATCATCAACACTGTCTGCTGATTTCCCTCTGTGCTGATGCAGCGGTGTCTAGAAGCTTGTGGTGGATCAGAATGGCTCTGGGCTGGATGCACAATGTGTTCAGCTGTCCAGGCTGCAAAGGGCAGCAACATCTGGGGGAGCATGAGGGAATGGCTGCAAATTGATGTACCACACATGCCTCCCATTTGTGTTGGGAGCTCGAATGCACCATGCTGACAGAGCCTGACTGGTTCGGGCTGCAGCCAGCCAGCTGGAGCCCAGGGAGAGCAAACTGACAGGTTGCAGCCATCAGCTGGGCACAAGGAACCTGGATCTGGTCCAGTTTTTGTCCAGTCTCAGAGCTGGGATAACTGACAGCTCTGCTGGAGGCCCTGTGACGTGAGCGACTCAGGCAGTGTTTGGGTCTCATGGGGATTTGAAATGGGCAGTGCAAGCTCAACAGGTTTGTGCTGGGTGACCTACTTTGCCCCAGGCTAGATGTGACTGTCCATGGAGCTCCCCCAGTTCCCGCTTTCGGCTTGGGCCAGAAGTCCTTTTTCTCCTCTACGCCCAGTGCAGCTCATGTTTTATGAGGAATTGAATTCAGTTATGTGATTCATTGACTCTGTGCCCTGGAATTCCCTCACCCCAAGTGCCTCCTCTGTTCACCATGTGCTGGGAATCTGCTCTGAAGCAAATCCCCTCTGATATCCACTAATCCTTTCTTGTCTCACTCCACCCCACCCTACCCTGAGCTGATACCACTATCCCTTCTTGGGAGCAGACCCTTCCCCAGTAACATGCTTAACCGAAGCTGCTGCAGCCTTCTGCAGTCACACTCTCAGCAATGTGCTGTCCTCTCTTAACCAGACCCTGGCACTGATTTTGGCTGGTGGCAACTGTAACTGTAATTGGCATCCGTAACACTCCTCTCCCAAAAAGTTCCCAGGCAGCAAACCTCGAAAGCTGAGAGAGGTGTTTCCCCAGAGCTTGATGACTGCCATGAAGTTCAGATCCTTGTGCAAACATCTCCTGAAGAGAAAGCCACCCCTACACCTGCAGCAGCAGCATCACCTTCCCAGCCACCTTGCCTGATGACAAATCACTGTTTCACTCAGGCACATGACTAAGAGACCAACGCCCAGTAGTAGTCTTTTCCCCAGCAAATGCTGTGACAGTGGCTCTGGGGCAGGCAAGGGAGGGACACAGCCCCAGCCCCTCTCCTGGTCCGCTCTCCTGATGACGGTGTCGTGTAAATGTTGAAATATTGCTCTTTTGTACTTCCAGTTATGAGAGGTGAGTATCCTGCTTCGATCTGTCTCTCTCATACACATTCATAACATTCAAATTTATAATGTAATCTTACTTGCCGTTCCATATTTATGAGAAGTTTTGATGGGTGTTTCTTTATGTGATAATATCAAGCAGAATGCTAACCCATTGCCTCAAACCACTGTAAAGTCGTTTTCTTACATAATTGACACCAGCATATTCTTTCATTATACAAGATTTAGCATGCATCTGCTCCACCATTGCACGGCAATAGATGACTTTTTCCAGAGTCTCCTATTATCAATTCAAATTAGCCCCATTTCCCGAAGCTACTGTATGGATTTTACAGTTGACAGTAAGGGAAAAACACAGGAGCATAATGACTCTATTAAATTATTCAGGCCTAGTTAAACCCAGTTCGGTCTGAACTGGAGAGCAAGGAAACAGGGAAGAGGGGGGAGAAAGGGAAAAAAAACCCCTAAACTCCACGCAACTCATTGGTTATAAAATGCAGCCATCTTTACAATGAGTTATAGAGTGCATCACCTGCAAGAGGCCTGGAAGTCTTTAATCAAAGACAAAAGTCTGTCATATTACAGCACATTCATTTTAGTTAGGGTAATTGGGTTCAGCAAGAGGCTGAGAAGAAAAGTTTGGTGAAGAGACAGACATTTATCACCTTTTATCTTGCTCAGATTTTGTTCCTGCTCTCTTTTCTTCCCAAACTGTCTCATGGGGCTTCTTGCCCCAATGTCACTGGTTTTCCTTTTGTAAGAATAGGCAACTGGACAGAGTGCCAGTGGGTTTTGCCATCTCATGCCAACTTAACCAAACACATTGTCCTTTGTTCCCTTGTTGGAGTGACAGACAGGTAGATAAGGATGGATTTGTGGCTTTGGAGAGGGAGATACTGTGTGGGGATGGACAGTTGGCTGCTCATGGATGGATTACTGGAAAGAAAGAGAAAGGGGACTAGGTGTTTTGGCAGGAACACATTTAAAAATGGAGGACAGGTGTATTGGGTTCCCTGAGACATAAAAAAATAAGGGTCAGAGTCTACCAAAACCACAGATAGATGCTGAGTTCCTGAATAGTTTTCTAGAATCTCATGCTAAAATGAATACATTGGGCATGATCAGCAGTAAACATTAGACAAACAAGCCCTTTAATATACAGTGTGGCCAGTCAGCCAGCACCTGATCTTGTTGGCCAGTTGCACCTCCAGGTTTGGCTTTGTGCTGCGTAAAGTTTGAGCTCAGTGCAGACAAATTGAAAACAATGGCCTCAGGTGTAGTGGTGCTCCTGCCACTTTGCCTGGATTATAAACGAGCCCCAATGCTTGTCTGTTCCATGTCCTGTAGAGTCAGCAAAGTGAGATAGTAACAATTTGTAGCTTGCCCAGCTATGCCTTTTAACAAAAAGCACAGCCTACAGCACTCTATTCCCAAGCAGAGCCTGCCATAACATCAAGACTCAAGTCCATGAGCAAAACTTTGCTCTAACCCATGGCTGTGAAAACATGGGTGAGCAGTGGAGGAAAATCCCCCTTCCCTACACTTTTTTTGAAGGAGAAGTAGGAGTGATTCACAGGTTGGGGTTTTTTTTTAATTTTTGGGGGGAAGACAGAGGCAGAAAAGCAGCAGGAAAAAAAGACAAGGGTCAGAAGGAGCTTTCCCAGAGACATTCGGCATCCCTGGCTTTGCAAGAGGTACAAATGAGCTTCTCACATCTGCCCTCTCCAGCTTGGATGTATTTGCCCAGGTTGAAAGCAGTGAGTCCAGTACAGCGTAAACTTGTTGCCTGACAGATTGGTATAATGCAGCGTGTTCTCTCGCTGCTGGTGGGTTTATCCCACACATCAGCTGCTGGATCTTTTACAGACTAAAGATTGTCCTTCAAAGCTGAAATCCCTGGGTTGACTACCCCCAAGGAGTGACACAGGGAAGTGCTACTTCCTTCCTGCAGAGAAAATCCCTTTCCCCATTTTGTTGAGAACAGTTTTGGCAGCTCTGAAGTTACCCATCCCTGGAAAACCTAGCAGAGATTTTCTGTGAAACACAACATGCTAGCATCAACCACCATGGGATGTGCTTGGCCCAGTGCTCTGTCAGCCCCCCCAGCGCCTTGCTCACAGTTGAGCCACAATGGATTGATTCCAGACTCGCAATGCCTTGAAATGTCTGGTGTGTGTAGGAGCAAGATGGAAGCCAGCATCACCTTGGGAATCCTGGCCAACCCAAATTGCTCTTTATTAGCAGAAATGAGCCTCTGGGATCTGGAGGAAAATGCTGATGGAAAGCAACAGTAGCCCTTCTCCCCTTGGTGGACTCCAAGCAGCTTGTAGACTTACTTCATTTGGGGCTTCCTCTCAAACTGGGTCTTTCTCCCTTTTTCCTCTTTCTGTTCAGTCTGTACTCAGCCTTTTCTCACTCTGCCTTTTTCATTCATTGTTACCTGCACCAGAAGCTGTTTCTTGCTGTGTCTATGACAGTGAGTCACTGGGGTCCCATTGGCTGCTGGGGGTTTCTTTTGCTCATGTTTCATAGCAGCAGGTGATAAAGCCCAAACAGAGCACACCCTGGGGAACTGTGCCCAGTAAATTGCTGGTTAAATTGGAGAGGATCATTTAACAAAGGAGGGAAGTGAGTGAACGGCTGAAATCACAGGATTTGAGGAGCAGCCAATGGAATCAGACTGAGGACCTATGCCCCAGGTTCCTGCTGTTCCCAGGAGGTTCCTCAGCAGGTCCCAAAATGTTTTTAGAACCAATTCTGATGTTGCTACCTGTTTTAACAGAGTCAGGAGATCAGAGGAGACCCAATAGCAGGGCTGGGAGTATAACCTCTCCAGCTACATGACTGCTTTAGCTGTTGGATGGCTTGGTGCTCTTAGAGGATTGGGTAGACTGGGCTTCCCATGCTGCAAGTGGCACAGTGCTCAGTCCAGCTGGTTGGATGCATGGGGCCACAAGTCCTGTTCTCCAGCTGCCCTTTAGTCAGTGGGGTTGCAGGGTGGGCTGCCCTGATCATCCCTAGTCTGGCATCAGGGTGTACAGGAGCCCAGCTTCAAATTCCCCCAGCCCAGATCATGGCTGATCCTTTCAGAAAATTTGCATCGAAGGGCAAAGTCTCTGCATAGTTTAGCAGCAGCTGTTTTGCCTGATTTATTGGCTGTTGCAAAGGCCTGTGCAAAATGTAGCAAAGAGGTCTATTATCGCAAGATATATCCAGTGCCCCCTGCCTTGCCGATGACTGATGCCCTGATCCAGCAGCTTATTTAACACCTGTTCAGTTTTAAGCACGTGGGCCCGACCCTTTGAAGTCCTCTGGGAGCAATGGCAGATCTCATGTGTTCATGGTATGAGTGTGTGCTCCAATATCTGTATGAGTTGGGGTCCCAGTGGGGCTTAGCTTTGGAAACAGCAAGGGGCAGGACATAAACCAATCTCTGTGAAGACTTTTACCCACTTACAGGGTGCAGAGATTTGGGTAGGATTAGGTTTCACGTGGACAGAGGCTCATCTCTTCATGTCAGTGGGGACAAGGACATGACTGCTTTCACAGACTGCAAAATCCTAGAAAAATGAAGTATGAAAATCTGCAAAGGGGGGCTAGCACAGAGCAGGAAAGGTGCAGCAACCAGGTAAACCCCAAAATATCTTGCACAGTCCCCTGTCAGCAATTTTTGTTCCTAATGAATGAAAATGTACCCACTGATTTTTCTCACCTCCCTTCTGGGTGGGGAGTTCTCTGGATGTAGGGTTACCATGAGATGGGTCTTTTGGTATCCAAATAGCCTTGGTCAAGAGTAAAGCATGCTTTGAGCCCTTTCTTTACAAAAGATCCAGAACTTTCTGGCCTGGCTGTGCTTGGCATTGCTGACTGACTACCAAGTCTAAAGAAGTTCATTCATGGCTATTGGGAAACCACTTCATCCCTTCCCCAAACCCTCTAATGGGAATATCACTTTAAAACTCAAAAATATCTCACCATGGTAACTTGTCCAGAGGAGATGGGGATGGGACTGAAACAACCTGAAACATTTTGTTTTGCCAGTCTTGCATTCTTCATTTCAAAGGGGCATTTTCCTTTTAAAAATTGGTCAGAACTTCAAGAAAGGCAGAAAAGGTTGCAGGAAGGACAAGTTGATAAAATAAGTTGGAGCCACCAGGAGTCCTGGAGTCAGCGATAAAGAAAGCATGTACTCAACAGGGAAATGACAACAGCATGACCCTGTCACCCAGCTGCAAAGTGGGCTACCATTTTCCAGCAATGATGCCTGGTGTTATGACAGCTTTTAATTAAGCTCCCTGTTAATGATCTGGGAAGAGGCTGCTTCATTCCTGAAGCCTGTAGGTGGTAGTAAAGGCAGGAGCAGATAGTGAAATGACACCGAAACATTTAGCACCCAGTTTCATTCCCAGTGGGAGCTGGATGGAGCCCATGGGAATGCTGACCTGGGGTTTGAAATAGCAGATGAAGGTCAGCTTGGGAAAACACAGCTGATCTGCAAAGGGAAAAGTAACAGATGGGCCCCATCAGCTTCATTCCAGATCGAAACCCAAAATACCCATTGATGGCTTGGCTTCTCATTGGGGGAAACAATCCTGGTCCTTTTTCACCTGCTCCAATTTTCATGTGAGTTCCCTTGTGAGCTTTAAGTCTGGCTTTTTTTCAAATGGAATAAGCAGAATGGAATTTTATTCTTTTTTTTCCCGGTCTACATTGGTTCAGCTGGTGTTGGAACACTTGGGCAGCCAGTAAAGAGGAGATTGTCATGGGAAAGTTACTGATATGACGTGGGACTGATCACAGATGCACAGAGGGAAGGATCAGGCTGGAAAAACCCTGAGCAACTTTGCCTTTGGCCCAAGTAGAGTTACAAGGGTCATTTCCAGGCCTATGACCCTAAGGCCACTGGTATGATTGGAAGACACTCAGGAAAAAGCTATGAAAACAAGCAGAGGTGTAAAGGGAAAGATTTACAAGGAACGATTAAAGGAGCTAACTGCAAGAGCTTAGCCTAATGATGACTCACTGAGGACATGATGATAGCTTGCAAATATCTGAGGGGTATTAGCACTAGGAGCCAGTCATGGGGGAATGATAGGGTATAATTTAGAAGGACAGGCAGCAGGGAAGGGAGGCAAAGAAGGAGCTTTAAGACAGCTCCCAGAGAACCAGGAGCTTTAAGAAATGAGATGTGCTCTTTCAGGCAATGGTTGGAAGGAGCCTGGGACCCATGAACAGCCTGAACAAGGAGCTGGAATGTGTGCTGTGAAGTACACGTGGCATGAGAGGCAAGAGAGGGGCAAGCTCATGGGCTTTTCACATTTCTGGCCCATGTGATCCCTGGTGTGATGGGCTGGCACACTGCTGGGGAGCAATAAAACACCAGGCACAAGAGGCAAGCATTTGTGGAAGTTCTGGAAGCCAACACCAGCTGGCCATGGCTGGAAGCCAGTTGAATCTCTGCCTTAGCCACACTCACACATCAGCTGGGATATACAGTCCAGACCTTTGATGTCCAACCCTGCTTGCTTTGCTAGTGCCCTCCATGCCTTCTGTGTCTCTTCCAGAGCATTCCAGTGCCAGCTCTGCCATTGCTGCTCAGGCTCAGGTACCAGGCTCAGGCACCCTTTGCTCTCTCTGTATTCTCAGGCTCCTCCCCCTGCACCTTTGGTCTCCCCCAGCATCCCACCTTTCCTCCCTGTCCCTGCTCAGGGACCTCTGCACATCCTTCATGCCATGGCAGGCCTGACCTTTCCCACTTCTGTTATTTCAGCCCTCTGTCTTTCCAAGACAAGGATTCCCAACCATCCAAAGTAGCACACTGAGGGATCTTTCCATTTTTTATGATACTGAATATCCACTGGCAGCAGGCTCCAGGGAGCATGTCTCCATGCATCCTAGCAGTGTCAGATACAAGGTCACCTCTGGAGATGGGGTGCCATGTGGCACAGAGATGTGCCAGCCCTGTCAGCTGATGCAAACACTGCTCCTGCTCTGAGGGAGCAGTGCCAGGCATAGAGAAGGGAGGGGATGGGAGAACAGGGGAAGACTGATTGCAGGGCCTGACCTTACATTTGGACCTCCCAGAAGCTCTGCCAATGTTGCCCCCCACATGGTTTCCCAAGGAGGGAATCCAGCTCTTCCCTCAGTATCCCTCCCAGGCAGGGACAAGGCTCTGGAGACAGGAACCCTTCAATCACATCTTTCTCCCATCTACGTACAGCTGGGCTGACAGGTCCTGCTTCTTGCAAAAGCCTCTCAGCATCTTTCTGAACAGAGACCCCCTTCCAGCCCTGCTGGAGAGGGAACCCCTTGGAGGTAGGGATGGGGTGGGCCATGCCCAGGGGAGCAGAGCTGTGAATGGCATGTCCCAGAGGTGGCACGGGGAGTGTAACAAATCACTCAGTGTCTCTGCTGCTGGACAATCAAAGAATTCCTCCAACTGGTTGGATTTATCCAAAAGTGACATGCATCTGGGCTGGGGGTGGGGAGAGGGGGCTGGCAAGGGACTCTCCTCATGGTAACAGCTGGGACCAGGCCTAAACATGATTAATTAACATCATGAAAAAAAGAAAGATCAAGACAGAAAGAAAGCAAGAGAGAAGGGAAATGAAAATCCAAGTCACAGACACAATTAAGATTTATGGACCCAGAAGGATGAGGAGACTGGGGATGAAGGAGAACAAGGAGGGAAGGAGAAAGAGTGCCAAGGAGGTGGATTACAATTTAATGCTTCTTCATGCTCAAAAATTACAAGGAGGGGCTGAGTGTTGTTCCCTAGAGTGGGGACTGCTGGAGCTTGGCTGGGCAGGAGTGGGGAGGTGGTGGAGGGGTGCAGGCTTGCTATACTTTTGGAGGGGGGGAATGTGTCCTAAGTGAGATGCCACTGGAGGAATGTGCAGGCATGATTTACAGCCCTCAGGACAGCCTGCCAGGCTGCACTGTGCCAGTGCTTGTTTGGTTCACAAGGAGTCAATGCCGTGGGATCCTGAGCGATGTGGGGCAAGGGGGGCAGCTGTCTTCATCTCCCTGGCGGTACCCACCCCACAAATGGGTTCTGAGGAGGAAGGGTTCGGAAAGGCAAGAGGGAGAGCTCAAAACTGGTTTTGGGCAGGACCAAAGGGCCACAGTTATGTGCCCACCACCACCCAAAGACTTTTGCTAGAGGATGCCAACTCTGAAATCAAGACGGAACAGGAGCAGAGGCAGGTGACCCACTTTGGATGAAATAGAAACCATCTGGGACCTCTTCCCAAAACCGCTGACCAGCCCAGCATTGCTCTACCCCCCTCTACTCAGCTGTAATTTATGGAACGGAAGGTACATGATCCCAAACAGCCCTTTCACATCTCTGTTTAAGAGCTGTCTTGTACCAGCTAGACTTGTGACATAGCACTGACATTTTCCTTCTGCCTCTCCGAGTTTGTGTTCAACTGCCAATGGCTTCACTTTTTCTCCTTTTTTTTCTTTCCTTATGGATGAGTGGCTGAAAGCAACCCATCCTCCCTCTCTTCCAAAATCAGTTTTCAAAGCCAGATTTTATAAAATAAGCTGGGCTTTCAAAAAATCAGAACAAACCCCTGGTTGTCTTTTTTTTTTGTTGTTGTTTATTTTGCCTTGTGGAGACCCAAATTGGACGCGAGGGCTTTGCAGAATTATGAACAAATAAATGAGAAGGGAGTTCTACTGAAGCGAAAAGTTTCTCCAGGGGGCATGGTCTGCTTTAAGAAATGTTTTGTCCAAAATTTCACCTAGTTCCATCATCATTTGCTGCAGATGTGCAGAGCTCAGGAGCAGCATTATCCTTTGACCTTCCCTGCTAAGTCATTAGTGTCGCCAGATATGCTGCCTCTCATCTCACAAGGAAATAAGGCTATGACTCCACTGACTCTGTCCAAATAACACCTTGTTCCTTGCCCCAAAACCACTCACAGAATGCAAAACACCACCCTTCCAGGATCTCTGCGTGCCCTCTAACCAGCTTGGCTCCCACAGCAAGCAGCAGAGATGTAGAGAGCCAAGGAGTTGAAACCTAGTAAAGAGGGAGACTGTTGCTGTCTTGTGCCCGTGATCTGTGTCCCTGGGACACAGATCTGCTGCTGACCAGTAAAAGAAAATTAGCTTCACACCACAGAAGTCTACAGACTTTTCTGATAGTGTGCAAATCACACGGTGTTTGGGGGAGACAGGGAATAGCAGTCTTCTCTGTTTCCCCAAGTCCTTATTGTTCATACCTGTTTCATAGAACCATGTAATGACTTGGGTTGGAAAGGACGTTAAAGGTCATCTAGTTCTCGTTCCTGTGCCAAGGGCACGGATGCCACCCACTAGACCAGGTTGCTCAAGGCCTCATCCAACCTATCCTTGAACAAGGATAGGGGTGTAATTCTGGGGTGCAGATGATCAGTGCAGAGGTCTCAATGGCTGATCAGACTACAAGGTGTCACAGGTGAGACAGGGGAAAATACAGACTCAGGAGTATCCTGTTTCTGGCCTTGAGGGGACAATGCACTTGTGGGAAGGATGCTGATCCTGGCTACTTCACTACAGCAATCCATGCCATAGAGAAAGGGATTGGCAAGCAAAGCACCAACAGAATGGCATCAGATTGATGTCAGAAAGTGGGAAAACTGTGGAATAAGGAAAAGTTTGGGGTGTTTGATTTCACTACAGCAGATGGGAAAGTAAATTAATAATATAAGGAATTTGGGAATTTAGACCGGAACCTTGACTGGACCCACCACCCATCTGGGCTGTCCTTCATCCATCCCTCCATCCGTAGATCTTCCATGAAGATCTACCCATTCATCCGTTTATCTTCCTCTTCCTGTCTGCAGTAATTGTTGGCACAAGGCATTGCACAGAGGAAACCAGCTGCAGAGCGCAATGTCAATTTGTATCGGTACTAATTCCCCAGGAATGATGCTCCATGGTTTTACAGGCTTTCTGGTTGCCCTTTCTGCCTTAATTGTTTGTGCGTAGCAGAACAGCCACCTCAGCATTTTCATAGTGTGGGACCTGCTTGAAGAGGAGCATTGCACCCAGTCTGGTCCCCATTAAATTAGGACACGGTGACACAGGAGACTGGTGGTGAGGCCAGCAAGAACTGGAGCAAGCAGAGCAGAGAGGGGAGCAGAGAGGCAGGGGTTGGATGCAGGTTGATAGAAGATACCCGGTGGGGAGAGGTGAGGATAGGAGAAATAAGGGCTCTTTGCAGGGAAATAAGCAAGAGGGGGAGGAGTGAAGAGTCGGCAGCTGCAGTGCATGGAGCAGATGGGCTCATGCCGTGCACGGGTGTCTTGAAAGGTCCTCCAGGGAAAGATGAAGCTGGGAGAAGTAATAAGAGAGGCAGCAAGACCCAGCGTCCACAGCCCTTGGAAGTGAGGAGCACTGCTATCTCCCCAGCCTGGCAGGCTGCTCTGTCCCACGCTGTTCCTCAGCCCCACAGCATTTTCCCAGCTGTCTCCCCTTTCCAGAGTAAACCCTGGTTTCAGCAGGAAAATGACAGGGGAGCACACCCCAGAGTGGTGTGTCCATACTAAGTCCCCCTTCACACCCCTGGAGCCACTGTGGGCAATAGTGGCTGACATGCTGACGACAAGCCACATGTCACTCCCATCAGGAATGAGCCAGACAGCATCCTGAACCAGGAGGGGTCCCTGTCCCACTGGGAGGCTGCCCTGATGCTGTGCCCAGTTAGGGAGGGTGGTGGAGGAGCTAGGGTGGTGGCAGGGACCCTGGCAGGGACCATGGCAGGGACCAGTGAGAACACAGTGGATCAGTCCTGTGCTCTGAGAGGTTTTTACTGCATTACCCAAGTGCGTCTCTGTGTTTCTGCACCTTGGATCAGCCTTGCAAGAAACCCGAGTTGTTATTTATTTGAGACAAATGTGAAACATTTCTGTCCTTTTCCTCTGGGATCTATCCTCAGATGCCTCTTGATGCATCTTAAACCTGACCCAAAATGCTTCACAATGATGAGATTGGAACAGGGACCAGGTGCCCTGCTCTGAGCTCATGATTTGCTCTGTTTGGGCAAGTCACCAACAGACTTTTTACAGTGCTTTGGATCAAGGCACCTTTCCCTTCGACTTTCTCTTTCCCTTGCAGCACAGGTCACGTTGGAGCCAGCCTGACTGCTCCTGGTTGATAGGCTACATAAGCCAGGGGAGTCCTCTGGAAGCCAAACCCGCCCCAGGATCCAGGGAACACGTGCTTAGAGAAGCTAGAGGGTGGCCTACATGCTGGAGCCTGTGGAGCAAAGGAAACATACAGGCTGGTTATGTTATTGTCTGGTCCCACCATCATCACCTGGCAGTAAGGTATAGAGTCAAGCTTCTTGTGTGGCACCCCCACATACTCTGCTGTTTGGCTCCCCTGCAGGCCCCTTGAATTTTTTGTGGCAGAGCTGGGAGAAGACACAGCAACTCCCTCTGGTATTTTGTGCAGTTTTCTCCTCTCCCTTCACGTTCACTCCCTTCCCTGTTCTCTGCTGCTCTCCTACAAAGGAAAGCCTTTCCAATCTCCTTGTCAGAGGCTCAGACAGACATACCTAGGCAGGAAAAGCTGCAGTTTCCGGATCCTTGTAGGGAAAAGAAATGGCTTAATGCTTAAATACCCTCCCTGCCATGTTGACACCTTCCTCCCCCCGACCTGGCGCGTGTTGAGCGAGCAGCAGGGTACCCCAGGGAGCTCTGCTCCAGCTGCACACTCATCAGCCATACGGGGAGCACGCAGCAGTGCTTCGCTACTAACGCTCGCCGTGTTTAATCACACATCTGTGGGTTCAAACAGATTTAGCCAGCGTGGGAAGGGACATGCCAGGTAGCAGCAGGTGACAGAAGTTGCTGATTCTGGTTAAACTGTGAAAAACAGATAAGTTAGGGAGAGAAGAGAGGCAGTGCCATGGGAAGCAGGGAGCCACGGGCATCCTTGCCCAGGCAGCTGTGGTAACAAAACATCTGTGTGTGTGTGTGCACATCCATGTGCATATGGGAATATCCAGACGTTTATAACTCTTTGGTCACTGCTGGGTGCCCAGCCTGGGTCTGCCAGGTTCCCACTACCTGTTCACACGTGGGTTGGGAGCGCCTGAGTGCTTGGGTGATATCTCTGTACACAGAGCAAATCCCACATAGTTTTGGGCTGAGATGTTTGTGTAGCAGTGGGCGCAGGCTGCAATGATCCCATGTGGGTGTGTTGGGATGACAGTGTAGTCCTGTGTGTGACAGAGCCCTGTGTGTGTGTTTGGCGGGAGGAGACTTCGGGTTTCGTGTAGGTGTTTGCTGATGTCTGTGTCTGTGAGATGTCATTTTCTTTATCTGCTTGCATGCACCAGCAACAGTGATGAGTAGGGATGCCTTGTCTTAAGTGCTGGCAAATGACATTTTTGGAGCTTAGGATCCTACTTCTTGCATGCATGTGTGTGTGCTTGTTCTCCCTGCTGACAAGTGCATGTGTGCAGGGAACATGTGTTTGCCCCGCATGTGTTCACCCAAATGCCTGCACACAGGCTCCTGAGGAAGGAGGTGGGTGGTCTGTGGTCTCTGGCTGTTGGCCATGGCAGAGCCTGCGTGGCACAAAGGCAGCTCAAAGCAGTCTCTCTCCCCTTGTGCCCCTTGCACAGGCTCTCCTACAGCTGGGAAGTGGGAGAGAGGTCAGCCTGGAGCCAGTCCCAGGCACGGCTGGCGCTGCCATGCCCAGGGATGGGGAGCTGGGACATGAGGGCCTGATGCAGCAGCTCATGAGCAGCTATTTAGGCAGTTCCCACTAGCTGTCAGCATGGGCAGTTATGAGGTATCCCAAACTGCATTTTCTTCCAGGGATGCTCCCCAGCTGCCTGTGTTCATGGCCTGACCTTCACTCTGCCTCTGCTGTCTCTGTCCCCAGTTCCACAGTGCCCTGCAGCCACCTCTCCTCCTGCCTTCAAGCCCAGCCAACAGCTTTCCTGCTTTCCCATTTCTGAGTGTATCCAGGCAGCCCCTTGCTGCCTCCTACCCGTCCCAGCTTAGTGTTCTTTGGTCCCAGCCTACCCTGTGTCTGATACACAGGGCGTCCTGGCTGGCAGCCACACTGTGACGGCTGGTGGAGGGGACAGGTGGGGTCACAGGCAGTTTCTGCTCTGCAGCATGGCACATTTTGGAGCCACATTTGACTCCCTCAGTGGGAGGGAGGCGGGCGAGGTAATGGCTGCTCTTTCGGGAACATGAGTATCCATCTGGTGCACTGAGGGCACGGGGGTTTGGCACCCAGGAGCTGGCTCTGCCACCACTTGTCATGGAAGGGCCAGGTCTGAGCTCTGCCTGGAGTGGAAAACTTGTCCTTCCCTCTGACCTTGGACTGAGCAGTCCCTGTGGAGCACCCTCATCCCTCAGTCTCTCTGCTCTGCAGCAGCTCTCTACATAGGCTGGGTACAATCTAGCCTTTGCCTGTCTCTTCCCAGGCTGTGTCTTGCTCCAACTGTGACAGCAGATCTGAGGGACACTGCTCGAGGCCCTGCACCTTGTGCCATTTGCATCAATGCAAAATGTGGGTGGAAGAGCATTTCATACACCTGAGGTATGTTTACAAACAACTGTATAGCATGGCAAAGGGTGAGGAGTCAGGAGAGGCACAAGAAATTCCCACCACAGTGCTGCAGGTCCTCATGGGGGGTTGAAAGGGAAATGCAACAGCAAGCTGGGAGGCACATGACTGAGCTGACTAAGGAGAAGGATCTCCAGGGGGAATGGAGCACATTTAGTGGTTTGCTATAAAGCCTACTGAAAGTAAACAAATAAAGAGCAGGATTTAGCCTCTGCTCTTCTGACTTCTCAAATATCTGCCTCACTTTCTCTCTGCAACACTAGCTATTTTTATTTCCCTCTTCTGTGGTTTAATAACTCACCCTCCGTTTTCCTCAAACTTTGATTTTTATTATTCTCTCAAACTGTACCCAGAAACAGAAGGTAAATGCACCCCTTGGATACCAACATATCTCTGCAGATGCAAGATCCTACTGAAAGGTATGTCCTTGGGAGGAGACAGCATGGACACCGGGATGCCAGTATAACCTCAGCGTTACTGCTGACAGATGCACAGTTCGTGGTCTGTCTTTTTAATGTGTGTCACTTTGGGATGTAAAAACACAAACTGGTGAGTGGAAGTCCCTTTGTGCTGCAGCATCAGGGCACTTGCTTGAGTCCCAAGCAGAGCAGCAGCTTTCCACCTGTGGATCTCTTCTGTGTGACTGCCTGGGGGAGCCAGTGACTGTGGCACGTCCTCATCCCACAGGATGTATCCCAAGTGCTGGTATATGAAGCATAGCAGCTCCTGGATTGGAGCCTACTTGTGGGCTTACAGGTTCTCTGGGATGCCTGGGGCAGGGTGTGGGACAGGACCTTCAGCAGCCAGACATGAGTGCCAGGGCTGGCAGAAAGAGAGTGAGGTTGGAAGTTTAAGAGTTCCTTAAGCATTAGCCTTTTCTGTGGGTGGATTTATTTTGAAGGGATTCACCTACATTTCCCACCACCTGCTGCTGCATAGAAACCCAGCACTATCCCAGTCTTAGCAGCTGGAGTTTGGAGCAGGAATGTCCAAGGTTGCACCTTCCCTCAAGAAGACTTTGGGGGCTGAGGGGGAAAGTTGGCTAATGGATGAGGTGGAGTCCATAGCTTGTCACATTCCATCTAACAGAAAATACCAGCAGGCATCAATAACTCACACCCCCAAAGTCCTTGCAGTCTGCAAACAGCATCACAACATTTACACTAATCCCTTCCTCTTGCTGCTCTGTGCCCTCCATCCTGTTGTATCCTCAAAGTGTAACTGCGGCCCAGTTTCCCCTGGCATCACCAACAACCAGGGCTGTGAGACTGACTCACATGCAAACACACCCAGCTGCTCACATCCACTGCCCCCATCCCACTCACACCCACTGCCCCCACCCCACTCCCAGCCCAGCAGCCCATGCTGTGCTGGGAGTCAGGTGGGCAGCACAAACCATCTCTGCCCATGGCCCTGCATTACGGGAGCCCCCATGCCTGCTCAGAAGCCCCGGCTGCTCTTAGTTTCTCCCTACTGAAGAATTATGTAGCATGAAGAAGCAGGCTCCACCATCTTGAACTGGCAGTGAACTTTGCTTTCTACATATAAATACAGATAGCAATCACACCCCAATCAGCACACAAGCTTCAGGGCATCATCACGGCAACTCTAACTTTCCCATTACGATAATGTGATTTTCACTCAGTCTATAATATCACCAGCCATGAATAAAACAACTGGCTTTTTCTCTCTTTCTCTCTCCCTTCTCTCTCTCCCCCCTCCCACCCTCCCTCTCCCTTTCTCTCTCCCCCTTTCTCGGATCACAGTCTTTGCATACTAATGATGGCTGAATATGGCTTCCAGGGTGCGATCTCTGATGGAGAAGGAGGTCAGCCTCTGGGTGGATCCCCGGTGCTCTCCCGTCCTCACACATACGCTTTCATCTCTCTTTGACCCTCCTGGATATCTTGAACCTGACTGGACTGACAGACCTGGCTGAATAGAAAGGCAGTAGCTGGCCCCTTGTCCCATCTGCATCGTGCACCTGGAGCGGGGCAGGGACACACTGCAGTTTGTGTGGCTGGGTAGAGGGGGAGTCTTGGTCCCTGAAGCCTACCAGTCCCTGCTCGGCTCCCTGGAGCATCCCCATCTCAGCTCAAATGCTCTGGTGTGTGGGAAATGTGTCAAGCTGGGATTAATCCTGCCCCAGGGCACCCTCACCCCCTGCTGCTCAGCCAAGCTGTTTGTCTAACCCCGTTCAGGTCTGCTGTCCTTGAGGATGTATGGAGGCCAGATCAGGGAAGCAATCTGGCTGAAAACAACCCTATCACCAAAAAAACCCGAGCAATTCCCATAGGGATCAGGTACCTGATCCAAACTGCTACGTGAAGCAGCACTGTTGCAGGGAATTGACTGGATTTTCCTTCTGATAAGCAACTTGCAGGATTAGACCCATCCTCTTTTGAGTCCCAGCACTGCCAGTGTCATTTACAACTACTGCAGAGGAGAAACCCCTTTTGCAGGCCCTTAGGGAATAACCCCGACCAGAGGTTCCTGCTCGTTTTGGCAGGTCCAGAGTTGCAGCCTGATGAGTTTAAACCAGCCAGAAAGGGTTCATGACTGATTTTGGTGATTCCTGGCAGACTGAGCATCACTGTGCATGTTTTGGTGTAACTGGGGCTCCACTGTGCCCTGTACTACACGCCCTGCTCTGCATGCAACCTCAGCAAACATGCTGTGCCTGCTCTGCATGCCTCTGGCTGAAGCTGGCACCCAGCTGGCATGGGGATGACATGGAGGGGAGCATTCCCATATGCAGGGACTCAAACAAGATATGTCAGTTTGCTTTTGTTTCCCATTCTCATTCCAGAAACTGCCATGCCAAGGCACAGAAAACCAGGAACAATTTTGCCCTTTCCAGCCCATGCTGATCCGACATGCAAAGCCAAAGTTCAACTCCCTCACGTCCTCCCTGCATTTGTTCTCTGCCTCCAAAGTTTTCAGACCTCTCTTGTTTGGCAACAGAGGTGACTTGGAGTACTGTGAGGTTCTCTAACCCCAGGCTCCATACCAGAGACAAGCACTGTTCCTTTAACTCCTCTCAACCGAGTGCTTTGGTTTGGGTTATTATCTCGGGTGGATAATTAATTCTCTTGAATATCAGCAGCTGGCCCTGGGTTGGAGCTCTGCTGGAGAGAGTGGCAGAGCACAGGATTGGGTTGTAAGATGCAAGAACACCTGTTTGTGCTTCTTATTTTCTCCCTTAAATCTATAAAGCAAGGGACAGAAGGAGAGAAGGTCTGTGCCTGCTCTGCCCCAGAAAGGGGCCTGTGGGCAAGTAGCAGTGTGGAAGGGACTGGCTCTCTTTTTTTGCAAGATAAAGAGATGCATTGAGTACTAATTGCTCCAGCGGCTGTTGAAATGACAGTGTTCCTGACCAGCACTCCTTGCTGTGTCAGGAGAGCTGCAGGGTGAGTGTTGAGTTACTGGGGTCCTCCGAAGGCTGTCTGAAGCAGCAATAAAAGGCATTAGGAGCAAAAATGGGACAGGATGGTGCCTAGACTTTGCAGCAACTGAAATTGTGGATATGTGGATATGTGTCTTGTGTGCTTGCAAGTTTTGAGTGCTCAAAGGGGAAAATCAGGCAAGAAAACAAAGGTTCGGCAACATCCTAATTTGTGCTACAGGTCTCTTGCTGTGCAGAAGGGGTGACAGACTGCACAGGGCAAATCATGCTGCTGCTAAGCTGTGACAATTCCTCAATGGGCCATGACTGACCTGGTGGTGCCAGGATGGTGCACGAAAAACCAGCCCTGAGCCTGAAAGCACATGGCCAGGGGCTGCTACGTTCATGGCACTGCTGTGCAGCATTGCCACAGCTCCTGACTGCTTTGCTGGAGAGCCACACAGGGAGATGGAAGACTCGGTCCTTGCAGCCTGTCTCTGGGACAGGATAAGCAGGGCAGCTGCATATTACAGACACTTGCATCCTGGTTAATATGCACTTTGGGGTGCCAGACAGGGCATCTCTCAAAATGAAAGGCTGGGGCAGGCTGCCTGTTCACTCCTGCCTGGGAGCACTCACAGCTTGTAAGTGTCCTTATATAAATCAAGCCTCTTTCCCAGCTGGTGGTTGTCCCTGCAGTATAGGTGGCTTTGGAGGTGGCTCTGTCCCTGCCATCTCTCAGGTGTGATATAGGGTGATTGAGAAACTGCAGTGAGTCCTGCTGCAAACAGCCTGGGAAGGCGCTCTCTGCAGATGAGAGAAGTATGCTGGGCTGGTGTACCCAAGAAACCCATGCTGGGATCCACTGCATGCCCTTTCCCCACCCCCAGCAGTGGTCTTGGATATAGGATGCTTTGGGTTTTCAGAACCAGGCAGCAATGAGTCCTCAGCATTGCAGCTGCTTTGGTGGCCTCTCCAGCTGGAAAAAGCTCCCTTGCCTACCCTGACATAAAGAGAAGAGCAGAGGTGCTCCAAAAACTAGTAGAAACCTGTGCCCACTGATCCCCCCACAGGGCTCACCTCACACAGCGGGGGACATGTCCCCTGGTGGGTGACAGAGCTGGCTGAAATGGATGGGGCTGTAATGGAGGTACCTGCCGGCAGGGCTACCTGGGAGACGCTCTTATCTGTCATCTGATTTATCCAGGTTAAAAGGCTGCAATCAGTCACCAAGGTAGATTCATTCCCCAGTAAATAGTGCCCGAGGGCTTCCAGGACCTATTTTACTGCTAAGCACTCTCTTTCCAATGCTTGAATACCTTTGTTCCCAATGGAGCTGTTGCTGGCTGATATATATATGATATGGAGAGTCCCAGTGACTTTTTTATTTTTGCTCTGTACAGCTTCTGGCCTTGTCTCTGCTGCAGTGGGCTGCACAATGAATTATCTGTCCAAGGTTTCCTTGCGTCTGGGGCAAATCCAGCCGAGACTGCACTTGGCTGCTGGGAGAGCTGTGTATGAAACAGCTCTCCCTAAAGCCTGGGCAACTGGCACAGGGAAAGAGGAGTGGTTTGAAGGGGAGGGAAGTGATCCTCGGGGTGCTAGTGGGGCTGGCCCAGGTTTTGGGCTGGGGGCTGGACGTGACCCAGCTCTTCTGCCCTTGCTGCTATCGCTGGGGCACTTTATGAGCTGGTGACAGCTGGGCTGAGGGACAGTCATGTGCTGTGGTGCCCAAACAGTTTCTTTCTCCAGTGACTTATTCCTGCTGGACCTAATTAGAGCCTGTCCTCTATCACAGCTGAGTTTCTTCCAGGTTTGAGTACCTCCAGGTTCAGAGAGGACTCCCAAGCTGTGAAGAACAGTGACTGGCATGGCTCTGACAGTGGTACTCCAGTGATCTCCAGAAAAAGGGCCCCCTCTGCCCTCTGAGGTTCAAGTGCCACCTCTCGTGGCATGCCACAAAGCCATTGTGATTTCCTCTGGCCACTGAGCTCCCCTGCCTGGGCCCTGCTCTTTGTGGGCATGTTTGTATTTGACTTGGTGGCGGAGAAGAGGAAGTCTCTGTCAAGAAGGCTATGAACACAGTATCAGTTTCTATCCTCATTTTAATCTTTTATTTTTTTTCATCCCAGTTGAACCAACAACGCAAACCCACAGAACTGCTGGCAGTGGGTTGCCATCCCCATCCAAGCTCTGGGTACTGTCTGCCTCCACATCCCAAATGCCAGGGGAAAGTCTGCATCCTGTCCCCTTCTTTGGGGAGAGCTAGGGACCCTTTTCTACTAAGCCTTGTTCCTATGCACCTTCAGGCACTTGTCTTGCAAACATTTGAGGTTTGACTGCTCTTGTTCTTTTTCCTGTCTTTGACAAATCTCTTGTGTAGTTCATCATCCCAAATCGGTTTGTTAACTTCCTCCCGCTCTTCCCCATCCCCTCCCACTCCTTCTCCCACTAATTAGAGTGAAGGCCTAATGGAGTATTACTGTGAGGGACTAGGCAAGCTTCCCAAAGTGCTTACCTAAGAGGACAGCACTTTGACTAATAGATGCACATTAAAGCTGTGCATCCTCTCATCCTCTTGTCCTGAGAGAGGGAGGAGGGGACCAAGAGTATGGAGCAGAGCTACATGTATCAGTATCACCAGAATCACTGGCTCTCTCCACATATCCAGATTGTGCTGCACAGTTGGACCACTACTGCTCTCAGATTCACCCTTATGGATGGGTTTTAGATCTAAGCTGGCCTTTGGTAACACCCCAGCCAGGTGGATTTGACTTTCAGTAAATGCAACGTGCTCCTTTGCCAGTTACTGATACCAGTTTTCCTGCTTAGGGGAAAGTGTTTTTTTTCCTCATGCCATGTTTGTACAGCACCCAGCCCAGGAGGGCTCCTTCAGTCCCCCAGGGGATGTTTTGAAGTTCCTGCATCAGTCCTTTGAACACTGGATCACCCAAAGCTGCCCTGAGATGAGGCACTGGGACAGCCAGAAGGAAAGCAGGAGGGGTGGGATCTGTCTGGTAGCACAGAGCACTGGAATGTCATTAGAGCTTTTTTTCCTGCTGGTTCTTTGGCTTTGAAGCCTCCTCTGCAATTTCCAGAGGCTGCACTCACCACTGGAGGAGAGTTTGAGGCTGGAACTGTGCAGAACCACACAACCTGAACTTCAGGGATGCACTGGGATGATTGGCAGTGATGATCAATTTGTTTCTCTGTCCGTCTTCCCACAATTCCGTTTCTGAACCTGTGCTGGGTTGCAGAACCAATTGGATCAGCCTGACAACCATCAGCAACGTCATCTGCAACCTTCAAGTGTTTTGCAGCTCAATCCTCTGGACCCCTGGAGGGCATCACACTGACATTTGAACCTTGTAAATGGCAGCAGTGCTCAGAGGCACCAGGAGAAAAGTCAAGTGCTTCAGTAAGATGTGGACAGGCATGGGTCTGCACGTGGATGTTTGCTGATTTAGTGTATGGGGACATCTAATCTTGGGAGAGAGGTAGCAAGGTAGCTTGATGCAAAACAGGGGTGGGCAGAGTGGCTGGGAGAGGACAGAAGAATGGAGAGGAGTGAGCTGAGGCTATCATGGGCCTTTCGGAGGAGGGAGAAAGGATTTCCAGAAGCTAGTTTGGAGAAGTAAAGCCATGGTGTCTATGAAATGTGGGTGCTGAGGTTCAGGAAACTCCTGATGGGTGGGCCTGGGGGTGGCATCAGGGGACAGCTTATGGCATGCTTCTGAGATTGTTTCACTGGGGAAAGTATAACTTGCTATGTGGATACAGCATGTGCATGAGGCCAGCCTTACCTTTGTTTCACTTGGGCTCTTCAGTTCCCAGATTTCTTTCTGCCACTTCTTACTGGGAGCCACCCTTTTGGTGTCTGACCTCTTAGCAACATCACCTAGGTAGGTGCTGGCCATTTGGAGATGGTGTTTTGTGCGTTCCTGGCTTTGCTCCCTGATTAGTAGCAGCTCTACAACAGGAGAGATGTAGGGATAGACACAGGATGGGTTCAAGTTGTCCTAAAGCTTCACTCCCTAAAGTCAGCAGCTGCTGAGTCACCCATTCTGCTGATATTCTTCATGAGGGTGCTTCAGGAGGAAGCTGGGCTAAACTGAGCCTGAGCATCAGGACCCTAAGGGCAGTGATGGAAATGGCTCTGTGCATCTCATTCATCTCCTCTTACGCTGGGCAAGGCCATGAAACCTAAAAGTGCAGACACTGTTACAAGACCTGAGCTTGGCCCAGCTGCAGCATAGATCACAGTCTGTCCCTGGTTCTCAGGCTCCAGGCTTTCGAGTGCTGGGAGAATGAGGAATCCACCATAGCAAGAAGAACATCCTCAGGACAACTGCCCATGTGCATGTAAAGTTGAGGGGGAGGGATACAACGCTTTCCTGTTACAAGGAGGAGGGTTATCACCATCCTGGCCACCCACCTGTGCAAGGGGATCCTTCAATCTTGTTTATGTGAGCACTGGGGAGGAGGGATATCAGAGCTCCCCATGGGCTGGACACCACTCCCTCCCTGCCTCAGTGAGGGCACAATGAGTGGCCACAGAGCGGGGTCACTCGGTAGTGCTCCCATCAGGGAGGAAGCCTTCCTGCGCCCTGGCAAACCCCTAGTGAAAGACAATCAGGCTCACTGTCACTGAGCTAATTCCGACGGCATAAAAGCAGTAATGAAATTCACGGCAGGATTAGCCTCTCCATCCAATGGGCCGGCGCCACAGTGACATATCGTGCTTCTTGCCCGAATGTAACACACCATCTAATTTACGTCGTGTAGCGAGCGGGAATGAAATGTTCATAAAGAATTGCTGAATCTTGTCACCTTAACTGCGGCCCCGGGCTCTGAGGCATCTGTCAGGGAGAGGAGAGCGGAGAAGGAGGCTCCTGCCTTGCAAAGCTGCGACCAGGGCTTTGGGAAAGGGGAGATGGCTGCATTAATCTTCTGGGTCTGTGCAATGGAGATGTAGCATGTGGGGATGAGGACTCTAGGCTGGAGGAGGGGGGCTGTAGAGCTCTCTTGCATATGCACACTGTACTAAGTGGTGACAGTGACAAGGAAGGGGTTGTTAGATCTTCCCCGCCCCCAGAACTGCATGCCTGGGATGCATGAGAAGGGACTTGTAGTGGTGTGAAAATAGAGGGGAAGCATCCTTGGAGATCTATGTGCTCACAGCAGAACATAAGTTCTGAAATTCCATATTGGGTCCCACATGCAGGTGCACACCAGTCAGCAACTGCAGGTGTTGCCTGCCTTGGGAAGCGTGTGCATAACCCTTCTGCTGTCGCTCAGCAGCCCTGTTACCTCCCTCCCCTCCCTAAATGTTTATTTGCAGTTAATTTTCATGGATCCTAATGGCTTGGATCCTGCTAGGGGGGATCATGCTTGCCTCTTCAGTCAGAAAGTTTGCAGAAAAAAATAGCCCTTTCCTGTTGTGTTTGGAGTAATAGCGTCTTAGTGTCCGGAGGGGAGTTGGCAAGGAAACAGGGAAGTTTATTAAGAGTAAGAGATTGAATCCCATTGGGTTTAATTGGAAGTGCTTGAGCAAACAGGGGAGGGAGCCGTCCAGTCTAGTTCTCTGGAAATGGCAGTGCTGGCCCCAGGCTCCATGACCATGGAGCTGACTGGTCTCAGGGCCACCTTATCCCTTTGACTGCTGGGGAAGCTTCAGGGCCTGGCTTGTTTGCTTCCTTGGGGTCCTTTGTGCACCTCAACCCTGGCTTCCTACTCCATCAATAGGATCCTACATGGGGTCCAGAGATGCTGGGTCAGGAGGGATGCAGCTCAGAAGTGTCTGGGGAAAGGCAGTATTTGGGTCCATATTTTACTTTGGAAGCTGGCTGAGGGCACAAAGTGTGTGAGGCGTGGCTCCTGTCCCTCCTGTGCTACTCAGTCCCCTCCATGAAAATCTGGATTTTCTCCCTCGGCAGGGGCAGCACAGCTCCAGGCTGGGACTCAGCAGCAGCTGGCTGGGGTGCAGGTATTGGGTATGTAATTTGCAATTGGGATATGTTTTGGTAGAGTAACCTAAACTTGAAAGGCCTGCTCTGCTTTCCCATTTTAAAGTAAACGTGGAGCAAATCCACTTTTGGATCCTAATCCCCACACCATCCTTTGGGGCACAGAAAAGTCTCCAAATTAGATTCCCATGGATGAAAACATCTGCCCACCTTGGGCTGGCCTGGACACTGCCTGCAGTATGAGCTGCAGCACCTTTGTGCCTCTCCTGCACTGATACTCACAGGCATGCAAAGCAGTATGGAAATGTACCTTTGTGGCGGCAAAAGTAGCTGAGAGCCAGAAGTCTGACTCCCTCCTAGAAAAGCCTCTCCTCCAAGACCTTCTCCTGTCCCACACAGTTGAAAGAGGCATCAAATATTCTCCTTGCAGGTGAAGGTAAATGGGGGCTCAGACATTTCTTTTGCTTTGAATTCAGCTGATCGCTCTGCTGAAAAATTTAAAATTAAAGAACAATAAATAATTTATTACTTTATTTACTTTAATTCAATAAATTGCTTCCCCACAAATTAAGATATATTGCTTCAAATTAAATGTTTCATTAAATCTGAGATTAAACTTTTGGGGGCTGGGGAAAGTAAGACTTTTTAATTTGGCTGAAAACATGAGAACTGCCATTTTCCATTGCTTTAATTGCAAACTCTGGAACAAAAGTGACACAAATTTTACAAAGCGCACTTGTGCTGGTTTGGTCGCTGCTCCCACTCCTCTGGGAGATCAGTGGGTTTCTCATTCTGAGTCTCCCAGGGTGATATGTGGCTGCAGACTTTCAGCTGCAAATTCAAAGGGAGCACATCTCTAATCCCAACCAAGCCTCACGGGAACAAGCTTTAATTGAATCACTTTGTGTCTCAGAGTTTGCAGGGTTTTGTTTTTCCACAACCTTGCTTCATGGATGAAACTGCCATAGTGGCTGTGTTCCAGCCACACTGTATGCTCTTTGTTTTATATATATATATATTTAACTTCCTCTTGGTTGATGCCCTGTCCTGGGACTTCTGAAGGTGGGGTTTCAGCCATATGCTATATCCCAATCTCCAAATGTGGTCTTCACCTCTGATGAATCGAAGATATAATCTCATGTCTTTGTTTTCTGGTAGTCTGCAGAGGTCTTCTACAGGTTCTCACTAGTATGATGGCCAAGAGACAGAGATGAATGGGACAGGCAGACTTTCACAGGTGAAAATATATGTAGACTGAAGTGAGTGAGTTTGCTAGTTCTCTGGGCAGCGATCTGCTGTGTACTGCACCTAGCATGAGAGAGAGCTACATGGTGGGATCTCTGGGACCTGTCTGGCTGCTGCATGTCAGTACCAGCTTTTGTAATTTATCAGGGACTGCTGGAGGGGCTTCCAGTTAGCATGTGCCTCCCTTGGTACTCAGGCACCTATGCACCAATACACCCACCGCAGAGCACCTCAGTGCCCTGTGACAAAGTCTGTGCTGCTCCACCTAGGAGCAACCTGCATAAACACAGTTGCAGGAGCAAATAATTGCTAAAGGGCTCCTATTCTTTCCCCTTGGACTCTGCAAGTGGAAGAACTGTAGGTGCTACGAAATGGTGCTGAAGGAATACTCCCTCTCTTGTTCAAACCCTGGTTGGCAGGCTTTGCATGACAGAAATGCTGAAAGCAGTTGATTGTGACTGTACCCTTTTTAGTGCCCTCTTCTCCCATGGCTGCAGGCTCACCACTCTGTGTCCTTCACTTGTGATGGTATCTGCTGCATGTTTGCAAAACTGGGACCATGGTTGTCTTTCACAAGAGGGTTAGAGCAGCAAAAGGAGTGTTTGGGATATTGGGTGGTGTCTGATGGAGGGAGAAGATCTTGTGATGCCTACTCTGGGCTGCTCTGAACAGGGCTGGTAGGAACCCGGGCAGAGACAAGGCTCTGTACTTCTTTTCTCTTTGGGTTTAAAAGCTTTCCCTAAAGGGAATCCTTTCCTTCTGAGGGCCTTTTTGCTTTCAGGAGAAGTTTCCCTCTAGGGAATCTTTTATAGGGCTGGGAAAATTTCCTTTTCTAAGTTGTCCTTCAGGCACCAAATGGCAGGGAAATGCCCCAGGAGGAATGGGGTGCATATGGGGTGTGGGAGTTAGCTCTGCAGGCAGGATCCCAAACTCCATCCCTGAGCAGTGAATGATGCTGGAGAAGCAACCTCTGAACTGCATGTGTGTCAGCTCCTGGAACTCAGGTTGGGGCTTCTGGGCTCGTTGGGTCCCTGGCAGAGGGCAAATGCTTTCGGGTCTATGAATTGTAACATCCCTCTGCAATGTGGGGAAAGCCATAGTTGCTGCAGCAAGTGGGCTTTTGCCAGGCGAAGTCTCTCATGTACTTACTATGTAAGTCAAGAGTATTTACAGGAGATCTTGCTGCCTGTAACTTAAAGCTTTAGCGAAACAAATTGGAATTGCCTTCTGGAGGCCATTGCTATAAATTACAGCCCCAACATCTGTCCACATCTGCAATGTCTAGACAACCCGTCTCGGCTAGAAGAGGGAGGGTGGGGGAGGCTGTGATCACAGTGGGGAGGGGAAGCAAAGGGCTTATGCTGGGGCTTGTGCCAAGCACCCTGGCTCATTCTGCCCCTCTGCTTTTGAGCATGATGCTCCAGCCCAGTCAGGAGGGACTTCCAGGGGCATCCGAGGCAGGAGGAGACACATCTGCCTTCCCCCATTGCGGATTGATACCAGCAACAAATTTGGCCCTTGGAAGTGTTGACTGCTGCTGCCTCCTTTATTGTATGTTGGAGGATGTGAGGGAAGGCAGCGCCTTCAGGCAGGCTTGTTCCCGGCTTTCCATGGCCCCTGTGCAGCGCTTGCGATAAAGAGGCCTGGCCGTCAGCTGAATGATTGTATTTTTTTTACAGTTCCTAGCGCAAACCTTCTCATTTATATGTAAAGTAGCCATTAGTCATAGCTCTGTTCCCTCACACTGCCTGATGTACAATCACATTTTGCAGTGGATGAATCTTTCCACACAGCTGCTCTGCTATGAATAATCCGTTGCTGGGCCCATAAATCAGAAAAAAATCATGCACCTCCTTTGCCTGATCCTTACACAAAGTCATATATTTTACATGAGGACAAGCTAAATATTCATGAGGCTTTAAAAGGCTGTTCTGACTACAAGGTACTTGTTGGGGTTGTTTTTGTTCTATCGGGTCGGGTTTGGTGGTTTGGGTTTGTTTTTCATCCTTGTAAGAAGAAATCTCACTTTCCCCTTTGCCACCCTTCAGACAGCAACACTGAGCTCTTGGCAATGATCCTCTGGACTCGTGTTTGCTGAAGGACTGATGAATTTGTCATTGCCGCTGTCTCAAGGACAGGCTGATGAAAGGTGCTGCAAACACCAGAGGATGGATCCCGGGGAGGTGGCCAGGCCTCAGAGAGTGAAGGAGCTGCTTTTAGGGTAAAGAGGTGCTTCCAGATCTGTGCTGGGGCACCTGGTTGGCTGGGAGTCGGCGTGCATGTTTCTCTATGTTCCTCAGCTGGGTGTTCAACACCAGGGCCTCCAGCAAGTCTGTAGGTGAAACTGGGAAGGCTGCTGACAATGGCTATAGTCCCTGTTCAAGAAGGTTGTTGTCACTCTGATTCCTTTTAATCCATATTTTAAACAAAGCACTGCGTAGTCTATGGAAAGGACAAGGACCAGGGCTTCAGCACCTCCTGCTTCCCAGTGGCCAAGTGGATCTGGCGGGAGAACAGCACTATGCAGCCACAGTGGTAAGATGGGAAACTGGGAAATGAGCTCAGGTTTACCTGCTCAGAATCCCTGTGAGGATGCCCAACTCTCAGGATCTGACCTTTCTGAGACTTTCCCCCACTCTGCCTTGGCCATACAGAGCCTCCAGTGGCAGTGATGATGCTGTTCCTGCAGGGAGGGCCCTCAGCCCCCACAAGAGACCCTGACAAGTGTGAAGACAAGAGGTTTTTCACCCAGTATCCACTGAATTAGCAGGTCCCCATAACTGAAGGGATCAGTCTCATCCTTCCCTGCCCTGGAGCACAATTCTCACCTACCCTTGCAGTAGCTCTGCCATTTGTCTGATGGCAAAAAAGATCACTTTGACCGGTCAGCAAAGAAGCATTTTTTTATATTTCCTGAGTATCATTTTCCTGACACTACAGTGAACGAAAACAGCTCACCGTGTTAGCAAACATGTTTGGGAGCAGGCAGAAGATGAGAGGAGGAAGCACATGGCTGGCAGAGACAGGAGAGGGGATGCAGCTCCCCTTTTCAGCAGCACAAGGGGTACAATCTGCTCAGCCTGTAATGTCAATCCACAGCCTGACCGCTGTGGTTTCTCTGCAGAGAAGCCTTTCTTTCTGGTCATCCCCTCCGTACGTGCTGCCTTGCACTTCTCCTTATACCAGGTAATGGGTACTGTCCTGTTCAGTGAATGTAATTCATACCATGTGGGCTTGGACTCTCTCCTTTTGCTCTTGCATGACTGAGTAGCAAAGTCCCTTTGTCCTAAAAAACCCCTTTTCCCCCATCCTGCCCCCAGTTTTCCCAGGCCACTGCACACCAAGCCCCTTTAGCTGAGATGCCAGTGCCCTGTGTGAAACATGCCACTGTCATGAATGAGCTGGGATGGAGAGGCTGAGCTGGGATATTTCTGGGTGCAGGGGGCCCTGTTGCCTTCTCACAAGTTCTTATGCTATCAGACATTGCCTGTGTGCTCACCACTGAAACACACCCTCAATAACAGCTGCTGTTGCTGCCAAGTTCTTGCAGGACAAAGGGAATAACAAAAGGTTCTTCCACTAGAGTGGTCTCTTCTTTTTACTTCCCTTCCTTTTTGCTCCAACTTGGAAAGAATGAAGTCAAGGCATTGCCAAAGCAGAGGAAAACAAGGCCAAGCACACACAGATGGTGACTTCACAAATTTAATTTAAACTCATCCTTTATTATTCAAAATATTAAAATTCAAGCAATAATGCCCAAAGGAGCTGGACTGATTAAAACTCCCTAATGTTTCATGGCCAAATCTTGCTGCTTCCACCAAAGGTCACAGGGACAAGAAGTGAAACCCCTCTGGACTGCAGAGAAAGGTAGGGCTGTACCTGCTGTAGATCACTTAACCAGTTACTTACTGACCCAATCAGCTTCACTTGAAGCAAAGCACCAGCTGTTCCTTACCCAATTAATGATTGCCACAGCAAATTAACATGGCGTTACACCAGGCGTGGATGTGGTCCGCAGAGTCCGGAATGCACAGAGCAATATGCTATTGCAAAAATAATCACAGTAATATCTTCACCGTTAGGTAGCATCCTTCATCTGGAAGGATGCTGAGGTCCCTGAGCGCTATGTGGCTCACTTCATGCAACGTGCTCTGCAGTGAGGGGGTGCAGGGCAGAGAGGGAGTGTATGGTTGCTGTTTCAGGGGAAAGTAAAGAGGAGCTGGTCAGGGCAGCTCTACTGTGACAGAGACAGAATTGACCACACGTCTGGTTCCTGCAATCCAAACAAATCATTGCTTAATTGGTTGTAAATCTGCTGAACTCTAAGTGTGCCTTCCCCCTGCCTTATGCATCACAGTCCTCTCCAATGCCTCTCCTCCTGGTGTGTGATGTGACATCCCGATGGCACAGGGCTGTACCACAGATCCAGTGGGTGTCACGGCTTGGTGTGCTGGCCATTCTCTTCCTGGTTACAGTGGACATAGCAGCTTCTGGGTGTAGAGCTGGCCATCCAGCTGCAGTGAGCATCCTGCAGTGGGAAGGAACCACAAGGTTGGGCTGCAGATGCAGGAAAGTTCACATGGCAAGGTGTTATTCCATGCTCAGTGCTGCTGGGCCAAGTGCTGCATCTCCGAGTCCTTCCTCAGTTTCTCTACTATGGTGGAGGCCCTTGCCCTGTCCCTCTGCAGTCGTCCGGCATTGTGGGATCCTGCTGCCAGTATGGAAGAATAACCCACTATCTTCTTCCACCAAGTTTTCAGTCCAGCACCTAAATACTAATTAGTTTTGGCTCCACATAGTTCATGCTTTTTATGACCCTCAGACATTAATCCCCTATAAATTACAGTCCAGACAGATCAATCAGCCTGGAGGGCTTTGGGACACTGGTGTCTAGTGCTGAAGCATTACATTTTTCAATTTTCCTACAATTAGGCCAGCATCAGATATTATTGACAAATAAACCATGCAATCAAAGCCTTCATCCTGTCACGCTGCTGCGAAGAAGATCCATTTACATCCCAGCCAACTGCAGGATGCCCGGAGGGAGGAGACACAGGAGAGCCATGCCTCAAGCACCGGCAGCCCCTGGTACGGTTACAGGAGCCACCCCTTTGTAATTATAGGACTCCCTCATTATAATTACTGTTATTTATATAATTGTGGTGAGTGTTTTCAGTGCTGTCAGCAGTCTGGAAAATGCCCAGCCCCACTACAGCCAAGAGTTTCAGGCGTTTCACTGTGAAGAGTCTGGGCTTAAATTATGATGGCCAAGAGCATGGCTGGGCCAGCCCAGGAATAGCAGCCTATGTCCTGGTGACCTGAAAGCTTTACTTGGAAGATTCCTATGCCTTGGGATTGTAGAGGAGGACATAAGGTTATCCCTGCCTCCTTCTCTCAGGCCACTGCTTTGGGAGCATCACACCCTGCATGGGCTGACATTCCCTGTCACCTCACTGTCATTGGCTGCAGGAGACACTCCTGGATCATGAGGCACCACGTGGGTCACATGTCCCTGCAAGGAATCCAGTAATGGGCACATTCTCTGTGTCCTTTCTTTTCTCTCTGATCATGTTGTCTAAAAATCTGGAGGAGATGAGATGTTTAGAGAAAATGAGGGAAGGGGCTGGTACTCAGGAGGTGCTGGTTTTGTACCTGCAACTGGAAGCTTCATTTTTGTTCCTATGTCAAACACCAAAATGAAAAGAATGGGTTTAAGCTGTATGTGGACAAGCAAGTGCTGATGTTTGTGGCTGGCTTCTTTGCATCCGAATAGGAAGAAATTCAGGGTATCTCACTTAAGATGCAGAGTCAAATATATATAAATGCAGTAAGGAAAGGAACCTGTTTTACTGGATGACAAACTGCCTATAAATCAGTGTCGTGTCTGCTGTAGAGAAGTAATAACTTATCAGGGTCTTACAGTACTAAAGACACAAGAAGTAATTCCTCTCTGTTGCTACATGGGAGGTGGCTTCAGCTTTTGGGCACACTGTGAAAAACTCAGGAAAACTGGAAAGAGATGAGGCAAATTTAATAAATGCAAGAGAACTAGAAGTGATGACTGCCATAGAGTGAGCTGGTCTTTTAGGGTGTGCAACAGAAAAAAAACTCTCCAGTCTATGTGCAGCTGATATTCAAGGGATGCTGATCAATAATTTTTTTATTTTGCTGCTTGGTACAGCAAAGGAAACTTGGCCCAGTTTTCAGGGAAAATTGATTTAGAAACACTATTAGAAAAAAAGCAAAGTGTAAGGGCACCAAAGCACCACAGGAGGCTGTTTATGTGAGGAGTTTACAGGATGGCTTTGAACAAACATCCCTCAAAAACATCAACCTACTTGACCCATTCCAGCGATGCAAGTTTTCCTGTTTCACATCCCCTGTGGACCTTCAGACCGACTTTCTCTGTGGATGGAAGTCACCTATTATGGTACCCCCACATGCAGGAGTAGGAGGTTCATTTTAGGTTTATGAGCAAATCAAGATGAACACTGACAGCGTGCGAGCACGGAGCACACCTGGAGAAAAACGTGGGAGCAGCAGAGCCCTCCTGGGGAAGCGGAGGGGCAGGTGCCGACCTCTTCACTCTCGTGGCCAGTGACAGGACGCAAAGAAACGGCATGAAGCTGAGTAAGGGGAGGTTTAGTTCGAGTATCAGGAATAGGTTCTTCACCCAGACGGTGGTTGGGCACTGGAACACGATCCCCAGGGAAGTGGTCACAGCACCAAGCCTGGCAGAGTTCAAGTGTTTGGACAATGCTTTCAGGGATTCTTGGGGATGGTCCTGTGCAGGGCCAGGAGCTGGACTCGATGATCCTGATGGGTCTCTCCCAACTCAGCATATTCTGTGATTTTGTGATTCTCTGATTTGAGGTGCTAACTGCCGAGAGCGGGGTCTGTGACCTGGGAGCCAGCCGTACGCCCCACGGGTAAGGTCTGGGGCTGTGGACGACCCTCCTTCCGTCACTCGGTCCGTCCCCCGCGCACCCCCGCCCATCCCTCACACCGTCACGGCCCCACAGTACTACATCTCCCGTCGGCCCCCTCTATGGCTGGCGACGCAAGCGCCAGCCACCTCCCGACGTGCCCACGCCCCCGAGGCTTGCCGGGATTTGTAGTTCCACTCTGCGGTTTGGGCCCTTGCCGGCCCCACGGCCAGGGACTCCATTTCCCGTGGGCCTGCGGGGCGGCGCATGCGCCGCGCGGGCAGCGGGGCGCAGTGGGGGGGGCGCGGGGCAGCGCAGGTTCCCGTCTGCGCTGGCTGCGGCCTTCACCGAGCGGGGGGGGCGGCCCCGGCCCGGCCCCGCGGGACCATGGACCCGGCCGAGGCCGTCCTGCAGGAGAAGGCGCTCAAGTTCATGGTGAGGGGCCGCGGCGGTGGCGGCGGATGTGGGCACCTGTGCGTGTGGAGGGGCTGGGGGGGATGGGCGTGGGGTGGTGCAGGGTGGCGAGATGGAGCGGGGGGCAATGGGGAAGGGGACCCGGGAGGAGGCCGGGCCTCGGGGCTGGGCTGGGCCGGGCTGGGCCGGGCCGGGCCGGGCCGGATCGGACCGGGGGGCGCCGGGCTGGCGGGCGGGGGAGGGTGGTGAGCGGGGCCCGGGGTGGGGGGTGTCTTGCCTGCCGGGGAGGGGCTGCGTGCCGGGAGCGGGGTCCCCAAATCCATGGAAAAGGAGCACTGGGAGGAGGGGGAGGGAGCTCCAGGTGCCACCTGGGAGCGAGAGAAGTGAAACGGGAGAGAGGCAGGACCTTGCAGAGGGGCCCAGAGGCATCGGGAGGGTTTGCGCATGTAATTCTTGGTTTTTTCCTCTTTATCTGTACACCTCAGACTATCCTTCCATACTGCACACCATCCCTCTGTAATTTTGTTTTTCCTCCCATTTTCTACCGCGAGAGCTGTAAATACTGACACTTAAGCGTTTCACCTGCTGCCGCAGCAGCGTATCAGTTCTAGTGACTGCGAAGAGCACGTACATTGTTTAGGTCTATGAGTTGGCCTCTGGCATGGAAAACAGCCTTGGGGGTACTTGCATCCAAGGTACTCTTCAGATGCGGCTAATTTACGTAGATGCGAGGCATTGTGCACTTAAACTGTAGTTTCATTCTCTTTCTTCCTTAGTTGATATTTCTAAGTGTTTTGGCCAGAAATGTAAGATTTTAGAAATGAAAACAAACTGCTGCCAACCAAACTGCATGTAAATTTCACATGCCCCAAACTGTTCTTTCCCTAAGGATATAATTTAAATGACTGGCAGCACTTGCTAAAAGTTTGTTTTGAATTAGTGCTTCCAGTGGCACAGAATTAAATTTAGGCTCATCAGGAAGAAGGAATTCTATTAAACCTTCAAAACATATGCCCAAAATGAAATTGAGGAAATACTATCTGCAAATTTTAATTTTTAATTGTGCTTTAAAACCACTTGTTTGGCTTTTGTTTTTTGATCTGGAAGAACTTGTTTCTCCTGAGACTTTTTGACCCTTTTGCTAGTAGTCTCCAAGTTTCTCAGATTTATGGAGTCTCAGCTCAGTGAAGTGGGAAAATGCCGTGGACACCTAAATAGACAAGGTAGCAATTAGTAATAATGAATGGCCCTCTTTGGTGTGTGGTCAGCCAAAGGAGTGTCACAGATCCTGCTGCACTTGTGTTTGGCCAAGCTTGGTAATTACAACCTGCCTCTAGATAGTGAGTTTCACATCCCAAAAAGTTTCTTGTGAAACATTGTTGTCTGCTGCCAGACAGGATTGTGTACGTGCTACCCTCTCTTCTCATATGCTGCCTTTTTTGCCTCCTGTACTGAGGTTCCCTTCCAAGGACTTAGTCCAGGCCTTTTGAGATCATCTGTAAGATCAGGCCTGGAGGCTGAGGGAATCCCCATCAATCTTGCAGCTGGGCTGTGTCCCACTCCAGCAATAGAGCAAACAATAGAGCTTCTTGACATTGGGAAGAGGCTGGAGCCTGAGAGAGCTGATCTTATGGGAGATGTGTCTGTTAAGAGCACCAGATAAAGGGAAGAATTACCAAGATCAGGCTGCACTGAGAGCTAAAAGCTAACCTAAGTTCTTCCATGTTTTATTAGAATGCCTCTTGTATGCAAAATGCTTGTAAAATGTGCAATGAAAGATGTGGCTTTCCTCTGTCCATTCTGAACTTTTTGGGGTATTTTTGCTTACAGGTTGAGAGGAGAGTGAGAAAAGCTTTTGTTTAACACATCTCAGGCTTTTGCTTTAATGCGTTTCTGTCTAGGACGTGGCTCTTACTTTAATTATGCTGATGTAGTAAAATTTTGTCAGACTAGGGGTCTTCTGGTGTTCATGGAGGGGTGGCACACGTAGGTTGTTTAGATACATGAGGTATAAATTGCAAGTATCATCTTGGCCCTCCTAGGAAAAGTCTTCTTGTTTCTGCCTTTTAGCACTCAGGAAGTGCTTGGGCACTGCAGTAATGGCACTGGTGCAGTTATCTGCACAGAGGTAGCTCGTGCATCCTCTCAGCTAATGCTGAATCATTCACAGTGTATTACCTTGTCCATCTGAGTGTGGGACACGCTTCATGTTCGTCTTCCTTGTTTGGTGGCTCACAGTTTGGATTGAGGTGGGCTTTGCTATTAATTATTGATTTTCTCAGAGCTTCCCAGGCAGCATCGTAGGTAAATACTCAAATATGTTTTGGAGACATGAGGCCTATTATCAAAAACTGGAGAGATAGTTTTGGTTTTGATGCGTGTTTGGGGTAGGTTTCATTTCATATTGAAAAGAACCCTGTAGGGGGTAGTATTTTTGTGCTTCTCTAGAAGATAATACTTTTTTCTACTTAAATATGTCAGTACCTAGTTTTTGACATTGACTTTGAGCAGCTCTCTTGAGTCACAAGGTATCAGGCAAGATGGACTTGGTGATTTGTTTTTCATTTTAATGTCCAACCCTAATAGAAAAATGTCATGTGGAAACTTCATCCAGTGCTAATATTATGAATGAAACTATTTTGCTTTAAGGCATCTATATTTAATGCTTTGAAAGACAAATTGTACTCTGTTGTTTTGCTGTATGCTTATGTCTGTGCAACATTTTGATGGGAGTAGAAGGCAGCTGCCTTCTCAGTGGCTGATACTGGCTTGATTACTTGCCAATGAAGCAGTATTACATTTAACTAATAGCTGCTACCAGATTCCTAGTTATCCATGGTCAGTTACAATACGTATAATCTAATACTTTAAAGTTTAAGTCATTTATTTAACTTCATTTCCTTACTCTACGTTTTAATAAGACCTAATTTATTTCTTGTATTGAATAGCTGTGTATTAACATTATGCAATACAAAGCAGCTGCTCACCAGGGAAGACTTTTTGCTGGTGAATGAGTGTTTTCTATCATGTGTTCTACATGTCATCAGGTTGTTTGTTTGTTTGTTTTTGAATGAAAGAGGGTTCATAGATTAAAAATATGATCTTTTAAATTATGTAGTCCAGTTTTCTGCAGCTACAGCAAGGATTTTACCAGAGTGGAACCTGTCTTAGTTCACTTCAGCCCTTTTTCGTGTTTGTACAATGCTACAGATAGAAGTACACTCTTTATAAAGTACAGTGTGTGAGAGACTGATGCACAAGCTGAACATGCCCATTAACTTAAAAAAATGCACACAAAAGCCCCGCCCCAAACCCCTTGCATTACAGAGCTCTGCTTTTATGCCTTCAAGAAATGGAATTTCCATTGTCATAACCGTTTACAAAAGAACAAGAAATTGAGGTGCTGGATAAGTAACTTTCATGTTTGAATAAGTGTTTGAAACTGTAGATACAGTATTTAAAGTATGAGTGTGATAGGCTCAACTGAGACTTTGATTAAATGTCATATAAAGTAAACTACATAAGCCTGCATAGAATAGTAGATATTTTTTCAAAGTAGCTTCAAATGGTTCCGTTAAGTATACGAATGTTCTGATGATTATCTTTTTAATTAAAATGAGAAATCTTTGTTTAAAGTGGCATTCTTTTTTACGGCCTGTTACAGTCTCTGTAACAATCATTTCTTAAGTCTGAACGTTTTTAATTCCAGGAATCCATTTATATAAAACTATGTTTAGACTTAATTAAGGAACAATTCTTACAAAGCTTGTAAATAGCCAGGAAAAAAGGGACAGAAAATAAAACTGACATTCACACTTAACAGAATGATTGTTACAAGGTATGTAATATGCTATAAAAATACAATAAAGCCCTTTTTATAAGAGTTCATATTTTTTGTTCCTCATTTTGAAAGGTATTTAAGAAAAATATCAAAGCTCTATGAAGCGACATCTGTTTTCTTGAATGGACTAGTGACAACTTCAGTTGTATTTAATTAGCAGTGCTTGGAACAGTACCTGACCAGTTTGGGATCCCATATAGGATGGTTGGAGAGGAAAAAGCTTGATATTTAATGAAGTTTCACTTTCTCAGTTTTTACGAATTAATCAATTTGCAATAATTTATTTAATTTCTTGGCCCGTGAATAGAAAGATGTCAATCCTAGCGTTCTCCATGAGTGTCTTTTCTTCTGTTTTACCCCTAAATTACCATTTTCCTTTTCTTTTTGGATATGATTCTAGGAGGTGCTGATGGGCCTTCCAGTTTAACAGAAGAACCAGAACCTTTTGGTTGTCTTTTAAGATACATCTATGCATTGGTTTTTGGGTTTTTTTTGGTCATTGTCAGTTTTTTAAGGGTTTTGTGTGTGTTTTTGTTTTGGTTTGGGTTTTTTTTTTAATTAGGGAAAAGTCTGAAGTTGATTAATTTTTGTACTCTCATGTTTGTAGGAGATTCCACACAACTGCCAGGTAATACAGTGAAGAATAGTCAGTGTAACTGCAGGCTGAAGGGTGATAAAGTTGGAATTTTTTTTCTGTTTGTGCGTATGTATATATGGAACAGATGGACAAAGGCTTATACTTTAAAAGACATTCTGTTTGCAGTGAATGATTTATGGTGTCAGTAGGACTGGGATTTTTAAGACCTATGATTTGTTAGCTTTGTTTTAAAAAAGTCTTCTTGGAGAACCTTGCAGTCTTCCTAAGAACGTATTTATGTTGTGGACATTGTGGCAGAAAATCCTGAGTATCCAAAGCAGGGGTGTCATGAAAGCAGTGAGAACAGTTCTGTGAGCTGGGAGAGCAAGATTGTTGCCTCCTAAATGTGGGCTTGCAAGTCCTGTTTGAATATTAAACGTGTGCTTAGCAATTTTTTCCAATAGTACTGAAATAGCATCCTCTTGGTTGGGAATTTGTTGAGACTAGTGTACTGCAAAGAAAATGTTGATTTATTTTCTTCTATCCCAAACTTTGTGCTGTAGATTTTTCTGCACTTGGTGCAGGCCTCTGGTACTTCAGGAACTTCACCCTCACTTCTCTGGTAATGTTTCATTTCAGCCACTTTGCTCCATTAAATGTATGCAATTAGAAAAGCAAATGGCAAATTTGCTATCGCATCACTGAAGTATTTAGTTTCATAGACTTAAAAAGCCAAATTTGTTGCACCATGCTCTCCACACTGTAATATATACTATAAACATCAGAGAGAATAGGCTGACCTTAATATTTGCTTCTCAGACTAAATCGCCGCCTTGCAGCAGTTATTTCCCACTGAATAAAAAGTTTAATTTCACGCCCTGATTAGTGCTAGTATGTGCAGGTGGATATTTATTTTACGCAGCTAAACTAATCTGCCTTGGCAAATTATTTGCCAGTCAGCAGAGCTGTAATTCCTCATGAGTATTTGGTACTAAATTATCATTCTCATTAGTAAGATAAAGCAGACTGTTCTAACCACAAAGTTTGGTTTGGCAAAGGGTTTCCTAAATAATCCTTAGAAGATACAAGATGTGTGTTGGCCTCAACATTCTCAATATCCTATAGTGGTTTGTGATACAGAAAAAGGTAATGAGGATTTTAGAGGAAGAAAATAAAATTATTCCATACCTGTGTGTCATCTCTAGAGGTAAGGTAGGAATGTACAGTGTTCAGAGATTGTCCCTTTAAGAGGTGTCTAATGAAGAAAAAAATAAATCGTCATCTTTGGAGTATTTCTGGTGGCCAACCAAGCTCTGATCTCTGGGCTGTAAATGGGATGAAAATATAAACTTCCATTGTTTTATTATTTATTTTTAGTGCTAGCAGCTACCGAAAGAATGGCTTCAGACAAAGTTAAATGGCAAAGGAAACTTCATGGTCTGGTGTCATTTAAAATTCACACTAAAAATATTTAAAGTGGGGATCAGAAAGTATTTCCTGACATACAGATATTGAGTGGATATGCTTGTCAAGTGAATGTGTTCATCCATTATTTTGTTTTCTCTGGATTTTACTGTGTTGGTAGTTTGTTTGTATCATAAAATGTGTTCATGAAAAGTATTTATTTTCTTTTACAAAGAGCATCATCTATACCTGGAAATTAGGAATTTTCACTAAGATTTGAGTGAAGGGATTCCACAGACCTTTTTTCATCTGCATAACTGTCATATATTCTTGTCATATTCATTTTCCTAGTGATTGCTGCAACAGTATTTAGGGTATAAATGATCAGATCACATGTAAGACCAGTAAAACCAGCAAGCTGAGCAACTTGATTTTGTTGTATGAAAATTTTCATACTAAATTCATCAGTGCAGACGGAATAAGCTGTTTCCTCACTTCCTTGTCTGCCTACATTGTGTCATTTCAAACTCCACGTATGCTGGTGATATTTGTGTAATATTTAACTATTCTCAGTGGCAAGCTTAACTAGTGTTTCAAATACTGAATATTTTCTTCAGTCTTCCTCATTTCCTCCTTACCGTTCAGGAGATGCTCAGCAAGCCATATTCTTTATATATTTTAAGTGATTTTGCGCATAAGGGCTGAATCCACTGTATGTTCAGCTGTGGAAACTGAAAATGAGTTGTAGCATAGCAGAGTCCAGTGGCTGCAGCTAAAGAGAAAGTGCTCAAAATACAATGAATAAGCAGTCCAACATGAAGCTGCTTCCTTGACAGGATGCTGATCAGTGCTGAGAAAAACTTCTTGATACCACAGAAATGGTTGACAATAAGCGTCCTGGGAATTTCACTAAATATTTCCTGCTTATTCAACAACAGTGCTTTCTAATGTCTCTTTTTCTGAGGTCCTGAGGAACTCTGGTATTGGACAAATACTACCCCTGCTTGCAGAAAGAGAAAGCTGAAGCTCAGAAATTTGCCAGGGGTCAGGGACTGGAGGAATTTGTGTAGGGTCTTATGGTACACTGATAAAAGAAAGCAGAATACAAAGAAACCAGTTCTTCTAATAGCTATCCTTGTGCTTCTGACCATGTTTTGGTTAATTTTACAATTGGCTAGCCACCTGTTAAGATAACACATTTTATCATTAAACAAAATTAATTTTAAAAATGGCTTGAAACTGTCTGACTTTAATGGGATCTGAATATTCTTAGTTTTAATCTGCCTCATGAGGCTTGTCTTTCTTCTGGGAAGTACATTGTTACATCATTAAAATATCATCCCCTACTGAGAGAGAAATCGGTCCCATTCACTAAATGGCAATGCTGAAACAATGACAAGTATTTCTAAAAACTGCATTAAAATTCATTTTTTTCTCTTTCATGTGCAAGTTCCTTGGTTCCATTAACCAATGGGTGCTCAGCCTACTTGCAGCCGTGTGTGCACAGGCAGATTTGTTATCTGGGATGGCAGAAGGGTTCAGAAGTGGCAATGATGACTTTTAGTTTTAAATTATTTCACTTTTCCTCAGTGATTTTTCTTGGAAACAAATGATTTATCATAATTTTGCAATCTCTAGCTGCTTCTATTCCTCCTCTGTATTAAAAATTGAGAAACATCTGATTTAATTTCCCTTCCCCCACTGCTGAAACAGGGTCTTGTGCATTCATCTTGATGAGAGCAACAGAAAGGAGAGAATAAGGAAGAATGGGAAAGCTCAGCAAGGGGTCTTTCCAGTCTTCGTAAGGGAAGGACAGAAGTATTTACAGTCTGTGAGCAGGAACCATGCAACCCCTTGGCAGAATCCACTGGAGTAACCAGTTTGGACTAGAAGCAGCAAGAAGTCTAGTGCTGGTTTAATTTCCTTCACCCCGTGGTAAGAAGGGAAAGGTTGTGGGCACATACTATGAAGGAGTGAAGTTCTTAAGTGCAGTTGTATGTTAGCAGAACAATAAGAAGTGTACTTCTGACTTTAGTCTACATGGGCACATCTTCTTCAGAAGCACCTGGAGCAAAACAGATCTGCAGAAGATGGTAGAGAGGGAATTTGGATGATACCAATCAGTGCAGAACTCTAGTGTGGTTTTTGTCAGCTGACTGTGTGCCTACATGGGATTTTTCTGTTCTGAGCAGTAGTCTCTCATGATATTTCCAGCTTAGGTCATAGTTATTCTTACAGATTTGAGGGGGTTTCTTTTTCCTCCAAATGTAAGAGGATGGATTAAACACTGTGGAAAAAGGTGATGGCAGTTTTTGCTTGGATATTAATCAAGGCTGGACTGTATTCTGACTAGAAAAGAAAGTCAGAATGTTTCCATGCTTGCTCGAACAGCAACCAGAACAGTCTCTGGTTGTTTCAGAGAAAAATGGTCTAGCATGAAAGTCTGTCGTACAATGTAGTCACTCTCCCTCTCTACACACATCGTTTGTAATTTATTGTGAGAGTGATGCAGAATGGAGCAGTGTTTATGTGGGAGTTGCTTTTGGTTTATGGATAGTTGGCCTTGAATTCTGTCTGTTAAGAAGAGGTTGGCGGTTCTCCAGGGGGGTTGTTCATTGGGTCTGCTAAATGCCCTTCCTTCTTATATGCCAAAACTCTCAGCGTGATTGAGAAATGCAGCCAGCTATCATTCACCTCCTGCAAATTAGAACAATGAGAAGTGGGTGTAGTCTCAAGAAACGAATTGATCTTGTTTAGAAGATGGGTCTTGGAAGCATCTCAACAGTTTTCTGAAGAAATCCAAACAATGTTAACACTTCCTTCAAATGTGACAGAAGGTGTTTTCTGTTGCTAATATGTTCAAAAGGAAAAAAAATCTGCATTCCCTGTTCTTTTTGTATTTTTTTTTCCTTTTAATTTTTTTCTTCTCTTGACTGGTATGACTCCAGTGAATTCTGTTGCTCTAGTACTTTGTTACTGTTGTTTATAAGCAAGCATAAATGTCCTGCAAGGTTTTTGCTGACAAGAAGGTATTTCTGGATATCTATAATCTCACTCACCTAAAAATAAGACTTTCTGCAGACACTATAGAGAGCCCATCAGTGAGAAGACACATCTCTGTGTGGGATTGGAACAGGTCTGGTGTTGCATGGGTTCAAGTCTGATACTGGCAGACAGTGTAGTCTCTAGAGCTTTTCTGAACTACTCCAAGCAGTTCCTAAGTGGAATTCTCTTTGCTATGCCATTGTAGAGCTATTCCAAACTTGACTACTTTGAAAGTTAGAATCCTTGTTCTTATTTTCCAGCTTAACTCCATTCATGGCTAATTAATTTCCATTTGTTCTTGTGCCAGTGTTGTCCTTGAGCTTAAACAGCTTTCCTTGTTCCCCTGCGTTGATCTGCAGATGTTTGTGGAGAGCAATCGTATTCTTCTCTGAGCTGGATCTGATCAGGCTAAACCAGCATTTTTTAATTTATTTTTCTTTCTGTCATAGGAAATTTCCTGTAACTTTTGATCATCTTAGCAGACCTTTTTAAACAGCTGTGGAATGTGGTTAGTCTCCCTGAAACTTGAATGACCAGAACTATGTAGAACATTCCAGGAAATATTTTATTGATTCCTTGTACAAAAGCAGTAATCCTAATATCTCTCTTCTGGGAGTGCTTCCCTTTATACAATATCCTACAGTAGTATTTGCCATCATTGTGGCTGCATGGTATTGGTGAACCATCATTATCTGATGAGTAACATATCCCAGGACCTCTTTCCCCTCTTCTCAGTTACTGAGTTCCTAATTTATAATGGAAATAATGTAACATTCTGATTTATGGGCATCTAGTGTTTGTTCTGTTACCCAAATCTTCAAGATGCTGTGTCCTATATGTTTATGACGTCTCTTTAATTTCATTAGCCCATTAGTAATTCTTGGGGTTTTTTTAGCCATTAGTGAGAATATTTAACATTAATTTCAAGATTAATATTAAATTTCAACAAGGATCAATCTCTGTACAGCTTGATGGTTCCTTTTTCCAAATAACCTGTGATCCTCTACTCTTTTAGTTTCTTATCCTCCTTACAATTGTGGTATTAATTGTAATCCTCTCCATTTTAACTAGTAACTTCCTACATGTCATCTATCAAGTGCTTAACTACTTCTAATTTGTCTGGACTTCAGTGATCTTCTTAAAGAAGAAGATTGGGTTAGTCTAGCACTAATTCTCATTTGTTCTAAATTGGGAGTAGATTTACTTAGCCTCCCATGGTGACTGTTTCATTTTGGCAATAGTTATCAGTACTCAGTCTCAGCAGACTTTCTTTTTTTGGGAGAGAGGACATAACTGTTTGTCTGTTTGTGTTTTGGGTTTGGTTGGTTTTTGGCTTTTTTTTTTGGCCAGTTATTTTTGCAATGTTTTAGGCTCATTCTGGTTAGGCTTACTGATAGTTGTTCTGCATGAGGAGGCTACCAGGGGCTGCCCATTAGGTGTCTTCAGCTGCTTCTGTTGCCCCCACTTCATCATAGTCCTCCAAGAGAGCAGGCTTTGGTACTTGGCTGAAGGAGGAGTTTCCTCTAGCTAAGCCAAGGAAAGGAGCATTTACAACCTGTGCCAGTCTCAAGGAGTTGAGAACTGTCATAGAGCTGAACTCAGTACAGGGCATTTAGATGAGGAAAGGAAATTTAATATATTTTGGTAAGTTCTTGAGGCAAATGAATTCCAAGTTACTTATGATGGGTGAAAAGGTCTTGCATTGTAACTGTAGCACAGTGCTTTGTGAGAGAAATGTATTGGGACAGAATGTCCATTCCTGCAAAAAGGAAGTGTTTTGGTTACTTTAGTGAACGGGAAAGTGTTTGGCTTGAGTGCTGGAGTCTGCTCAGAAGGCAAAAGTTTAGTAGCTAAGCAGAAAATGTGGTTTAGTGCTGGAGTCTGCTCTTGAAAGTGTTTCCTTCAATTTAGAAAAAAAAATGGTATTCCTCATACAAATTTGTCTGCTTAATGTGTGAACTGCAGACTTCCTTCCAGGATAGTTGGCACAGACCTGTAACCCATCTCTTCTGCATAATTTTTTGTCTGCTACCTAAAATTTAGCAGGAGATCAGGAAGGTGACAGTTAACACTGTAGGTCCTTTTGCTGATTATGGAGATTGTTGTTTTTCAGACTTAATTTTGTTTACCTTGGCTGTATTTTTTTTTTAAGTACAGAATTTTCTATTCCTGGCACTCTGAATCTCAGTGAAAAATTAGAATCCAGGTGAGCTTTATGACTTTTCTATGGACTTAAAAAAAAGAGACAAGATAGTTGAAAGGCAGCAGCTTCATTTTATTGATCTCTAGACAGGCTTCCAGCTGCTTGTTTTATATGTAATGCCACTGTTCTTGTTGGATACTTACCTGGCACGAGTTCAGACAGTAGCATGAGAAATGGAGCTTCTCTTTTCTTTACCACAGATCTTGCAGTCTTAAAGGAGATTGGATACAGGACTCAAATTTCATACTTAAAATGTCAAATGGTTGTGAAATCAAGCATGTTTTTACTTATGGACATGAAGGGAATCTCTACACTGCTAGAGTAAGCATGTTTGGAGAGCTTGCTGTTACTTTGTCCAAAGATTAATGGAGTGCTGTCATGGGTCTCCATTTGGTTTTCAATACTGTAGCTTAATATTCTTGTGAGCCCTAAAGAAGGTATCCAGGTGTTTCATGTTACAAAAGTAGTTTTCCTGGTTGTTGCTGCTCTTACAGGATATAAAAAAACCTCGTGTCTATTTATCTGTCAAGGAATATAAATAGACATCCTCCAGTGGGAGTTGGTTTTGAGCAGATCTCAGTCGACGTACTCAAACAGATTCATTAAAGAGCTGGAGTAGCCATGCTCACCACGTGCGGTGAACTCATTAAGTTTGCAGGCAGTCAGAGCCTACTGTTCGAGAGCACTGTGTCCTTCTGAAGGAGTTTGTGTCAAACTGTGAGACCTGACAGTCAGCTGACTTAGCATTTGTTCATTCCTTCTACAAAATCTCACAAAGGACACACTTAAATATTGGTAACTCATAGTCATAGGACCAGAGAGCTCATGTTTTTTTTCTCCTAATAACAGTGAAAGATTTTGAAATCCTGCATTTGATTTTGTTGAATTGGAGTCCACAGATCTAACAGTGCCTTATTTTGAGTATTGCTTTGGGCAGTGGAGTATGGGATCTGCTTGGGCCATGAAGTTGTATAGTCTGTAATAGGAATTCAGTTTATTGCTGTAATGGATGCAAACTCATTACAAGTTCTAGGCCACAGGGGATACTTTCCTTTGCTGTGGAAGTCATCTCAACCGGACAATCTTCAGTGCAACTGGCCATGCCCTTCCATGTCAGTGACTGACAGATCTAATTCTGCCTTTGTAGCCGAGAGCCTGTTAGTTAATGGAGTCGTGAATATTGTTACTCAGAGGCAACCTTCAGAGTATTAAAATGCATTATTCCTGTTGTTCTCTTGATATTTATCAAAGAAGGTGTTGTATCTAATGAATGCAATATTATTGTCAAATAAATACTGCGTGTAGATCATGAGTTAAAGGAATGGTAATATAAGTAGCTTCACTGTTGCTTTGCAGTGACAGAAGAGAGATGGGTTTAGCTTGCCTGTTTAAAACCTATGTGATGGAAACCCAGAGTGAATGTCCTCTCTGAGGGAAAAGAAAGCATTATGGGTTATATGATCAGATTAATAAAATCCTTGGTACATATGTATTTCGTACAGGTCTCAACTTTTTTCCCCCCTCATTTCTTCTTACATGAAATGGAGAAGCAGCAGTACTGCCTTGGAAGTACTGTAGTAGCTTTCTTTTTATAATTATCATTCTTGACATATTTATCCTTTCTTATGGAAGTGAAGATGCAGATATTTAAGAACCCTTCTTGCACAAAAAAGCCCAATTTCCGCTCAGTACTTAATTAGTACTTGTTTATGACACAGCATCTGATTTGATTTTCGAAACAAATTGCACAGTAAAGAGGCTGATATTTAAGCTGTATAGTAACCACAGCTCCAGCTGTGACTCAAATCTTGTAAGCCTTCAGGGGTTGTGTTTAGGCTTAGAAAATAGGAACTCAGGCCTGTAATTAAATGTCCTCTGAAAATCAGCCTTTGTAGAGAAGTGAAGAGGGTACCACTGAATTTTAAATTACTGACTTGTTCTCAAAAATCATTCTGTTGTTCTGGGCCTTGCTAGGGACTGCAGAAATCAAATGGATTAAAAATGGAAGAGTAGATTACTAAAGGAAAAAAAAGTCAGGAGTTGCAGACAAAAAGATGTGCAAAGTAAGCTATTCTTGGCTCACTGGTTTATAGACAACTGCAATATATGTAATATTTTTAATATATGGCTAATGTAGAGATGACAAGTTCTGTGGCCACCAAAAAGACTAAAGAGAGAGAACACTTCTTCCAGAGTAAAATTGCTTTTCAGAACTGTGAATAAGTTGCTGACGATTGTGGAATAAGCCATCTGTGATGATGGAGGGCTCATTTTTAAAGCAAGTCCTCAATAATAAACATGATTGTCTTGGAAAAGGAAGTAGACAGGGTTATATGACAAGTTATTTGCTCACCTAGATCAAAATGTGAAATATTCACAAAATAGCATGATAGAAATTAGCAGTTAGAGTGCTTTCAGAGTTACTTTTTGAGGAAAGCAAACATTGTCATGGCTATTGAAAAAGAGGACAATTACCCTAGCAGCCTGACTTCTAACCATGGAATGTGCTGGAACAGATGCTATGAGAAAATACTATGCTTATGAATTATATTGAACCATGAGCATGAATGATGTGTGCTCATGAAAATACAAAAATGAGTAGTCTTGCCAGGCAATTAATTGTATTGCTGATAGAACTGGCCGTGAATGGATCATAATTGTGGAAGATTTTAGTGTTGATTGATAAAATAATACAGCTTTCAAACAAGGCAATTTTCTGTGTCCCACACCTTTTTAAAGTTAGGGGAAGAGGGGCTATTTTCTTTTATTTTTTTAATTGTCAGGCATATAAGGGTTCCTCTTATAGTGTGTCTGCTGTCATTCAGATACTGCAATTCAGAACATTTTAACCAGATGTACTACTTTAATTGCCTCTCTCTGCTGAAGAATGCATTCCTAGGGGTCACTCACAGTGTGCCTTAGAGAACTACAGATATTCAGAATTTAGGAAATTGGTTGTAAAAGTTTAGCCAATGGTCAATCTGTGAGGTTTTAATTAAATTATACTTTTCTATCCATGCTTGTTTTGACATGAATGGGGGATCACTTGTGCAAATATCCCACTTAAATGGCATAAGCAGCAGTATGTGGGTAGTGACATACCTCATACTGGTAAAATTTCCTTCTCTTTTCTTTAGTCTAGTTTCTTCTTGGATAAGGGCAGGTTTATCAAACGTGGAGGAGACATACCTCATTGAGAGGATTTTGCAAATATGGTGTTGAGAGATGAGTGATGGGTCTTAGTTTCTCCTATTTTTTTCAGTGCTGACAAGTTAAATACAAATAAATTGAGTTTACAGTAGCTGCTAATCTGCCGGAAGTCCTGATGGCTTTTATTACTAATACTTAAACAACCTTACTTTCAAGTCACAAAAAACTCGTTTATTTAAATAGAAATACAGTGTTATCTTTGATATTGGAAATACTTCTGCATGAGAGTAATCCTGTTGATGGCAACAGATCTGTTAATACACTTAAATATTTGCAGGACCAGGGGCTTCAAATTAATGGTTTAAATCACTGTCTTAAATCAGTTATTCAGACTACTCTGGACTGATGGGGTAACAAACGTTAAGCAGTCTGCTGGTCCAAAGAGAAAGCTTGACTGTTATCCTTTAGTTTGTAGATTAGGTGACAGAAACAGGACGAAATTAAGTCATTTTTCACAATTTGTTGTGGGAACTTGGGCACATCCGAGACGGGTGTTCAGGTCTCTACGCCTGACACTGTGATTTCAAAAGATTGTTACTTCTGCTGTTTATGAAGGCTTTTTTCTTTTTTTCTTGGTAGATATATACTGTGCTGTGCTACTTTCAAAAAGCAACTGAAGCACTTGAGCCCGAAGTAAATTATGGGTTTCTGTAGTGTTCTTGCTAGATAAGTAGCACTTTGTGTAGTTTCTTCCATTTTCAAAGCAGGTAGAAATGTCAACAGTTCCTCTCAGCAAAGCTGTGAGGTGGGTTAAATGAACGTTGTCCTCATTTTAGTGAAGAGTAGTAAAGAGACTAACCACCCATGAAGTTAGTGCTGAAGTAAGGATTAGGTCTTGGAGGATGATGCTTCTAGCTGTGTGAGAACAAACACAGTTTGTTCATGTGCTAAGCATTGCAAGTCCAAACTCAGTAGGTGAATGCAGTAGTGAGATATACTTGACTTTAATTTATCAGCACAATGGTGATTATTAAAATTCATGTTTAACTGAGATCACTGGCTAGGACACCAGGGCATAATCTTACTGCTACTTTGAAAGATTTAGGAGGATTTAAATTCAAACTGTAGAGAAGCAAAAATAACTAATGTTCAAAGTATATTGTAAAATCCTGTACACGTACTTCTCTTTAGAGGCAAGATTTTAGCCTGTTCAAGTTCTTATTTTAATTTCAAATTCCAAGGCTTGATTACCTCTCCACCATAGGTGGCAATGTTCGTCATTCAGCGGTGACGTTTTTTCTCTCCAACCAGTTGTATTTTTTAGAGTACCAAGGTGGACACAGTTTGTACAAACTTTAATATTGTGTTGACTCAAGAATGAATGAAGGTAAACTCACCTTGAATACAGCCCTTCTGAAACTGAGAAAGCTTCTTCCAGCCCTCCGGGAGGAGTTGTAGGTGCCCACATCTTCTGGTTTGGAGGGGAAGTATTGTGAATTAAGAAAGGGATTGTGAAGTAGTTTCTAGGAGTAAGAAAGATCTCTGGATTTGGTGTCTGTGGATGTCCTGTCTGGTCATGTTGCTTAGATGTGATTTTGATTTTAATATCTAAGCATCTCTTTTTTTTGGGGGAACAGGAACAGTTGAATCCACTTGAATGTGAGAATGTCTTCAAACTGCAAATGAATGTCATACCAGGCAGTGTTTCATTTTTTGGTGCATACTTTTTCTTAGCTGTAAGCTATGTGTTCATTCAGAGCAATTGGATGTCTTGCCTTTTCCCCAACTCAATAAAGCATGAAAACAATAAATGGGGAGGAGATTATATTTGTGTGTCAGTTTGAGGCATAATTTATGACTGTGTGTGAGTATAGTTTCCTTTTACCCCAATATTAAGGCTACACCTCTTCAGGGACTTTCTATAATCTCTTCATGTTGTCCAGTGTCTGGTCTGAATGTGTTGAGGATGGTGACTGTGAAAACACTCATAGCTTAATTACTGCTGTCTTGACACCGTTTGCTTTATTTAGTGTCAAAAGCATTAATGACCAATTGCCTTTTCTACTGCACCCACCACAGAGGCTGTGCTTATCCAAGTGCATTTGTGTGGAAATTTTTAAAAAATACCTATATATACTGAATTGAAATATAAAATGGTGGAAATCATAAAAATTTTTGTGACTTTATTAAAAAAGTGTTCTTAATGCAGCTGATATCAGAAGAGTAAACAAGCACTAATCTGGGTACTAAACCTTCATATGTGGCTTAAAAAATTCTGCATTGTTTAAAGTGCTCCAGAATTTAGACTTAGGTTAGCTAGGTCCCAGTGTAAAAGGAGGTCTCTCTTTATGTCTATTCTCTCCTAGCCCCGAATACACATGCCAAAAGATGGATTCCAACTTATATCTTCTGGATACCAAGCATGGCTAAAGCAGGTTGGACTGTATTATTGTTATTCATCTCATGTGAGGGACCGTGTTGGACACCTGTGCTTGTCTCATTAGTGAAGTACATAAATGAGGGTGTAATGAAGTTACAGTGCCATGTTAGCTGATACCCCTCATAGCCATCACTGTTTTGTGTTTATGCATGCTGTGTTTGTATAACATTTTCTCACCAGTCTGATGAATGTGCACTTCCTGTAAATAAAAGTTCAAAATGCAGTCACCTGAAAGCGAAGAGGGTCAGTGTCTGAAAACAAATCTGCAGCAACAGCTTGAATTACAGAATTAAAATGGGCCTTCAAATACAAAGCTGCATGGTGGTGGTGCTGGTAATAATGGGGAGGCCACTGGGTTAAAACTCAAGAGAATTACATCTAACATCTAATTCAGATCTGCCTGGGTGAATCAAGTATGGACACTTACTCACATCACATAACAATTGTGCAGTTTGACACAGTCTGACACTGTGGGGAGTCCCCACTCGGAAGTGGCCTAGTGCTATATTACTCTGGCTATTATTAAAGGCCAGGCTTTAGATGTCTCAGCAGTCTGCCTCTAGCAATTGCTGTCAGCTTTTCACTTTTGTGAGTGAAAAATCCCCCTTCAGAAAAAATAGCTTAATTTATAAATGGCATGTACAGATCTCTTCTCTCATGAAGATTATGTATATGATGAATCCTGTGTCCTTGACACAGGCTTAAAGTTGCTGTTTTTGTAGAAAGACAGAATGATTGTGTTGTTATGGCAACAAAAACTGGAATTATGAAAACAGCACAGATAAGCTGCATCCTGTTGTCACGGCAACTGCAGTTGTGAAATGACGAAACATGGTGGTGAAGGGATCTATGGTACCACGAGCCCATCAGAAACAAAGAGCCAAGTCACTTGAGCAGAATGTGAGAGAATGAAAAACTGCAGCAGCAAAACCCCTTAAACCATTAGAGTTTCACTGCAGGTGATAACAGGAAGGTTTTGATTCTCTCCACTCTTGTGTCAGTACCTTACAAGCAGTAGTAAGGAGTAACTTGCTTGTGCAAGTTGCTTACTGCTGTTGACTTCTATTGACTTCTGTGAAACTGAGCAGAGCTTGAACACCTCTAAGAAGATGGGCATTGAGTCCTATATTGCATTTGCAAACCATTTCTTTGAATGAGTGATGTGCTGCAAAGGTGAAACTTGCTTTGGAGCGTCATTCTGAGAGGCCATTTCTCTCTCTTTCCAAGTCCTCACTAGTGAAGGTCTGCTGGGACACTGAAGCTTATGTTTTCTTGATTTAAACTTTGCTGAGCTGGAGGCAAGGTGTCTCAGAGGAATCTCAACTCTGCAATTATTGTCTCACAGAGCTCAAGTTTGTTGACCTATGGGGCATGGCATCAGTTTCTGTTTCTTATGTGGTGGGTTGGGAGAACAATAGGAAGAGGATTGTGTGGCTGTTCTGTTTTTCTTTTACTTCTGAGGCAAACAGACCAGCATTATATTACCAGTGCTCTGATGCAGGTGGAATACATGCTTTTTTGGCTCTGAAAAATATTGAAAAATGCTCAGTAAAGTTTCACAAGAGGCTTTCACATCAGGCAACCTCAAATAATAGAACAACTTGCACTTTGAAAAAAATATTTTTTGTAAGTGTGCTTTCCTTTTGATTTTTAGTTTATTGTTATTTGTTCTAAATTCTATCTTAAACCTCCTTACTCCTCCTTGATCCAAATAAAAGTTATAAACCTGTGCCTGTGTCAATCAGCAGATGCTGTCATGGAAATAGCTTTGCTATTCCAATTTCAGTGCTGTGATTTCACCACAGGAAGTATAAGGGTAAGGGGGTTGATACAAAGGGTGGGAACTTGATCAAAAGAAAGAGCTTTCATGAGAAGCAGAGAAGTAAAAATTTTTTTTAGGTGAGACTGATTTGGTATAGGATATCTATCAAAGGTATTACCTGTAGGCTTCTTTAAAACTGTATACTGAAAAGAAAGCCACTTTGATGTATGTAAAAGCAGTAATCTACATATGCATCCAGATGGAATGGGGTCTGTGCATCAGGTTTATTCTCCTGGTGGTTGTGTTTTTAACAGGATCCTAACTTAATGATTTTTTTTTCCCCTCAGCATGGCTGAGTATTGATCTGCTGCCTGACTTACACAGAATGTGAGAAGTATCCCAGTAACACATTGTATTAATGCGGACTAAAAGCAGTTTATATTACAGATGAAGCGGAGGAAGATGGAGTTCTGCAAGACTGGACACATACTATAAATATCCATAAAACTGACAATTTTATCTAAAAACAGTGCTGGCTGGATTTGCGTATTTTCAGCCTACTTAAACTGGAGATAATAGTTGAACACTACCTGAGCATGGGTCGCCCACACTGATGCCATTACCCTCTGCCCTTTAATGGCAGGTTTTATATTTAACGTTGCTGTGCTGCAATGGAGAGCTGTTTTGTGTTCTTATGTGGGCTTGAGGAAATACAATACCAATGGCCAGAAGTACATGTTGCTTTAAGACTAGCATTTTAAGTAATCTGCAATGTTCTCTTTATTCCAGCTATTTTCTTTAAGTTCATCTTTTACAAAACAGCAAACACCTACATTTGGTTTATTCAGACTTGATCTTCATGTAAGCCTTTGTGCTGCCAGCAGTCTGTAACATCCCATCACCTAGATGCTGACCATTTGGAGACAAGCCACAATTGACTTCTGAGGGAGGAAGGGGGAAAACGTTTGTGTATAAATACGATCAATAGACGTGACATTCCAATTCCTGTATTATGTGGACACCTCCTATAAATTAAGCTAAACTGTGAAATTGGGCGACTTAAGATAATTAGCTGAAACACTTACAAAACATTATTTTGATTATATAAACTGGGAAGTAAAAGTATCATTTATGTGGCTTGTGAAACATGCTAAAGCTAATCCCTCCCCTTTTCATAGCATTGTGAGCAAGTATGCATCACATAGGATATGTAATATAATGCACTCATCTGAGCCTTTCTGCCTCCCACTGTCTTTTGTAGTAGAATTTTTAAAGCCAAGTTATAAACCTGTAAATGTGTTTTATGCTGGAAATTCTTGGTGATACCTTAACTAGATGGGTACCAGCAAAGGCCAGTATAATCAAAACAAGGCACTTCAGACATTAATGGTCTGCACTTCAGTCAAGTCAGGTGGAAAAGAGAGTGTAAAAACCAGGACTGTGGTGAAAACGGGATTCTTCCGCTAAAATTGCACTTTCATGAGAGAAAAATGCAATGATTCTGGAAATATTTTGGTTTTGTAATTTTGTCATTTAGCATCTCCTCCTTAACTTCTAAAACATATATTCTATTTTCAGTGGACCCATATGCTTTCTAAAATTTAGATACTAACTCCTTGGGTGGAAAGTAGAAATAAGATTTCTTTCTGCAGTTCATGTATTAATACTTGGCACTCATATAGTACTTTACGTGCTCAAAGTGCTTTGCGGACATATCAGTTATCCTTGAGACACTTTTGTGTGGTAGGTGCATAACAATAATTCTGAGAGATTTTATGGAATTAAATAAAACTGGAGATGAGGGAAAAATCTAATGAAACCTCCATTTCATCTCTCTACCAGTGTAGGTTTGTTCTCTGCAGTTTGTGTCATGAAAATCAAGACTGGAGTTTTAGAAGTGTCCCCAGGTGAAGGGGTTTCAACATACTTATTAGGATCCCATGTTACTCTGCCCAAACTCATGTGAAATGCCTACGTCAAAGAATTAGATTTATCTCTTATGGCATAATAAGATTTGAAATTGGTTGGAAATGATCAGACTTTGGACATAGTATCATAAAGGTTGGAAAAGACCTCTAAGATCATCGAGTCTGTCTATATCATGTCCATCAAACATGATGGAGCTTAATGGCAGCTGTGTTTTCTTGCTTACCAAGGAGCTTAGTGTGGTTGGTCTTGTAAGATCTCCACTTGAAGCCTTCAAATAGTTTCATGCTTTAGACCTTGGTGAGATTGCTCTTAGTAAGTTTGTGTAGGGCTTGCTTTTTTAAGGGCTTGCCAAACACCATCTTTGGTGTTGCTTAAAGAAGCACATACAAGTCTCTGCATGTTGTACTGTTTAAAGAAGAGGACGGCACCTGAATCTTAAAGCTCTGCAGCTGCACTGGTTTAGGTTTATCAGCTCTATGCATTAAAGAGCTATAATTATGAAAACATTAGTATTGTCTAGTTCAGATATGATCTACACAAGTTCCCTCAAGCACTTGGCAATTGAGGATCTTGTACATCTTATAGATGCTGGAAGTTGGCCCCTTTCTGGGGCATGTAATTTCTGTTGACTTGGAATCACAGAGGTTGAACTCCAGTAATCACTCTTTGGGGAAAATATTCCTTCACTAACATTTACCTAAAAGCTGTGATCTGATCCTCCCGGATCCCATTCAGGTAAGTAATTATTTGGATAATCTGAATATGTAAACCTTTTTCCATATGTCTTATCTTTGATATTTAAGAGTAGTCAGTGAACTGGAATCTCTTGTAAAAAGTTACTGTTGGGTAGGGATTTACCAGAGGATTAGAGAAGAGTTTGCATAATAGGTATGTTAAGGAAAATTTACTGAGCAATTACATGCAAAGTGGGAGGCTGAAGGAAAAGGAACCCTTTGCAGCACTTGGAGCTCTGTGTGCACAGCAAAGCTGGCAGAATGTATTAACACCCTGAGGGTGAAGGGGAAAACCACTGCACTAAAGTCAGTGATCTGTACCAGGGTAAGAAGTCCAGTATTTCCTACCTTTGGAATCTAGGAAGTGTTGTAATTGAATCCTACTAGCATATTCCAGCCTCTGATTTGTTTTGAAGTCACATCCTACAGCTGTCCCAGAAACATATGCTTGGCTTTACCAAAGTGAGGTGTTGGGTTGCTTGATTTGCAGTTTGTGAAAAATGCTCCAAGAGTCTTTAATAAGGTAGCCCAATTACTTTTATTATGGCAAACAAGAGCACAAACCACTTTTAATCATCTCCATACATGCCTGTGGAAATGTGACCAGGATGTCTGAATGTAATAGAAGCTGAGAAATTGTGCAAAGCACTGGTTATGACAGCAACCACATCATGCTCTTCACAATTCTGGTGCAATATGTGCAGCTAGAAGAGCTGAGAGTTTGTGGGCTAGTTGAACCGTGGGAGATCCTTCTCATGGTCACACGCCAAGGATTACTGCAGTTGCCTCTTTATTGTTATAAATTAATTTTCTTGCTTTCAAGAAAAACTGCCAGTGACAAAGTCAGAATTACCTGGTTTTAAGTGTGGGAAAGTTGTCTGGGGTGCAAGGAGATGTAAATTTTAACTGTATGGGTTTTGACTGTTGTTTTTTGGTTTAATTAAGACATACAGCTTTTAATGTTTCTCTTATTTTCAAATGAAAGCAGGCAAAAAACTTTCTCCAAAAGTTATAAAAGTATTAATTTGCTCTGAGCCATGCTGGTCTCTTTGGTAACTTCATAATTGGGCAGGATTTTTTTTTAAAATGGGTATTCTTGTCTCTCAGGTATATAACTGCTCCATAACTAGTAAATCTATATTCATATGTTAGGCTTTGTAAAGGCATATTATTTACACAATTCACTTGAATGGCTCCTTTGAAAGCTGTGTGGCTCTCTCATGTAATTACGTATTTAGTATGCCTTGTATCCAGTGTTGGGATAGGGGGGGAAAGAAAAAAATGAAGCCCCACAAAAACTACTAAAATAAATAATAAAAGAATATTCTCATTCCATTTTTGAAGGGGTTTTTTAAGTTGCATTGTATGCTTTTTTTCTCAGATAAGCATCCTGTTTGATCAAGAGCTACCAAAGCTAAACAATGAAATATGTATGGCAGGTTTTTTAATTGCGAAAGTATATAAGATGCAATGGGAATTTATTTTTTTTTATACTTGTATCATATATATTTAATTAGACAATGCCTCTCAGAACAGAAGAGGGAAAAATAAGAGATACCTTTTCATATTTATGTATATATGAAAGGTTAAAAGGGTGAAAAGTGGACCAAAGAAATGAACCAAAATCACTTTTAGCCAGAAGTAGTTTTCTGGAATTGTTAAGTTTCATGAGACCAACATTTGTAATGTAAATAGCAGCTGCTTTATCTGATACATTTTGTGCAATGTGTTGCATTCTGTGGTGACAGGAATAGTGGACACTGGACACAATGTGAAAGTGATGTTTGTTATATTTTTGGCATTGGCTTAGTAAAGTATGTGGCCAAAAAAAGTATAAGAGGGACTAAGTGAGATTGAAAGGTATTGGGGTTTGTTCTCCTGTTTTTTGTGGTATATGATAAAAATAATTCTGAATATGAGGAATCCCAGTAAGATCTGAGCATGTTTGACAAAGGATCAAAATTCCTGAGTCACGTTTCCTGTGAATTAGATTTTATAGAGCATGCACAAAACAATAGTGTGAAAGAGACTTTCAGGGAGAATTGTATTTGCCAGCCATCCCATATTCACTTTCTAAAGTGATGAAAAAAAGAGGTGGGGAAAGACCTGTCTCCTTGTATCAAGCTCAGGTCTGGTTTATATAGTTTTAATACTCTTCAGAGCATCCCTTATGTTTTATCTGCTCCAGTTTGCGTGGCAGAATTTTTAGCACTTCTTTTCGCCTCTTGTCCTTGTTTTTGTAATAGTTAGAACTTGTGTTGCTATTCTTCTTTGTACAGCTTTATCCAGTTCCCTGGCTTATGATAAGCTGGACCAAGAAGAAAAAGTCCCATTTGTCTCAGTTTTTAAACTCTTCAGCTCTTGTCAGCATGTCACATTCTCTTTCTGCTCCTTAATGAAAATATTGAGTGAATAGGATCTAAATTCCCATCTCCCAAAAGAAGTAGAAATTGTTATTGGTTTATCTTTAGAGTTCAGCTGCATAAGGCAATGGACACAGTACTAGAAGGGAAATAATTCTGAACTAGGAAAGGATTGAAATAGATGTGGTTAGTGGCTGAAATTAGTACTTTATACAGTAGGCCAAATACTAGCCCTTGGGGAAAAAAATTGGTTTCCTTTTGGCTTTGTCTCTAACTTGTGAAGATGTGCAAAAATATAGTAGGTTGCCTTGAAATCAAAGGTGTTTTAGGTGCACAGGTTGTCATAAAGTTGAGTGAAGGGTTCAGACACAGATAGTATGTTATTATACTTTATTATGTTAAAATGCACCACAAAGACAGTCATTCTTGTACTATCATCTCATTAATTTCTCTTAAGTGATTATAATGAAAATATTGTTAAACTGTTGTTTGATTTTCTTTTGGTCATTCTTGTTTTACAGTGAGCTCAATACAGTGAGTGTGTTTTCCCACCTGTGCACTATAATTGTGAATTGTAGTAGACCAAGAACTTTTGTTTTTTCCCCATGTAGAACCACTTAGTTTTGCAGGACAAGGTGATATATTTCTGACCTGTAACACAATTTACTAAAACTGTGTTAGTTACCCCTAGTATATTGTATTTGCTGAAGGACTAGAAGAGAACAAATTTGATAAAAAAACCCCAGTCTGAAATGGTAATATATAATCTTGTAATGCAATAGCAAATAAAGTAAATAACCAATTTTTAGCACTGGCAAAAATTTAGCCATTGAGTGTATGTTGAGATTTGTCTTTAGAACATCAGATAATTGGAAGAGAGGGTAGGCTATTAGAGGCAGAACATCTGATGTAGTAAAAAAATGTTCCTGCAATATAGTTACAAGAATAATTGAATAGGTTAAAATAAGTCTTCCCTTCAGCTCATGGTTACTGCCCACTCAGCTCAGCCAGTGGCTGTCAATACTTCTAGCCTATTTTAATTCAAAATAAGGAAAGCCCATTTTAATCACCAGTGGAGCAGCTGGTACCAGCCTCTGTCAGAAGGAGGATGCTGGTCTTGCTTGAAAGTGTACTCCCTGTATTTATTTTGTGGGAAAATACATTTCAGGGTTCAGGAAATGGGACTTTGAAATCAATTAGAAAAAGAAATTGTTTTTTTGGTCAAATAATTCCCTATTTTATGCCACTCAATGTGTATTAAAGATGCTTAGCTTTTCTAAATAAAAAGCTTTGCGTCTCTGGGTCTGAAAGTTGTGCAGACATCTGAAGTACTAATGCAACTGGGAGTTAAGAAAGTAGAGAGGCTACTACATCCTGGCCCAGTACTTAGCAAGCAATATCAGCATTCCCATTTGGCTGTAGTCCAAGCACTGTGCCTCTGTATCTTTGTTTTGAAGAGTCGATGTAGATTGACTTGAGTTCAGGAGAAGATTTTGTCACTCAGCTTTCAAGTCATGAACACTGAGCCAGTCCCTTGTTTGTGGAGCTGACACCACAAAAGTGAGTGTTTGACACGTGGCTTGCTCCGTGGATGGGGATAGAGGCTGTTGAGATTTTTCAGAGATCAGTCTCTAAATGAAGTTGTTCTGTTGGGTCACTCATCTGATTTACACACAAGCTGTTTCTATTGAAGCACCTGGGGCCTTTTGTTCAGGCTTGTGAATAAGCCTTTTTCAGTCACCAACAGTAATTTAGCGTCTCTGCTTCCTTCAATAGGTAAAAGGCAAGTTCAGGAAGGACATTTTCTTCCACACCATGTGCAACTTCACACTCATTTTTTTAAGATAGGTAACAGAACTGCATCACTCTTTTAAATTTTGTTTATATACTGGAGCAGATTCAGAAGTCATCTAAAGTGTTGGTAATTTTTTACTTCATAATTCCTAATTTTAGAACAGTACTAAGCGTCAGGAATGCACGGGTGAGTAGTGATATCCTCTATAGGTACAGAGAGCTCTGCAGAATAGCCCTTCAATGTTTTCCTTTGTTATTGTGGCAATTTTAGAGGAAGACATTTCATTGCTTTGTAAGTGCCCTGGCACAATGGAGTGCCCTACCTGCAGCTTGTAGTGACTGACTTGAGCCATAATCTCACATAAACTTTGAGTCAACATAAACCTGCCTTTCCGCTGACAGCATGCTCCTCATTTTTCCTGCCTCTGTACCTTTCCATGCTTCAGTCAGTACAAATATTTAAAGTAACTTCTTTTTTCTTGTCAATCAGTTTTAATGGCAATCAGTTCTTTGAGTTTGTTGTCACAGCACGAAAACTTGAGCCAGGTCAAGGGATGGGAAAGCTTGAGAATATGGAATAAATGATTTCTGCAAGTCTTGAATAAGTCTGTATGCAAAAAACCCCCAAACAAACAAAACCGAAACAACTAAAAACCCACCCCATTATGTTATGAATCCTAGGATGGGTAATGGTAAGCAACTGATGTTTACCTAGTGAATTTGCACTGCATCATCAGAGGCACCATGTAATGAATCTCCCTTGTTACTGTGATGTTCTTGGAGAGTAATAAACAAGTTTGATTTGAGTAAATGTATTATTAAAATGGTGAAATGCTTAACCATAGATGTCCATTTCATATGTAAATATTTTAAAAAAAAGATTATCATAACAGCTTTCAAGCTGCAGTGATACATATTACATTGCAAAGAAAAGATTGCTGGAATTTCAACGGTTTTTTTGTGGGGGAGTGTTTGGGAAGTTAAGACGGCAGACAAGGAAGTATGGCTCATTTTTGTAGCTTGTTATAATACTATGACTAATTTTTTTGGCTTCAGGAGGGGCATTATGTACAAATTCATTTGATATGTAATACTATGAAGTACTCAAATTTATGAGTTTCAGTATCTTTGTAAAGTGAAGAGTTGGTTTTTGTTTTGTTTTTTTTTAATGAAAATGAGGTGAGGAATTTATTTTAAGGTATCATAAACTTCTAATAAGCACATTTCTGTAGGTTATGTTCCCCAGCAGGCTTTTAATACTATTTCTGGAACAGCAGTGTAAATTGCAACAAAGTACAGCAAAGAACGTGGTGACAGACAAGGTTAATCTCACTGTGTCTGTCTGCACAGGACCAGATTATGGATGTTGGTGATAACCTTTCTGCTCATTCAAAGATGGGTTATGTTGCTCTCACATACTTGTTTAGTGCAAGATTGTGCAAGGTTGTCTAACCCTCTTAAGAGCAGCAAGAAATGGTGGCTCAGGAGGCAGCTGTCATTTCATACCCATTCCAGCTGCCCTTTCTGCTCAGATTTCCTCCCATCCCCCCGTTTCAAAAAAAAAGGGGTGAAGGGGAGAGGATTGCAAAAAAGAAGTGTATGAGGGTGTAAAATCTCTAGCAGCTAATCTATCACATCCTTCAGTTTTCATGGCTGTCTGCCAATTTAAAATACACTTGTTTTTTCCTGCCTTGCCAGTAATTAGACAAATGCAGTAGTGCTTATGGCATCAAAAACTCTGTGGCTGGCAAAAGCAATTGCTATCATAATGCATCCCTAAATTTAATAGTAGTGGTGTAAAATGAATAAGCAGCTCTCTATTTCAAGGGGTAATGGCTTTAACTATCAACGTGGCTAGTATTTTTCTTGATTGGCTGCTTTGGCTCCTTTTTTGTACTTGTGTTTGTAGGAACTGAATCAATTTATTGTAACAATTGTATTTTATTTAACAAACAACAAGGCAAGCAGAAACATGAAACTCCTGTGAAGTGTCACCAACTTCCTGTTCACTCTGGATCACAGGTTTTACCTTTTGTCCCCTTTAGAGACAAAGCCTAAACCTTTTCTTTCCGTGCAAGTATTACCCCTAAAGTTGTTGTTTTCTTTTCTACTTTCCTTGCAAAATTTCTTGCCTTTTGTTGTGCCTGGAGTGTTGCTGCGCATGGAGAAAAGGTCCGATTAATTGGAAAGAAACTTTTTATTACTGGAAAAACTCGACACGTTAGTGTAGAAAATTGATCAAAAATTAGTTTCTTGATCTATTGTGCTTTTTTCTTGCTACTATGACATCTGTAAAGCTTCTCTCAAGGAAAAGATGCATCAGCAGTTTGTGTTCTCCTAAAGAGGTCTCAGTCCTTAAGACCAGGTGCAGTTGTGTTGATGCCATTTGGCTAAGCCTTAAAAGTTCCTGTAATCTGTGCCATCCTGTCTCATACAGTCCCATCTCATAGTTGTCCTTTCTCTGCAGTGCTCTATGCCCAGATCTCTGTGGCTGGGCTGCTCCAGCCTGGCGGACAGCATGCCCTCGCTGCGATGCCTGTATAACCCAGGGACTGGCGCACTCCCAGCTTTCCAGGTACTTTCTGTCTTTCCCCACTCCTTTTCTCTCCATCTGTGTACGTGTGCATCTCCTTCTTTACTTGCTTGCTTTACCTCCATTTATTCTGGTTCATACTCAATGCCTCTCCTATGTCATTCAGATCTTTGGTATTTAAATCCCTCTTGTGTAGATTCAGGGCAGCTCAGTGCTGGGGCATTTCCATTTACCTTGATGTAATTTAATTTTTATCTAAATTGGCTTGATACCATCATCTTTTCCATTGGCTTTCAATTGTGTCAAAAAATACCACTTAATTATATCTGGCAAACAGTATCCATCACACAGTCTCCAATCTGGCTATTCATGCAGTGATTCCCCTCCTATCTAAACGTTTTGTGTGCCACTTAGAGGAGACTGAGGGGGTGGGTTCATTGCTATTGTGATAATTGATGCCAGCAATTGTTTACTTTGTCTTTGTTAGCAGTAGTCTGGACATTTTGACTACAGAAAATTATTGTACGAGTAAGCTGTCCATCAAAAGGCAAATAAAGGAAACCATTGGGGTTTTTTTCCTTTGGTCTCTGAATTTGTTAAATTCAGGCTTTTCTCTGTCATGAGACAGCTTTCTGCCAAACGAGTTTGTTCAGACTCTTTGAGTGACCAGTCAATCTTAAAAATGCAGACACTGTCCTGTGGGTAGTGAATGAGACAGGTATTGGGTGATCATCTAGAAACCTTGAGACAAGGCTCTCAAGATCATTGTAAGCATTTTTGGTGACATGTGAACATAAACAGCAGAGACTGGGCAGCAGAGGTGTTACATTCACACTGGATACTCTGAGATATTTCGTGAACTGCAGTGACTGAGGGACTTAGGAATATCTCTGTGGAGAGCAAGTTTATTGGAGCTCATAGTAGCATGAACATTTACTTGAAGGTTTATGCTGCTGGATTATGCTACAGCTGATGTAACCTGTGGCAGAGAGTTTTATTCACCGGCATCTCACAAAACCAAGTGTAACGAATAAGCTAGAATCTTTCTGAAATTTTCAGTTGTTTTGGGGAAAGCTAATTATGTACCTCTAAAGGAAAGCATGCAAAGATTATTCTGAATTTGACTTCTTGCTGGAAGGGCTAGGATAGTACTGTGGAGATAATCCTCTCAGTCTCAGGGGAGGCTTAAGTGTCTTGCGTCATTTTGCTGCAACTCTTTTTGCTGACCCAGCAGTAGCACTGATGGACTCTGGAAGGTGTCCTGCCAGGCCTCCTTTGCTGAAGCAAGCTTTTAGTAGAGCTTTCTGGGGGCAAGGGGGAAGTTGACTTTTTATTAGTCTAAGAAGACTCTGGAGGCAACAGAAAGAGTTTGGACTCCTACTTCTAATCCTGATTAGCATAATTTGACTAAATTGGATGAGCCCAATATTTGGACTTTTGGCTTTTGAATAAATCTCAGATGTCTTTAAGCTCCGGTTTTAGAGAACCTTAGCAGTATACGGAATGTAATTTATAAACTCAAATTGAGACTTCTTTCTTTCTACTTAAGTTAGTTTTGGTTATTCAGAATAAGCATATATCACAAAGGGGAAGGGAAATTAACTTCTAGCTGAAGATATTCTTGCTAATGATAGATGTGAACAATAACTTTTCTGCTAATGCAGTGCATTGATGTTTGGGGTCAAGTGAGTCAGCTGCGCAACCATTCATCGTGTTCTGCCTTCTTGGAATAATAGTAGGATTTTGACATTTGCATTTCTGCAGATTTTGAGAGACATTTCCATATGTATTTAGTAACTGTGGGAATTGGGAAGTATATCCTATTTGCCATCTGAAATGGTACACTGGTACTCTTCACTGAACTCTGACTGCTATGTTGAGGAACACATTTGTTGCCAGTTGAGAGAGAAAACAAATTGCCAGCAACAGCTTCTGCAGCAATGAGTCATCCACATTTCAGTCCATTTTTTCAATGGGCTTTGACTGATCCCCATTAGCTTGCATGATTTAGAGAAAACTCCCTTCTGAGGCATGGCTTTTGCATTTTCTAGTGCAGAAAGGGAGTGGTCTTGAGCCTGCTTGAAACTGTGATGTTGCATTATTTCATCATTCTTTAATGCTTTTTTTTGTATTGAATCTTCAGGAAAGCAGTAAAGACTGTCTTGTAGCCCAGTGAATTTTCTCATATTAAGTTACTTTCTTTTTCCTATAGCAAGCTTGAAGTAACTGGAGAAGCATATCAATGTTCTTTGCTTGTGGCAAAAGAGAAGATGCCATCTGGAAGGCTACTTAGTCACTGCTGAATTTGTCTAGTTATTTACATGCCTACCTTCAGATGCTCAGACAGAAATGTGGAAAGAGGTTCTTTTTGAATAGCTCAGTTAAAGTCTTGCTGACTCCTCATGGGAAGCATTGGCAGGTAGTTGATTCAGAGATGATTCTGTTAATATGTCAGGTAACTTCATTTTTCTTCTTTGTGTATTTTTATTATTGGAGACACTTATGTGAAAACAGGATCTTCTGGTTCCTCAGCTCTGTTTGGCAATCATCCTGCAGTGGGAAAGGCTAAACCCTTTAATAGGGGGATAAGGAATTAGAAACAGTTCTTTTTTATGTCTTTTATCTAAAAGGGCTTTGTAACTGATTGTCTATTGTGTAATGGAATTTCATAGCAATCAAGGTAGAAGATGGCAGCAAATTGGAACATGAACTCCTATAAGGCACTGTGGGAAGGGGTCAAAGAAGATATTTTAACAAGAGAAAAAGGCCAGCCATTCCATTTTTAGTGTCTTGAATGCCAAATTTTACTGTACTGTTATTCTGCAAAGCAACTGAAACCTAGGATGCATGTATATTCTCTTAATAATTAGAAATAAATTTATGCAGAATATATACTCTTTTTTCCTAGAAATTTGTGCCTTGGAAGTTTCCAGATGTGCCAACAGGTGTCTGTTTTCATGACATTTTTCCTTTGAAGATAATTAGTTTCCCTGTTAAAATATTTTTCCATGCATGCTCACAAGGCTCTGTTTATGTTGTCTCAGCTCTTTGAAAATTCAAATTTACATTTACACTCATCAAGTATGCCAAGGAAATGATTGTATTAATCCTTCCAAGTTTGCAGAAGGCCATAGTATTTCCTTGAATTTATTTCTGTAGTTTCTTGCATAAATGAGGAGATTTGAAGAAGAACTAAAAAGTCGTACCAAAGGTTATGTGTAAGAATAAGTGCAAAGAACAGTCCAGCTCTTCCTTTTTACATAATTCACAGCCAACACAAATACCAGCTCCTGTTTTGATCGTAAACTTTTTTGAGACAAGAGTAATGCTTTTAAAACTACCTTTGTCTGAAGCCTAGGCACCAGTGGAAAAAGAGCTGTCTTATCAGCTTTATTTTGCCAGATCTGAAGCTCTTGTTTCTGTAACAGGCTCTAGCAGTCAAAGAGGAGGACTAACTGTCATGGCAGAGGTAGCAGCATCTTGTTGAGTATGGAGGTGTCTCTAGAGTGCCAGAAATTCACATTTTGTTTTACCTGTAGATCTTAATCATAAAGAACTGCACATCAGGGTTTGTCAGATGAAGGAGACAACCTTCTGCTTGGTTTTGCAGAAGTGAGGGTGTGTGTGACTTCCTCGGTCTTGGCTAAAAGCTCTGTCCTGGTTGAGGAAAGCGTGGGTGTGCTGTGCTTGGCAATACTGAGGTAAATGGAAGCACACTTGAAGTTGTGCAGCATGGACGTGATCTCTTTGGACTGAGATCACTTTTGGGGAAAGGTGAGAAAGAAATGATGTGAAAGGTATGTAGTGATGGAAGTGATGAAGACATGAACTTATTTTTAAAATTATTTTTACATTATTTTTTCCTAATATTTATATTTTTTGTGTTAGGAAGTGAAATATTTGTTAAAGAAGCATCATCAGTGAGTTGTTATAAACAATTTTATCTGTAAATTTCCTTCAGCCTGTTCATCCATTTTTGTCTTAGAAGTTGATGTTTTATTGCTGGGAAATCCAGTGTAAATGTGAGTAGCAGTATATTATTCCTGGTTATACAGGAGGTTAAAGCTAAAGTCTCGGGGTGGGCAAACTGCATGCTCAGAAATGTGTTTGTGAGAAATACATTTGGAGGAGATTGTTTGGCTTTGGAGCTAGTGTTTGCTGGTGTGCGTAGTTGTGTCTCTAACTGGGAGAGATATGGAGTGTCCAGTCAATAGCCTCCATCAGCGTGGAGATGTGACTGCCCTTGGCCAAGCCTGCTTTGTATTCCCCCCTCACACTCTCCCAGCGGCTGTGTGAAACCTGCCCCTGGGCTGTTTACAGTGCACCTCTGAAATGGAATCATAATTTTGGTGACTAATAGCCAGAGCGTGTGGCTCCAGCACCCCCCGTCTGGCGGCAGGCTCTCCCCTGGTTGTGAATGTAGTTAGGTGGCCCCCAACTGTTTACAAGACAGCAGAGGTGAGATCTTTGATTGACAAGTCAGAAATGCATTAGATCATTCCCTCTGCCAGTCTCTGGTTCATGCTGTTAAAAATGTCAGCCTCTCCAAGTTTGAATGGCAGCCCGAGGGCCTCAGAAGCTTTTTGTTTTCTGAGATGGAAACACAAATTGGATGTGTGCCTGAGCGCTTCATCCTGGGCTGTAATTTCATCTTTTAGCTAAGAACCACAAGGTACATGAGCAAAGCACCCTGTAAACAATAATACTGGGGAAAAAAATAAACAAGGTCGTGTTTCTGGTACGTTGATCCACTGGTGTCCTGACCTCTATCACGTTGAACATCTCCACTCTGATTGCTGTTCCCTTTGGCATTACAATGAGAGGAGAGAGACTGACACAGGAGGCAAAGATTTAAAGTTGCAGTGCTGTTGCACATTCCTTGTATTGGCTATGAAATATTGAACTGCCACAATGTGACACCTGGTTTTTTAAGCAAAGATTCTTGTTGGACGTGTTCAGCAGCAGTTTCTCCTGTTTTTCCTCATTTTACCACTGGGCAAGAGCAATTACAAAGGCCTGAGAGGTGATACAAGAAAGAGAAGAAATGAAGCCAAATTGCATTTTTGCATTTGACTCTAGCCCTCATCTGTAGGTCAGACTTTGGGAGCTTCACTGTAGGAAGACCAAGAGGGTTACTCTGGCTGGGGATTTCTTTAGGTAAAAGAAGTGCCCAGTGACTACAGAACAGCTTTCTTAAACATATTTAGGATTTATCCCTCTAAATCTAATGGTCTTGTCTGGCAGGTGGCATAACCTGGGTGATGCAGAGGAGCCCACCAAACTCAAGAGAGCTGCCGGGCTGTGCTGCCAGATCTTAGCTCTTTGGTAGCAGTGGCGAGAAGACGTTTTCTCCTTTCAGGTGGCAAAGAAATGAAGGGTACTCAAAAAAATCTTTCTTTGTGGATCAGTGGGAAAGGTTTTAGGGTTTTTTTGGTAGTACATCACTAATTTCTAATTACATTTAGTAATTACTTTTAGTAATTAGAAATCTGCATTTATTCTGCACCCATATCAATTGTCAGAAGTTGCATGTGCTCTCATTAGTTCTCAGTCTGAGTATTAAGAACTGTGGCAGTATCTGTCACTCAGAAATACCACCCCTGTGTGCCCAGCACGGTGATTAATTTAAACTGCATCGTAGCTACAAGGCCTCCCCTCTTCAGCCTTGGCCGTGATGTTCTGGTTACTAGGTAATGCGATAAGGTGAGGGCAAGGTCTCCAGCACACCGGCATCAGTTTGGCTGATCAGTTTAAAAAATGAAACAAAACTCAACCGAGTTTTCCTTTCTCCCTCGTTAGGAGTCAGGAAGGTGTGTAAAGCCGTAGTGACAAACGGCATATGCAGCGCTGCGTTGGCGGCATACAGGTATCTTTAAAGCTAGCTCCGGTTCCTCCGGATTGCGAACATCTGCTTGGAGGTATTGTGGAGCTCCACAATGCACTAATTGAATTACTCTTTTCTGGAGTTGCAGGCTGCGCTAATTGAATTAGAATGGGGCTGTGCGTGTGCGCGCTCCCGCGGCCGCGCGTGCGCGGCGCGGGGCGGGGGCCCGGCCATGGCGCGGACTGTGCTGCGCCCGCCCGGCCGCGCCCGGAACTGCAGCCCCGGGGGGGCCGCGGTCCCTCAGAGCCCCGGCCTCGGGCTTATTAGCGAAGTAACGTGTTAGCGACTGCTCCGTGCTGGTCCAAAGGCTGAATCTCCCTCGATTTTTGTGGAGGAGGGAGGCACTGAGGGGGCACCAGTCGCAGACGGTCCAGTGCGTTTGGGTCCAGCCTCGTTCCTGTGAACTGCTCGGCTCAGTTGCCACTTTGGATTTCATGGCGCCACGGGCAGTAGGTGCTTCAGAGGGAGGCAGTGGCGCAAGATCAAGTTGTACCTATTTGTGCACGACTGGCAAAGAGCTAATAACACATTAAGCGATAATTTTAATTTAGAAATGCAAATATGGAATTTCACCACAAATTTGGAGAAGTCGCGAAGTACTTTCTCACCCATCGTTTAAATTTAAGCCAGTGTTAGTCAGAATTCAGTCACTATTAGGAAATATGCAGAGGTAGTTCTGAATAATTTGAAAGGTACATGTGAATAGGGAGAACAAAAATGAACTATTTCTTCTTTGAAACTGGGTATTTATGTGGCCACATACAACTTTCAAGGGGATGAACCCAAACACTCTCAGTAGAAATGCACTTGCTAAATCATAAAATTCATAGCTTGAAGAGATACTTTGCTACACTCTGTCGGGTGGGTTTCTTTTTATTTATTCTGCTTTCTGTTGGCTGCTGCTTACATGGTGCGTAGAAATAGTCAGATATTCTCTTTCCTGTATTCTTTCTTCTGTTGATAACCAGATGACTCAGTTTTCCATAAAATTTCAGCCATTTTCACTCAGTTTTGTCTGTGTTTGGTAGATCATTCTCTTAAACCATATCAGAGACAAGATGGTATTTGTTTTACTTTAATGGTTGTTCCTTATATTTTGTTACTTTTGAAATAGACAAAAATAATTTGCTAAAATGCTCTACAAACTAAGTAAAATTAAACTGTCCTTGTCAAAATACATAACCAATACTCTGTGATGTGCATGATTCTTTTTTATTATGGTTGTATACTTGCCCTGTGTCTAGTGATGTTAAACAGGGCTTCTAATTACCACCGAGAATTAGCAAAATTGCTGCTATACATGGAACTTGGGAATTTTCAGTTACATTGAAATTTGTTTAACCGCCAGCTGCCCCCCAAAATGAAAAGCAGATTTTTGTTAAATGTTTGAAACAGTTTTTTGTTGCTTTTAGAGGAGAATTCCCAAAGAACTTTGTGCATTAATTTGGTTTTGATTTATTTACATTTATAGTTGTTTCTCTCTAGCATTTTATTTATTTATATATATATGTGTGTGTATGTGTGTTTGTGTGTATATGAGTATAAAAAAAATCAGGTTGTAAGCCTTCTTGGCTACTTTTCTAAGTAATCAGGTAGACTTCATGTAATAGCCACTGTGAGTGAAATATCCACGTAACTCATTGATCATGCCCAAGTATTTATTTAGGGTTCACATATAGTTTTTAAATGATTGCCAATATAATTTGATACCATTGTGAAATTTTCTAAATTGTGGCTGTATATAACAAGATCAGCCATTGCCTCTTGCTTACCTTCTACAAAAATCCTTGTAATTTATTCTCTCAAAACAAAGGAAGCAACTGTTCATTCAGCCAATAAAGCTGCATACATTTTTACTCTTTCAGGAATATACCTTGCTCCTCTATCACGTTTTCAGAGTAATAAACTGTGCAGCAACCCTCTGATGTAGGTAATAACATTTGACCTTGCAACAGAGTACTTCCCTCGTGCAAATGAAGATAAACTAACACATTGATGTCGTGGTGGTTTTTCATTTAAAAAAAACACACACAAAAAATTGGTGTGTAGGATAACACACCTACATACAGTGTCTTCTCTTGGTAGAAGTCAGAAATTAGGATGGTTGTGTTGGGGGGATTGGGGTTGTCACCTTTGAAATAATATGGGAGTGAATTTGGTGCTGCCTTAAGAAGCTGTAAGTGGGAAAGAATCCATTCCATTCAGTGTATAAAGTGCTTTTAAAATCAATCTATTTCTAGAACCTAAATTGTCCTGGGACCAGCTCTTGATATAAAAATTCATAGAAACCTGTTTTTCTGAGTGTGGTAACTTCTTGCCATAGTGCTATAGTGTTAGAATTCACATTGGCCAGGTTGTTCTGTAAATTAAACAGTGACAGCTTCCCTCGGGGGAACAGCCAATGTATTTATGATGATGTGCTGATTACACAAAATACACTGCAAGCAGAAAACAGCTGCAGAGAACAAACCTCTTAAAAGAATACAATTACAAATAGCACCCTCAGTATTTCTAGTGGTGAGAGCAAAATACAGCATGCTAATGCAGCCTTCTAGTTTGCTTCCAAAGAAAAAAAGAGATCTACAAAGAAGGGGCTGAAGTGTGGATGAATGCACACATAGTACCAATGTGGAGCAGCATATAATCCCCTTCTGAAGGTGAAGGACAAGAACACACCTCAGGCCTGCTTTTTGGCTGTCCTTGTTTCTTAAAATTCCTGTGACTACAACTCCAGCAGCACTGGCTGGTGAGGCATTGGGGCTCTCCGGCTTGTCGGCATTTTGACTGGTGGGATTCATACCCTCTGTCCTGGTTAAAAGCTGAGATGTGGTGAGATGACTAATAAATAGCTTGTGCTACCAATATGCCCATTGTGTGGGAGAGATTGTAGGAGATGCTATAGAAGGAAAAAAAATTCCCCGTTTTAAAGCTGGCCTTTCTTCTGCTGCTAGTTAGTGCTTTGAGGGAACTTCTGGAAATTAATTTCAGTTGTTGTTTTGCAGTAGGCTGCAGTGTTTCGTTTTTAAAAGGTCCCTATTTTGTATGTGTAGGGCAAAGGCTTGTTACAGTCCAGTTCAGGATCCAGTTCAGAATATGATAAAACTTGAAACAAAATAGTACTGGAAGATAGTGGAGGTGGGACCATGATCGTAAACTCAGGACACAAACAGACTTCAGAAAAGAAAGAGGTCTTTTCTTCACCTGGAAGCAAAAAAATGAGAAGTAACTGGAATTGCTTTGTGTAGTGTGGCGGTATGCAAGACATAAGTTGTGATAAGGACTGCTGTGGTGGGATTTTCTGTGAAGGCTTGTTGAAAATGAGGAAAATGTGGCAGTGGCAGCTAATGTCTCGCTTTGGAGGGTTGCAAAAGAAAAAAACTCTCCAGAACTCCAGAGCACATTCTTTTTATGTCTGAGAAAATCTGTCACACTTAAATCTTTACAATACAACATTCTACTTATGGCTATGCCATGTATGTATGTGGGAGAGTGCAAATACTGAGAATGCCCTTTCCATCCACTTTTTTAGAGTCATTATTAGATATGTATAATGCCTTTTAAAAGTCTGGAATTTCTTGTGTTTGGTGTCTTTATATTCCAGGACCATATCAATAAAACATCTTTCAAATACTGGCAAAAAGTCTTCTGCTTAAAGAAATGTTGCTTTTTCAACATACAGATCTGATTTTAAAACAGATGAAGTAACAGCATTGGCACTCTAATTTGGAAGGGCTTTA
>NW_020926031.1:1132828-1588078 GCF_003984885.1 Neopelma chrysocephalum
AAACAGATGAAGTAACAGCATTGGCACTCTAATTTGGAAGGGCTTTATTCACTTGCTTAAAAAGAAGTATTAGGCTTTCCACCTCTGGGTTGCTAGCATGTACTAATAGACTGTTATTCATCTGTCTGTATTTTCTTTAAATCGTTTTTGAGCCTCCCTGTGTTGTCCTGCTCTGCTGACATGTATCCCATGTGGCAAGAGGGAGTTTTGTATAATCACCCTGCTTTAATCAATAGAATAATTGATAAACCAGATAAGATTTAAACTGATTACCTCCCCGAGTAGAACTCCCTGAGGGCCTTGGACTCTCTTAATTTTGACATGTATGTTGTGTACCCCGTGGATGAAGTGCAGTTTGAATTATCTGTTTTTATTTGCTTAATGACGGGGAGGGTGTTAAAGTCAAATGTTTAATTAACCCAGCAATGGGCTGCGCTGTCACTTACACACACATCCAGCTGATTGAGATATCTCACCGAGAATACTGAATAGGAATGATAATGTGGCACTGAGACGGAAGATTGCTTTTTCAATCCATTTGCTGGGTCACTGCTTTGAATGTCTTACTGGATGAAAGGCATTCAGCCTGGAAAAAAAAATTCAGCATTTAAGTACATTTTGTTTTCCTGGCCCCTTTCCACCAAGAAGTTAACTAAAACAGATATGCTCTCAGTTTAATAAGCCATTCATGCTGTAGCAAAAAAAGCTGCGACTACTGGATCTCAATAGGCAGTGATCTAGAGCTGTATAATTTCCTATAGGAACAAAATGTTTGCTAGCCCCAAGGTATCTGAAGGCAAGAATCTGTGTACATCTTTATCTTTCTTTCTTTGATTGCTTGACTACCCACCCCATTTGATGGTCTCCATAGCAGGTCCAACTCTTCTTCCTTACCCAGCACAGTGAAATTTATGACAATATTTTGTAACTCCTTGCTCTAGTTCAAGAAAATGGTGTTTCAGAGTTAGAATTATTTTATAATAGTAGAACCTAACAGTGAGCTGTTAAATTTAAATGTTGCATGAGGGGCTGTTTTGTTACCACATTTAAATTTGGTCTAGCCAAATCAGGAGGACCCAGGGGTTTGTTTCTTGGGTGGCAGCTGTTAAAAGGCTGCGATGCTTGCTAGCTAAATGTTGTAATGTGTAGTGCCTAATCTGTAACTTTCCATTCTTTTATTACAAGATTATAACATTTTTTTTTGCTTGATGTGATTGAGGATTGGGACATGTTTACACTCCCACCTTTTTTCTTTTTTTCTTTTTTGTATCAACAATGAGGTTTTTCAATAGCACTGTATGGAAGCAAACACACTCTGTATTGGAAGTTAACTAAATTTACCTCATAGTCCAGTGATGAATGATCCTTCCTATAATAAATGGAGCTTTGGAAGCTGGGAAAAGCACCAAAGCCTGCCTGTGTGGACTAATTACTACTTTGAGGCACATTGGGAAGGTGGAGCTGTGTCACCCAAACTGCTCCATGGTGACTCTATAGGTACTTTGAACCTGTTCCATATTGAAAACCAAGTAGTTTGGGCTGCAGGGTCATCTGGCTGACATGGTCTAAGACATAAAAATCTGGGTGCCTCCACATACAGTGGCATGGACAATATAATGAGAATTCACATCAGTCTAACACTTCAGTGAGATCAACGAGTAACCTTTTTTTTAAACTAGTGAGCTGCTTTCATTCACTGTTTTGAGGAGAAACTGTGCCTAAAAATTAACATGATGTGGGACACAAAATTTAGGGTTGGTTCCCCCACGCTGTAATTTTTACTTTGGACAGACAACTTCTGCTTCATACCTTTGTTTTGTATCTCATTTTCCCTGTTCCTACAATGAAAAATAGGAAGCAAGAAAAGCATAAACAGTACAGTGAGATGAGCACAGTTTGGTTGATTTAGGTGTTTGGGAGCGAGAGCGCCACAGGCTCTAAGGAAGGGATGTGATGAGAAGTGGAGGTCTTTTTGTCTGCTTGACAGGAAAGCTCAGAATGAGAGGTTTTGAAAAAAAGAGAGTTATAATGATAAGTGTAGGTGATGACCAGGGAGGAGGAGGGAAGGGGTTTTATAGTTAGACCAGTGAGATGACATTGGTTCTTTGAGGGAAGTACTTATAAAAAGTTAGAAAATAATGCTTGAAGAAGGACATGAAATCTACAGCAAAACTAGACACTTTTACAACCCGTTTCTAGAAGCACTTGCAGCTCCTATGCAGGTGAACGTAATAAATATTGTACAAAGAAAGTTAAACTGTATCTAGAGAATTTTAATAAATAAAAAGTTTTTAAAAACTCTCACTGGATCCGTTGGCTCTTGCTAACTCTTGTTAGTACTAGAAATACGTTTTTGACATCTATTTTGAATGTTGGCTTATATTCCAAGCCTGTAAAAGCTGAATTTGTGCTTTCCCCCACCTTACATGTAGGGGAAAGAAATAAAGACAACGTCTTATTCTAGCATACAAAAGCACTGATAAAAGCCTACAGTTCATGGGCAGGGGAGGGAAGAATGCTGTGAACTGAGAATGAGAGTGTATGATTTCAAACTTTAGTACTTTAACACCCTGGGATGAGTGTTGAAAATGAATTTTTGTGGAAGGAATGTAACAAAATGAAAACAACAAAGAAGTGAAAGCCAAGCCTTGATTGTTTCTCTAAAAGGCTTCTGTTGCATACAAAATCCTTCTTTCTGAAGTATGTGTGGCACAATTCCACAATCTGGCAGAGAAATTTAACCCCAGCTGAAACTGTTTAAAGAAAAATTTGAGCATGAATTTAAAAGATTGGAGAAATTGTAAACGCTGTCCTGAAGAGTAAAAATGGAAGAATACTGTTTTGTTCAATGTGGGGAGCAGATATGCAAGGGTAAGTCATTAGGAAGAGACAAGCCAAAGCACAGAGATAATAAGATTCAGAACAAGTCCTGACACCAGTCTTACATAAGTGGTCTAGTTGAATATTTGGAAGTATACCCATATTATGTGTATCATAAGGTTAATTGGATGTTTTCATCCATGCTTTTTCTGGAATACGTGCTTTCTGTTCCTTAAAAAGATGTAGATAGCTTTGAACTACTATAAAATCTTGGAGTACAAGATGTACTCTATAAAATCATGCACAGAAAGTGCTAGCTATAAAAGCATATGTATACCTGTGAAGGTGCTGATCAATTTGTGCTATTTAGGAAAGAAAATTCTGAAACAGACCCAGCTGTGAGAAAATGCAAGTAATAAAATTCAACTAGAGGTCCTTGAGGCTTCTTAAGCTCTAACCTTGTTATGAGGAATGGGGAAGTCGAATTGCCTAATGCGGATGTCTGTGAGTTACAAAAATAACCAGATGTCCTGATTAGCAGAAGCAAATGTTCTTCCCTTAATCCACATGAAATTATATTCAAAGGCTCTCCGGATGTAATGCGTGTGTAAATAAGGCACCAACAAACATTGGAATAGAAAGGGCCATTGGCCAACTAGCTTGCAAGGCTTGAAAGCTTGAATATTAAAAACAAATTTGCCACTGCTGACTGTCTTAAATTCACAGAACAGAAATGTTAAGCAGGGCTGCTTCCCGGAAAACATGGAAAGGCTGTTCTCATTAGCCATATTTTCTCTCTTTCTTTATCTCTCTTGCTCTCATTTGAGAAATGTGTATGAAGTGAAGCTAGCTTTTTGAAATTCCCCTAAATGACCTGTTCCCAGCATCTGTATTTCTGTTTGTTTTTTTTTTAACTACAGCTAGATTTGTGCTGTTTGAAATGCATCTGTTCAACAGATCTTTGATGTTTGTGCTGGCTTTTGGTATTTTAACATTAAACTGAATTTACTGTTCTAATAATGCTGACTTCCCACACCATTACATTACCCTTTATAACCAACCGATAATTAATAAGTTAAATAACTTCATAAGAAGCTCTTCTTGATGTTATGGAGGTCCATTTTCAAGTCTTAGTGCTTTGAAAATGTATATTTTTCCAATTATTGATTTGAATGAAAAATAAAGAAAAATACGAAGGATCCATTCTACAGATGTGAAAACCAGAATCTTGTCCTGGTTTTGAACTGTAGAAAAGGTTGTTTAAACTTTTGTTACTGTCGGCAGCATTAACATTGAGACAGACTGAATTAGGACTTGTGTGAACATGTATGTGTCTGGTTGGAGTGTTGTACTTTTCCATTTGCAGTGCTGTCAGAGCTCCAGTTTTAAGAATTTAGGTTATAATAGGTATCTGAGCTGCTTGGGCATGAATTTGAACTTCATTTACTTAGGCACCATGTAAATGTTCTGGGTGGGGATGAAGTCCTGCTCATAGGGCGTTTATAAATATATTGGAGGGGAAAAAAGCCCGAATTCTGTGCAGCTAACAAGGTAGTAGATACATAAACAGGATAGACATCTTAGGCCAGTCTGCAAAGCAGACACTGAACTGGAAAGTCAGTTTAACTTATTCCCTTTCCTTTTTTGCTACCAGTCAGTGCAAGGCAGGCTACAGTTTCTTTGCCCTCTCCTCCCGTCATTGTAATGCTCAGCCTTAAACCCCTTGCAAAAGTACCATTTAACTTTAAACTTGTAAGAGCTGGGAAACTTGTCTGTGCCTTCATTCCAGGCTGAAGTCACCCCCTTGTGCCTACACATTGCAATTTATGGTGTTCTCTGAAAGGATCTAATCTCGGTGAATGTTCAGAGCAGCAAATGCCGAGGAGGAATGGGGTCTGATACTTATCTCTGCATTTTCATTGCTGTGGATCTCCCTGTGTGTTACAGCTGTCATTTTTGTTTTATCTACCCAACAGCAGAGAATTGCCTTCGAACTTGCAGCTTTCATACTTGTTCTTCTCAAAGAGCATTAGCAGTGTTAAGGACTGCTTTTATATATTGTAGTGACTAGCCAAATAAGCATGAATTTGAATGTTTTGGGTCTCGTGATAGGAGAAAAAGGAGATGCTATCCTTAAATGTTTTTAGTGGATCTTAGACACTTATTTTTTTTAACAGTAATACTGCTTCAGGCTGACACTGGCTATGCCAGGATTCATCCTTGCACTGTTTGAAATGGCTGAGATATTTATAAACTGACAGACAGCATTTATAAAATGAGGATGCTGACAGTCCCTTAACGATAACAATGGGCTTGGACTCATCTATCACTTACAAAGGTTATTGGAAAGGGAACATAAGGCTTCTATGTGCCTCTAGTCTTAGACTGGCACTTATTTCCACACATCTCTCTTTCTCTCTCTCTCTCTCTCTCTCTCTTTTTCTCTTCCCTCTTCCCCCCTCCACTTTTCAGTCCACTCTGGCTGACATGGGCATCAGACAATTACAGCTAATTTCTCCATAGGTTTACCCCATGATTCTTTGTCCTGTTTTCTGCAAGAAATTGGTGCGAACTAGAAGACAACTAACTTTGCAGCATCTTGGGGCAACACCCCCTTTCTCTCAAATTCCCCCTCCTAAACAAAAGGAACATCCTGACTTCTGGCAAGCTGCTGGCTTGAATTGGGAGAGAAGAGCAGTGTGCCCTGACTGACAGACTTAACCTGGGGCTGAGTGGGGGTTAAACAGGCCTTCTGCTTCCTTTTTCTTTCATGTAGCACCAGTCTGCAGGCAGAATGCTGATGTACCTACTTTATTCAGTGGCTCCCTCTTGACTGAGACAGTACCCTTCTGTCCTTGGTGAGGAGGACCAAGTGCAGCACAGGGACACTTCCAGGAACATGAAAAAGGATGTCTATTATTTTCAAGCTCTGATAAAATGCTGCATTCATTCAATGCACCTAGGAGCTTGAGGGTCAGGTTGTATCAACAGTTTGCACTGGAAAAGGGGAAATGCACTATTTCACTGGTGTGTGCTAAAGCATCTATTTTAATGTGGCACCAGAAGTACTGAGACAGCTACGTGTGGCATCCAGTTTGCCCTTGAAACATTTACTCTACTGTAACTGTTTGCACACTGTGTTCCCACTGTATTATTTGCTTAGAGACCTAAAATACCCAAGTAGATTTCCTACATGAGGTTGGATCTGCTGATACCAGTAAAAGCACACCCTGCCCAGGCTTCTGTTCGAACTGATGTATACGCACGCAATGGCTGGAGCGAGACTTGATTGGCTTGAGGGGGTCTATTTATCAGGGAACTCGATTAAAATACAGACTGCACATGACATCAAATTTGTAATCATTTTTCCACAGCAAGCAAGCAAGCATTTTCTGTATTGGATGCAGGTGTTTAAAGCAATAGTGTGTTTTAAGGGCCAGTGCAGCACAAATTCTGGCCTTTGGGATAAAGACAAGTGTTTTGCCTGCATAAACAATATATTATTTTTTTTTCCCCTCCCCGAGGTCCACACACACCTAGTTTCCCTCAAGCTCATCATCTCTGTCAGGTTAATCAATAGGCACCGTATGGCAGAGGGTCAGTAATCAGTGTCATCGTGCCTTTAAATCGTGTTGAAAATTTGCTTAAAGCCTGGGCCAATTAACATCGAGATGATGAATGGATGGGTAGATGGGAAGAGCCTGGCGCTCAGGGGCTTTGTGAGAAGGAGATGCTCAGCTGTTGAGCAGCAGACACCAGCGAATAAAATCAGCCATTCATGTGAGCTCAGTCCACCCACTCTTAATGATAATGTCAATCTAGCAAAATATATACACATTGGAGTTGTCATGAGTTCATAAATCAAAGGAGTTTGTCAAAGGCATTCAGATTAACGAGGCAGCAGCAATAACAAGTCAAATTTGCATAGAGAATTGCCCGAATCTCAGTAAATTATGATCCTGTTTTTCATTTGATTATTTGCTAATGTCTCAAGAGGGAGAATGATTATATTAGCATGCAAAATCTACTCCAGAAGTAGAAATCTGAGGTATAGCAGACCAGCACACGATGACAATTAATCAGTTTCTGCATACTAGCATAAATGCACAAGGCCCAGAAATGAACTCCTTTTTTATTATTATTTCTCCTTGCTACTGATCCAAATGGTTCAGCTTGACAGAGACTTTATATTGCTTTAACAGTGTTCTGAATTGTGCCTGCAGGCAAGACATAGTTATGCAGCTATAACCAACCTATCCATCTGCCAACCAGATTGGAATTCTCCTATCCAAGGCTTCCATTAACCCCCACTGACAGCTCCAAACAGGATTAAGAATTTGAAAGCATAAAAAATAGTTGTGCTCTTCACATAGGCACACGCTTCTCCCCCACCCCCACCTCCACACACTTGGAAAAAAGGCTGCGTCTGTACTCTTTTATAATTAGTGCAGGGCAGAACAGCATCAAAGAAAGCCTCCCCCAGTTGGCAGGGGTTTGATTTCCACCATGACGAGTGAGGCGGTACTAAAGGTAGCTCTGCCCAATTGGTAGTCCCTGGGAGTGCATTTCTCTGTGTATTATATCTCGTTCCCAGCAGTGTTTAGCTGGGCTGTGTACACAAAATACTGCATGTCATCTCCCATCAAATGCTTCAGTCTGGGGATTTCGTATGCATTGTAGCATGTTGTGTTTAGTGGTGGAGGAGGCTTCATGGGGAGAGTTAAATAGTAATAATTTTGTAGTGGTCTTTAAGACAACCTGCCATGGAGTTATATTCTGTTAATTACAGGCTGAAGTTTTAAATGCAAATCAGATTTAAAAGGATCTCATTACAGGCAGTAGCCATTTTAGGAAAAATGAGCAATGGAAGGCAGAGTCCCTTTGCAGGAATCTCCTTCTAGAAAGAAATTTTGAAGGTTACAAGAACTATGAGCTTGAGTTTCCTGGCTTCTCTTCCCAGTGCTTCCACTGTCATTGTGTGACCTTGGGCAAATAAAAAAAATTATTTTACCTGTCTGTGGAAAGAGGGGATGCTTTGGAGACTTCAGCATCTTATCTTGCCTGTATTTGTTCAAAAGGAGAGACCCCTGCGTGTAAGTACACTTTTGGCCAGCCTGGCTTTAGTCTATGGAGGAAGGCTTGCCTGCAGGATTTAAAAATCTTCCCTGATGGAAGGGAGTTTGAATGGCTTTTCAGCTTTCCATATGCACTGGTTTTCTTCACTTCTTTCATCCTAAGAAATTCCGTCACTCATCTACCACGTATCAAGTACAGTCGCCGCAGATCTTTAATATTCCCAGTGAGTACACCCAACTTACCGTCTGGATACCAAATGCTTCTTTCCAGGTCTGTGCCCGGGACATGCGTTTCAGTAACCACGAGAGGGTGCTCAGAGCGGTTCCTCCCTTTGTCTGCCTCTCCTGTGGCCGGGAGCATCGCTGAAGTCCTGCTGAAGCAAACCTTATTCTGACCTCGCACATGTTTATCCCTCCTCCCACCTTGTTCAGCAAGGAGAAATATATAGATGTACCGTTTCAGTCGATTACGTTATGCTCTTCCCATGGCCATGGCTAAGTGTTTCCCTGTCAAGTGAAATTCACTTCCATGCAGCTACAGTTAGTCCTGAAATATGCGGGGTCCTGTACCTGCACCTGGATTGATAGGTTTCCTATTCCTGAGAAATGAGCGGGAGTTATAAACATCTGTGCTTTTTCTTAAGTGTAATGCTTTCCAGTCATTCTGTCTTCACCAAGCGTAACTTACTTGCCGACAAAAGTGCATGAGCAGCGCTCCTCTTTAATAGGCTGCTATCGGAGCTGCTGTGTTGGTGCTGTAGAATGGTGAGACGCCAAGCTGTGAACCACCATATGCACTTGGCAGTCTTTGTCTGGTCTTTGTTCAGCCAACCTCTTAGCCTTGCCACCTATAAAGATAATGAATGCAAAATGGTCCTCTGCTTGCTCTTAAAATTAGATGCTCAGCTTAAAGAAAAAGTAGGTAACTTGATGCTTTGCAGTAACTAGGAATTTCAAAATAAGGGCTGACAGTTCACCAGCAGTTCCTGCTTTTTCATGTTTTCTGAGGGAGGATCCTTAGTGGTTTTGAAAGGCAAGATTTCACTGTCGTAGAGAGATTATTTGGAAGCGGAAATTGTTCTGGCAGTATTTGTAGGGAAGCGGGTGAGTGTTGAAAACGCATCCAGACGTAGTAAACAACCCCTTCAGCTCCCCAACACAACAAAATACATTTCCTGGAAATGTATAGTAACTCACCTCAGGTTCTCATGTTTTCCACTCTTGGTCTTTTTTTTCCAAAGCACAAAAGTTAAAATACTAACTTCAATTAACCACTTACGAAACTGAATTTCATGAGCAGAAAAGAACAGCTTTAATGTCTGACCTTCCTTTTTTTATGTATGTGATTCTAACTTCTATGGTTTTATGATCACAGTCCTTTCTAAGCTAGATTTAATGTAATAGCTTGGTCCTGACTGAGATCTCATACGAAAACTTTTAAAAGCTGACCTCTTACAGCAATTTATCAGGCCTGTTTAGGATTGATTTCCATTATAAAACCCTGGTTACAGCATCCCACATGACATAGTGCCTTGTGAGTTCTATATCTTGTTTTAAAAAAAAAAAAAAATTCAAAATCACTAGTAGGTCTGCAAACCTTGATTTACTCCTGACCAGTTTATGACATCCCAAGTGGGGTTTTATTGTTGTGTTCCTCTCCCCCTACCCCTTATCTGCCATTTCTCAGCAAACAGCTTCTACTCCTGCCCTGTCTCCTGGCTGCACCTTTCCTTCCCCTTCCCCAGACCAGTGGCCTGTGCTGCCCAGACGGTGCCTGATCACGCAGCACTGCAGTGGGCACGCGGTGCTCTGCTCTGCTGATGGCTTCCCGCAGCCTGTGTGCTCGCTGCTGGCCCTGCACTGCCACGCTGGCTGTTCGCAGGGCCCAGCTCCTCCTTTGCCAACAGATGCCACTTCTGTCTCCTGAGGTGCTGGGCTGGAAGCTGTCTCTGTGAGAAGCCAGGCAGAGCTGTGCTCAGCGAAGGACAGGTCATTTGGGGGACAGGTACAGAATGCAAACTTCTGCCATAATAAGCACACTCCTGAGCTTGTCTGCAAGTAACTGGAAAACCACCCTTTTCCTGGCAGAGCTCTCCCTAGGCCGTTTTTCTGTATCTCTTTAAAACCTGCTTAGTTGCTCACTGCTGAATGCATGGGAATGTGGCCTGAGGCTATGAATACTGTGGTGATCAAACTGATTTTAGATGTGTGTGTGGGATTCCCCCAAAGCTGGCTGTCATTACTCTGTCAATGCAGTGGCTGAACCTGTGCAAAGGAATGTTGTCTTCCAGAGTAGCTGACTTTGGCAGTGAGGTCAGGATTCTCCCCACCTATCCAGCAGTTTCTAACCAAACCTTTGCAACTGACTGTGCACATCCTAAGATAACTATAGCTTGTCTTTACTCTAAACCAGGTGATAATTGGTTTTAATCATGATGTTAGCAGGGCATAAGTTTCCTGGCTATGTTTCTTACTCATACTGGAAAAACCCTTGTATTTCTTGTCCACTGTCTCCTGTCTTACTGATGTTCTTTTTTTGGAGGTGGCAGCTTACATTTTGGAGCATCAGTATTTCTAGAAGTTGTAAATGTATGTAGAGTCAGAGGGCAGGAGTGAAAACCATAGCTGTATTATCATACACTACCTACACAATATTTGGGGTTTTTTTGGAAGGATCCAAAAGACAACCTCTTTTACAATAATTTAGCTCTATCATGATTTCTCTATGATTTTTGGCAGCCAGGCAGACTCACTGCAATTAATAATGGTTGGACAGATTAAAAACATAGGGGGGCAGAGAACAACAACTGCACCCACTAACAACCTTTTACTTTCAACAGGTTCTACTGTTTTAAGTCATTATTCTGGGGTGTTGAGGAGCGCTGGTGTTGCCATGCTGATTCAGCTGTCGTTTCAGCTTTTCAAAGTAGCTGTTATTAGAAGTTTAAGAGTAAATCCCTAAAGCACAGGCTTCTTCAACGGATACCTGCACAGTGGTGTGTTTCTGTATTGAGGAGGAGAAATTCTTTCTCTGCCATAACAAGCTGTTTGGCATAAAAGTACAAGTTAGCCTCCGGTATGCGAATGTGTAAAATACTACAGCATGTGTAGTAAAAATATTTTGTTTCTTTTCTCCTCGCAGAGTAATATTAGGGATAAGAACTGAATTAAAGCTTACTTTCTTTCACAGAATTCCTCTGAGAGAGAAGACTGTAATAATGATGAGCCCCCTAGGAAGATCATTCCTGAGAAGAATTCACTTAGACAGGTATGTGATCAGTCTCTTTAAAAATGCGATAAAACTTTCTAGGTATTTGAATCCTTAAATGCTCCTGGAAGCTGAAGTCTGGCTTGTGCTCATGGAAATCCTTTTTTTTCTTCTTCGAAGTCTAAACAAGTCACGTTGTACCCAGCAAAATCAGACGCAGAGATTTAGCTTTCAGGGGAGTTTGATGACTTTTTACAAAGAAATATATACTACAGTGTAGTTCAGTCAGCTGTGACTCTCTATTTGGTGTTCATCAAGACCTCTTCAGCCTTTTCTTCTGTAATCATTCCTGTCTTGTTTATAGTGTATTTTGCCTTGCCTCAGATTAAAAGCCTCAAAATGTTCTACAACAATTAAGCTTTTTATTGCCCTTGAAGGTAAATTTTCTTGGAGGTGATATCCAGGTTAATAACCTGAAAAATGACCTATTCTTGTTTCTTTTACTTTCATATAAATGACTAACAGGTAAAAAGGAGAAAGGATGGTCTGATAAAACATGTCTTTACATGTTATATATGGTAAAGAAAATTTCTTACCAATTCAAAATAAACCCTTTTTTTAATCCCCATGGCCAACAAAGGGAGTCTGGTATATGCTTTCCAGGGAATTTAAGTTGGATTTAGTGATTTCTGATCCATTTTCACCTTGCTCTTTCTTCCCACTGCAAACTTCAGGCAGCAGAAACAAAATCATGTCCATGCCTTAGCTGCCTGAGGTTCCTGCCTGATGTATCAAAATAAAATCACTGGTGAATGTGACTTAAGTGAATGCCCCAGGCCACACATTCCACCAGCTGAGGAATTGTCACATTTCCTTCTGCATCTCAGGCAGAGGAGTAGGGTGGTACTGTACTGCCCCACATCTGCTATTTCAAAGAGAAGTTGTGGGTCAGAACCACAGTAAAAGGAAGAAGTATCCTTTTGATATAGTGTGCTCATGCTCAGAGTTGTTGGGTTTGGATGGGTTTGTTTTGTTTTGTTTTGTTTTTTAATAGTGTATTGTGTTAGGAGTGTTTGATTTTGTGGGAGTAGGTGCCATGGACTACATGTGGCTACGACAGGCCCATCTAACAGATGTAGTCCATGTAAGTCTTTCAGACAAGAGGCAAAATGCTGGCATAATAACTGAGGTCCCATATATAGCTGAGAAAGATTACCTTGCAGAATCAAACTTAAAATGTTTATGGAATTCAACAACAAATGACAGATGGAGGAAGAGGGGAGAGCTACTTGGTCCTTACTGTGTATCCCCAGGACAACCAACAAGGTCCCCAGCATAAGAGAAAATCAGGGTTTTTTTCATCTTTGGGTTATATTATTGATGGCAAATCCTCAGTTTCAGCAGGAAAAGATTCATAGTAAGAGGTGTTAATTCAAAAGAAACCTGAGTTATTTGTTTTGTATGTCTTCTCATTGCCCTGAGTCCTTCCTCACGATTATTGATTGAGGAGACAGATATTCACAAGCTGTATTATACAGATGAGAAAGGTACAGTTTCTTGGGTTGGATTTCCCTTCCATTATTTTGCAATCTGCAGAAGTTTCCTTGGTGTCCAGGGAAAGTTGTCTTTGCCCACAGGAGCACAATTCATCGTAACCAAGGTGACTAGATATCAGGAATACACCTGAAAACTACTTGTAGTGTCCCAGTATTTCATATTGGAACTAATTTATGTGGACATGTTTTATGTTGAAGATGGTTAGCTGTGTTTCACAATATTGAGATGTTGTATCAGTCTCCATCTTTGTTTCCAGTCTTTACAATAACAGATGCAGGACAAAATCCTTGGGTCTTCTGATTGCTATCTGGGACCTTTTGTGTTGATAACAGTCTTTGTAGATAAGTTCAAGATTGTAGTCTTAGTCTTAAAGCAAGTGCCCTCTTGTCTATATTATAGGAGGTGGTTGTCTACAATTTTGTGCCTGTTGGAGAAGAAATTTTTGGTTCTTTACAAAGCATAAATAAAGCTGTCTGAGCATTTTGAAAACTCAGATTGCTCCTCTTCTCTATTAGCAATGGACAGAAGCAGTGGGGAGCTTTCTAACTCTTGCTTCAGAAATCAGACACATATGAAGCCGTGTGCCCAAACTCTCATAATCAATGAGTGATTCCTGCAGGAAGGTATGCAGAGTGACTACCCTGCTTTAAATCTATCTATACTTTGTAGAACCAAAAAGATCTGACCTGCAAATGCTGTCAAAGCAGTAATACAAAAAACATGCTTTCCACCTTAGCGGAAAGATGCTCACTTGGTAAATATTGAGTGTAGTTTCATCTTTTCTGTTCCTCCTTTAAGACTCCCTTAGTATTTCATTATTGGGGAACATGGACCTACATGCACAAAGGAATTGAATGTATGTCGGTAGAAGAGAAGTCTGTTTACTTAAATGGTCTTTCCAGAGAAAGTATCCACATATTTAGTACTTTTTGATTAGTCTTAGAAAATGAATGAGATGCATCAGACTTCAGGGGAAGTATGATATCTTGACATGTTCTGCTGATAACAAGTTTAAGTAAAGGTGCATTTCCTTTTCTTACCTTGTCTGCAGTGGTGTTATGCAGCCTTAGCCATAAATGTTTTCTCCAGTGGGTTTGTGGAACAGACATATCAGAAAGTGGAGATAATAAGGAAGGTGTAGTGGTTACTTAAGCATCTGAAGTTGTATGCAGGGGCTGAAGAAACCCATTGCTCAGTGCTATGGAACTCTTACTATGAGAAATATAATTTTGCTGTTGATCAAAATGTTTTTTAGAGAAGATGTCTTCAGAAGTCTCAACAAGTGGAGTGTGTCCTTGGATTGTTGAAAGTGTAAGGCACAGCCACTGCTGGATGCATGAGGGGGCAGCAAGGCAGAAGAGACATGGATATTAGCACTGAGAAACAGAAAAGGGCAATGAACTTGACACTGTTAGCTGGAACAGTGAAAAGATCTAAGTTACAACAGACTTTGGAATATGGATGCAAATGTTCAGTTCTTGCTGAGTTATTGATCTGACAAATTTAAATTTTGAAGGGGTAAACTGAAAATCATAGTATGAAAACAGACTAGAAAAAAACAATGACAAGTGGCAAAAGTTTTTGGCAACTTTATTTAAGCTAACAAACGAATTTTCACACTGCAAAGTTATAAATTAATTTTAATAGGCTGATCCAGATGGTCCATTTGGAAAATGGATAGCTTGATCTGTTGAAAATTAAACTAAATTTATCTCTCTCATACTTCAAACTGAAGTAAGCGTGAGAAGAGTGCCCATTAAGTCCAGCTCATACAGATGGACCGGCAGGTCACACATGGGACTAATCTGATTCATTTTAAAAATAAATGCATGAGTTATTGAATCAGGTTCCTGTTTCAAGCCCTGCGTGTGAGCACGCGTGTGTGTGTGTGTGTGTGCCGCCCTTTCAAAGGGACTCGCAAATGCTTCAGTGCCTTTTTAACCTGTGTGTTTCCATTTTAATTCAACTTCCTTGCCAGAAAACATAATTAGTTTTCAGTGCCTATCATTTAGCGTTAGACCCAAACACTAGATTGATTAGGTCAGACATTTGTTATTTTAAGGGCTATGTCTCCATCCTTCATTTATGAAGAACACGAGCTCAATAGTCTTGGGTAGAGAGACGGGCTTTAGAAACTGAGAAGGGGAAGCTCTCTGGGGGCCCCTCCAGCCTTTTAGCTTCTGGGTGTTTTTAACAGAGCCATGAATGCAGATTTGTAAATTTATTGCAGTGCCATCTGGTTTTTTTTTTGTTGGTTTTTTTTTTCAGGCACCGTATTATTGTTGCCTCGTATGTGTCTATTGTGGTGGTCACTCCCTGGGAGCTTGCCCTCACAGTCCTAAGGAAAGTGATGAATAGTGGGGGTCAACATGAATAGGTCACAGGGCAGCTGTCCGGGGCTGCCCTGAACTTGATTACCCCACTGGTTTTTAAAGAAGACGGGCACAATGCAGGTTGTTTAAAACCCTCCCTCCCTTCTCTTCATTGCAGTGATAATGAAGTGCCTTTTGCTGCTGTGGTTCATATGTGGGCAAAGGTGCCTTGTGGGGAAAAGCTGGCAGCAGCAAGGCTGCTGCACTGTACCTCCTGCAAACCTCACATTGGACTCTTCTATCTTTCTGCAAGCTTCCAGATGGAAGTCTGGGGGAAAAAATCCCTGTCTGTTACCCCATTCAGACAAGCCCCTTAGCGTTTTCAAGAATTTTCCCTCTTACTGTTTTGGCACGAAATATTACCTCAATTCACTCATACAGATTTGAGATAATTTTCTAAAATTACATGTAGTACCTAAAACATGCTGTAGGCACTATTTCAGAGTTCAAATGGGCACAGTCTGATTTTAAGAGTTTAAAGCCAATACTCAAGAAAACTGTGAGAAGCAGAGTGGATGAAGAAGGTGGAGCAAAGGAAAAACAGAAAGTAGCAATTGTCAACCTTTTACTTTGAGCTGGCAGCCTCATCTGACTGCTTAGGGCTCCTGACAAGGCATACCTCTCCTCTGCAAAAGTATTTCTGACGTGCAGAGTTGAGGCCCTCTTTTTGACAGGTGAGGAAGGCTGCATGGTGTGGAGGGAGAGAGGGTCCCTCCTTCCCTGAGGGGAAGATGCTGCAGTTCAAATTTACCTTCTATTGGAGAGTTGGCCAAGGCAGGGCAGACCTGGTCTACAAAGCTATTCTGGTGATCTCACCTTTTACGTGAGTAACACTTGCTAGTGAGGAGTTGCTGGTTGAAAAGCCCCCTGAAATTGGTAGAAATACACCCTTAGTCCTACTTGCAAGGTTCTTTTTCTTTTGACCTTTTTTTCTCTTTATTCTCAAAACAACAACCAAAAAATAATTTTCAGCCCTTTGTGACACTTAATGCATGTTAAAAAGCTGGCCAAAGCAGGATGTGCCAGAGTCTAAGTTACAATGGGAATGCTGCCTTGTGGTGGAAAGGCCACTGGGCTCTTTCAGCATTAGTGCTAATAGGAATCTGTCACCCCGCTGCATTGCTGCATTCCTCTGTAATTGAGTAAATTGCAAGTGTTGTCTGCTCCCCTCTGCCCTTTGTGTCCATGTCCACTTACCATCCGAAGAACGTGGGCAGTGATAAATAAAGTGCTGAACAGGGCTCTCAGCTCTTTGAAAGCAGCGTGTTGCCAGCCCCCTAGTTATATTTCTTTAAGTGTTTATGTTTTTCTGTATTCTTTCTCTTGTGTGGCTGGAACCCTGGGGATCGAAAGCCATGAGAGAGGCCAAGAAGCTAACAAAAGTAGCTGTCCCCTTGTTAGCGTGTTCCTTTCTTCTTTAAAAAACAAGATGAAAACCATCTGGCTCAGGGCATTACATTTTCCTCCCCCATGCACCTCTATAGATGAAGAGTTTCACCTGCAGTGAGGGTTTACATTGATTAGGGAGGGAGCAGTAATTCAAGCCTCCATCCACTTCAGTGGTACTTTGCAGTCTTTAAAGGTGCTGACCCATTGAGTTAAACTGTCAAGGGAGGATAAAAAAGGATCTTCATCCCAGGAGGTAACAGCTGCCAGGTTTTCAACACCTTGCACGCTGCTGGAAAAATGTCACAAATTGTCAATGGAAAGAAAAATCACTTGGCTGCCATCTTCCCTTAATGATGTGCCTTATAAAATGAAAGATTTAAAGGTTTAAAAATCAGCAAGTAGCTGTCAGGAAAAAGAAAAAATCCTGAGGGATTTTGAACAATGGGCCCAGCAAGATATATCCTGAAAGACTGCAAATAATGCATCCGAGTTGGGTAACCGGATCTGATTGGGATGACCATGGTTGTGTCTGCACAGTGGGACAAGAGGGAAGTGAAAGCAGGAGCACAGAAGTCTAACATTACCATGCCTATATTTAAAAAAAAAAAAAAAAGAAAAAAAGTAGAAAAATAAGTCTGATTCATAAGCCAGTGAACTGGGAGAAGACATACTGTATTTCTGCTCTTTTGAGGACAATTTGTTTTCAAGCAGCTACCAGATGGCTAAATACCACGACATTTCCTTTTTCTTTTTTTTCCCTTCTTTTCTTTAACAAGAGATCTGGTTCTCCTTGCTCTTTGTTTTTGTTTGTTTTAATGCTTTTACATCGCTGAACAACCCCGTGGTGTTGGGCATTGTGACATACTCCTTTTTGTGTTTCCCCCCTTGTGCATTGATGGATGAGGAAAAAAAGATCTTCAGCTTTAATGTAATTTCAGATAACAAGCAGACTGGAGTAAGGCTTTTTGTTTGTATTGTCTTAGGTTTTTCGTTTTAGGGGCCTTTTTTCCTCCCTGTTTGTTTTAGGTAAGTCATTTTAATTGTACTGGGTAATTAGAAGGTACACATAGCCAAGGGAGCTTTGTTATGGTAATTGCTCAAGAAAACCCACTCCCCAACTACCATTGCCATGTGTTGAGACACGTCTTCCCTCTAGTGGCAATATTAAGGACTCTGGCTTTCTCAGTCGGCAAGGTGTAATTGCAATATGACAAACTGTGCTTTAGGGAAAATCCTGTAAATGATTTAGTTTTTTGTTTGGCTGGTCTTTATTTTGCCTTACGACTTTCTGTGGAGACTATCCTTCCCAAGGCTGGGCTAGGGATAAAAAAAAATTTCATCTTAGGAAAATAGTCAAGGTGAATCCTGGGTAATGTCTTACAGCTTGACTTAATTCTACTCTTCTTTTTAATTACCTGTTTATAAAAACGTTTTTAAATTTGTTGAGATTACTTAATTCTTTCAGAAGAAGCACCTCATTTGAAATAAATAAATAAATTGCATTTATTTTAAATAGTCCATGTGAAAGACCTTTAAAGGGTAATTAATGCAAGTCTCTTAAGACTCTAAGTAAGATGAAAGCGATCTTTCCAAATCTGCTGGAGTGATTTGTTTATATAACTTCCCTCTTCTGCTGAATTCTTCTGAGTCTAATAACTTTTTTTCTAACCGTTTGGCAATTTGTGCTTAGCTACAAAAGCCCTTGTTCAAAAAGAACAGTTTAATAATCTTTTCCCTGAAAATGACTTGAAGGGAGGGTATGGGTTTTGTCTTTTTGCTGTGTTTTTATTAGTGTTATCTTTCTCTGATAAATCATGTAATTACTAACTATTGGGGGGGGAATCTTATTGAACTCCTGGGTTGCAGCTTCTATTAAAAAGTGGAGCTTTGTTCAGGGACTGGGGATTCTCAGAATGAATGGCCAAAGAAATGGATTTCAGTTGGCAGAAAAGCTGCACACACACAGAGTTCTGCCTGGGGTTCGAGTCTTCTGGTTGGCACTCACTGTTCATCCAGGGCTGCGCAGACAAGAGTGGAAATGTTTATGTGTTTGTGTCAAAGAGCAGGATCATACTTTCTTTAAAAAGAAAAATGTAACCAAAGACACTTACAGAATGAGATCAGATAGAGCTCTATCTTTAGTGAACCATAGTCTAGCGCCTCTGTGGCATTTTAAGCCTTTGGCTGAGAGTGAATACAGCTTTGTGGTTCCCCTGCTTCTGACATGATTTGGTGCTCCCATATATTTGTAGGTTTCTTTTTTTTTCATTAGAGCTTGTTTGGCTATAGGGCTGCTTAACACTGTTCTCAAACGGCTTTTGCAAGGTTAAAGGAATGCAGCTTGGTAACAAGTTTGTGTCATTTTAAATATATACCTCCCAGTAAATAAGGAGGAGTCTTGCAATCAATCCCTTTTAGTGTGTTATATGTTTCACCTGACAACTAAACCCTCTATTGATTAACCATTACTTTGTTAGATAATCTCGTGTCATTGAAGCCACTGTAAAAATTAAACTCTTTAAAATGTTTTACCCTAGCAGCAGTGTGAAAATTGAAAACTTGTTCAGAATTACAGCCAGCTTCCACAAAGAGGGTAGTTTTCAACAAACTGGTTTATGTTTGCATGCTTTATATGCAATATAAAAACATATTAAAGCACTCCAACGCAAAGCTATCTGCCTGTGGTGTTGAACCAGGCTACCATTTCAGACTACTTTTCCTTGATGAAGAAACCTCTTATTTTGATGAAAGGTGAGGAAAAACTTGAACAGTTTTGGTGCGGATTAGATGAGATATGTAAAAAGATCAAGCTTTAAAGGTGAGCTGCAGAAATTTACTTTTCTGAGGCTTAGTTCTGGCTTTGATTTTCCTGCTTTTCTTCCAGGTTGGTCAATGTTCCCATGGGCATTGGAACAAATGAAAGGAGGTACTCTGATGTTGCAGTGTAGCATGAGACACCATCAAATGTTTCACCTAACGTGAAGGGCTCTGCATTATTACTTGATGATATGACATGAATTCTGCTATCAGAATTCACTAGTCTGTTCACTAGGTCTATTCACTGCTAACTATTAGTGTGTAAACACAAGTATGACAATATCAGACCAAATCTCCACGTCCAGCTCTAATTTTGTGTCTTCCAGTAGCCAGTAACTGCTGCCTACAGAGAAACATTAGGAGACTATCATACAGTACTGCCTTCACAGTATATTCGACCAGCTTGTTATGACTTGGCTTCATGAGCCAGATGCAGTTTCTTCGTAACACTGTCAATACATTTCCATTGAGACCTATTAAATAGAGTGACATTACCTCTTTTTCCCCTGGACTTCAAGAGAGAAGTAGGTTTTGTTCCGCATTTTGCTTTCAACCCTTTAAAACGTATTGTAGAACATGTGTGTGAATCTTCTTTACCCTCTTTATTCATCCCACAAGGCTAATAATGCATTCTTCTGTGAGAATGTGAAAATACCAATAGAAGAACTTTGTAACTTTGCAGAGATAGTAATTTATGTTGAACTGAAGATCACTTTATGTTTTATTCTCAAATCTGCATCCTTATGTGTTGAATCCATGATATATACTCCCTTTAATGTTCTCTTTTTCCCCATAACTTCTGTTGAGAAGCTAAGAGCTGCTGGAGGACTTAATGATTATTTGGCCCGTGCATAGATCCTTATGTAATAAAATTACTGTGTAAAAGTTGGTTCTCATAGGAAAAGCACATTCTTCTCTCCTTCTGTGGCTGAAAAGGTTGGTAAGGAGGAATTCAAGTATCATTGGCATGTTGTCAAGGGGCAGAGGGATATTGATAGCATGGGAATGCCCGGGTCAGTCAGACTCATCCACTGCCAACTCCAGCACTGTCAGTGGAAGGTGCTGTTGAAGGAGAGCAAACAAGTCTGGTCTCTTTTGGTATTCCACTGCCCTCCTGCTCCTGCAGCATCTACCACTGTTGCACTTGGGATGACTGATATCTGTGCCGAGTACTCTGTGGTCCTGCTGTCCATGAGTTTGTTTAGTCCCTTTTTCCACTTGCTGATGATGTTTCTCTGCACGATGTCCTGGAGCAGCAAGCCTCCTGTGTGAAGAAATGTTTCATTTTATCTGCTTTAAATTTATGCAATACTAGTTCCATCAAATATCACTAGTCCTGGTGGTGTGGAATTTAATGAAGAAGTTATGCTGGAAGTTCAGTTGTTTCTCACTGAGATGTAATGTGTGGATGAAAGTAATAAAAATTAAGCAATACGCTGGAATAATTATTTGTGTCTGCATTCTGACATGCACATAACTTTTGAATAGTGCATAGTGAGCTTCCTTCATTCTCAGAAAGTGCTAGCATCTTTAAATTTAGCATTTTAGTATTTCATGATGTGTATTTGGATTGTCTACTCTTTCCCATTTGTAAGTGTGAGAGAAAGCCTGTCGTAAGCCCAGCTTTTAAAAAGCTGGCCTGCTACCAAGGTTTGTGCATACCTGTCTTGAGAGGAAAAAGACTGACAAGATCTGAGTTCATGGTTCAGTTCACGGAGCTACAGGCTTCCTTGTTGCTTTCAGTAAATGCTTTTGTGGCTGAGCTTTTGATCTGCAAAGTGGAGTTAGTGGTAACTTTATTCAAGTCAGGGCTCCTCATAAAATTTACAGTATGTAGCAGATAAGTTGTGCATAAATACTGTGACTGGAAATTTAGGGGTTAAACTGCAAATGAAAAAAATCACAGACTGATGGTAAATGGGTTAAATTACACAAATATAAATACTGAACAAAGAATCTTATCAACTCTTCATGGTTTTTCCCCTTCACAATCTCGTTGAATTTAACTAGCACCATGCCTGTAAAATGAAGTTTGCATGGTATTGTCTGAACGTCAATGCAAAGCAGATGGTGTCAGCTTTTTATTTATCAGTTGGGCTGCTACATCTAAGCCCCAGTTTATAATAGTTTATGCCTTTCTGGTCTTTTTTCTGAGGAGAAAGTTCTGTACATACCAGAGCAATGGTTTTATGATGTTGGCAAACATTTGTAAGAGGGTAAGTTGAATCCATCAGACTTCTGTTTGCTTGTAGCCTAATCCAGTTTGAATCTGAACCTCCCCTGCTGAAAGATGCACTCTGTTCATCTGCACGGCGCCTTGAAAGAATTCATGTGTTTGAATTTTTCAGTTTCTCTTTCTGGATCCAGAGACAGAAATTGCTCACTTGCTGCTAGTCACAGCAGATATCAATGTTGTGACATGTAAAGAGATCTCATGAGCCAGGATATTCTGCATTCCTCTCTGTCACTGGTTAGAGAGCTCACTGACAAGTAAAATATGAACTTCTAAAGGAATGGAGAAGACAGGGCTTCTGAGGTCCTTTTTGTTTCTATTTCATGGTGAACTTTAAAGGGGCTCTGTAAATAGGTAAGGTGGAAAGAACTGTGATTTCCTGAGTTTCCCCAAGAGTGTCTGTACCGTGCTGGACCAGTACAGATCCACCAGAGCTAGTACACAGATTTCCCATGGTGGGCAGTAAGGAGTGTTTCATGAGGATCATAAGAACTTAGGTGAATGTTATAAACTTGATTGTGAACACTCAGTTCCCATCAGTTGGTGCTTACCATCCCCCTAGATTGAGCACTGCTGGGAACACTGGCCTTGTGGCCATATCTCCTATCGCTCAGCATAGCCCTCTTTTAATCTCTTTGCATTCTTGCCTTTGAGATCTTTCGCCATGTGTTCTTCTGCCGTTTTTTCTGTTGCTGCTGTCTGCGTCTTCCACAGAGTCAGGCCTCTTGCAGAGGGCCAAAAGGATGAGGTCGTTTGTTCGTGCTTGGTGCTGAGGGAATCTGGCTCTGGTGATGTAGCTTTGGAGGAGAGAGAGAGGTTTAGGAGCCCTTAACATGGCAGTGTTGTCCACAGGTTTTGTAACCTGTAGCAGATTTGGTGTTGAATTAGTTTTAAATCAAACAAATAGAAATCTGTAGCGAGCCCTGAAAGAAAGATCTTGACAGGGAGAGAACTGACAGGCAGTTCACTACAAGTCTTTGTGCGTCTTCCCCTTAAGGCAATCTTAAAAATAGAATGAGTGTTAGTATGTTTTACTTAGTGCTCTTGGAAATGTCTTTGTAACAAGTTTAATTTCATTTTTTTCAGCATGTTTCTTGGGTTTTCCCCACACAACTATTTGAGGTAGCAATATCATCTCTGTGGTCCACTTACTACTCTTGCAACAAAGCAAGTTTGTGCTTGCTTTTGAGCTGCCACTTTTGCATGGGAGCATTTTTCTGTAAGTGGTGGCACATGCTGGAGGGTTAATCCCATGCTGAAGCTCTTAGGTGTTACTGTATTCCTCCTCCTACTAAAAAATGTGAACTTAATCAAGTAGTAGTTAAAAAGGTGTTGAAGGGAGGGGGAAGAGAGAACCTCCATTAGAAATTCCTGAGTTCTTCAGGCATATTGGTTTAAATGGCCAAATCAACCAAAATATAATTTTAAAACCACTTCATAAGTATTGTTCATACACTTCCCTTTGAAATGGGAGAGGCTATGAATAAAGTGTTCTGCAAAGACTCTGAAGTCTGCCGCCAGAACTGAGGGCCCCCTGGGCAGGACAGTGTTAAAGAAAAAAGACATTGTACTTTAAAAATGAAAAAAACTTTCCAAAATTGGGAAGATAAAATACAAGTGAGATGTGGTCTGCGTTTGCTTCCTTCTGATTATAACCTTCACACTGTCCCCATGTATTTTACCTGATAAAGTCAGGAGATGTTTATTAACATTTGACATACGCTGTGCTAACTAATGTGTAGGAATCAGCTTGCTTTAGTTTTTCAGTTATGCAGCATTTTGTGAAAGAATGAAGAACTGAGATCAGATACTTTTTCCTTTTTCAAAGGAACCGAGGAGAAAAATCTTTTTCTTTGTATATCAGAACTATAAAATTGTACATAGCTCAGAGGACATGCATGCCCTGAACATAGGCTTTTGCTGTAAACTAGTTTATTTTAATTTGAAACATTTACACCTTAGGAAAAAGGAAATGTAGTAGAGTTGTGGGTTCCTGTGCCAAAAATGTGGTGCCTGAAAGAAAATCATGTTCTTCTATTCATAACCATTTTAATCTTTCTGCAGACCTACAACAGCTGTGCCAGACTGTGCTTAAACCAGGAAACAGTGTGTCTAGGAAGCACTGCTATGAAGACTGAAAATTGTGTGGCCAAAGTAAGTAAGAGAACGGCTTTGGTTTTGAGAGGTTTTCAGCAAATTGTTCATTGTTAGTCAGAGAAAAGTTCTTGTTAAAAATTACAGTTAGGAAAAAAATACTTAAACAGAAAGTAAGTGTTTTGGGTAGGTTTTTCTGTTCTTCAGTGTAGAGATTTCAGACTTCTTGTTTTTCTCTGCTGGAAATGATTACTTGAGTCCTCAGCTATCTAGGATTGAAGGGTTCATTCTGCTATACAAGTAATAGGCTTTTCCAGTGGGATGACCTATGCCTGCCATGTAATTAGCTGTGGCAACTTCAAATGATAAATGTCCAGATACTAAAAATACTCCATGTGAGCTCTTTGTATCATGGTTCCTTTCTTAGCTGCCAGAAGGAAGGTGCAAAAAGAAAGACCTTTCGATTAAAATATAGTGAATGCTGTATTTAAAGGAAAGGGAGGAGAGAGATACCACAGTCATAATGGTAAGAAAATGGATTTATTAGCCTATCACAGAAAAATAATTTCTTGAGAATTGGGGTAGATGTGGTTGAAAAAGGTGAGGTGCCATTAGCCACCCTCTTTTCTTAAAATTCAGCATAACTAGAGTAAAACAATGTACATCTAGGGCTGTTTGTGAATGGAGAACATTTGAACCGTGATGCAATATGTGTAGAAACCCTGCGCAAAGGATGCATTTAGCCTTGTGCAAGCTTTGTATTTCCACTGAAAGGAAGTTTAGAATGGGCATGCAGGACAGATCAGTGCATGCAGCCATCTGTTACTAAAACCAGCTGGCATTTTGTTGCTCCTCTGTCACCACAAACCTGACCAGTCAAAAGCCTATTTTCTCTTTCAGTTATTTTATTCCTTGATCTTCTTGAAGCCCATTTTTTTCATACTTGGAATGGTTGTTAAAGGTGCCTTGTCCCTTCAGGGGCCACTTTTGTATTGACCTTTAAGATAATTTCCCAGCTAAATCTTCTCTGGGATTTTGCTGGTGAAATTTGGATGTCCCATTACTTTTGATTCTTGTCAGGGAATTGGCTATCATAAAAGTTTGTCGTGGTGCTTGCAGGTGGCTTAGCGCTCATAAACTGTGCTTGCCATGCCAGTTACCTCCCACTGCAGAAGCACTTCTGAGAGCAGCGACCAGTCTTGGTACAAAGAGCTGATATTTAATATCAGCACTTCCATTCTTGAGATGACTGGTATTGCACACTTCTTCCTAAGGTGCTTTATGATACAGAGTAGGTGAAACTCTCTCAGCAGAGCAGCTCTGGCTGAGTTGTCTCATCATGCAGCATCGTTCTGATGCCATAAAGCAGCTCACAGCAAGCTAACTGGAGTAAGTCCATTCATCCCCATCTGCTCTATAGTGTCTTGTTTGACCTAATCGCTTCACTAAGGAGCAAGGAGGTACAAGAAGTACAGCCAGTTTAAGTGGTGCCTCTTTTAAATGAAATTACATACTTTAATTAATGCCCTAAATAGTAAACTCTCCTAAAGTTATGTTTTTGGTGGGTGAGAGGTGTGGATAGGGCTGACGGCAAGAGCAGCAAGACCTGTTTCATGCTATTGAGAATGGATGTGAAACGTCACCCTGGAGATGAAAGAGTGTATGTTTTTAAGTATCTTGTCTCTATATGCTGTAGGACAGTATATGTGTATGTATGCTCTAGGGCAATCTGCCATCACACATATATCAAAAAACATATATATATACATATACATGCATATATACACACATTTGAATATATACACACGTATGTGTATATATATATATATATGAAAAAACATAAAGGCTTTTCTGGGGATACAATTCCTCTAGTACTAGCTTGTCTGGCTGTTGTACTCCTTTCCTTTGCCTTCTTAGCTACAAACCAAATGAAATAGGTTCTAAGAAAGCTTGCCTTTCAAATTCCAGAAGTGTTGAAGCATTTATAAATCCAGCTATCTAAATGCAGATGGCTCAGTGATGGCATAGGCAAATGGCACAACTGTTAAATGTTCCCTAGGTGAAGGGCTTAAGTGGGATTTAAAGAGTTCAGAGGCCTTCTCCTAGGCTGCATGCACGTGACAAGTTTTATCCTCCATGATTGATGTGTTTTACAGCCTTGGACTTTAAAATGTTTTGTCAGGAAGGTGAATACTGGAAAGTATAACCGCAGGTTTCATTATCTTCAGCACTTTTCTGAATGTATTTTGAGGGTTTCAATTTTCTTTTTAAACTTGCAGTGAAACACAAAAAGGATTACTTTGGAAGTCATGCTTTACCTTTTCTGATTCTGCAGTGCAGTATCAGCCCTGACTGGGAGCTATAGTGTACATTATCGCATTCTTGTCAGATGTGTCAGTCGGTCTGATGATGATGGTTTTTCTAAAAACAAAATTTCTGATTCTGCATCTACTTTCAGAAAAGAAAAGTGTGCTCTATTAACACTGTATAAATGGTGCCTGCTGATTGTGTATTTGATGTTTGTAAAAGTTTTTTCAAAGAATGAAATGTGGTTTCCCTTGAGGCCACACACATCAACATTGAGGTACCTTTTCTCAAACTGAAGCACTGTCTGTCCATTAAACTTTCTTGTGAATGAGAGCTTCTGTACAGGATATCCAGATATAAATTACCAACCTAACAGGTGGCATTCTTCCTAAAATGGAGGGGGGGAAAGTTTGCAATAAATAGATATGCATATTCAGTTATGGAAAGTAGCATAGGGCCACAGTCTTTTTGACAGCTCAAGGAAGTTCGTGTTTGTTAGGAAACCTTGTCTGTTTGGTTTTGTATACGATGTTGTGCTGCCTATGCAACCATGTGCTCAGTTGCTTTTGCAAACCTATGAATTATTTAGTTTTATTCAGACGTTTAAAAATAAAACTAGAATATCATGTTCTGATGAATCTTTGTATCTTGTTCATAGTCTTGCTTTTCTGGTATTTGTCCTCTGAAACTCCACTGGTAGGACTTGGGGATGCTTGGGTAGAAGCCAGAAAGGAGCAGTGGAAATTGTTTCAAGTGTGCACATGTTTTAATTGAAGAGGTGGGATCTTAAATTAAAAATCATATATTGTGATGCACAGATGCCACCTGTGTCATCAGCTAACATCGTTTCTCTCCCATCTGTAAGAGTTTCTCTGTTACTCTTTTAGCATTTTTGCCCATTGCCTGTGAGTGATCAACAAGTCTGATGTATATCCAATATAATGTCATTGAAAAGGAAATGCAGTCTCTATTTGTGTTTTTATATGTGTGTGTACACACACAAAGATATATATCGAAACTCCTCCTGTTTGTCTCTTTAGAAACCAGAAAATGTCTGTGAGAGGATTTCTTTTTATGACACTACTTGTGTGCAACCACAAGTGGACAGCTTTCTCAGGAATTGGTGCTAGGTGCTTAAATAAGGTAGAAATGTAGCATGAACCTGAGCTCCAAGGACAGGGTGTTTGATTTTAATGAGGCTTATTGAAATCCAGCCAAATGAGCATCTGTTCCTATTGTTTGTTCCATATTTTGTAAGCCAGTATCTTCAGGCCAGATAATGGTGTTGGTGTGTGCTTCATCCTCAATTAGGGAGGGACACAGTTAAAAGTCCCTTGACATCTGGTATGTCACTAGGATTCTTGTGATGCTCCTGGGTGTGCAAACAAGTTTCAATTCTGTTCTGTACCCAGGACCACTTACTTTCTCTGGTGACCTTCACACTTTCTATTTGATATGTGGTGAGGGATGCTCTGGTGTGTTTCCAGTCTCCTTGGCTGAGTCTTTGCATGGATGGGTTATATATAGTCCTGTTTTCAAACAGAGGTCTTTCATAAAGCCCACTCTTTCATAATGTGGGCTGTGTTAGGTTTGAGTTTTGCTCTTTGCTTGGAGTCTGTTAGATTTTGCATTTCCCTGGATCGTGGAAATATCTTTGTGATTCAAAGGGCTCTTTTATTTCTCAGGAAGAGACTGGTGTACAACTCATATCGGAGCTCTGCAGTCAATGCCCATTTCCTGCATTTGTTAGACAGGTCTTTTTTGTTTATTAACTCCTACAGTCAGTTCCAGTTCATCTGTATCTGCTATACAAAGGAGTATTCTCAGTTTTTATTTTGGACATTGAATTCTTTCCTGCTTGTGCCAGAGATAGGCACCCTGTGGAATATCTGCCACAGACAGCACTGAGACACCTTCAAAATGGCATACAGCATCCCCAGGCTTCTACTTAGTTCTGAACTCAGCAGCAGCTGGGAGAGGTTTTCTGCCTCTATTTTTATCTAAGGGAAATTGGAGGAAGAAAAATATAATCATGCACACCACCCTTGAAAAATTAGACTTCTGTTTCAGGCCACTCCTTGCTACTCATGTGTGATAACTAGTCCTGCTTTTTAAGGTCCTGGCAAACCAAGGGACTTCTCAGGCTCTTTTAAGCATCTTGAGTCTTCTAGGGAATCTTTGATTGCTGCTCATTGTAGTGATAAATGTGCAGTGGTTAATGTATTGAACTGGTAATCTAGAAAGGGTTTATGTATACCCTTTATCCTCAGCACTGTGATTTTATTCTCTGTGGCCATGATGGCTTTTCTTGCTTCTCTTCAAAAAGGGAACTGAATAATACTCTTCTTGGAGAAATGTTGTGAAATGATACTTTTTTGACCCTTGGATGAAAAGTCCTGCTTAAGTATGTAGAGATGTTCTGCCTGCTCGGCAAGCTGCGTGTAGAGTACAGGGGGAGAGAGCTCTGTTCTGCTCAATTCTGGAAACACAGAACAGGCCTTGGCACTTACAGTATGCCATGTGAAATTTCCTTTCAAAGATGCATCTTATTATTTAGCTACTGCTACACATTTTACACTCAAGGATGATTCAGCTAAAGCAAGGAGTGGTGGAAGTAGCTGGTAATTGAAATCTTCCTTCTTTGGTCAGTTCTTTCTGCATTGCTACTTCCAAATTTTTAGAACAAACGTAGTCAGCACAATAATAACACTGAGCCAAGAATTTTTATATAAATTCAAAGGAGAAACCACAAGTCCTCTTTATTAAAGAAGCATTTAGGGTTCCAGGCTGGATGTTCCAGTTGGCAGTAGGACAAATTGATCTGAAGAGTGTCCCTCTTGTACTCTCAAGTCCCTTTATGTCACAGATTGATGGCTCTTTTTTCCAGAGAGTGTCCCTGCATTTACTTTGCGTGAATAGCACAACCAACTCAGAGTTCTGCTGTGATATACCACTGAGTCAGTATATCTTCAGAGAATGCATAGTTTTATAGTGCTTTTGAAGCCTTTTCAGTACTTAAGACTGAAATTAGAGCAATTCGATCATGAACAAATATTATTTGACTAGCAACATTCAGTTTCCTGATACTTGTTCCACTCTTTTAATGAGAAATTATGTTCCTTCATAGCTTAATTTTTAGTATTAAGCTTCTGTGCTGTGATGCAGAGGGGCTGTCAGTAGACATACTTCCAGTTCCAAACCCCTCAGTAGGAGTGTCCCCTTTTGTGTCTTGGATATACCTTTCTCTGGGAGGGACAGCAGTTTTTGAGGCTGTTGCAAACTGGATAAATGCTACCTTAGCCACTGGCTAATAGAGGTGTAAGCATATAATTTTACCCTTCTGTTGTAGGTATGTAGGTATTCTTTCTGTAATGAGAGGGTTGTGTGATTGGCATGCATTGCAGGGATATTGCTGGGATTACTTGATGTGCAAAAGGTACTTTGAAACTGAATTCTCAGTGTTCAATGGAAGGTTTATCCAAAACCTTGTATGTCTACTTTTATCTTAATTGTTTCCTTTTTTTTTTAGGTCAAGACAATCTTTATGCTTTATCTTCCCCTTGGTCTAATAACCTCTTTGCAAATGACTGAGAAAGAAATGTGATATTCCTGCTCCCCCCACTCTACCCCACCACAGACATTCTCCAGATTTTGATAGACTTGTTTTATTTATTTCCAAAATTATATCCGCAGGAAACAAGCTGTTTAAATTCAGATTATGCTGAAGCAAAATGGTCCTGGTATGAGAAGCAACGTGCTGTTTTATGAGCGCAGAGTCCCTTTTCTCATAACTGATTGATAGTAAATATTTTCCTGAAGAATTATTGCCAACCATGAACAGTGCAACTGTTTCACTTTTTTTTTCGTGCTACTTGCTATACCAGCCATTGTCTGTAATTAAGATCTACAATTCACAATGCAGACGTTTGCACTTCCTCTGGGTCTGAGCTATTTATAAGGCATTTCAGCTGTTCAGAGTTTCTTTTGAGTGTTAAACTACGTGTAAACAGGCTTCTTTAGTCTTCAGTTATGCAAACATTGTGGAGTGCTTGTCATTTCTGCTTCTCTTACCACCTAAAATGACTTTGCATGTCAGTGAAACCACATATTAAAAAAGAATTACACTTGAGGGTTTTTTAAATGCAACAGAGGCTTTGAAGAAATATTACTATAAAAGCTAACTCATACATTGCTTTGTAGCTGAGAGTCTCTAAGTGTATTCTGGAGATCAGTTCTCAAAGCTCTGCAATAAGGATGGTCAGGCAGGTGGTATGCAAAATCTTGATTTAAAGAATAATTTTCAAAGTTTGGTCAACTCGATGGAGATGTTTCTACTTTTTGGAGCCCTTAGTTTGGAATCTCAATCAAGCAAATTGCATTACCTATGAAATTGAGTTCAGTACATACTGGAAGGTCTCCCACACAAATGTGAGAAACTCCGTCTCAGGTTTGACTGGTTATAAGGAAGAGCTTTTTTGTGGTGGTGACAGTCAACTGGAGCAGGTTGCTTGTGGACGCTCTGTAGCCTTCATCCTTTGAGGTTTTCAAGACCAGGCTAAATGAAGCCCTGAGCTACCTGATCTGACCTCATAATGCACCCTGCTTTGAGCAGGAGGAGGCAGGGCTGGAGAACTCTTGAGCTCCCTTCTAAATTGAATCATCATGGAATCCTCTCATTGTCTAGAACTTGACTTGGCGTCCTTAATCAAAATTCCCCCACAACTATTATGTGTGGTGTCACATGCTGTAGTTCCAGCCCATGTGTTTGCTGTTTAAAGAATTACAGCCTTGAGGTCTTCATTCAAGATCTGTCACATTAAGTTTATAAGGAGTGTTCACCATGATAAGTGTTATGAACTGAACTCGACTTACATATCCAAAGTACTTTGGGATCCTTTATGCTAGAAATGTGAAACTGTTTGGAATCCAAGTCATCAGTGTCTAGTGATAAATGGGGGCAAACATGAAAAGAAGCAGTGCTTCTTAAATAGTCACCTGCAGTGACAGCATTCTCAGATGGTACAGAATACATGACATTAATTAGATCTGTCTTCAATGTTTTTCAAATACAAGAACGGAAAAAGTTGTTTGAAAAATATGTCAAATTCTTATGCTAAAGCTTGTGCTATGAAATGCTGGAATAATAATTTCCTAATGTACCCCACTGCAGGGAAGCCATTGGTGTGGCCGAGTGTCGCATTTCTGAAGGCAGAGCGAGTTCTGAGCTCAGCCTAGCAAATGAGCGCCTAAAAATGAGGCTGCTTTTGTAGACTGATGGGGGCTAACGTGGGGTGGGCTCCGGCGTCTTTGCTATTGGGAGTGGACAGGGGAGGGGAAGTAGTGTGGAGCGAGTTCATGGTGAGGCGTGCGCTGCAGCACTGCCCACTGATGCATGCCGGATCACCCGCACGCAGAGATCACATGGCTCCTCCAAAAGTCAAACGATCAATTCGCCTCGTTTTGGCTCTGTACTTAATGCACAAACAGTGCGATCTGCAGGGCTATAATTGCATTGTTAGGGCCAAGGAACAAGCCTGTGCCTTTTCAGCAGACAGCTGGCAGGGAAAGAGGCATGTTGTTAGGAAAGAGAGAGGCAAGGCAAATAAAATTACTGCTAACGCTCAGAGATCGGCAGGAGTCCTACTTGCCTAATCTTACCGGTGGGAGCAAGCGGCTGTTGTAATCCAATTATAGCAGCATAAGCAATTTGTTAGACACTCCGCATAATGTAACAATTTCCCAATAAACTCTGACTTGTAATAACGTCGGCAAGAGCCCACATAAATCTGCCCGAATGGTGGGGGCTGGAGTGTTCGGCTGGGGGCTTGTAATTTGTGCCATCAGCACGTTTTGTGGAGTGTGGTGTGGTGCAGTCTTTCAGTGCAGGAATTTTAAGAGGAAAAGCGTGGCATGCCCCTCCAAGAGAAAACCATTAGCAAGGGTCAAAAGAGATACCAAACAAAGCTATGAGGTGGCTTTTCTAGGAGGGAGTAAAAATCAACTCCCAAACGCAAGGCGCTAGCTGATGAAGATTTAAAAATATTAAAAAGCAGTAATGAAAATTGTAGCATTTTAAATTACAGCAGAAGGAGGAGGGGAAACTAGAATTACATCTGGTTTGGAGGGGGAGGGAGGAGAATATCCTTCCTTATATTTAAGCCGTTTAAATATTAAAAAAGAAACTCAAGTATTGAAAGGGATGCTCTGTGCTTACTAGACAGAGAAGCCACATGTCCTGTCCCAAGCAATTCATAATCTACAAAGGGAAAAATTAGACCTTTTCTGGTATCCAGTTACTCTCTCGTCTTTCTTGCAGCTCCTAGCTGGCTTCATGCATATTGGCACAGCATCTTGATGATGTGTCTGAGAGATAAAACGTAGGTCTAGAACCATTCACTTTGAGCGTACCCCAGTGAATTTAACTTTTTTGGCACAATGATGAATGTCCCCTCTGGTTCATGCAGATCTACACAAAGAACTAATCTAATTTAGATATTATTTAAAAGTAAAATCAGTCTGCACTCTGGCTGTCACTCTTAGAGCACATTGCGAGTTACAGCATTGTAGACACCAGTTTAAGGTTTATGTTTAGCAAGATTTAAGGTATCATATTTCTGTTAATCCCTCTATTTAGCATTTCCCTTTGCTGAGATGCAGATAGGCAGCAGGCAGAATAAAGTAGGTCCCTTTATATACAGCATAGGGACAGTCAGAGGTCCAGGATTTTCAATGTAGTTCTTAACACTGCTGCGGTGTAAAAATGCCTGACTTCATGCCGCAAACAATACTTCATTCATTTCTTAGCTCTGGGGTCTTGTGAGACTTCAGTGTGGATTGACATTTCTGCTCTCGTTTCTCAAGTTGTGGCAGCATAATGCCTCTATGTGGGGGGAAAAATAGTTCCCACCCATACAAAACAGTTACCCTTATCATTTGGAGCTCCTGCTCTCAGTCTCTGTGTTTTGATGCTGTGCTATGCCAGTTCTTTGGCTTAGCAAATAAAACCAAATAAAAAACAAAACCCCAAACCTAAACTGTCAGCCTTGTACATACAGCTCATACAATTACACCTGCACCATGTTTGTCTTTATGATGGTACCATATTTTGTGTGATTTTGGAGTGTGTTTACATATTTACCTGTCATACTAGTCCTGAGATGATTTTTATTTAAACTGTAAAATAGTAGCTGAGACATGCAGGCAAGCTGCCATGAGGATAATGCTGCATATTTTGCCCTTCATTCTGTGGAAGTCAAGCTTCCATTGTTCTTAATCTTTGTTGTCTGCCAGCGTCTCAAGATAACAGGCTGAGACAGTGAGCGTTTCCAAAAGTATCCTAATACATATTTTCTTGCAACATAAATACACCTAAAGAAGTGTATTTAAAGAGGACAGGTATTATTTTAGTTTACCGAAGCTGAATCAATAAACTGCAGTGCTTCTAATAAAGCCACTCAGTGTCTGGGTTTAACTAATGGCTGATTTTCACGGCTTTGACAGTGAGCTGTGTGCGTTATTTTCTCCTGATATTGTAAAAATAATGAGAGCAAATTAGAACAATCAGTTTACCCCGATAGCTGCTGATTGGAGGTGATGGGCAATATGGCAGCGGGTAATCCATCTTCGGGCTCCTGTCACATTAACTTCAGCAGTGTGGAAAAGATCAGGCGGAGCGAGCGGGAATCCTGCCCAATCAGAAAGCCGAAATTAATGAGAAGAGCATTGTTCTGTGATCAACCTTTTAATTAGCAAGAGTGGAGATGGAGGGAGTGATGAAGCTGGCAGCACAGCTGCACAGTACTGGGCATGTTTTCGGTGAGGGGGAGGAAAAACATGGGTTTTAAATTACCCCTTCTGTGCTCCCTGTACACCGGCAGTGTGTCTTCATTCTAAACCCTTTAAAAGATCTTAATAAACAGCCACATCCAGGTTAATATTGCAAACGTGGCTGTTACTAATGAGTAGTTTCAAAGTAGGTCGTTTCGAGGGTCATTTAGGAAAATGTTGATCACTGTTTACAAAAATAAGAGAGAGAGACAGGGTTTGGTGTTAAAGTTTCACTGCATCAAGGAAAGAAGAGGAGGGAGATGGATAAAATTAGAGTAAGGGACTGCCTTTTTTAATACTCCTCTCCTTATTTAGTATATGTTTGAAATAAGATTCCTCGGCGTATATTTGTAACAAGACTCCTCAGTTAAAAATACTATGTGTGCCATGTGGCTTTCAGCAGCAAAAAAAGAGGAGAGATCAAATACTGCATTGATTTCCTAATGCTCCTTTTTGTGTTATTTTTCTGTGGATGGGGGGGTTTTTGCCCTGGTATTTTTCAGTTTATTCACTTACCAACAGGAAATTATAATTTGAAAGATTTGGCTGCTGTAATTGCTAAGGTTGACTTGATTTTTTTTTCCTAATGATTTGAGAAAATCACAGTCTTCTCAAGTACATTCTAAAAACAGACACTGGAATTAATGACTGTCAGATCTGAATACCAGTCTTCGGAAAATCTTTATTTTTGTAAAGGGGAAAAAAAATGTAGGGGGAAAAGTGATATTAGGGAGCAATTTCTGGGAACAAAAATAAGTATTATGAAATAATATTAATGTTTGCAGTGGGAACCCAGCTACTTCCGATTACCACAGTTCCTGTTCTTACTTCTTTGCTCTCTGCATTGTCTTTTTTCAGGCAATTCTCTTCTCCTTCCCCATAATTCCCAAAGAAGTTGTCATGGTAGAAGAGTGAAGCTCTGTCACTCTGTGCACAGTGTCCTTTCTTTTGGTTTTCCAATTGGTACACAGGCTCCTTCACTTTCTGATACTGAAAAGCAAGTGAAATCTTGTCAGTTTGCAAGAGAAGGCAAAAATCAGCACTCTGCATCCAGCAAACTGTACAGGCTGTTTGTGTGAGTTGTAAGCTCATACCCACTGTCAACTTTGCATTGCTTGCTTTAGGTAGGTGGCAGTAAACAGGTGTGCTAGAAAGGAAAGCTGCTGTGGATGAGGTTGGTTCCTTTGGGGTTTAGTTCTAGGCAGATCTCACCATCTTTGTTTCTTACAGAGGAAAATATTAGACAACCTTTACAGGCAGAACTGCAAGCCCCACTCATAATTATATTAGAAATACAAACTGGCTTAGATAGTACAAAAGGTCTGTGATTTAGAAAGCTAACCTCTTTCAGGCTATAAAAAGCTATGTAGATATCATCTAACTCATCCAAAGCCCCTGATTTTTAAAGAGGAATGAGGGGGAAAGAGGATACATCATTCCTACAAAATACGAAAGTTCAAAATACTACAGTAAGCAATTTCAATTTTTTATAACTTTGCCACTATTTAACCCTTCAAAGTAAAATTTTGTTTTGGCCTCAGTCTGATTGCCCTCCACTCCCTGCAGCCTGAGGCAGGAATAAAAGTTGGTATGTGGGAGGAACAGTATTCACTTAGCAAACAGCTGTTCAATATTTTATTTTATTCGTATTCCTTGTTCTGTGCCCCAGGCTGTATTTATTGCATGCCTTTCAAGTTCTGGTCAGAATATGGAAATACAGACTTCCTCCTGGGGGTTTCACCTGCAGTTTGAATGCTTCACAAACGTTAATTAATCTTTCCAGTGTTTCTTGGGGCAAGCATCCCTTTTTTGCAGAGAAGTTCAAAAGTTACTTTAACAACTGAAATCTAAGGAGGAAGTAGTTTATTTATAGTAAGCAACGAGGCCTCGCAGGAGGAATATCAGATTAGGAATTATGAATGTAGATTTTGAGATATCTTTTGTTTTTGTCATATTCTGTTTTTTCATGTCAGTTCTTTGATCTGTAAAAGGATAATGCTGCTTCACATTTCCTCATTAGACATTTGGGAATCTGGAAACATGGTGTCAGCTGAAACATGTTATGTACTTAAGCAGTATTTTTGTTTATATACACCTAATGTTGGCTTGGGCTCTGTTGCTGTGGCATCTCTCTCCCCAGGTCCATCTACATTTTCCAAAAGCTGTATTAGACATACATCTTAGGAAAGATGCACTTGCCAATGGCTGCAGTCAAATTGCAGTCAAATACAATCCTTATGGGAGGCAAGAGGAAAAGTGTAAGAAAAAGTGGACACTTATTAAGCCAAACATTCTTCGTGGTGTTGTATAAAACATTGAAAGCTCTCAAAGCCTTTCGTTCTACTTTAATAAAACTCAAGACCCAGTAAATCATTTCACAGCTGCTTAAATCCGTTTGTCAGCTCCCAAAGACATTCCCTTGTGGGTGGAAACGAGGTGGTAAATTCTTGCCCAAAAGTAATCATACTGCAGGAGAATGACTGGAAAGATGCAATGTGTTGCAGAATCCAGTTTAAGTATGGAGCTACTACCGTGACTCTGTAATGGGATGTCCCAACATGGGGTATAATATCATAAATAGTGTAAATATGCCACTTGTGAATTAATAGGCAGCCTTGGGATTGTAAATCTTTACATATATGTTAAAATGAACATAGAGCTAATCTTAATTTTTTTTTTAACCTAATACAGTAATTTCAGTCTAGCTCCTGGTTGGATTTTGCAACTCGATGTTTTTATCAGTGCTAGAATTTCTGGGTTATGGGTTGGCTCTTTTTTTTATCCCATTTTCAATTAATTTAATTTAAAACATTTCAGATATCTTTCCCATTCCATTGCCTATATTCTGCATTTTCTCTGTGCAGATTTCCTGCCTCTCTGTTTTCACCCCAACTCATGGTTCTCCCTGTTTTGGGGCCTTCATTTTGAGAGCTACTTTGAGACTGGAGGACAGCACGCTGGGGGAAAGGTCATCCTCTGAGGTGTTTTTCTTCACCTTTTTTTATCTGATCTCCTGGAAGTTTTTCTCTGCCATCTTTTAGCATCAGGAGAGCTGTGTGTAGAGTGTTTCTACTTAGTGCCTTCTTCCTGAGGCTCGGTCAGCCTAGGGAACTCGGGTATAACTCTGCAACACCCTACGAGGCAGCTGCATAGTATCTCAGGAGAAAAGGGACGTCTTACCCACACTCCGATGGGAACCTGTAGAGAGCCAGGAATAAAAGTTGTCCTGTAGCTCTACTGACAGTGTAATCATCTGCTTTACGTAGGTACATGCTCACTTTCTGGACTCCCACCAGTTTTAATCACAAGTTCAATAACCATCACCTCTTCATCAAAATCCCTTTGAAATGCTTCTTGTATGAATGTAGCTTTCTGAACTTCAGGACTGACATGAAAGGGAACCCCATAGAGCAGTATATCTACTTCTGTATTGCTAGTGATGACCTGAGGCTGCCACAAAGGCTTTGATGCACAGCCGGGTTCGCAGACAATGTTGTGTGTGCTCTGAGGAGGTTACAGCTGTGCTGGGTGTGATCTAAAGAGATTCTTACCCAGCTAAGAGTCCTCTCTGGAAAGTGGTAGCTTTCATCTTTGAGGAAGCTACCCAGAATCCCTGTACAAACTGCTGCGGGACATGCTGCTGCAGGGCATGGTGTATAGACAAGCCAACCTAGATAAAGAAAATAGTTAAGTAACTAGAACCTATACAGAAAGAAATTTTCCCACAACCCTTCCCTCTCTTTTACCCTACTCTGTAGCTTTCAAAGAGCCCCCAGTAAACACATTTCTAGAGACAAGCTCTCAAGGAATGAAGCACACACCAGGCTGTGTTTAAGTAACAGAAGTTCCCAGTGGTCCTGAGCAGAGTGTTGGACTTGGTGGATCCTATACCTGTGCCCTTCCTAGAATGTATATGCATTGTCCAGCACACTAAAAGCCTTCCTGAATACTGTTGGTGAAGCCAAAACCAATCCTCTTTGCATTACGTGTTAGAAAGTTCTTGTCTCTAGGCTAACTATCTGTATTTTACTCAATCCAAGTATACATTTCTTTCTTTTCTCTGTGAGGGCTAGCAAACTGTCTGCTAGCTGTTGAAAGAACACCAGCGACATTTTCTTTACAATTTCTCTCACTCTTTTTTTATTTTCTAAACAAAACTTTGTTAAACTGGGCTGTAATTTGCAGACTCAATTTAACTTGATTTTTGTGTGTTTGAAAAGTAATAGCAAATCTCATACATCTAAAAGTTTTTTAAGTTTTTTCTAGATGTATAATCAGTATTACTCTTCTCCAGAAATCCTTCTCTTCTTAATGCAGTAGTATTTATTATAGGTGAAACACTTTAAAGGGTGGAACATTCAGAGCTTACACTTTAAAGTTTGGAACATTCAGAGCTTTCACTTAAATTAACTGCCCCCTTCTCATATGCGCACTATGAGTCAACATGTGATATGTAGTAATTTTGTTTCTTGGATAATGAAACATGGTATCTGATCTGTAAAATGTAAGTACATTAAACTTCTTTTGTTAATAATATTAAACCACAAGGAGAACGTTTATTTAAAAACAAATAATTTTGTAAGTTCACCTATTAAGGGCTTAATGCTAAACAGTTACTTATAAACTGTTACAGAATGTAATTTGTCTTTAAAGAGATTGTAAAACCTTAGCTGTACTAATGAAATTAATACATACATTGAAGTACTAGTTCCTACAATATATCTTGTAGTTCCCATGAAGGTGGGGTAAGAGAAATGTGAATTTATACATTGCATAGATAAGTTATCAGTTGGAAAATGGGAGCAGTACTGTTGAGTTGGCAGTCTCATATCCTACAATAATGTTTAATAGAATAAAACAGTTCTCATTAGAGAACTTGATGTCTTGCCCTCAATTTACTTCCAAATACGTAATTACCTTTATTTCTGAGCATTTATCACCATAGTAACCTCTTTGGATCAAGTGCTGACATGTAGAATCCCTTCTAATATGAAAAACCAGATCAACAGGCTTCAAATCCTGTCCTCGGGTGGAAACACATTTTCCTTCAGAGTTTTCTGATACTGAGCTAAAAATCTCTTCATCTTATGTGGGACCTCAAGTGACTCAAATTGTCTGGGGGTGAGACACTTGCCTCCATCTTCTTTCTCTCAAACTAAATTACTGTTGACTGGCAGGACAGATATTGATCCTGATGGTCATAAGAGTTGGAGTGATACCAGGCTCCAGCTGGCACCTGTCTGACTTTTCCCTGTTTGCGGTCCCAAGAATGGCAGATAGATACCCATTGCAATCTGTACTCAGATGACTGGTCAGTTAAAGGCACAAGACAGCAACCATGTTGAAATCAGCCATGTAACTTTTCTTCTAATTGTGAAAACAGTAGACAGTTGTCCCTGGAGACAATAAAGTTCATCGTTAAAACAGCTTGCTGCCCAGCAGATCACAGCCTGATCTTCCCAGTCAGTGGTAAATGACTTGAAGGTAACTCCTCCAGCAAAAAGTGCAGGGACTCTAAGGTCATTTGTGTTACTCACATCTGGATCATATCTTCTTCTAACATCAAAACATCACATAAATGAAGAGCTTAAAGGTTTGCCACAGATGCTATGGGGGTTTACCTGGAGACAGTGAAGGTATGAAAAGAGATATTCTCTATTCCCGTGTAATACATTTATTATTGGAGACCACGAGGCATATCCTGTGAAACCAGCTACAGACATAATGAATATGGCCTCAGGGCAGTCTGAAGTTACCTGTGAGTCTCCTGGAGGTGAGACCAATGGATAAAACCACACCAGAATAAATAGTGTTCCTGTGTGTCATGTGCAACTTGGCTCTTTAGCACATAGTAGAAAGGTGTAGGTTGTACATTTCATAAATCTCAGGTATGCTCAAGCTCAGTGGGAACATACCAGACTGAAAATTGACGGCTCTTCCAGTCATTCATGAGAGAGGAATGAAGCTCCGCATTTATATATTTAACAGAGTGAAGTTCACAGTCCCATCAATGTTCTCTACTCATTGAAAGTCAGTTTGCTCAGTTACCATCAACAAGTTTACATCTGTGCCTTCTAAAGTATACTCTGAGCTATAAGGGGTTGAATGTCCTCTTGCAGAACAAGACATTTTCCTGTTTGTTATACAAGAAAGGCTGGAAGGAGGATCCAGGGAACCACAGGCCGGTCAGTCTGACCTTTGTGCCAGGGAAGGTCATGGTGCAGATTGTCTTGAGTGCCATCATGGGTGACACGTACAGGACAACCAAGTGATCAGGCCTGGTCAGCATGGGTTTATGAAAGGCAAGTCTTGCTTGACCAACATGATCTTCTGTGATGAGGGAAAGGCTGTGGGTGTGTCTACATAGACTTTAGTAAAGCCTATGACACCACTGCCCACAGCATGCTCCTGGAGAAACTGGCTATGCCCAAAGAGTGGCTGGTGAATGGAATTGAATTCAGCTGGTGGCCAGCTACTGGTGGTGTTCCCCAGGGCTCAATATTGGGACCAGTTCTGTTTAGTATCTTTATTGATGATCTGGATGAGGGAATGGAGCACACCCTCAGTAAGTTCACGGACAACACTAACTTGGGTGGGAGTGTTGATCTGCTGGAAGGTAGGAAGGCTCTGCAGAGGGGTGGGGACAGGCGGGATTGATGGGCCGAGGCCAATTGTATGAGGTTCAATAAAGTGAAGTGCCAGGTCCTGCACTTGGGTCACAGCAACCCCCTGCAGTGCCACAGGCTGGGGGAAAAGTGGCTGGAAAGTGGCCCAACAGAAAAGGATGTGGGGGTTCTGGTTGACACTGGCTGAACATGAGCCAGTGTGTGCCCAGGTGGGCAAGGAGGCCAATGGCATCCTGGCTTGTATTAGAAATAGTTAAACCAACAGGACCAGGGCAGTGATTGTCCCCGTGTACCTGGCACTGGTGAGGCTGCACTTCACATCCCATGTTCATTTTCGGGCCCCTCCCTACAAGAAGGACATTGAGTTGCTGGAGCGACTCCAGAGAAGGGCAGCAAAGCTGGTGAAGGATCTGGAGCACAAGTCATATGAGGAGTATCTGAGGGAGCTGGGGGTGTTTAGCCAGGAGGGAGGTTCAAGGGGAGACTTTATTGCTCTCTACAACTGCCCGAAAGGAGGTTGTAGCGAGGTGGGTGTCAGCCTCTTCTCCCAAGTAACAAGCGATAGGACAAGAGGAAGTAGCATCAAGTTGTGCCAGGGAAGGTTTACATTGGTTATTAGGAGAATTTCTTTCACCAAAAGGGTTATGGAGCATTGGAACAGGCTGCCCAGGAAAGTTGAGTAACAGACCTGGGAGGTATTTAAAAGGTGTGTACGTGTGGCATTTAGGGACATGGTTTAGTGGTGGACTTGGCAATGTTAGGTTAACAGTTGGACTGGATGATCTTGGAGGGCTTTTCTAATCTTAATGATTCTACCTTCTGGGACTTCACAGATTCCTCAGAGGTTCCAATCTCTTGTCTTGCAGATACTATTTTGTCCCTTTAGTGAGCTTATGGATTTTCATCTTACAACTAGTTAGAGGCTGAACTGCAGTCTTTTTTCCACTCTATTTCCATTAGAGGATGTTTCCAGAACCCATTTATTCTAATGACTGGAAATCTTCTCCCGAGCTTCCAAGCTAGTTTATTCATAGAGAGATTATACCACTGGTTCTTTGTCTTGTCTATTCCTTTTGTTTTAGTAGTTCTTGTTCCCTTTTTGATGTTTATCCCCATATATTTTTAGAGAGCTGTCGTATCCTCTTTGTTTTATTAGGACAAATTAAATGGTCCTTGAGGAGTGGCATAATTTAAGAAATGGAAGAAAAACTATGAAGATGTTTGAGCATTTGTGGTTGAGGAGTTTGTTTTCTAGGAGGAATTTATTAGTTTACTTTTCTGATCACTCTCTCAGACAGAAATTGTCAAATTATTGCCCTAAACTGTACTTCAGCTACTGACAGTCTTACATACATGTAAAGGTCTAATTCTTCTGGCTGATGCAAAGCTTATGGTTTAATTGTTATTTATAGCAGTGACACAACCTGCATTTTTCTGAAGAGAAGAGGGAGCTTGGGCAAATCACTGCATCCTCCAACTTGTTATTGTCAGGTATCATGGTCCCTTAGTTCTCCTGGAACATTGTTCTGCCCTTTGCAGTATTCAGCAATACTACTGCTTGACTGGAATTGGAATCACCAGTAGTCACTGCCACTAATTGGCAGATTTTAGAATTTATAGTTTTCTCGGAGAGAACCTGGAATGGGAAATAACTCATGTTGTGCAGTAAAAGCAACTGTTCCATATTTTCCTTCATGTATATTTAACACAATCTGTAATTTACAAAAATAGATTTGAATTAGTCTGCCTGTGGAAGCTCATACCTAAGATAACTTCAGCAAGGCAGGCAGACAGTCCCTTGTTGCTTGTAACCGATGGCTTAGTTAAGGCTGCAGCTTGGTGGGAGACAACAGTACTCACTGTATATGTTGCTGAGCCTTACTGTTGAGGAAAATTAAAAATGAGCAACCAAGTAGTTTCTCTCACAGTCCTGAAAGTAGTATTCAAAGTAGCTGCAATTACTTATTTTACTATAATAGTGAATCTTGACAGGCCAGTAGTCCTTATCTGTTCAACTCAGGTAGCCAGGCTGTTTGGGTCCTATGTCCAACAGGCAAACTTACCTTCATGGTGCCCTGAATTTGTAAAATATGATAGGTCTGTCCTATACATGTGTGCACAGGTTCTGATTTAACTGTATTCTCATAGCCTTAAAGTGTGAGAAACTCCTGTTGCTTCTCAGCACAAAATGAAACCCTTATAACAATGACGACAAACTGAGAATTTAGTTAAAATACATGATGATTAAAATATTTCAACGTTGTTTTTTCTGACCCCACTTCTATCACGTTAAAGAATAGCTTTTGTGTTTAGACTAACATTCATTTAGAAGAAAATAAAAGTGAAAAACACTTAACAACTATACTGCAAAAAATTAGATTGTTAATTAACTAAGACTTGTAATTTCTCAGCAAAGAAAACACTGACAAGTAAACCTTCCTTATAGGCCTTTGATTGTAGGTAATAAAAATGTTGCTTAATTAATGCCGATTATGTGCATTTGTTGTTTTCTTTCAAGTCACTGGATTTTACAAAATTGTGTGAACTACAGAGCTGAATCAGGTTGTTCTCCTGCCATGTTAATTTAGATCTGTCAGCCCTGCTCTGGGTCATAATTTGTAATCCCAGGCAGTTCTGAGGTGGATTGTAATGGGAGTATTTCAAGATTTGATTTAGAAGATTACAGATGATTAGTCTTCACAATCAATTAATTTGTTGTTTGAGACCTGAGTTTTGAGACTGGTTCAGGTCACAAGTGAAGATAAGTTTGGAATTTAATGATTTGTGGAGAGAATCAGATGAAGTTCTTAAAAACACATGCATCATAACAATATTGACAGTTTTTGAAAAATTTTGAATAGTTGAAGTGAAGATTGGATGTCCGAACAGGTCCCTTGAATACTGCATGTTCTCAAATTGTCAAGCCAGAGAGCAGTTATATCTACAGTACTCTTGAAGAACCTGGTATTTGGTTGCTGCAACGAATGATACAATAGCAAAGGCTTGTGAATCCTGGAGTTGGAAAGTCTTATAAAAAATTCTCTATACAGCATCTTTTATAAATAGTTTCAGATTTTGCTTATGATAAATGAAATGCATCAACATCAGATAACTATAAGTTGGCTTCAGTCAAAATCTGAATCACTTTTCTTTCCAAAAGCCTGGCAAGTATATGTGAGCTTTGACAATGAGTTTGGAAACACTTAGGTTGGAAAAGACCTCAGGAGGTTCAGACTTCTGCTCAGAGCAGGGTCAGTATTGAATTCATTAGTTCCAGTTAAGCTCCACTGCTAGATACCTGCTTTGCCCAAGTTTTACATATACAGAACATCTACCTTACAATTTTAGGTCTCCCGATACACCCAGAAACTAAGCCACCACTTAGAGTATGTAATGCTTTGCATGAGAAAGGCTACATTTGGCCCTAGCTGCTGCCTGCCTTTCTCTCCTAAGATAACACCGAGGACCTCGGTTACACGGTTTGGAAGTTACAAAGACACAAAAACCAGGGCTGCAAGCTGTTTCCCTAAAAGAAGATGGGAGATATACTGCTTCTAATATACAAAAGTGATCAGAGATCTCAAAAGTTTTTTGGGCATGTAGTGGGGGAGAGAACTGCTGGTGATGTCTTACTGCGGTTTGGTCAGCACAACTTTTTACCTGTCTCTCATTTGGATCCAAGCCACAGCTATGTGGAGGTGTGGGGAGAACAGGTGGCCTGCAGTGTCAGCCTGAGAGGCACGCAGCTGAAGGCTGCCAGCATCACTAACAAATCTGCAACTGCAGAGGTCTTGCTTTCACTTCAGATGTCCTTTCATTGCTGCTGGACAGGTCAGATACCGGACTGTAATCCTCTTGCAACACATGCGAGAGATGTGGAGAGAGGGAAGTTGTTGCCAGCACTTTTCTCCACGTCCTCTTAAGGGGATAAGAGGAACAGCCTTGGATGCCATCTATATGGCAGGAGGAGGGTCTGTGTGTCAGGATTTGGGTGCAGCAGCAGGACTGTGTACAGAGTTCGGGCCCAAAATGGCAAGGACAGCTGTCAGATGGGACTGAGGGACATCGGCGAGCGATGTTGGGAAGTTTTGGTCAGGTGCTTCTGTCATCTACTCGGGTCTGGTTACTTCTAGTCTTTCTTACTGGACTTGTCAGAGCCATAAAACGTAGCTGCGGATAGCCTAGCACATCCTATTGTATTTCCTCATCTCTGTCACATGCTAATATTAAAATCACAAACTTCTAAAGTCAGGCAATGTTCAGAAGTCCCCTGGTGGTTACACGTCAAAATTGCTGTGATGAGTAAAGGAACTTGAATAAAGCACACCCTCCCTAGAGTGCTTATCTTCGGGAGGGAGTGAGTTACTGACATGTCTTATAGATTTTGGAGTGATATCTGGGTCCTGTGTCTCAGTGTGAGAAGACTTCAGGTGAAATTTTTTCTTAACACACTCAACTTTTGATTCAGCTTTGGAAAGCTGTGGAAACACTTAGTACAGCTGTATTTTTTCTAATTGGCAAAGTCAAGACCATGCCTTTACTAACAAGTGTGTTTTGTTTTGGTTTTAAGTGACAGATTTGTTTGCTGGCGCTTGAGGTGAAGTTTGCACTTAATGTGGTGTGGTGTCACCTTGTGACATTGCCCTACTCTGCACTTTGGTGCAGAGGCCTCCAAAGCCATTCCCAGCATTAAGCAGTGCTTTGTCTCTGTGTGAAGTGTGTTAGGATACATCTATTTAACTGATAGGCTTGTGAAATGGAGTGACTTGCCTATGGCAGCACAGGAAGGCAGAGAGTTAGGAGTAAAACTCGAAAGACTTGGCTCTCATCTTCCTTTCTCATTTTTGCATTGTACTTCCAGCTTTCAGTTTATCAAGAATTAATAAGTAATAACCTATGATTAAAAAGGGCTGACACTTTTTCTGGCATGAGATGTTTCTCTGTCTTCAGTGTTGTGCAGAACTCAGCAGAGTTACACCTTTTCAGTTCTACTTAAACAGCGTTACTCAATATTTAATGCTGAAATAGAAACACGTAATTCACAACTGCAGTCAGATGTGTTAGGATGTTTGTCAGCTGAAAGGCGGGGGTGAAGTAGCAAGACTTCTTTACACCATGAAAATAGAAAATTTTCAACAACTTTTTCATTTAATTTCTTGCTACATCTCACATTGTACACACAGCTGACATGATAATGCTTCAGCTTGTCCTAAATTACATTTTAAAATAGAGATCAGTTAATTATAGCAATCTGAGTATTTTTAGTCGGTTATACAGGGAATTTCTCATGACACTTGTTTCTCTTGAATTTCAGATAAACTAGTGGATGTGTTCTTAATTCCTCATGTGACTACAAAAAGTAAATCAAATAAAAATTACTAACAACAGCACTCAAGACTGCTTTGGGTGAGGTCAGATAGTCACAGCTTAGCATCTATGGCTCTTCTGTTTGGAGAGTGCTAGAGGGAGCTCTAACCCCTCGATCGGAGAAACAGGCTGTGGATGGTGCATCTGAGCGTTTGGTCTGTGGTAGGAAGAGTTGACTTCTCTTGACGTTTAATTTTGTTTTGTTGCAGAAGGTTACATATGGTTTTTCCAGGTGTGATCCCAAATTACTCTTACTAGATGAGAAGATGCAAGTAATGTGTTTGCAAGTATACTATTATTAGATTTAATACAGGCTGTTGTGAGCTACCTGAAAATACAGAAAACAAGTGAGAAGTATCACAGAGGTGTTCAACAAGTAGCATGCAATGGTAAAGTCTAATAGTCCTTTCCTTTCACGAAGGAGGACAATTCTGAAGACGTAATGATTTTTGAAAGAGAATACATTTAAAACTGTTGGAAGGAGAAGCTACTTTACTCACCATATAATTGGTTCTTAGATGTTTAGCCAATTATTATAGTGGAAGTTATAGAAAGGGTTGGTGTTTATTAGATAAATTTACAATGAGATGCATGAGTGCATGAGGATGGGAGAAATTTCTCATATCATGTCCTCCACACTGATTACATTATTTATATGATGGAAAAGTAACTCTCAGAAATGGGATGAAAAGAAGAAAAGAAAACTTGGCTTGTATTTGTAGAAAGGGAAATGTGGGTAAGTTGATACTATTTGCACTGTTTATTAATAAACTCATTAAAAGGAATAGCAGAATCATGCCTTTGAGTGAAATAACAATATTTGGAAAATTCAGCATGTTGAAGGAATCAGTCCTGTTTTGCCACAATTTACTGAGAGTTTTATATTGCTTATATGCTATATTCAAACAATTCCACTTTTATTGAGTCTACTATAGAAAGAGGAATGCTGGAAAGCTCCCTCCCTTATGTAGTTTGAGGGATTTTTTCGAAAGATTGTTGGCAGTGTAACACTGAGCCGAGGAGGAATCCCCAGTGTGGTAGTCTGTGACTTGGGCTTCCGAATTGTGTGGTTTGAGTGTCAGCTGATAGGGACAAAGTCTGCTCAGCTGTGAATCTGAATATGCCTTCCTGAAGCACTGTTATGGTTAGAGCTGGTCACTTGTTGCAGAGGATACTGTTTTCTGCCTTACCTCTGTCATGTGCTTTCACATTATCAACAGTGTTTGGCCTATCCCAAAATAATGCACTTTCTGAAGATAGAGAATTCATTAAAGAATTCTTGTACTTTTGGAATCTGTTCCTCAGGTCAAGAATCTCTTGCCAGATACCAATGAAAGAATGGACCAACACAATCTTAAGATATAAAGTCATCGAAAACTTTAGGTAGCATGGACTTCTGGAGGTCTTCAGTCCCCCTGCCTACTCAGAGGAGGATTACCTTCACAACCATTCCATTTTGCTCAGATTCTTGCCCACTCGTATTTTGAAAGTCTTCCTTTTAATGTCCAGAGTTTGCTTGCTATAGCTTGTTCCTGTTGCCCCTTTTCCTGTTCTTACACGCTTTTCTGAAAAAGTTCTGTCTCACTTTCCTCTGTAACCTCCCTTAGGCTAGTAGATAGCCCCCAGTCTTCTCCAGGCCAAACACATCCAACTTCCTTAGCAATCTTAGGGGTCTTCCATGGGAAGCACCCCAGTTTGCCAGCAATGTAACATTTGACTGAAAGGTTGGCAGAACAGCTCATCTTGAGAAGGCAATGCTCATTAGTGAGTGAGGGTTATTGGATAATGTTATAGGGGTTATAGGGGGCTACAGGGGGAACTCTGTCAAAGATTTTGTATGCAGCCCACTGACCAGCTTTGACTTAACACCATACAAGAATATTTAATGGATTTGTCCTATTTCAGGTATCTCTGTAGTGTCTGCTAACAGCAGTAATATTGGTATCAGCCAGTGTGAGCCGATGAAATGTCCTCTTACTAGACCTAGCTGTACTGGTGGAAAAGAATACCACTCAGCCTTCACCTGGCTGCTGCAGGTTGCTGCCCTCCAGGATCTGTCAGCAAAACTGCAAACCTGCTTTCAGTTAAGATGAGATGTTTTAGAGTAGACAGTTTAAATAGCAGGTCTTTGCTAACAAGCTTATTTTGACTGAAATAGGTTAGGGAGTGCTCATGTAGCCAACTCTGCTGGCAGATCCAAGGAGTACATTTGCAATGGGAGCAAGCCACATACGTGAATCTTGAGGTTTTTCGGAATGCTACTGGGTTTTTGTTTGTTGCATCTCTCCAGTATCCCTGGAAATATGTAATTCTCCTGTAGCTGGGAAATGGTGTATGATATCCAGCATATATATTCACAACTTCCAGTTCTGAATCACTCATGTTGCCTTGGCCAGGTAGTTTGATGTGCTTGTGCCCTCTGTTGTTGGTAGCAAAATGCATCTCCAAGGAAAAAACTCATGGAAAGTAATACTGGGTAAACTGTCTTGGAGGGCTTGTATTTCCTGATGACAGAAGCTTTACACAGGCAGAACCAAGTGATTTGAAAATCTCAATAGTGTTATTGAGAGCAGATAACAGGTCTTTTCAGTCATTCTTTCCATCTATTTGTGTGTTGTTCCCAGTGGTACTAGTCTTCACTGTTCAGCCATGTTTTGAATCACTTGAGTCCACTACCTGTTCCTGGCTGCTTTTCTCTCTGAATTAAGGGAGCACTTGAAGCAAGAAGAAAATCAACAGTAAGACCCATAAAGAGTAACTTCAGTCAGGCAGTAGATCATGCTTGAATGTTTTAAAAGCAGAAGCAACTGTTCCAGAAAACTATGAAACTGCTGCTTAGAGCATAGCTTACTTACACCTTTCCCTGCCGTAAATGAGCCCTTTGCTGCTACCAGCCATTACCTGATGATTTTAGTAGACTGGTTCTCCAAGTTATAATGTGCATATTCCTTCCCTCCATTAACAGCAATAACACATAATCGTCCCAGCAGTTCAACTCTGGTGCTGGTAGCCGTTCCGAGGAAGAAGGCATTTTCCTTAGTGGTTTCCACTGGAAGTGATTTGTTGTTACTGGAGGATCTGCTTTGAAATTTGTGTATGATCGTTTCACAGCTAGTAAAAGGTGTGCTCTGAAATCTAGCTCTTTAAGAGTGATGGTGTTTGCCCTCCCCCCCCCCATATGTCTAGATATGCATTTGGTCAGGGATCGTAGTTTGGGAAAATAACATATGCCAGTGCTGTGCTGATGCAAGCAGATTTCTCATCAGTGCTTGTTTTTTGCAAAGACAACGTGGAGATAAGGGAGGAGGAGGAGAGGGACTCCCAATTCACATCCATTGCTGACATCAGAGAAATTTTATTTTGGAGTTTTTTGTCAACACTTAAAATCTAGGTGGGAGACCTATATCAAAGGAAAGTTTACAGTAAGAACTATGAGATTCCAGACAATTAAACTTTATTAGTTTGTCTGAAACATTAAGTATTAGCTTAAAAGAATAGTTTTTTAATCTCCTCTCCCTGTTGCTGTTTACTGTGTAGCAGTGTGGGAGAGCAGCAGTTTCTCCAGCAAGGTATTATTGCTGCTCTTTGAATAGCCCATGTGCAAGTGCCCATAGCTCAGTCCTCTCTCCCCAGTGCCTAGAGAGACTCAGCATGTTACTTCTCTGGTGTCTGCAGCTTTTTCTGGCCCTGAACAAAGCCAGCCATCTCCCCTTTTTCTGTATCTGAGGTAATATCTATCCTTAGCCAGGTACCCTCCAGGCTGACACCATATCATAGGTACTTAGATGGAACCTCTGAAAACTATTGCCCTCCCGGGATTTCAGGAAGTGCAGGAGGTTGGCCTGCTGTGTCCAGCATAATTCCAGTGATCTTTTATCTAGATGTATCCTTTCTCATCAAAGTTTTTCTGCAGTGTGATTAGAAACCAGATGTGGACAAGCAACCTTAAGCCCCAAACAGGCAAAATGGCTAGTTCTTTGGACATTGTTAATTTTAGTATGTGTATTTTGAATTTTCTCTTGGAAATAAACAGTAAAGATGCTGTGGTTTCTTTCATAGTGCTTTCTTTTTGACTCTCAGATGTGATTGATGATCATCTACTTCTGGGTTATGTTCGTTTTGCAATGTTTCAGTGAGCTTTGCAGTGTGGAAAGTAATTCAGTACTGAGTGAGTAAGTCCAAATATGTGCTAAACCCATGGTTAACCTCACAGAGGCTGTTATGTGGGATGAAGGCGGGCAGAAATGGGTAGATTCTAAACTGAGCTTTTAAAATAAAAGTAAATGGAGTGAGTTGTTTAATGACTTAGCATTGTAGCCTTGCTGTCAACTCAAACACTGGAAAAACAGATTCATCCTGCGAAGGAGAAGAATGAGGAGCTGGCTGCCCTACTCATGTCTCTCAGGTGCTACGGCTCATGAGATCCTGCTCTTCATGGTGAGACAACCCCTGACCAGCCCCCAGTTCTCAAAGCAAAGGAGTTCTTTTATAGGAAGCTGCCAATGAGGAGCTGCAAAGAACTTCTTTCCTCTTTGCTTAGTCTTGGCAGTCTGGGAACCAGTTCTGCAGCATTTGGTAATTACAAGCCTAAAAAAAAAGAAGCCAGCCATATAAATTGAACCTGTATCCTCTTAATTATGCTGTTACTGCCTTTAGGCCATGCAAACAACACCCTTCCAACAGGATTCTCAAATAACTAGCTCTGCCCTTTAGCATGGAAGCCTGGCATACATTCTCAGCTCCGTTTCACCATTTTTGTTACATTGCTATATCAGAGTGCTATTGAGTGGTAATTCATCATGGGCAGTAGCAAGCAGTCCCGTGGCCATGCAAGTAACTTTGGAAAAGCCAACCAAGCTGAGGTTCTCTGGCTAAGAGCAGCTTTATGGGCTGCTCTGCAGGCTTTTACGGGCATCAAACCGAATCATCTCGTGGCCGCACTGGTACTTTTTAATCCCTCTGCTTTTCCCACATGCTGCTAACATGCTCCAGAATTCCCGAGCTTTTGTTGCTGGTGAAACTAGTTTCATGTTTGAATGTGTTGTGGGCATTTTTTATGTGGTCCATCTTGAAGAATATTGAGGATATAGAGACAAGTGTGGCTTTGCTTTCATTGTGAAGTTTCTGTCTTCACCCTTGCCCCGGCCCCTGGATGTACATACACCTCCATGGTTCCTTTCTTTGTCATCCCATTGCTTGGGTTTTTTCCCCAGTGTCTTTTATCTTTTGAGTAAAGTTTGAACAGTACGCAGAAAGTTAACTGCCTGGAGTCTTTTAAATATAAGTAACACGCACCCAGTAATAAGCTGTCGGTTGTTTTTTTGCTGCCTGCAAAGAAACATAAACACAGTGCTCATTTCTGGCAGGTTTTTACTGTCAGAGTTTCTCCTATTATATTTATCTTACAATTTGCCAGGGGGTGAAGTTATTAAGTTTTAGCAGCAGCCATCGATCAAGTTCACAAGTTAACACGATAAAGGCTCTGTGCCGCTCCGATCCGGGAAAATGATGATCCTCACTCGGTAATTAACTAAATGAGAAAGTTAAATCTTACTTGAGAGCTGGGAGAGATGAAAGAGAGGTGTTTGTCAGTTTCTCAGTGGAAATTAGAAGCAGTTTTCTGCAATTCCCTAAGCTGCTGCTCTGTCATATTTTACATAAGCACTGGGAAAACGTCTTGTAATTAGTGCTGTCATGGAGGATTTTTTTTGCTGAAGGATGTTGGAATAATTCATTAGATTATCAAGAAAGGCTTGTGTCCTGAAATGATTAGCACAGTGAAATTTAAACCATTAACGATAACAAGTTTAGAGCTTGCTGCAGTGCAGAGGCACCCGGGGTATGTCTGTGCCTATTTCAATCATTTCTTATAATTAAACATTATGTCCTCTTTTTTCCTCCCCTTCACTAAGACCCATCCAAATTCCTTTTAAGGTGGCTCTGTCTAGATCAGTGACTTAACCACAATGGGTGGTGCAAGCAGTTGGAGGTAAAATGCTGCAGTTGCAGAGCAGTAGTGGAGGACATCTCTGTGTGTCAGAGCCTGTAGTCCCAGTGAGTCCCGGAAGGAGGGGAGAAGCACGCTATGGCCTTTCGGTACTGGAACGTGGAAGGGAAGATCCTTCCTTTTGTCTAGGGAGAAATTGAAATTTGCAGTGGTGTCTAATCTCTCGGTCTTTTCAGAGCTTCAGCATAAAGATGTCTTGAAGGTTCAGAAGATCCCAAACCTTTCTGTGGTCATTTAAGCCATTCTTGATATTCTAGGAGACAACTTCTCCTTTTTTTTTTTTTTTAAGGGATGTCTTCTTACCTTAAGAAACATGTAACCTAAATTCATCTACCCTGTGGAAAGTGCCTGAACAAAGTCCTCTTCTATGATTAGAGGATATGATAGGGTTTTTTTAAAAATATATAAAAGTCGTGACCACTCATATGGGTGGGTAAACACTATTGCTATACTACAATCAGAGAACTGTGCTTGTGTCTGTTTTTCTGTGCTTTAGGAGGCTCCTTGGTCCCCTCTACTGAACAAAACCAAAAGTAACCTTTGTTGTCATATATGGGTTACAGCCGAGATATACCATAACTGTTTCATTTTATATGCATAACACTAGATTTTTCCAGTCTTTATGTATCTGTGTTGAAATATTACACCTTCCTATAGTTGCAAGCCATTATTTAGATTAAAGTCCTTTCATATATTAGTCCTCTTCTACTTCACTGGGCATACAAATGTGCTTTGTGTTAAATGTAGCCATTTGGAGAAATGGTCTTGTAATTACGGGCTGCAGTGGAGCATAGTACATAGATCCCTGAGCTAGTACCAACCTGAGGCACTCAATCCCCTGGGTTTCCTGGCACAGCTTATGAGCTCAGGATCACCGTTGTAGGAGGACATCTCTACTGTTCCTGCAGATGAGTCATGGTGTCCAGAGCCAGCTGGGGTACCTCTCAGCCCTCACATACAGGGCTTTGTGAAAAGGGAGTCAGTAAGCTTACTGTTCCAAATTAGTAGTTTGCTCTGCTATATCCAAAATTCCTCCCAGATGATGGACTACCAGTGGTTATTCTTCTTTGCCACATTTGGAAGTGAAGCTTATAAAAATCATGACTGTATATAGTACATTTGGATGGATATTTACCCTAGCAGTATGGATGGCATGTGGAACAGGTTTTTGTTTTTCAGGTGAGGCCTGATTATTGTATCAGGAGAAGCTGTAGACAATTTAATAATACAGATGCTTGATGTCATTGTTTTTGTTGATGCTTTTTTTTTGCTAACAGGCCTTTTTCACTGAACTGCCAGTGGATTTTCAGGAATCTTCAAATTGAAATTCTGGAATTTTTGTTCTCAACTGTAGTTTGAGTGATTTGGGAGCCCTGTCAGTTTATCTGTCTCTACTCTGCAGAACTGGTGTGTTCATGGCATGCCCTGTCCTCTTGGTCCTCTGCTTGCATAGACCACAGGACCTGCTGGGCATACTGTGGCTACCTCTGAGCTTGTCCTCACTCCTTTAGGTGAGAAACCAGAGCAGGCAAGGGTGCAGGTCTCAAGTTGCATTGTAATAATGCATCTAAAGTATCAACCTAAAACATACAGTGTTCCCATGTCCACCAGTTTGGACGTAAACACTGTAACATGTGTTCTTCTTAGCAGAACCACGTTATAAACCTGGAGTTTCACTTCCAGAGCTGTTAAAAGTGTTGGTCAATGGACTCCTTCCGTTACTCATGATTCCTATCAAAGAAACCTGAGTTCGCTTGGGATCCATCTATCTGTACACTCATAAACCATCACTTGTTTTTGCAAGTGTTCCAACTTCTGTTTAATACTCCAAACCAATGTTTTAGAGGTAACTGGGAAGCTGAAGGCTGCTGGGAGAGGGGAGCTCAGAAGGCAAGGAAAGGCCAGAACGTGGTGCCACCCCAGGAAAGGAGCTGCACCTTTGTGGCCTTTGCACATCAGTTGTCTACTCTGCTCAGGCTCAGTGTGTTAGTCAGACTTCACAGTCTCTCAAATTAAAAGGCAGACGTATACGTTTTTAAAAAATGCTTTGTAGAGACACCCTGTGTTGTGAGATGCACAGCAAACAAAATGGGAAATTAAATGAGATCATACTTTTGGGATACAACATTTCCCCACTGTCTTAATCCAGCATTTTTACAGCGATGTCTGTTTTGCCAAAAATGACCAGAATCACTTAACACAGATGTTCAGTGCACTCCACTGGTAATCATTTTTTGCCAGGCTGTTGCCCACTGTGGACTTTGCTAGAAAAAGTCCAGTCTTTCACAAATGGGACTTCATGCCCATAGTCCCTTTAGTGATTTCTCTATATAAAAAGTTGGCCCAAGAGAGAGTTTTTCTTTCCTGCTGCTCTGACTTGCTTGCAGTCAGTGTTGTCCATGTGATAACCAAATGAAAGTGTAACTCATAGTCCTTGTCTTGCATGATCTTACTGAACACAGAAAGCCACAACCACACATTTCCAGGGAGGAGCAGGGATAAAAGTAAAGTTGAAAACATTGGGCTGCAGAATTGAGCACTGATGATGTGATCACAGTGTTCTGTGTTCTCAAAGAAACTTAAGTCAAATCATAATCCAGAAATTGAAAAAAACGCTTGTTAAAAATCACAGCTAATTACTGTCTTTTTCTACCAGATGAGGGTCTGTCCAGCTCTGCTAGAAATGCCGGAAAGACTATTTAGGTGCATTTTCTCTAGGAAATGAAATATATATGGTTGAGTAGATTTTCAAATTATGAGTTTTTTGGTGTTCCAAAGTCAGGATTGCGGTTGGGCTTGAGAGGTGTTGAAGTTCAGGAGTTATTTACTCCCAAGAAATGAGAAATTCCTGCATTCCAAACCCAGTACTGGTAGCTAGATTTTGTGGTCTCTAAATAGCCTGCTACTTTGGCACTTACTGAAAAGAGGCTTTTTTGTTGTTTTTTTCTTTTCCTGTAAAATCAGTTAATCCTTGCATTTCATTTAGTTCATTAGATATCTTTGCAGAGAGATTTAGGGATTCATTTTTCCTTTAAATTTAATGAAATCTCCTGGTGAGGTTGATGCTTGGAATTATCATCATAGAACAGAAACATAGCATCCCTGCATCAGTGTTTTATGTGTTCTGATATCTGCAATTTATTTTTAATTATTTGATAATTAATAAAGAACCTCTAAATTTATTTTGTCAATAAAAATGATGTAATAATATTGACTGTTACTATAATACTGTCTGGTGTTAAACTGTTGCAATGAAAGAGAAAAAATCTCATGTTTTCAGCATTTAATATTTGACCAGTATAGCAAAAATTCATTTCCCAGCAAACAGTTAATCTTACTTGGACAAAAGATATTCTTGCAATGCAAAATGTGCACTTTTCTTCCAGTTAAATCATTTAGAAAGCAGAATTATGTCTTGCTATCAAGTTGTAAATTGAAACGTCAGTGTTTTGTTTTGTCCCTGAAACTCTTCTTTGAGCTGACTCTTTCTGACAAGATATTAACAGTGCTCAGAAAGCTGAAAATATTTTATTCTATGAAAGAAGTATATACCAAATAGCAGGGTGTATTTTTGATGGCTTTACTCTCGAGGTGTAATTCAATTTTTTACTCATCCATTTCACACATTCCCTATGAATTTTAGCAGCAATCCATTCTTTAGGAAAAAAAAAAACAAACCATAGTACAAATACAGTTTTCTGTTGGTGCTTTGAAGTAACTGGTAAATGTAGATTAGGAATCCAAATATGTTTTACTGTCTACATGAGAAATAAAATTGTGTGTATGTTAAACTGCCGCTCGGGGTTTCCCATCTAACCAGAGTCCTTTGTGTGCAGCTCTGGCATGAGCCAGTGCATTGTCCTGCAGGGGCCTCGGCTCGCCATGGCTGTGCTCCAGCTGACAGCACCAAATGGGATACGTGGGCCCGGCCAGCTTTGTGTATCAGAGTGCTTTTTTCCTTCTGTTGTCTTCCCCCTGAAATACTGTAAAACTGCTTGAGTTTCTTTTCATATATGTGATTTGGGTTGTTTCTCTCCTCCCTGTTTACAGACAAAACTTGCCAATGGCACTTCCAGTATGATTGTGCCCAAGCAAAGAAAATTGTCTGCAAGCTATGAGAAGGAGAAGGAACTCTGCGTCAAGTATTTTGAACAGTGGTCCGAGTCTGACCAGGTGGAGTTTGTGGAGCATCTCATCTCCCAGATGTGTCACTACCAGCATGGACATATAAACTCATACCTCAAACCCATGTTGCAGCGGGACTTCATCACTGCACTGCCAGGTATTTCTGCAGGCACAGGGAACTTGCTCTTTGTCTTTCAAAAAACTATTCCACTCTGGCCTACCCTGCTGGAGAGGTCTCCACTAGGGTCAGTTTGCAAAATAGATGATAACTTTTGAATTAAAGGCTCTATACCAGTATGAAATTTAGTAATATTTTAATTTGTATTCCTGCTGTCTCTCAAGGCACAGTCCACCCTGGTTTGGCTAGAAGCAAGGGATAGCTCATCTACGTATCGTAACAATAGTTATCACAAGCCACAGGGCAGGTAGTTGTACTCATAATGCCCATAACGATGCATGAATAACGAAAATTTTTAAAATTAAAACTACTACTCTTCCTGGTTGCTCAACTAAGGTTTTCCCCATTCATATTTAGATTTTTTTTTGTCTCTCTTTCCTTGTAAAATAATTTCCTGAATCCATTGCTTTGATTATGAGTTTATTGCTAATAGAAAATGAAGGGCATAAGATCAAAAGATGGAAATGTTCTATTTTTTACATCTTTGTCGTGCTTTCCATTGAAAATATTATCCCAGCTGTTCTCATATGTGGCATTGGGCATATCTCACAGAATGCACACATAAAGCAGTGTACATGCAGTTTTATATTGGCCCCATCTTACAGATGGGAAAACTGAGGCGGTGGGAGATCAAATATATACAGCGGTAGAGTTTCAGAACCAGACAGAAATTCCTGGCTCTTTGGCTGCTTTTTTTCAAACTATTAGATCATACCTCTCTAGATGGATAAATAGATAGATAGGTAATAGATTAGCATTGCCATGCCATAGGTCCTCAGCAGGATGGACCTGAGCAAGAAGTGCTACAAGTGTTGTCTCTAGATAGCTAATTGAAGAGAGGATTTTCTTGCCAAGAACTTCTTCTGTGAATACCTTCGGAGAAGTGCTGAACTGTTGGCAATTTGTTCAATCCAGTCATTGATTATTCTTCAGAAGGCAGTTCTCAACGTGAAATTTAAATTTTAGGGTTAAAAGATGGAAAAAACTGTGTTTAACTGAGAATTGTACAAAGCATAAAGGCACTTGCAAGAGTTTTGCCATCAAGTTAAATAGGTAGACTCATTGGATTTTAAGCTCATTGTGCCCAGTAATCAAATGGCTGTTGTAGCATTAAAAAAAAAATCTTAGTTATGCTAAGTACCTGCTTTATGTTAGTTTTTAGTAGTCCAATGGCGATAATCTCATGTACTTAGAGCAGCATTATAACTTGTGGAGCTGTTCTTTTTCAGAAAAATAGAAAGTGTTTTGAAAGTGCATTGGTTTCCCCACTTTTAAAGCGGAAGTATACATATAATCACATACACAATTTTTCCAGGACTTTCTTAATGAAACTCCGTAAAAGCAAGCTGACACATCTCATTGCACTTGCTTTATTTCTACCTACAGGCTTTTTTCTGAAAATTTTGGGCAAATGTTATAAATATTTCCAGAGACATTCAAAATTTACTGTCCATATGTACCATATTTGTTAGTGGTCTATTCACAGTTACCCAGAAAGCAGCTAATTTTACTATATCAGAATGTAGAATAAATAGGAATCAGGCAGCTAATTTGTGAGTATTTTAATAGTTGTGGGAAGTGTGTGTGTAAATAATGTATGTACATCAATATGCATATTTGCAAATGCTAATGTCCTAGTGAATATAGCTGTAAGGGAGAAAATTAACGGCTAGGAATTACACTGGCACAGATTCTGCAGTCTGAGCAGGATGTCCTGAGTATAGGCAGGTTTCTAATGAAGAGAATGGGAAGGGGCAAAGGTAAGAAACTGCCTAGGAAAGAGTGATGAACCTAAAATTCTACATTAAGTCATATAATAAAAAAATATATACCCTGTAAGTTTATTTTAGCTTTCTGAAATTCTCAAGTGTTCAGTATTGTGGTTTCATTTTTACTCCTTCATTCTTTCTCCTGCTCTTCCACTTGAGTGAATAAAACAATAAAGCTGCTTCAAAATCATGAGGCATCTTATTTCTGTCCTCCTAGCACTGTCCCAAAGAATGACCAGAATTAATGGTAGTTTTAGATTATGAGCATGTTTTACTAATATAAAGTTGGCTAAGATTATTTTCCCAGTGCTTTGAACAGAATTAAAGTTGTTTGAAAAATACGGCTTAACTGTGTACTTAACAAAGTTTGTTCAGTTTCTGAAAAATAAGACCTCTGCTTAGCATTTTCAAGCTGTTTAACATTTTTTATGAGGAAAGTCATTTTGATAAGGATTTCATGTGTGAAATAACTGGAACATTCTTGATGGTGTGGAGGGCTGAAGGGCTAATCGTGTTTCACATTCATTTAGCAAAAACTTCTTTGAGCAAAGTTTTGTCTTTTTAAGGAAGCAGTGCTTTGTTAGATATATGTCTCAGTGAGTTGTGCTGTTCCTAAGAAACAAAATAATAAAATTGAGTTTGCAGCCAGGCCAAAATAACTCTGCTCATCCGCTTATCATAAATGTGAGGAGGAGAGGCCAAAACATTAGTGTTCCTTCTCTGTGAAGGGTCTAATATCAATGGCAAAGGATGACTAACAGACATGGAAGTAGTTACAGCACCTCATTGCAGCAAGATCTGAAGTGCAACTACTAATGAACCAGGAAGGGCACATGGGTGAAGGTTACTGTGCCCGGTTTGTACAGTGTAGCCCTGCTTCTAAAGCCACCAGTTGTTCTTCACATAAAATAAATTCCTGCTGTGACACTGTTGACTTAAAGCCACCAGTATGGATGCTACACAGGCATGCATTTGTAAATGTTCTGGTGGGTCTATGGGCCCACTGGAAGCAACACAGGCTGTGAAATAAGCCATTTCCACCTAATAGAGAGAGCTCAGAGCTGCAGATGTCAGGCTGCAGAAGCAGGGCAACGTGATTTCCACGTCTGCCCTACCAAATTGTGGAATTCTTGCAAGTTCAAGTTCAGTAAAATATTGTATCTCTCTTTCCACAGTTTGCTGTAGAGTCAGTCTAAATTTACAAGTACTCTTTTTTTTCAGAATTTTAAATAGTGGTTGTACATATCTTTCCATATTGAATACATAATAAAGGCTGCTGATGCTTTTACTTTGCAGGTTGACATCTAATTTTGCATCTGTAAAGATAAGAAATGGCAGGCCTCTTTCTGCACTCCCTGGTTGTGCATGATATCATTCACATGCTTTTTCTACGTACAGATTGAAGCATAAAATGATGGACAGAATGTCATACCCGAAGTGTATTCTAAATTTGGATTCTTTGAAAGCAGCAGGAGGAGGCATGCTGAATTTTCTCATTTTCGTGCACTGGGAGATAATGTTGAGATCTTTTGGTTAAGGAAAACAAAGGTTTGGCCATTTGTGTGTCATGAACTCTAATCAGAATCAGCTGGTCACACTCAATTTGGGTTTGCAGAAATACAGACATGTGACTTAAAATGCACTTACTGCTTTTTCTTTCACTGTCACAAGCAGGGCCTGGTCTTTGAGGCTGTTCTTTTAAAAGCAAGAAAACATGTATTTAACTTTGTCTCAAATGTGAATCAAAGGGAAAATGCATGTAATACCAATCTGCCATGCTTCCTTTTTGGTTGGGCTGGACATTATGCCTGAGGGACAATGTGGCCTAAACTACAACTTTCACAAAGCCTCTGAAATTTGACCTGTGAAGTGAGACACCAATCTCTTGGTGGCATGTCTCACTCGTGAATAAAACAGCCTCCAAGAAAAGCTGTGTTTATGCAACTTCTCATTTAAAAGCATCTTATTTTCCTGAAGTCTTGCTGATGATTAAATTTGAGTTGGTAAGGGCACATTTTTACTAATTACATCCATCCAGCTAAGATATACAGCATAACCTTTCCTGGCCCCAGCTACATTGAGCTGCTTGGTGCTAACCAGGCAATTGCTTTACATTTTGCTCCAGCCATGTTGAAGTAGAGCCAGTCTTGGTAGTCACACTGGAAAATATTTGCAAATTATATCATTTTGGTGCATATTTTTCCTTCACCCTCTAAAATAAACGAAACTAGCAAACCTGCTTCACTTTCTCCTTGCGCAGCCTCTTGTTCCCTCTTGACATCCCTGTGCATCTGCATATCCTTCCCTCCCCCATGTCTAAAGGTACCACTACCCTTCAGGGCACACATTGGGAATATATATTTTTTTCTTCATTACGTTTAAAAGCTACTGCTTTAGCAAAAACAGCTTTTGAGCCGTTGCAACATGAGAACAGCTGTAGCAGTGAGATGAGAAATGGTCCTAATATAGAGAGATTTTGGGGGCTGCGTTGCTGAGTTGGAAATGCCATCCATAGAATATCCCCCTAGTGCTAAAACCCATCGAAATAGATTGGAATGACTTCTTGGATTCTTTATTATTTTTAATGACTTGTTGTGCTATATCCAAAGGAAGTTGGAGAACACTGCTCACTCCTGAACTTAGCCTCAAATGCTCTTCTGTGCATTTGGTCCAGCTCTGCATGCAGAAGAGGAGATGGAAGGAGAACATATCTTTGTACTAGCAAGGGGAATTCTTTTAAACTCCATGTCTGCCCAGCAAATAATCTTTGGTTGTTGTTGTTCTCCCCCAGCTCGGGGATTGGATCACATTGCTGAGAACATTCTGTCATACCTGGATGCCAAATCGTTGTGTGCTGCTGAGCTGGTGTGCAAGGAGTGGTACCGGGTGACATCGGACGGCATGCTGTGGAAGAAGCTCATCGAGAGAATGGTCAGGACAGACTCCCTGTGGAGAGGGTTGTCAGAGAGGAGAGGATGGTGAGGAAACTGCATTTTCATCTCTTTTGGCCCCATTCAGGACAGTAGGTGCCGTGCGTTTCAAACCATGTTTGAAGACGATTATTTAGCACACTGAAACGTCATGTTGGTTCCAAACCTGACAGTTCCTTGAATCAAAAATCAGGGGTTGGGGAGTTAGGGCATTATTTGGCTATGCAGGCAAAGTGGAGGATTTTTCCCTCACCTTCCTCATCTGATCATGTTGTTATCCCACTATGAGAAGGGATATACAGACTGAGATTTTTACACCCAGCTGTCATTCAGTTCAAATTAAGAAGCTGTGTATGCCTCAGGGGAACCCTAAAGTGGTCAGCAGTTCAGAGCAGAAGAGCTTTTTTAGGGGTGGCAATGGGGCAGCATGTGCTATGAATTAGTTGACTCCTGATAGGTCTGTTTGTTTTCCTCAGCAGATTTTCACTATTAGATATCTGTTTAATTTTCAAACTGGAAGCTGAGGGTATGTACCACAGAGAATAGGGGACTTAAGAAATGCAGATAGATTAGTTAATAATCATCTGGAATAGCCTTACTACAGTGTAGGTCTCACTCAAGTTTGAAGCTGCTCTGCTAACATTTCATTAGAACTTTCTCTCTCAGGGGTATGTCCTTTAATACATAATTTTCTTTTCCAAGGGTGTCCCTAGGATGTTGGCAGAAAGGAAACTGGGTATGAATATTTCATAAACAAGATAAAAGTGACAGCTCAGGCATTTTGGTTGCTATTAAAAAGAAAAAGATACAGAGTTGCAAACAAAGACTCCTGGTCTATAGTTAATTTTGTTATACTGTTCATCTCAGGAAGTAAAGGCAAGTAAATCAGGATTATGAGACATTCTTTAAAAATAAATACTATTTTGATCTGCTTCCAATAGTGTACTGTTTATAAAGAGTGTAAAATAAACACAAGCATAGCAGTGGTAACTTTTGCGTTCCTTTTAGTGCCTTATTCTCTCTAGGACTTCCGTTTTTTCTTTGTATTGTTGAGGTCACAGGAAGTCCTAAGAGGACCTTGAGAGGTCATTTAGTCCCTCCTGTTTCCCATAGGGAGAGCTAGGTTTCTCTTCAGTCATCCCAGATGTTTGTCTTGACTTGTTCTTAAAAACCTTCACTGATGGAAATTCCCGAGCCATTGCTTGGAAGAGGAATTACACAGTATTTATTATTGTTGGGTATTTCTCCATTTTGTCTGGAATATTATGAATTTAATCTTGGCCTCCAAAGTGCCTGTAGTTTCTCCTAACTTTATCATTGGCCAGGTAATAAATACACTCCCTGTTCCATTCTTTGTCATTAATGAAAATGCTCAATAATGACACATCTAGGACAGATTCCATGCAAGATCCTAGTTGCCGTCCTGTTTGACAGTGCACCGTCGGGAAACTCTGCTTTCTGGCCATCTGTGTGTCTACCCTTGAGCTCTTCCAAGATGATACTTCTCTTGCTCAGTCTTAAGAGTAGCCTGTAAGAAGAAATTAGGTCAATTTGACATGGTATATTCAGTGTTGCCTGCTCTTTGTCACGTTGTCATCATCTAGGCACTCATCTGACTGAGTATGTGCTCTAGAATGGCTAAACAGTCAAAGTTATTTGAGTCAGACAATCCACCATTTCCTTGGTGGACCTTATTCCCTTTTTTAAAATCCAAGAGCTACATTTGTCTTTTTCCTGTTCTGTGGAGCTTTACCTATTCTCTACATCTTGTCATAGATCATAGATGATAGTTCTCAAGTTGCTCCCTCCACACTCCACACTTTATGCTTGTGTTTATTTTACACTCCATTAGCACCAAGTGCTAATCATACAGACACAACATTTCTAAAAAACAATTGCAAAATTTTGCTTCTCCTCTCAAGGACAGTCTCCCCATTACTGCACCTCTTCTTCAAGTTTACACTGGGTTCTAGAGGTTGCTTTGATGCAACAGGAGCAAACTGTGCTCAAGTCTTTCCTCTGGTTAGCTTTAGAAGATAGAACTGCGTGGTTAAGAGAGGCAAGACATATCCAATGCAATTGCATCTCTGCCATGTAGAGCTTTATAGCTCGTAATCAATGCTAACGCTGTGCACGGCACAAGGAGATGACAAACTGGGCAGTTCAGAAAGATAAATGACTGATGTTATTTGCTTACAGGTCCTCAGTTTGCACAGGGGCTGCCTGATTTCAGCACTTGCAGCTCATGGTTTACAACAGAAACCCCCCTTTCTGCAGCATGGCATCCTTCACTGACAGCTTGTCAGGGAGCAGGAAGGGTTACACAGATTTAGAGAAATGTAAAACAGAAGCCCAAAATCTGGGCACAGTTGTGTCCATCTGATTGAATTGGCTGGTCATCAAAACCTGCAAACAATAGTTCCTTTTATCCCAGAGCTACATCACAACAGCTACTGGGATGCCGTGGAAATTCCAAACAGTCCTTTAGCTGAACAGTAAACAACTGACTCTACATGCAGCAAGGCAAGACTTTGTGTTACATTAGCTAGTAAAGTTAGAAACAATAGACAGGTTTTTAGGCATATAGGCTTGTACACAGATTGTTGCAGACCTGCCCCAGGTCTTCCAGGATGTGTCCTAGGTATTCTGTGTACCTCCAAAGCGTTTTTCCTCTCCCTGAGCCAGTAATTTTAATTTTCATGAATGCACTTCCAGGCTGGATCACAGTAAATAGACAACCATCTATAGTTGGTACTTTGTCTACATCTATGTGTTTGTTCCCATCTAAGTGTTTGCTGGTCGCTGTATTTGAAGAATTAGATGATTGCTCTGTCCAAAGTGGAAAGCACCTTTCTCTCAAGTTGTACGTAGAGTACTTTATTTAAAACAGTATCAAAAGTTCTTTTTTTGAGCATTTGTCATTTGGTTTGTTCAGACCTATAGTTTACTACTGCCTTACAGCCTAAAAATTTAGTTCACTGTTGTGATCTCTCTAGTTCAAGTACATCAGGGCAGCTAATGTACAGTCTCTCAAATTAGTTTTGAGGTGTACTGTATGGAAAGGACAGGAAAGGAGTGTGCAAGGAAGTACTGAACAATTAATTATGCCGTAATGGAGTAAGGGAGGGAGAAGCGGAGAGCTCGCCCAGTGTAAACTCTGTGCCTCTGATGCCAGGATTACACTCAGAGGCATTTGTGCCTCTCTCCATTTTGTGAGGCATGTTGCCAGGCAGAACAGCAGTTAGTACGCCCATGGTGGGATTTACAAGCTTCCACACCGTGTTTGGTGGCTTCCTAACTTCAGGATGAGGAATTAAAGTTTTTTACACAGCAGGTAGTGATTGCCGTTTACAGATTTTTTTGGTAGCAAAACTCTAGCTTGGGATATGAGTATTCCAAATCAGTGTTGAAATGAGGGAGGCACCACAAATGAAGTGTTGCTTACCAAAACACATTAGTAGCAGTAAAATGTCCAGGTACCCAAAGTGATACTGTTCCTGCTAATGCAGATAAAAGCTAACCTTGAATGCATAGTGAGTTTGAGTGTTCCTTGGCTTCTTTCATTTACTTTCTATGCTTTATTTCAAAGGTGACTTCTGATATGTGTATGTGTATTGCAGGCATGAGCCATTCTCAACTCTTACTGAGCTGAATGGGCCCATGTCCCTAATAGAGAATGTATTTTCCTTGCCTGAGTGACTAGACACAGATGTTTTCGGGGTATTTCAATGTTAAAATGCAACACTGACATGTTGCAGGGCAAACAAACAAAGAACCAGCCCATCTTACTGAGTAAATTAAGTTTAAATATGAATCTGTGCTTCCCAACAGTTGTTACCCATTTGTAAAATACCTTTCTCCAAAATGCTGAAACATGATTCATGTTCAGTGGAAGTGTTCTTTGTCTTTCAGGGGGCAATATCTATTTAAAAATAAACCTCCTGATGGAACTGCTCCACCCAACTCCTTCTACAGAGCACTTTATCCCAAAATTATACAGGACATAGAGGTAAGAAACAGCTTCCAGATGTGGTGGTGGTTTGCTGTTGTCTTTTTGGTTTTGTTTTTTTCAAATGTCCCTGATTCATTCATGATGCTGAAATTCTGGGAATATTCCGTTCTAATGAAATATGTCTTTAAATCTGATGTGTCTTTGTTTGTCTGGAGTTTGTAGATCTGGGATAACTATATAAGGTCCCAGGCTTTGCTGCTCCTTCAGACAGAGGATGAATTGGATTGTTCAGTGAGCTGTTTGCAGGTGGAGTCTCTACACCTTGCACATCAGATGTCACAGCAGCACCATAATGTCTTAGTTTTCTCTGTTCCACAGTACTTTGCTCCACCCAGTGCAGATGAGACCTAATAAGCTGCTATGGAAAGATATCAAGAACTGAGCCAAGGAGAAAGTGCGTTGCCTAAGACTGCAATCCTAAGAGTCAGGGAAACAGGAAGCAACTGAGCATGGTTGCCTTACTTTTAGTATGAGCAAAATGACGTGTTCTGGTTATTTCCTAATGGCAAAAGCAGTGCTCAGGCACTGTTATGACGAGTTTGTACAAGCACTTACAGCTCAACTGAGACATTCTCTTCAGTTGTTTAGCTGTTGAGTCACAGGGGGTTAAAGGCTGGAGACAGAAAGAAGCATCTAAGTTCCATTTTCCTCACCATTCCAGATAACATAGACCAGTTTAGCCACAAGATGTTTTCCAGGTATTTGTCTGTTTAATTGGTTTTATTACGTGTGTTGCTTCTTCTAGAAAGCAGTTATGTCATTGTATGGGTCTGGTTGCAGGAAAAAGAGTGAAGAAAAGTGTCTGCTGTCTTCTCTACCAAACAAAAAAAAGAGGAAATAGTTCTGTGCTTTTTTTTTACATCTCATTTTTCTCCTGTCTCTCCTCAAGACAATAGAGTCAAACTGGCGGTGTGGAAGGCACAGTTTACAGAGGATCCACTGCCGAAGCGAGACAAGCAAAGGGGTTTATTGTTTACAGTATGATGATCAGAAGATAGTGAGTGGCCTACGAGACAATACTATCAAGGTGAGAATGCTCCATAGTGGCATACTAGTGGTATGTGGTACCTATGCCATAAATAAGAGTGTCCTAATTTCAGTGACACCTACCCAATCTCTTGTTAGTAATCTAGCCTTCCCCTTCCCCCACCTCACACCTGCACAGCATGTATGCCTTTTTTATCTGGCTAGAGAGACCCTGTTTGCAGACAGACCGACTTTGCTAGCAGAGTTTTTGTCCATCAGTAATTACAGACTATGTAATTACTAGGCCCTGTATCCTGATGAGAAGGGTAAAACTAATATTCATAGTAAAGCCAGTAATATCAAAGATATTAATCTGTTGCAGCAAAGAGCCTGTAGAAGACTCTACAGGTGCCACTAAAGGTGTTCTAAGTGCACTATTGATGGTGTGTTGTAGTAAAAAACAGATTAGTTAAACCAGTAAGTGCTGAAAGATGAAAACCTTACTGAGCTGTGTGGTTTTGAATGTTTGCTGTCTTAGATCTGGGATAAGAATACATTGGAATGCAAGCGAATTCTCACCGGCCACACGGGTTCTGTCCTGTGCCTCCAGTATGATGAACGGGTGATCATTACTGGATCTTCAGACTCAACAGTCAGGTGTGTGCTTGTGATTTGGAGCTTTCTGTTTGCCTCTAAGATTTTAGCTTTGCAAAATGCTGAAATGATCTCTTCTTAAATGTGTGCTGTTCAATCAGTTCCATGAAGTAGTTCAACATATTTGTTGAGCAATGTGCTGTCCTTGTTTATCAGATGGCCATGCAAATCGCTCTCAAGGAGAAATGAGAATCTAAGCAAAGGCCAGTCAAGGTCAAGCTGACTTAGGAAGGCCATCTGGCATTTCACCAAGGTTTTGCATGTTTTGACACTCCCTGAGAGTGTTATAAATTCTCCCTGAGAATAGCTTTTTAAGAGCTGAAGTTTTCAAAGCGGGTGTGAAGGTTTCATCATCCATTCCCACTTAATTTTAACAAAATATATATGCCTAGATCTCCTATGACTTTAATTATATTTCACCATGATGTTTCTTTTCATTCAGTCTTTCTAACCTTGCTTTCCTTCCAGTCTCCAGCAAAAGGCTGGACACCTCAGGGTAGCACTTGTAGTGCATATCGTGCACATTTGAAGACCACTAGTCATCAGACAGAATCCCAGAGAATGTAAGACCTGTCGTATAAATACAGGCACATATGAGTTAGTGAATTGCGATATGAACTTGGATGTGAAGGGGCAGGTCTGTCTTCTCCATGTCGTTATATATTCCCTCTTTGTCAGAGTGCAAACAATGCCCATTCAGTGAACCTGGAAACCAGAAAGCTGTGTTGGTGGCCTTTTCTGAAGCTATTAGCATGTGTTCCTTATGGCTGCAAACTCCTCGTGGTTATCACCTTGCTTGTGTGTACACTACTGCTGTTAATCTAATAATTTAATTACTGATGTACTGCGTGCAGTGTTGTGGTGCTGCTAAGTTTTGGGGTCCTGTCATTAGTAGGGATCCAGAATTTCGGCAACATTGCCAAAAGAGACACCTGGAGATGGTGTAGGATGATGTGGGAACTGCGCCGGGCCAAACAGATCGCAAAAGGAGAGGCGGATTTCTGTAACAAGTGCTATCATCTTCCATATCAGGCCAGGCAGGCCAAATTGCAGGCTGGCTACTTGCCCAGAAATACTTTGTTTCCCTTTGTATCTATAAATGTTAGTGCAGACCCCAGAGGCACATAGGATGCATCGCTTTTATCCTTGTGTCTCCTCAGGAAGAGGGGCTTCATCCAATAGACAGTACAGATGGGCTCTTAATGCTTCTGGGATCTCAGGGATGCGCTTGTCCAAAAAAGTCAGTGGGTCTCCAGCTCCTGTTCAGTTTGGCAACCCTGTCTGCAAACTGTTCGTATGTTAATGGCTCAGGTCTTTAGCTTTTTCTCCTTTGCATTTTGTAATTGGAATGTAGTTTTCTTTCTCATTTATAGTCCATAAGTTGATGCACTTCAGACTCCCTAAGTTAGAAAATAAGACATTAGAAGTCTTTCCCACATCTTGCCTTTTCTTACTGCTTGCCTTATTGGCAGAGGAAATTTTTAACTTCTGCAGTGTCTGATGTGCCTGATGATACAGCCATTTTCTGCTCTCATATAGTGTATTTGGGATACAGGTGTGATAGTGCCAAAAGAAATTTCTTTATGGAGGGTAGAAGTTTGCCAACAGAATAGCCCAAAAGAAACATTTTAAGGGCTTAAAATTTCATTTCAAGTCCTAGAAGTTCTGTATGAAGATTTTATCTAACATGCATCTTAAATTATCATTCAGTTGAAACAGTTGGTTCCAATAACATAAAGTTGACGTAAATGCTGTGTCTTAATTTGGGTATTCATCACATTCCTGGAATGTTGCTGTGTACCAGATGCACCTTAGGATAAATGCAAGTCATGGTGCAACTTGTGGCAATTACTCGTATTTGTTTGAAAAGCATTGTCTTTTCTGCTTCTGTATAAATTATCCCTTGAGCTGATAATCCTGTGAGAGTGGTCAAAAATTAAACCTGTCACTGAACTTGCTTCTCCACATTGACTGGAAATGAAGCGTATGGTAGGCTGACACAACCAGGAAACATCAGCCTTTAAGGCCATCAGTCTTCTACCTTTCCTCACCTCTAAATTCCCTTAATTAAAGAATGCTCTTTTCCTGGGTGGGTTATTTTTATGGTGTTAGCTGCATTGCAGGGTTTTTGGCTTCTGGACTGCCTCAATGTATGCATAATCAACAGGTTTATATAATACATTTTTTAATGAACTATTTAATAGATGTAGGTATAACCTGTGGTGTTTGCTTCTCTAATATCACTAGAGAGTCAATTACCTCTCCCCATCCCTCTCTTGCTCTGCAGAAAATGCACTGTGCAGGTTTTTAACTCTCTTTTCTCTGGTTTGAAATCTGAAACTGCAGAGTGTGGGACGTGAATGCAGGCGAGATGCTGAACACACTGATCCACCACTGCGAGGCCGTGCTGCACCTCCGCTTCAATAACGGCATGATGGTGACATGTTCCAAAGACCGTTCCATCGCCGTGTGGGACATGGCTTCACCAACGGACATCACCCTGAGGAGGGTGCTAGTAGGGCACCGAGCTGCCGTCAACGTAGTGGACTTTGATGACAAGTACATTGTATCAGCATCAGGTGACAGAACTATAAAGGTGAGGTGTTTTAGAGGCTTATTTACAGCACTGGGGTATTTTTTAATGAAGAACAGTGACCAGACATGGAAGATGGTCCTTGGCCATTATTACCCAGATTTTCCTTTAGAAGCAGTATTCTTCCTGCTGCTCATTTCCACTTGTCCCTCCTCTCTTGAGCTTGCACAACTTGTTTACAGAGCTGTATGGCAAATCAGATCCAGGTACAGATGCAGTTGAAAAAGAAATTTTTTTCTGTGTTCTTTTTCGACTTGACCACTTCCATAATCTGTTTCAGCATCAGTCATTCAATAGTTGTCAGAGGGCAGCATGGGCGCAAAAGTGAAGGTGAGTGGATAGGAGTCACTTAAGCGTTACTGCTGTGATCCCAATCTGCAGTATTAAATGTCAGGAAAATGAAGATCATGTGTAGACTAAATCATAGCCAAAGAGTGCTAATTCTGGTGTGGCAAAAATCATCTGTGTACAGTGACTCAAGCTGCTAACAATTGCAGACTATAATCACAAGTCATCAGAGGGGTGATTTTCCCAGTCTTAATGGTAGCCTCTTCAATTAAGAACATCCTGGATGCATCTATAAATCATACAGACACCATCTTTTGTTAGTCTCTTCTTAATAATTTTGTCTCTGTGTGGTTCCCTCCTCCCTTCCTGTCACAGGTATGGAACACTAGTACCTGCGAATTTGTGCGCACCTTAAATGGCCACAAACGAGGCATTGCATGTCTGCAGTACAGAGACAGGCTAGTAGTGAGCGGCTCTTCAGATAATACTATCAGGTGAGAGACACACTCCCCATCACAGAGTTATGTGCAAGCACGTTGTCTCTGATTCACTGGGATGTGCAGAGGTTAGGCAACTGAAGTGCTCTGTACCCTTGTCAACTTTGAATTATGCTTTCTTTGGTATAGAACATTGGGAACTACTGGAAAGAGATATTAGAAGCCTGTTTTACTGTGTTGTCTTTCATCCTCAGCATCTCAAGAGTCCCATACTAATCAACAAGTTGCATTGCTCTGACAATTCTGGTGTATGAAAGAGCTGGCAAGTACCACTTTCTGTGATGTCCTCTTGTGATATTTTAATTGGGCTATGTGTCTAGTTAAAGGGGTCAGATTTGCAGTAAGAGGCATTTAATCCTCTGCAGAAATCCTCCTGGGCTCTCGCCAAACTCTTCTTATGGTACTTGGCACCTGGTTAAGTTTGGAACAGCTGGTTTAGAGCATGAAGTTCAGTTTGCTGCCTTTTGCACTTCTCCAGCTGCCCTGGTTGCAATCTGAGATTTAACTCTTTCTGGTATCATGAGCCAGGATTTCTCCCTACATCCTGCAGCTGCTGGTAGAGGGATGTCTCATGAATTTTGGGGTACATGGAACAAGCTTGAATAATAGTTTACGCGATGCAGGAAAATGCCTCTGTCATGGAAATGGGACAAAGAGCAACCTCCCTTTTGTCCTTGTCATCTCTTTAAATAATTGTCTGCCTTCTGATAAAACTTGAAAGCTGGACAGTATGAGCAAAAACCTTTCATATGTCAGTAATAATTTCTTCTCAGTGAGAATGATTTATGCTATTGCTATTGCAAGCCTGTGGACTTGGCTTGCAACACACTGCCTCTCCCTACTTTGCATTCTGTAGGAAAATGGTGGTCCTTTGGTTGACATCACAGGTCATTGTGCCAGATTTTAGTATAGGGCTGTCTGAGAGCATGACCAGAAGAGCTGGAACTTCCATCTCTTAATCACGGGAAAAAGGTATTATAGGCATTGTGTAAGAGCAACACCACTTACGCGTGGTGAGAACTGCTCTTCAAATAGAAAAAATAACCCTCTGCAGTTGTACTGTGAAACTTGGTCTCAGAAGTAGAGCAAGAAATAGTTAAATACTGCAGCAGTTAAGGAAGGATCTAAAATATGACTTGCAATGCTAATAAAAATAAATGTCAAGATAGTGATAATGCTAAAGAGGAATACTGTTACTTTTATGCTTACATTGGACAAAATCCCTAGTTGACAGATAAATTGTGCTAGAATTTCAGGAATGTCGGCAGTGAATCTTAATGGAAGTCAAGTTTAGCAGCAGTGTGGGCAAAGCAAAGGACTTACCTGGTCACACACTTTTCTCCTAACCATTAGCAAAGGGCACAAGTCAGTGGAAGGGTGATAAAGAAAGGGCAGGTTTCTGAGTCATCATTGTGGGTGGCTTTGTGATTTCTATGTTTGATTTGAATTCACTGTGAAGTGCCAGATTTTGTGTATTGGCCTTTAGGAGAGGCTGATACAGAACTTAAAAGTTCATCGTTCCTCAGTTGCAGGGAAACTTTTTTGCCAAAAGATGACTGTGATTTCTAGTTTTGCAACTGCAAACGTAAGGACATGTGAAGTAGCTGAGAAATCAGTGTCTTTCTTCTGTAGGGAGACTCCACATACAAAAATGATTTGGGTTTTGTTTTAGGCCAGAAATTTCACCAGTGTAAGAGGACACAACTACATAGACATCACTATCATTGTGCTGATTTCCACCTGGTAGGAAGTGGTCCATCAAGTTTAATCCAAGCATCTAGGGCCGAAGTTCCTAATTGCTACAGACAAGCGTTGTGTAGGAAAAAAAGGAACCAGAAAATTTAGGGCAAGAAAATAGAATCAGACGTTTAACATCTCGTGTTAATTTTTAAATGAGTGGTTGGTTTGTATGTGTGTATTCTAGTTCCACTGTGTGCACACATGGGGATCTGATGCTGGTCTGTTTAGACTACAGCATTCTCTTTAAGAGATGGGGATTCAGGCTCACCTGCCTTCTGTACATCTTTCAGCTCTGCCAGGACTTCAAGTGAATTAAAGGCTGGGATAATTGAAGACATCGCTCTACTTCTAGAAATTCTCCCAAAATTGTAGGAAGGAAGAGTGGTAGTGTTTTTGACTGCATAAAATTTTTTTAGTTGGTTCTCAAGCCTTAAGATTAGTTCTTTTACTATTTGTTCCTTTGACTATTTAAAGAAGTAGACATTTGAGAAGCTTATCAAATCTGGGTGTTACCCTTGGCACCAACTGTGCTAGGAAACTCTGCTCTTAATAGCAGTTATCCCCTTTGTACATGAAGGCCCATTCCCCATGTGACTGGGGACATGATCACCTCTTCTAATCCCATTCAGATTCAGGTAAAACCTCAAACTGGGACCTGAAAAAGGCCTGAATTAGTGTGATGCAACCTCCCAGAGCTGCTGGCAATCTCAGGATTGATGGCAAGGAATGGAAACACATGGCACAAAAGTTCCTGGCACAAGATTGCTCTTCAAACCTTTCTGCACCAGTTAATCTCTGGCATTGTCCATCCTTGAGAGACTTAATGCTCTCTGACCAGCCAGAGTGCCTTTGGCTGACCTTTGCCATGAAGTTGCTTGCTCTGACCTTGACTGGTGTGCTGTACTCATGTGAAACCATTGGGGTCTTCACAGATTCCTGAGAGATCAACTTCACAGAATCACCTTGTGCTCCTCGTTGGCTTCACATATGTGCATGGACAAATCCTTTCCCAGTTCTACAGTTACAAAAGAGTTCTGTTCATTCCTCTGTTGTCCAAAGTTGAGAGGAACTTGTTGTAGGAAGACAGGTGCAATCACTGTCCACCAACCTTGGGTACATATCACCTGGATCTGGATTATTCCCTGGGGGACCTCAGGAGTAATATATGTGGGGGTGATTTATCTTTGTCTCTCAAGCATAAGGTGACCAGATTACAGAGTAAACATACCTTCAGTGGGAAAAATGACAAATTAAAAGGGCTTGTTTATTCTTGTACCTTTCACCACTGTATTGATGACTTCATTTGTCCGATGGTAGTCTCCAAATCAGAAATAGGCGTGTGGGGGAACAGAAAGGGATACATGCCCTGTGAAGGTGATATTATCAATTGAAACAAGGTGCCAGGGGGATTGGTAAGTCTCCTTCTCTTAACATCTTAAAATCATGGCAAGACACTGTCATGAAAAATGAACCCTAGTAAAATAAAGTGAGGCTCACTGTGAAGATAACTGGGAGATACCTTGTGTTACTACAGCACTAGATAATAGGCACAACTGGTCTCTGACTCACTTCCCATGTGATACTGTAACATCACAGGGTCATGTTGAAAAGCATGCATCCACTTAACAGGAAAAGGAGTTATGAATGTAGTTTGTTTCTTCTATGTTGTTTCTTCTTTGTTGTTTCATCATAATCTTTATTTCCAAGTTTCCATTAACTACAAGCAAAGGCCGAATGTTCAGTTACAATGATAAGGTATTAAAAAATTCTGATTGCTTCTTTGTGCTTTCTTCCAGGCTGTGGGATATCGAGTGTGGGGCATGTTTACGAGTACTGGAAGGCCATGAAGAGTTGGTGAGATGCATACGCTTTGATAACAAGAGGATAGTCAGTGGGGCATATGATGGGTGAGGTTATCAGTGCAGTCAGTGCTTTGCATCTTCCTGTTTGTCTCAGTGTCTCCCGTCCCACTTTGCTGCATCTTTCCTATAAATATTAGATTCTCTGTCTGTCATACTAAGAGGACCTTTTCATGGGCAGTAAATCAGGACCATGCTACAAAGCATAGCTTTTGTTCTTCTTTTGAAACAAGTCCATGTGATTTGATGTATGTGGTCCAGTTCTTTTGGTTGTAAGAATATCTGACCGACTCAACCTGAAACCTCTTCTAGCTCAACCACTCATAAGAACCATCTTTCCCATCTGTGATTATGTCTGCTGGACCATTTGCTGTTACAGACTAGTTGTCTGCACGCCCATTTTTCTGTTAGTTATTACCACCTGCTTTTTATGTTTTACTTTGTTGACAGCTTATTTTTTTCTCCCATTAAGCTCTATAAGCTTTACAAAGGGGAAATTCAAGAACCAAGTCTGAAGAGCAGAAGAATTGCTTTAATTTTCCTTAAACTGGTGTATTAGCTGAGTTGTACTAACAGTTACGTTTTTTTTTTGTGAGTACTTGCTCTTTTCTCTTTAACAGAGCCATGGTATTTGTCTATTTTTTCAACTACTAGGAAAATTAAAGTATGGGATCTTGTGGCTGCTTTGGACCCCCGTGCTCCAGCAGGGACCCTCTGCTTGCGAACCCTTGTGGTAAGAGCTTTTGGTAGGGGTGTTGGAAAAAGTGTCCTTGATCAGGGCTATCCTAAGCCATGAAAACTCAAGTAATTTAGCCCCAGTCTGCAGGATCTAGAAATAATTCCTAAGAGTATGGCTTTTTTTGGACATCCAGCTTTTTTTAATGTTGCAAGCTATAACGCATTAAAAGTTAGGACTTCTGGAGTTTTCACTCACTTTTTAGCAGTTTTATTCTGTGATTTGAAGTTAATAACTAAATCCATTTTGAGAATGTCCTTCTTGGAATCCATGTGCCAGTGGGTTTACTTTACCCTGTGTGTACCTGATAATGTAGTAGTAAGTTGTCTGAATTGTTAACATGAAGTTTCTTGAAGAAAAGTACTACATTCCAAATCTGAAGAGCAGGAACAAATACACCCTTGTGATTGATTTTAACTGGCTTTTGGGTGTTAAAGGAAAAGGCAGGTAAGGACTGGAACAGTGAAATTGCCTTAGCCTTAAACAGCAACTACTATTTTCGTACTGTCCACTAGTTTTTAGTACAGGTCTGATGATGGTGTGGTTAAAATGCCATTGTGTGAGTGTTAACAGCATTCACAGTCATGTTTAACAATGGCTCTGCAGTGGTCTTACAGTAATGTGGGAAAGATGTGAAAAAATGACAGTACAGTCAAGGCCATGGGATGGTTCCTGTAAGTGTTCCTCCACCACATTTAACCCAAAAAACAGGCACTGTTGCTGAGGATAAAGGAAGATTTCAACCAGTACCAAATTCTCCTTGAAAAAGAAGTACTAAATGTTTCTATTTCTTAAGTAGACAGTGTTATTTGGGCAGTGTTTGGGTTGGTATGGTAGACCTTTTCCTGCTGTGGCACATGAGTGTAGTCTGCTCTAAACCAGGATCATACCAAGGCTGTCTGATTCTCTAAAAGTGTCTCTCACCCACTGAGCTGTGCTGGCTGACCTTCTGCACACTCATCCACCACCTGAATTGCTACTGTTGCTATAGATTTTGCTGAAATATTTACTTCACATTTGATGCAGGCTGTGAGGGTTACTGGGACTCAGCTCACAGGCAGTAGATCATTAAGCCATGCTAACTCTTTTCCAGTCATGTATTTGGACCTCAGCTGCAGAGTAAAAGTCCTTGAGTGCCTTGGATGCCTGCAGGTACTATGTTGAAACACCTTCATGTTAGCCAAATAGAACTGCAAATAGTATCATGGCTGAAATCCAGAAATCCCCTTTGTCATTGGCCACCCAGTTCCAAACTATGGAAGAACTCAGTGCCCATGAGCACATATCCTGAGAGTCTAAGACTTCAGCTTGGGATTAGTAGTGTTCCTGCTCCAACCTGAGACAAATGTGTGCCAACTAACCTGTAGACTTAATTTAACTGGTGTGATTTCCCCTGCATTTTCCAGCAGTGGACAGCTGAAGTGCCCCAGCTAATTATATTATAAATCAGAAGTGGTGGGAAGGAAACGCTGCAGGAATCTCAACACGTGGATACTCATAAATCCCTGTTTGATAGCAATGGAGGGGGCGAAAGAGGAGTGGGGAGCAGAGGAAGTTGTTGTGGTGCTTTTAGACTTTTATGACTACAGGGTGTCCTTATACCCGCTTGCCCGTGGTTTGTTTTTTTTCCTCTTTCCTCGTCCTCCAAAATTAAACCTGGCTGCACAATGAACATCATGAGTCTCCTGCTGCTTGTGTTCAATTTTCAAACAGTAGGAGGAAAGTGCACAGATAACAAATGTTCGCTGCATGCCAGGTCCCTTCCAGTTTTGTCTTCCGTTAGCTGGAATGGTGGCTGCATGAATTTGACAGATGCTTTCCATGCGCAGAATAAACACACAGTTCAGCTTTCCTTACGACCTAGACAGTCCAGGTAGGGCAGCCCTACTTAGCCCACAGTGAAAGGGATCACAAAGGGAGTTTTGGAAACGGGTTTTGAAAGTCTCTCTCTCTCTCTCTCTCTCTCTCTCTCTCACTGTCTCTATAAGCAGTCCATCAGCGGATCTGACTGTTGCAGTGATACTTTTTAGCAAGAACTTCTTTACTGCTACAACACAGACTCTGGAAAAACACTTCTTTTTAGAGTAGCTGGGAAGATAGAAACTCATAAGGTGTTTATAAGACAAATTTGAGTTACAGTTAGAAGATCAGAAAGATTCCATTGATTAGAAATGTTTAAAAATTTATCTTAAAACTAGAATCACACTGTGTGTGATTATTTTCAGATAATTTTAATTCAAAGATTTAGAAATTCACTTTTAAGCAGCTGTTGCACTTTGCAAACCGAGCTGTATTTTTGTAGTCCTGTGCTATAAGACAAAGGGTTCCCATTTAGTAACTAACAATTCTCTTTCACCTAAATGTTTGAGAAACCTGTGGTTTTAGTATTAAAGTATTTTAAGACAAGTTTTTTCCCTGACCCTCAGCCCCTTTCAATGTGTAAGCATTAAAGAGAAGCGTGTATTGATGGAAGAGATAGGGCTCACCCTGGTTGCACAGTTTCTGTTCCCTGCTGACCAAGGAGTAGGCCACTAGTCTTGCAGCAGCGTAAGCACCAAGAGAAAATAAGTAACACAAAATGGAAAGCATAGTGGATTTGCTATGTGATATCCAAGATCTTTCCATTGCCTCCTGTTAATTATGATCTGAACTCTTGCCAAATCGTCATGCTATTTCCACTCAGCCTTGGAGCAGAATGCAAACTGCCTATAAAGAATGCCCTTTCTAGTTCATATTTTTAGAACTGCTTAAGAGGAATTATTACTGTGTCACTGGACTTTACAGCAGGCTCCTTAGTGTCCTCCAGTGTTAAGCTCTTTCCTCTTCAGCAGTGGCAATGGTGCCAAGTTGTGAATGCAAAGTTGTCATCTCTTCCTCTGTAACCTAGTGCATCTGGGAATGCTGTAATTTCAGGAATGAGTTTTGCCGTGGAAAAAGGAAGACAGTGCACCTGTCAGTCCTGCCAGACAGAATTGTGTGGTGGAGAGAGTTTGGTTTGTTTTGCACAGTGTGTATCCAATATTAGGATTTAAGGAGTAGCAGGACAACTGTAATATAAACTTCCTGCAAGCCAAGCACTCAGATATGGCAAACACTTTTCACTGAGAGAGCGTAATTTATGCTCTGTGATCATGATGCACAGTGTGTTATGTGGGGTTTACTGAGAAATTAATGTAATACTAGAATCAAGCCCGAGTTCATATTCCCTCCGTCATCCCAGGTGCCAGCTAGTTTGCAAGGTAACATGCTGTGTCTCCCACTTGCATTTAGGAGCATTCTGGAAGAGTCTTTCGACTTCAGTTTGACGAGTTCCAGATTGTCAGCAGCTCACATGATGACACCATCCTCATCTGGGATTTTCTGAATGACCCAGCTGCCCAAGCAGAATCCACTCGTTCCCCGTCCAGAACATACACCTACATCTCCAGATAAATAACACTACACTGTACCTCACACTCGCACAGGTAAAAAAAAAAATTAAAAAATAAAAGGAGGCTCAAAGGAGACACTGGATGTAGCACGAGCATGCTGCTTGAATAATTGTCTGGGTCTATCAGTATTTCTTATCTTGGTTGTACAGTAATTACAGTGTCCTGTAAAAGGACAGGAGTGGTTTTGATACCTTAGAATAGGAACTTTATTTTAGGATTTGTGGCATGTGGCACCTATGACTTCCCCCAAAGAACTCCTCCTCCTCTGTCCATCATCATCAATTATTAGATCAGCTATCACTGCTGTCCAGAAGGAAGAAGGGTTTCTGCAGAGCGAGTAGAGCAGCTGCTGCCTAACAAGGGGATGCAGATGGCCTGACCCTGGGCAGTTGTCACCAAGCAGGAGAGTTTTGCCAAGAAGCGTCAGCTTTATTCTCTCCCTCTGAAGTGGTGACCATTCTCCTCACACTGCAGCAAGCTGATTCAAGATTACAGTTTGGCTAGGGGAGGAGACAGTGAGGAACAAGCCCAGGCAAATTTAATCAAGATGCATCAACATGCAGAATAATTTACTGATAGGGCCTAGCCCTCGTTCTCCCTCACACAGCAGAGCTGTTAAATTGTTCATATCAGAGCCTGGCTGGTTTGCTCATCACCTTACCCTTTTGTCTTGGCAAGCACAGTGTGGGGAGGACATAATGTTTCATAGGTTTGGGTCAGTTGTAGAGTAAATTTGATATATATGAGTGAAGTGGGATAGCATGATTGCTTGCTTGGGTGGGTACGTGCACAATTACTGTTAATAGCTTGAGAAAAATGGCAGAAGAACTAACAGGCTTCTGCAGAGGTGTTTCCACAGTGACATTTTCCCATGAAAATGCTCTGTCATGGGGCACATCCTGGATCCTGTTTGATTGGTAACTGTACAGTGGTGCTCCAGACCTGTCAGATCAGCTTTCTTGATTTTCTCAAACACTCTGGTCAATCGGATGTTCTTTTAAATCATTAAAAGATTTAGTACGAATGGGGTTTGTTTGGTTTGTTCTGTTTTTCGTTCCCAGGACTCATTTAAGCTGCAGTATTTAAATGCCAGGACAAAAGAACTATCCACGTAACCAATACTTGCTGAAGAGAGAGGCTCTCAGACTTGTTTCTGGAACAAAGTTGGCATGCGGTTGATCTCAGACAGGGTCTACTCAGCGTGGCTGACTGCTAAAGTGCTGCTATATCAGAAGATGACTTTTATCTTTCATGAACAGTTAACATTTTTAAACCTTCCCATCCCTCTCCTCCCTGATCCCCCTCTTCATGTTCACTCCGCTTCCCTTTACCCTGTTTGGTTCCCCTCCAAACCCAGTCACAGATGTCCTATGAATATATTTAAGATGTTGCCAGAATGTGTTGCTTTGCTGTTAAGCAGAAGACTTATAGCCACAGCGCGTCCTGCTGAGAGTCACTTCAGGGTGGGTGAGAGGGTGGGTGGGGAGGAGGCTGCTACTCTCAGACTGAAATCAATATCCATTGCTAGGCCTTTGAAAAAGCATTCAGCTCTGAAGAGCAACAGAAACAAAACAGCCAGACTATCACCCTCCCCCCCCAAACCCAGCTTCCCTGTGGCTTTTGGCTGTTCTGACTGCAGACTTATTTTTTTGTGGAGAGAGGACCCTTGAAATTTGACTATTATGAGCCAAACCAATCTCTTTCCTCTCCTGCCTGCTATGCTAACCCTTTGGAAGCTGGATGTGTATTGTAGTCTCCCTTAACATCTGCTCGTTCGGGGAATGCTAATCAATGAAAAGTTAAACTCTATTCTGCCAAAGTCCCAAGCATGATGGGCTGGGGCTGAGATCCTGTTCACCCCTGCCCCAGATGAAATGTTGGCCCAGGACAGTATTTCACTAGCAAAGAGATTGTGTGTACCATCTTCCTCCTGCTATTCTCCCTGAAGACAGTATGTTGCTGATGACTTATGAATTATTCTGTAAATTGGAGAAAGTTTGAGGCTGTGGTGAGAAGGAAAGCTGGACATTGCTCTTTTCTTTCCATTCCTTCTCCCCTCAAAAAGGCTGTAGCTGGATGCTGGAAGACGGAGCTGCTAAAAACCTTGTGAAGCTCTCCAGAGCCATCCTAGAGTGGAGACACTACACAAACACTCTGGCCATTACAATAAGACTTTGCCTCACTTGAATGAGCAAATGCACAGTCCTCTGGAGATGGCAGATCGGTAAATGAGTGTGGCCATGAGGACAATCATTGCATTTAGCAGTGACTCGAGGCCAGTTCTGCAGCATTTCTGGGGCTAGCCTTGCTAGAAGGCATTTGGAAGGAGAGCCTGTGGTGTGCTTGTCTAACCTGCATGCATGCTGCACTGTGATTTAGGGACATGGGCTGATTAGTCCTTTTGCTGATAGCTGTGATGAATCTTTGCTTTCTAGCTGAGACTTTTGCAAAATCTAATTGTTTAGAAGATAAAAATAGTCCCGAAGAGAAGGGACATGAGAAACAATTCTGCATGTCTCTGAACTAGACAGAGGTCCAAGGGAAAACAGCTGTCTTCACAGAGCTGGAAGGAATTGCAGCAGGCCTGCATTTAGATCGGGAAAGACTGTGTAAATCTGCCCCTGGCCATTCCAGTTTTGTGCCCAGATCTCCTGTACGTCTGAAATAACCTCCGCTGCCTTAGTAGGGAGTTGCTCCAATGCCCTTTATCTCTGAGCTGAAGGGCTTTAAACAGACTTTGTTAACACCCTCTGAACTTGGGAGATGGGATTTTTTTTTTTTAAGCTATTCCCATCAGTTTCACTTAGCTGGGGAAGCAGTTGCATTGTCTCTAATTGCTTGGGATGCGCATTTTCCACCAATGAAATTTAGCAAGGAGCTGGGCCAGGAGTCCCCAAAGAGCAGTCCAGAGAACTTGAATAATTTTGGTGACAGCTAAGACAGACAAGAAGGTGATGGAGTTATGAAGGAAGGAAAAGCTGGTGCTTGGGGAATACCTAGAGCAGTTTCTAAGGCATGTGGGCAGCAGTGTTGAGCACTCAGTTCCCTGTATTTTCATTGAGCCTAGAGACTACATCAGCTCTAAAGAGCATCAAAGCCTGTGATGACACTCCTGTTTTCTGTTTGAACTACTGCTGTGAGAGTCAAACAGGTTAACAAGTCTGTTCAGGTAACACTGGCAGAGTGACTTACCTCTGCAGAGTCATAAAAGTTCTGAGTCACAATGATAAGTTCATCCACAACTAATTTTGGCACTACTTTTTAAGCCCGGGAAGGCTGTTTGGGCTTTCAGATAGCTCCACATATCATAAATACTGCAGTCCCAAAGCCAAAATAGCAAGGGAGCAGAGAGAATCAAAGTTTACACCCCAAACTTTGCTGAGTTCAAGTTCTGAGTCTTAATGCTATTTGAACACTCTCCCTCTAAGTTCAGGTATTACCAGGTCTGCAGCATGGTTGCATGTCAGCAGGGCTTTATATGACCTTGGCTGTAGATTTAATAATTATTTTCCTCAGTTTGGTTATCCTCTGTCTTTTACATTTGGGTTATTGTAGAAAACAATGATCTGTTCCTCCAGCCACTGAAAGCTGCAGAACTTCCTAATATTTTAATTGTGTCTTTGTGGCCAACATGTACAAGGATGCATTTTATTTTGCTAGTTAAGAGAATTTGGGAGAACTGGAAGACTGGCTGACCAAACAGAGACAACACCATTGCAGATTGTCCTTGGTTGTCATAGCCCTGCTGCTCCATGCTGCTATTCTCTTGGGTCTTCAAGTGGTACCGTAGTTTGTACTCTGCTGTATAGAGCTTTTTAAGGTACATTTAGCAAGCAACTGCCGAAATCCATTTTTGGCACATGGTAAGAAAGGTGTTTTACCCTCAAGGAGGGACTGTGTGGGAGTACTTCATACAGAACCCCAGAGGGGCGAGGATTTCTATCCCACTCCCCGAGTTGTAAAAATTTTCTCATGGCTTAAGAAGGAAACTGAAGTTAACTGATCTAACTTGAACTTGAAACTGCCACAGCCTGACATTTGGTGGTGTTTATTGTGCACCCCGGGAGGAGCAATTTGGTAAGTAGATCTTCCAATGTCAGAAGAATGTGGCTTTTTCAAACTTCCTCCCCTTCCCTTAGGATATGTGTGCATGTGTGTGTGAGTGTGCAAGAGTACACGTGAGAGAGAGGTTTCAGCATGAACTGGATGGATAATCCCTCAGCCAGATTGGAGTAATTGCAGAGTTTATAATGAAAATAACTAGAATATGCCTGCTGAAAGGAGATTAAAAAGGGCTGGAAGTGTCTGTGGGCTTTAAGTGTTGCACATCGCTTTGAAATGAAATACCTCTGCTGCGTAGAGATCGGCACTTCTCCCACAAGTTGGAAGCTCACATGAGCCTTTCACCTTGAACCATGGGATGGAAAGTACTGGAGGTGTGGGACATTCAGAGCAGGACAATCTGTTATGGCCACACCATCTCCTGCTTGTGAATCCTTTGCAGTAGGGCACAGTGTTGCTGCGAATATTTCTCGTCCTTGGAGGAATACAGCTTGCTTTCAAATATGCAAATAGAAAATGGCATGAAGGAATTTGCAGTGAGATAACTCCTACAGCTGTCTCCTCTGGAGCAGCTCCCTCTGTTCCCTGTTAACATTCAAGGACAGACACATCCGCTGTTGGAATGGAAGAATTCAGATGACAAGTTGAGAAGTCTGTGTTCATCAGAAACATTGAAATGCTTTACACTTGTTTCTAAACTGGAAGCTGACTTGGACCACCATGCTCTACCTACCCACCACCTGCTCCTGCTCCAAAGGATCCTTTTTTCTTTTTCTTCATTTTTTTTGAACACTGAAAAAGCTGGAGAGTATCATGTGCGTTTCTCCGCTCCCAGGTATGTGTATCTGCCCCTTCCACATGTTCCTTCCTCAGTCTGAGCAGAGCTCCAGGCTTGCTTCTGAGTTTTCTGGCATCCTGGCTCCAATGGGAAGCACATCTCCAGATTGGGCTCTTGCCTGACTTCCTTTAACAACATTTTAGATTTGCCTTTTATGGCTGATTATTCCTAAATTCACTGGGGAGGAGCAATATTTGCGTTTGATAAATTGCAAATACTAGCAGCTCTTCGTAGCTGGAGAAGTGGATAAGAAGAACAGCCAGCCTTCTTACTGCAGGCTTGCTCTTAGTTGTGGGAGAAAAAGGAGATGACCCAAGTGGTGGAAAACTAGGGGGAATGTGGGGATAGATGGATATCTACAAAAGTGGGGACAGTGCTGAAAACAGATCTTTTAGCTTGTGCAGTTGAAAGACTTGGAAGAATAGAGGTTTTCTATGAGAACATCAGAAATCATCAGGAGGTGATCAAGTAAGACCTCCTATTGTTGAACTTGTCAGCTGATGCCCCTTTTAGGATGCACTGGAGGCATGAGGAGAAAGAAATGGTCTAACCTGCACTTGCCAAGAGAAGAATGAGCTTTGCCAGGGTCTCCAAGTGGCATGCATGATGCATCTGACATGCTGAGCTTTGCCCTACTGTTCCCCCCAAAACGATAAGCATCAGCTTCCCAGAAGGAGGGGGGAAACAGCAAGTGACCCAGCTGTCCTCAGAGGTGGTCTCCATATGAAATCCTTCTGTCCTACTGGCAAATCCCTACTGGATTGATTGGCATGAGGGAGTCACAGTCTTTCTGCCCTCACTTTTAATTCAGAGACTCACAGAAGCAGCAGGTCCCTTGGGTGTGTTCGTTCTCCACACCCCAGCAGTGGGTTGAGAGGCACTGCTGCCTGCTGAGGCTGAGTGTTTGGCTTCCCCTCCTTTGCCCCCTTGCCCCCTTTTTTTTTTTAATGAGGTATAGCCAAACTACCAGCAAATCTCCAAAGCATCTCTCTCAGGTGGAGCCTTGGCACACTGCCAGAAACTTTTCCCATTACTTAGTGCTTGTTCCCAAAGACCATTGGGATTCCACATTTTTTGTCCAGCAGATATCCCATGGGAGTTGGCAACACCGGTTAATCCTTAGTGATATTAAACCGATACTTTCAAAATCAGAGGGTTACTGATGTACACGGATGTGCAACAAGCCCTTTAGATGTTATAGCCAGCTCCTAAATAAGTTCCTTTTTTTAATAGCCTATCACCCTAGAAGATATCCTGATTTCTGCTCAAGCAGGAGCCAAGTGCAGCTGTGGCCAGAAAATCAACATGAAATACCAGTCTTGGTCACAGAGCAGCTCTGCTCATACCTGCACAATGAATTTGTTGCCTTCACAGGCAAAGTGTTTTAACCTGCTGGCACTTAAGCACTGGTTTACATCTGAGCAAAACTCCACATGCAGGAGGCAGGCCAACCTGTCCTGGGCTGCTTGCAGTGGCTTTTACAAGGAGCTAGCTGTGAGAATTTTTGGGCACTTCAATGTGAAAATATGGAGCTGCTTTCGAGTGTAGAACTTTGCTTTCAGCTACTTTGTCTATACCACGTGAGACATTGCAGGGCTCAGCCTAGCCACAGTTTTAGCATGGCAGAAGAATAATGTGACCTCAGCAAAGTGTATTGTCCCCTTTCTCCCCATCATCTTACATCACTGTGTTTAGGAGAGTTGCCTGCCTGCTGGGCCAGCCTGTGCTGCATCATTCCTGCCTGCTCAGGCTGAGGTGGGTGTGGAAGTGGGAGAGGTGAGAAAGAACATGGTTTCTCCAGAGTTTTCTGTTTGTTACTCTGCTATATTTGTTATCTGGATTCTTAAGTAATGAGTGCTTTGAATTTTGTGATTATGTTACGGTGATGTGTAGTTAATGTACTAATGTTCACTTGAGCTAGGATCATGGTAACAGTGTGGTTTGTTTTTTTTTTTAACTGTTCAGAAAATAACTTAAATACAACTACAAAGATTAAGCTGTGAATCTCTCCTGTTTTCCTTTGGGGGGGAAGGACACCGTCGAAATATCAATCCTGTATCTTTCTCAAGCCCCGTGTGTGTGAGTCACACTTCGGCTACGCGTGCACTATACACAACATTTGCAGTGTGAACCTCTGGAAGTGCTGGGGCCGAAGGGTGGACAGCTTTGTCCCGAGGCTGGGGTAGATGCAGCTTCACAGGACACGGAGTCTGCAGTAACCAGTCCCACCTCAGAGCTGCTGCTCATGGATGAGTGCAACATAAAAGACTGCTCTGGCAGTCAGGAAAAAAAAACACTTATTCCTAAAACCACAGCATACTTTTTAATTAACAAACTCTCCATTCATAGCTAATGGCCTCTGGCTGGGACAAATGAGTCCACCCTGTAAGCCAGAGAGTGGATGTAACTGATAGAGAAGAGCTGGAGCCATCCTGTCTATTAAAAAGTGTGGGGGGGAAAGCTATAAAGACTTTGTGTTTTTCTGGGTACTGTTGCAAGATCCTGGTAGCAGAAGCACAAATTTGTTTTATAAGCTAATCAGAATCCTGCTGTTCAATAATGAGTGAGTAATTGACATATCGCAGCACTGCCACACAGTTCCGTGGCTGGGGATGCTGTCATGCTTACAGCTCGCTGGAATCCCAACGCAAACACCCTTGCCCTCATAATACCTTTCTCTTAAAAATGCTCCTTGGATAGCAGCCTTGGATCTTTCTGTTTTACTTAGCAGCCCCTTTTAAAACAAAAGCCACTGTGGTTTTAAGATCCTGACTCCAGGGGTGGGCAGAAAACAAACAAACCCCTGCACTCCCGACATCTCTCTCCCTGCTGGCTCCATTCTTGGGAGCCAGCAGGGGACTGGAGATTGTGAAGGCTCCTGCTTTTCTGAAGCGCTGGGAGCAGGATTCCTGTCACTTCCAATCGCAGTCTCTCCTTGTGACAGGGTTTCCCAGCAGCCCCATTCTTTGTTTGGCAAGGGTTGCGGTTTTTATGCATGTATGTACATATATACATATATATATATATACATATTTACACCACTTTAACCTTTTCTGTTCCCTCTCTGCTCTTTCCTTACATCCAGTAATAGATTTGGAAGAGGAGTTGCGGTGACAGGCTTTGGATCGGTCTGTAACACAGAATGCAGCTTGATTTAAACAACCTGTGACTGCCAGCACACACAAATGAGACCCCTTACCTTCTGTGCTCACAGTCCCAGGTGTCTGTGTGTACCCAAACAACGCTGCCCAGCCCTACGAGAAACAGGTTCTCCTTGTGGGTTATGTCTAGGTGTTCCTTGTATAGTCCTCCCCCTTTTTCTCACTGATGTTTAAAGAGGAGGATCGGAGTCTTTATTCCAGATTTCTAGTGCTGGGACAGTGCTGTGCTACAGGGCACGAGGTGGAAAACTTCTCACAGGAATTCTGGATTTGCATCCAAAAACTCAAGTACTAAAGAGAGTCTTTGAGAAGGAAAAGCAATCTCAATTGTAAATTTCCACTGGAAAAGAATGAGCACCACACAGATTATCTTAAATAGATTCAGTGGTTAATTACCCTTTCTGTTTAAAAATGTCTGCCTTATTTCCACTTCAAATGAAAGAGGAAAGTAATGTTTGCCATAGCTTCAAATTAACAGCATTTGATCAACCTACAGCTTTAAAATGAAATCTTCTCTTGTTTGGTGTTTTTTTATTGTTATATACATGCTTTCAAGAGTATAGTAAGATACTTTCTTGAAACGAGGAATTGGCCAGTTTAGATTAGCTAGGCTAGAATGAACGTAATTCTTACAATAAATGTTTGGGATGAGTTCAGCAGTTGGTGGTTCAAAGAGGGCTAGGATGTCAAACTTTCAGCAGAGGAGGCAGCACGGCCGTGGAAACAAAAACCCTGAGCCCTAGTGCTGCCATGGGTTTCTGTCCAGCTGTCCTGGCAGCCCTGCAGGGGCAAGGGCTGCACCTGGTTCCAGCAGTGTCCTGGCCCCTTTTGTTCAAAGGCTTTGTGTGGTGGACCCCCCTGCGTAATGGCACACCTGTCAGCGCCCAGGAGAATGTGGATATGATTCAGTGTTTTGTGGGAATAAGATGCCGCTCCTCGGCTTGAGAGCCTGCTGCTCTGTATAGCTCTGCTTTTCCAAGTGCTCAGGTTACTCCACAGCCAATATACAGACTTCCCAGGACTCTGTTCCAGGAGGGGCTGATGGGGGAGAAGATAAGAGGAAAAATAAGATGCTGCTTGCACTAACTATCCCATGCAAATCTGACATTACGGGCTGCAGCCTTTGGAGGTCTCAGCCTGTCCCCTTTGCCAGTTGATCCTTCCTTGATGACTGAAGACATCTGATGGACAGGGATGTTTTGCCCTTCTAGCAAGCTTCCAGGAGTGCATGTGAGTACCAGCCACTTTGCTTTACCCTAAGGGAGCTCAGGCACACATTCATTATATCCTCAAGGGATACTCTTTGCTTCTGATCCGTGTTACCTTCCCAGCTTGAGCTTTCTCTCCAAAAGGCTTTGCTGACATGCATCTGGCTGGCAGGAGCAGATAGAAATCTCCAAAGCAGCAGGGAGGTTGCTGAGCTGTTGGGCTGGTAAGCCAGGGACCACTGAATTTGGATAAGGAATATGACCAGGAAAATCTGGTCTTGAAAAGGTCTCATGTGTACAGGTAAATAGCCTTCCTGCAGATGGAGAACGATCAGATGGGCTTTCCAGTGCAACAAGGCAGAAATAGCAGCCTGAGTAGTGCTTTCACTGGGACGCGACTGACTTCCTTCCAGAGGCCACTGTGGTTTGAAGGAACTCAAGCCCCTGGTAAATGTCATGCAGCTGATGTGTCCAAAACTCCCTGTCCCATGCCCAGAGCATCCTGCTGGCATTTACAAAGGCAGATCAGGGAAGGCTTTTTGAAGGGGCAGTGAGGCAGGGAGGCTGCCAGACCATCTCTGTTTCTGCAGTGTCAACTCTGAATGGGCAGTGCTGGCAAACTGCTCTGACCTTCAGAGCTGTGGAGATGTCCATGAGCAGCTCTGCCTGCTGGGCCTGTGCTACCAAGTTCCCTCTCCTCTGGTGTGGGGAAAGGGGTCAGTGGCTGCTAAGAAATGCAGCTTTTTGCCTTCATATGAGCTGCTTATTGATTCCTTGTGGAATTTACCTAGTTTGAACTCGATAGTGGTGGGCAAACACCAAGAAGCAGCACTGAAGACCATGTCCTCTCTGAGGGATTTCTATTTCATCTTGGGAAAGGGGACAGACTCTCCCAGGGTGTCTTCCTCTGCATTCCCCAGTCCTTCATAAATCACCATACCATTTTTTTTGTGTTTTATGTCTTTGGTGTAGAGTCATGCATGGCTGGCTCGTGGCTGTCAGTACTTGTCCCTGGGGAGCTGGGAAAGGAGGCACAAGGCACCAGATTCTCTGACATTGCAGCAGGGCTAGCTCTGTCATTCCCCACCACACGAGCTGCTTGGAGCAGGATGAATCCTGCCTCTGCCCACACCATGAACAGCTGGACTATGAGGAAGCCTTCAGGGCTCCCAACAGCATCTCCATCCTCCTGGACATCGCTCTGTGCAGGATGCATACTGGGACCAGCTCCTGCTGTTCTGCCTCTTCCAGTTCTCCTGGGTTTCTTTGCATGCCCAGGCACTATGTGTCCAATGCCTCGAGGAGAGGAGGTGGGGACAGCCTCTGGAGACCAGGGCAGCAGCGAGCCAAGAGTGGGACAGGAGCTCTGGGAGTGACAGTGGGAGGGGATGAGGGCGGTTTATGGGCTCACAGCTGCTTTCCCAGCCATGGGGGGTTGTTTTAGCCAGGGACTCCCTGCATGGAGCCAGGGGGGGAATGCCTGTAAAATGTGGAGACGAGCTCCCTTGCAGCACAGAGCAGCGGGTGTTTCTCACCAGCATTTGTCTCGTCGTGTGCCACCATCACTAGGTCAGGTCACAGGAGTTTCTCCAATTAACCCAGCTCCCTGGTGACCCTCAATTGTCACTCCAGGCTTTCCTCCTCCCCCTTCCTGCCCCAGCACGTGTTTCTTACCTCTACATCTGCTGCTAAACCTCTGCTCCTAGCATCCCAGCAACTACTGGGAACTGATGGCAGTAACCCAGATTTACTCCCTAAATCAAGGCAGTGGCCACCCCCTGGCTTGGAGCTGTGTCCTGAGGATGTCCCTGCTTCAGGATGCCCCAGCACCACCAAACTGTGTGGTGGGAGGGAGGGCTGTTGCTGCAGGGATGAGCACAGGGCTTTTGGATGCGTATGGGCTTCAGTGGAGAGGAGCTGGGAAGCTCCAGGAGGATTTTTAGGTGGTACTTACTGGGAGAGTACCAGAATGGGGGAGAGATGGCTGCTGCTGTTTCCTCCTCTAACTGTGGCACAGACCACTGGACTGGGTACATTTAATCCTCCAGGTGCTGGTCCCAGAGATGAACCATGTACCTGGATGACTGGAGTCAGAGCACGGCTGCAGGACACAGCATGGCCTGGCTTAAAATCCTGTCCCAGGTTTGCTGCTTTGCCTTGTCTTAGCACAGGGCTTGGGGTGAATCCTGGGGGCGTTTAGGGCTGCCCTGCAGCACTGCAAGTGCTTTGGGCCTGGCTGGAACCCATAGGCTGTATGTCCTCCTCCTGCTGGGTCATCTCACCCCTGGGCATGTCCAATAAATGGATCTTCCTCCTTCTGCTCTGGGAATGAACCAGGACAATCCCCAGAAGAACTGTGGCTCCCTACAGGTCTCCCTTACTGTGACCCTGTCACCGAGGTCTCTGTAGCCCAGCACTACTGCACAAAGTTAAAGGTGATGCCCCAATCAAGACCTGGAGAAACTGAATCTGGGCAAGACACAGAAGCTCTTGAATGGGTGCCTGCCCTGGGAAAAGCTGAACGCTAGGAAGCTGGGAAGGGCTAGTGGCTGAGGGGGAGGGCCCGGTGCTTTCAGGAGGAGGTGAAGGCTCACACAGAGGGAGGAGAGAGGAGCTGGAACATCCTGTGTGGGAGGAGTCGTGCCCGGGCTCTCCCTCACCCCAGAGAGCCCGTTTGGGGCTGGGCATACCCCACGGGCTTGGGTGCCTGTGCCTGTGAGGCTCTCCCAGGTCTGCTCTGCTTTCCCAGCCCAGCAGGACCGTCCTGAGTGGGGGCAGCCTGTCGGGACCTGTCCCTTTTAAGCCCTTGGAGCTGTTGCCAGCCCTGGCTTAGTGGGGTCCCTATCACTTCAACTGGCTGTTCGGCAAATTAAGAACTTGCTATTAGGCTGCTAATTAAAGGCACTTCACTAGCAGCAGGGGAAGCAGCTCCTGGCCGCAGCAAAATTGGATTCCTCTGAGCTTCTATGAGCCGAGTCTCTCCTCTCTGGGGCTCGGGGCTGTGCCCCTCCATATCCAGCGAATGCACCTGCCCCGAGCCATGGTCGTATGGCTACCAGGCTCCTCCCGAGCCGCAGGGACTGGGGCACATCAGCCCCACGGTGGCAGAGGGGCCGGAGGTGATCGAGGTCTTGGGTGATGTCCCCGCCTCGGGGGGTGGTGCAGTGATGTTGCCCTGCTTACGGTCCTCGAGGCCACCCCCGTTTGGAGGGGACATGCGGGAGCTCTCAACGGTGGCAGAGCATCACATCGGTCGTCCCACTGTCCCCAGGCTTGGCCGTGACCCCTCAGCGGGCTGGGCAGCCCGGAGGTGCTGCCCCTGCCCTCGGCGAGGGAGGAGGCCCCCGGACTCCTCCTCCGGCCGCTCAGGCGCCTCCAATGAGCCCCGGGGCACCCGGGCTGCCTGCCCTGCCCTGCCTTCCCTTCCCTCACCCCCTCCTTCCTCCATCTAAAAATGGGAGAGACCAGCCAGGCCGCCGGACCGGGGCTGCCTTCCTCCCCCTCTCCTTCTCCCCCCTCCCCGCGCTCCGCCTGCAGCCTCTCCCCGACGGTCGGGAAAGGGACCCCGCGGCCCGGCGGGGACATCACTGGGGTGAGCTGTCCCTGCGGGCCGGGGGGGGCTGCGCCATCCCTGCTCCTCTCCTGCCTTACGGTGCCCCGTTCCCCCAGGACCCTGGCCTGACGCCCCCATGGCCTGACACCACCCTCCCTTTTTTCCCAGCTCGGGATTCCTGATGGGATTAGGGGGGATTTGCTGTGCGTGAGCCGGGAGCTGCTAGGTGCTACGGATCCGGCTACCGTGCGGGGGGTGTTGCGAGGAGGGCCGGGCTCTGGGTGCTGGGGAGCGTGGCTGCTCCCGTGGGATGCAGAATCACTCCGCGTACACCCCGTCCCAGTCCTGTCGCTGCGGGGATGGGAGACGCTCATTGTTCAGGGGGAGACAGCCGGGTGCAGCACCCAGGGGTGCTCCTGCAGCTGGAAGTGCTCTGAACGCTCCTGGGCACCCAGATCGCTGGGTCGGGGCACGGGCTCTGTTCCCCCGCGGCCGCGGGCTCTCTGCAGTGAGGAGCCCCAGCAGCCGGGGCAGGAGACAGAGGTGTTGGTGGGGGCGAGGGTTTAGGAGATGGGTGCACGTGGTGTTTGGGGAGGGGGGGCCGAGACCTTCCCTGGGGACCTGCACCTTTCAATGGTGCTGGGCCGCTCTCAGCAGTGCCATTTGCCCCATCGAGTGAAGGGAGGGGTGTCCCTCCCTCCCCTTCCTGCCCCTTTCCATCTGCTGCCCACTCCCAGCTGGGGACAGGTTGCCTAGTTTACTCAGGCTGGGCCCCCACCAGAGTAAAAAAAGCCTCACACCACAGCCACAAGACTGGGGAAAGCTGGATTGTCTGCACTGGGTGCTGGGCACTAGCCAGAAGTGGTGCCCAGCTCAGGGCTCCATCACGTGTGGGTCTTTGCCCTGGGCCAGGGTCATCCCTGCTGGAAAAGGGACAGTGACCCTTGACATGACACATGATCTTGGCCCCTGGCTCTGCTGATCAGTGCCATGCTCATCCTTCTTCCTCTCTCCCAGCGTCTCACCTTCCCCCTGCTGTCGGTCACCCTTCTGGTGTCTTTTGGCTCCTCCATGCTCTATGGCTACAACCTTGCCGTGGTGAACTCACCAGCAGTGGTAAGGGACAGGCAGCCTCTCTGGAAGCAGGGAAAAGGGCTCTGTATCCCCCTCTAGGAGGGTGGAGGGATCGCTGCCCAGCATCCCCACATCAAAATGCTGACATTTTCCTTGGGCAGTCACCCATGGAAAGCAGTCCAGGGAGAGGAACGGCATGGGAGGGACACGGGAGGAGGCTGTGTTCATGTACTCCAAACTGGTCCCCCTGGGAAGGCAGAGGCTGGGGAAAGCTGGCCGCAATCTCCTTGCTCTAGCTCAAACTCTGTCTGGCATCTTTAAGCTGCCGTTAAGCCTCTCTGATGCTGACACAGGCTGAGCAACCCAACCAGCACATCATAGTCATCCTCTGTCATGTCTTGCCCAGCATCTCCTGCAATGCTGTTAAACTCATGGCATTGTTCCTATAGAGCCTGTCTTCCCTTGTCTTCCCCTTTCTCCCAGTACATTTGGTGCCCATGTGTGTCTCTGCCCTGCAGCACATAAAGGCTTTCTACAATGCCACGTGGTCCCAGCGGTATGGACACGAGCTGACCCCTGGCCCCTTGACCCTCCTCTACTCTCTGACTGTCTCCATCTTTGCCCTGGGAGGGCTGGTGGGCTCCCTGCTGGTTGGGATGCTGGTGGAGCGATACGGCAGGTAAGGGTGTCATACCATGGGACAGGGTGATTGAGGGATGGGGTGGGATGGGAGGAACTGCCCTTCTGCTTGTGCCTGCTAGGAATGGCGCTCTGAGCCGCAGTGCTCTCCTCGTCCTCCTGGCCAGCGGCTTCATGGGCTTCAGCCGGGAGCTGGGGTCCCCTGAGATGGTGATCATCGGTCGCTCCATCACAGGGCTCCACTCAGGTACGAGTGCACAAACCCTTCCTTACAGCTCAGTCCCCTACAGCCCCTTCACAGGGGGCTGGAGAAAACTTCATATTCCCCCCAGTCTCTGTGGAGGGGTCTCTGGTACAGACAGGGCACCTCCCTGGCCATGGGGTCCCTGCTGTGGCTGATGCTGGGCATGGGGGGAGATGCACCAAGTCTCTGGCCAGGCACCTTTCTCCCCACTACCTCTCCCATCCCAGTCATTCCTGTCCCTGCCAGGTATCTGTCTCAGCGTGGTGCCCCTCTACCTGGGAGAAATCGCTCCCAAGAACCTGCGGGGTTTCCTGGGCCTCATGCCTACTATCTTCATCTGCCTGGGGGTTTTTGCTGCGCAGGTCCTGAGCCTCCCGGAGCTGCTGGGCGAGGTGAGCACAGTACGCCAGCCCACACGTGCTGGACCCTGCTTTGCCCTTCCCATGACTTGTCCTATTTCAACTCCTCTCAGGACAGATTCTGGCCCCTTTTGCTGTCAGTGGTGGTTGTTCCTGCCTCCCTCCAGCTCCTGCTGCTGCACTGCTTCCCTGAGAGCCCACGATACTTGCTGATAGAGAGAAACGATGTCTGTGGAGCCACCAAGGGTGAGGGGATATCTTGGGGGAGACTGGCCCTCCAGAAGCTGGGCGCTTCTCCAAGGACTCCCAAGACCAAGGTGCATCCTCATGGCACCCTTCCACACCCAGACCTCACAGCCCACCACAATCCTTATGGTTCAGTCCTTCCGTCCCATGCAGTTGTGCCACAGCATTTCCATAGTGCCCATCACTGTGGGTGAGGCTTTTCCCAAGTTCCTATGGATGCCGAGCCCCACAGGTCAGGGAGGTCTCCTGGGGAGGCTGAGCCAGAGCAGAGCCAAGCCCCTGCCCTGTGCCATACCAAAGAGCATCCACCCTGGGATGGGGAGACATGTGTCCGTGACCCCTGCTCTTCCCACAGCACTGCACCAGTTCCTGGGGACCCCTGATGTGCAGGATGTGATCGAGGAGATGAAGGAGGAACAGCAGTCGCTCTCCTCCATGGAGATGGTCTCTGTGTGGCAGCTGCTGCGGGACCGCTCTGTCCACTGGCAGACCCTCTCGGTGGTGGTGGTGAATGCCGGCATGCAGCTCTCAGGGATTGATGCCGTAAGCTCTGCAGGGTCCTTGCTCCAGGACCTGGCTCTGCAGAGGCTGAGCTGAGACCTGGCAGCTCATTTCATCAAGTGTCCTACGGCTCCAACCCCTGCTCATGCTATGTCCCCTCCTCGGCAGATTTGGTTTTACACCAACGTCATCTTCGAGAACGTTGGGATCCCTGTGTCCCAGATCCCCTACACCACCGTGGGCACTGGTGCCATTGAAATCATTGCTGGGCTGATTGGGGTGAGTGATGGATGGACAGACGGACACAGCCCCTCCATGCCTAAGCCTTGTTGCCAGCTCCCAGCACCATCAAACGAGGGGCTGAATGGATCCCCAAATGTCATCTGTGCCACAGCACAGATGTCCCTTTTGTGGTGGGACAGAGAGTTTGACAGGGAAATGGGGATGGGAGATGGGATGAGACAGACTCAGTTTGGGGGTCACATCTAGAAGGGGTGGGAGAATTTTGGGATAGCAGGGAGGTTGGGGAGAGATGCCAGGCAAGGAGCAGGTTGGAGATGATGGAGAGGGCTAGAAGTTCCTTCTGGCTCCCACTTTCATTGTCACTCTGTTAGCAGAGCCACATGTCCCAGTCTGCCCCCCCAGCCAAGCACTGGCCTGGTCCCAGACTAGCAGCTCTGCCCCCTCAGCCAGCCCTCATTTAGCTGGAGAGTTAGCACTGGGCTGGGCAGATTTATGTCCCTTGTCCCATCTGCAAGTGTCACCCAGGGCCATCCCAAGCCACCTAGCACTAAATCCACACCCTGACAATTAGAGAGATGGATGTCAGTGGCTTTTCCCAGAAAATCAGGAATGAGTGGGGGGGTCTCCCCTCTCCCCATAGCAACCCACTGCAGAGTGGGCCCCCTGCCTCTCTGAAGGGTGCCCCCTTCTCCCCTCCCCTGGCTGTGGGGCTGCCCCAACCCCCCGGCAGCCGCCCGGCATAGAGCCAGATTGCTCAGGAGCAGCCCCTCAAATGGCCCCCGATGGACACGCCAAGATTGGTTATAAAATTACAGGCATTTGTTCTGCTGTCAATACCCTGCCTGCTCCAGCCGCTGCGCTGCCTGCCCACACCCTGCCTCTGCCCACTGCCCCACAAACACCCCGTGCTCAGCCCAGCACCTCCACTTGGCACTGGTGGGAATGCAGCCATAGGGTCACCCTAGTCAGCCCTGACCCTGCAGCCTAATGGGACTCTGTGGGACCCCTCTCCTGCCCCATGCGTGCTCACCCCTTGCACTTTACATGCCTCAGCCCCAGCCCTGGAGCTCTGACCTGGGGCTGCCCAGGAGCATCCTCCCACCTTCAGCTGGATCTGGGGTTCAGGGGTGCTCCCATCCACCTTGGAGCTCCCCACCACCCCTCTCTGCTCTCCTCTGGCAGTGCTTCACCATCGAGAAGGTGGGCAGGCGACCTCTCATCATCATCGGCTTCTGCGCCATGGGCATCTGCTCGGCTGGCATCACTGTCTCCCTGCTGCTGCAGGTTGGTCTGGCCACTGCCACCCCCAGGGCCGCTGCCACTCCCTGGGCTGGGGCATTAGTGGGGGTTGGGTGATGTAAGGCTGGGTGTCACCTTGGGGGAGGGAGCATGCATGGAAATGAGAGGTGCACTGGCTCTCCCAAGTAATACGTTCCATTCAAAGTTAAAGAGAAGGAAATTTTAGTGCAAAGAACAAAAAAGAAAACACAAATTCAAATGAGAAAAGTCCTGCTGCTTCTGGTAGCTTTTCTGCAGAAATTGTTGCTACCAGACAGGCAGCTGTGAAATGCCAGGGGAGGTGGAGAGGTTTGCAGGGTCCTCCTTCTTCTGTCTGCTCCCAGGGGATGTTCCTATGACTCTGGGGACATCTCAACATCATGAGCTGCAGATCTTGGCCAAGGTTGAACCTCACTAGCTTTGCCCCAAACCACCCACTGCTTGCCTGCATCTCACTGATGTGTCCTGCGTGGCCACTGACTCCAAGGGCCACCACCGAGCCAAGCAGCTTCAGCCCAGTGTCCCCTCACAGGCTGCCCTGCCCTGGATGCACTACGTCAGCGTCGCCTGCGTGGTCGGCATCATCGCTGGCTTCTGCATGGGACCAGGTGGGGCTGGGACCTGGGGAGCGGGGGGCGATGGAGTGGGAATGGGGGTCCCAGGGGACCACCAGGATTTGGAGAACCTGAGCCTTGGCCCCATCCCTGTGGCCAGGCCCTGGTTTACCGTGCTGCACCCCACAGGTGAAACCTCCCACAAACCTCTCCAGCCCCATACATCCCCAGGGCACACTCTACCTCCTCCTCCTTGTCCCTGCTCCAGGGCCAAGCAGGATGAAAGCCCTGGCAGCCTTCCTCAGACCTCTCTGGAGGTGCCTCCCATCACAGTGCAGAACATCATCCTGTCCCTAACCAAGTGCAGGCTCGAACAGCCAGGAGTGAAACCTGGACTGGTTTACCCAGTTGATGTATTAGCAGAGCTGCCAACAGATCTGTAATTCATCCTCAACCTAGACTTTATTCACTGTAATTACATCTTTAATTAGGATTTTAATGGCTCATTGTTCACAAACAATGATGAATAGGAGTTTTAAAACAAACAAAAAATATATATATCTGTGTTCTGGGCAAGCTGTGAATAAGAGTCCATCAGGGGCTCCACTCCTCCCTTACTTCTTAGCACTTGTTTTTTGGTTTATCTTTTCCCTTAGAGCATCCTTTATAAAGACGTCCCAGCCAGCCCTGTGCCAGGCAATGGGGCTCCAGTCATGTCAAATACATATCAAATACAGTCCCTTGCCAGATTCCCATGTGTCTTGGGATGTCTTCTGGACCTTGGATCCTGCTCTCCAGCACAGGGACAGTCCTGGGACCCATGGCTGCTGGCTCAGTGACACATGGCAGGAGAGGCTGAGCCCTTCCAGGAGAAGTAGTCACAACCCATGTCCAGTTTTTAGTCCAGTAACAAGCTGGCTTGGAAAATCATTTCCACACACATGGGAAAAGTAGTTGGAAAATAACATGTCTGTGTCCTGTGGGAAATTCTGATGCTCAGAAATGTGGTTGCTTCTTTCCTGCCTAAATCAGCCACAGTGGGATAGAAGCTAATTGATAGAAGGAAATTTTCTGAACTGTTTTGATCAAGAGAGCCTGGAAAGAGCATTATGGAGGGTGCCAGGAAGATTTTTCTCCATGCCCGTGATCTCTAGGAGATTTAATGTGTCAGTATTTAGAAAAATTATTGAAAAATGAGGATCCAGATGAAATATTCCACCCTTATTTTGACTCAACCTGAAACTTTAGGTCACACAGCTTGTGAAACTGGCCTCAGCACCCAGCAATGTGCAAGTGTGGTATGTCAGGGGGATCATCACCCACCCACCAAGACATATCCCAAAGGGAGGCCAAAGGCAGGACACTGGTCCACAACACTCCCTGTCCCCTCCAGCTGTCCCAGCACCAGCAGTTTAAACCCTGAGTCTTGCTGGGCTCCAACCCTTTGGCCACAGGACTGAGATGGACAGGACCCGTTGACCCCAGGGGTGCTTGAGGCAGCCTGTCCCCCATATCCTTGATCTGTCCCTTCCCTCTGCAGCTGGTGTCCCCTTCCTGATGACAGCCGAGCTCTTCACGCAGTCGCACCGCCCAGCTGCCTACATCGTGGGGGGGTCCCTCAACTGGCTCTGCAACTTCACCATTGGCTTCATCTTCCCCTTCTTGCAGGTACCAGTCCAGAGGGGCCATGGAAGAAGGAGGGGATGGACACAGCCCTGCTGCTCTCCCACAATAGGGTGCCAAGTCAGGCTTAACCTGAGAGATGCTCATGCTCCTGGCTCAGCTCAGTGCTGGCTGGAGCCAGCCTAGGGAGGGGTGATGGGAGGGGACACTGTCTCGTGCCATGCCCAGTTTGAGAGTACCTGACTCTCTGCCCCATCCTACTCTTATTGTCCCCAGATGTCAGCCGGTGCCTTTTGCTACCTGGTTTTCTGCGGTGTCTGCCTGCTGGTGGCCCTGTACGTCTACTTCATCATCCCTGAGACCAAGAACAAAACCTTCATGGAGATCAGTCACATCTTTGCCACCCGCCGCTCCGTCCTCTCCATCCCAGCCCATCTCATTGGAATGATGAGGCTCGATGGCTATGGGACCTTGGATAACAGCTCCCTGGAGGGCTCAGGCTCCAGCCTGCCCTGATCTGGGTGGACTGGAGGGGATCGGGATGGTGGAAGAGGCTCGGGGCTGGGGAATAAAGTGGGGGCCAATTTGCTCTGACCTGGTCAGCTCTGGGTCTCCCAGGACATGTCACTGTGCCGCAGCCTGTGGCCAGGATGACGCACCAGGGTGGCACTGACTGCTGTGCATGACCCCCATGCTGGAAGAGATGCCCCCACAGAGACGAGGGCACCCCCTGTGGCAGAGGATTCTCATCACTCCTGGGTATGGAGCCTTGCCAAGAGCTGCCCACGTGAGCTGTTTAATAAAGACCATTGCCGCCAGAGCCATCGTTCGGCAAGTTCAGCCTGGAATGACGGCAAGCTGTAGTGTGCTGGAATGGGTGGGTGCTTCCCCAGTGCCAGGGAAGAGCAGAATGGGATGAGGGATTTCTCCTCCTCCCCAAGGAGGCTGGAAAGGTCAAAGGGAGGGTGATCAGGATGTCTCCTAGGCTCTTGCATCTTACCCGGGTGGGTCATGCAAAGCCAGAGGCTGTTGCAGAAGGAACATAGAGTAGCTCTGAGCTGGGGGAGACTGTCCAGCTGCTGTGCCCCTCCACAGCCTGCTGGAAGCCCCTTGGTGCCTGGCCTCGCATGCTGGCCCCAAAGACTGCTCCCATGGGACCCCTGCATTCTTTGCCCTTGAGGATGAAGGGATCCAGGATACACCCACATCCCTTTTCTGCACCCCATTAATTGCTGTGACCCCAAGGTGCTCTCCAAGCACGACGTCTCCCATATCTCTGCCCTGAATCCTGGGGGCTGTGTTGCAGAGGGAGGGGCTGCCCTGTGTCCCAGGACTGCTGTGAGCATGGCAGTTGTGTGACCAAGGACCCCCACAGCAGCTCTCACAAACATCATGGGGTTGGGGGCTCCCAGGCCAGCAGACCCTCCAGGAGTTATGGTTTGCAGGAGAACTACAATATTTTGTTCTGGTAAGAGGTAAACCACAGGCAGTGGGGAGGGCTGTGTGGCCAAACCCTTCTTATGCTAATGCAAACATCATTTATTTTGTTGCCAATAATTTAGCCCTCTTTTTCTCCAGGTTCCCACCCTGTGATTGGCCCACAGCTTGTGTGTTTGGTGCTTGTGGTCACTTGGTGAGGAGCCCACCCTTCCTGCATCCCTTGGCAAAGCCTCAGGGCACCTCTGGGGGTGGGTGGGTGCTGGACCCATGGGGACTGGACCATACTGGGTCCCCAGTGCCTGGTCCCATCACCTCCATCCTAAGCCACTAGCTTGGGACTCTCCTGCATCTCAAGCCATTTAAAGGACATCAGTCAAAGCAGGGGTCATGGCTCCACAGCATCAACCACTTCCCACTCTGCCTCCCTCCTGACTCCGCTGCTCTCGGCAGCAGAACAGAGCGGTAAATATGTGCAGCATTACATATGTATAATGGAGTGTAAATAACCCCAAAAAGTGCATTGTAAATAGACTCCAAGTTTATCCTTTATTAATGAGGCACTGAGTGCCCTGCTGTTTTAGAGCAGCGAGACTTTGATAATATCAAAACCTAAATTACACTTGTGTCTCTCATTCCCAGCAAACGACAGCATCATTTCAGGCCTCTTTGCCACTTGTATTTATTTATTCTGGTATTTATCTATTTCTCCCACCCAGCATGTGGGGCAGCTTGGAAGATGACCCCTGCCCTCCGTGTAGGAGGCAATGGCCCCCCTGGGACCAGCCCCCCCATTCTGGGGTCCTGGAACAGCCAAGGAGCTGGGGTGTTGCCTTATAGCCAAGGACTGCTCTGTTCTGGCTGGTGAGATGGGGCAGACCTGCAAAATGTGGGGTCAAGGCCCATTTTTGCCAGAGCCTCAGACACCACCAACAGTCCCCTCCTCCCAAGGACTGGAGGTCACTGGTCAAATTCCATGGTGCCTTTTGGATGCACTTGGTCCTGGGGACCCTTTTGAGAATATTGTGCCAAAGGACATGTCCATCCTCTTTCCATCAGGACCTGGGGGTGAGGAAACCCTGTGCTCATGGAACACTAGCAACTCATAATCTTTTTTGTTGAAGCTATTGGGGCAGAATCTCTGTTTTGGGGCTGTCAGTCCAAGCTGCCCCTTGCCACTGCTCTGGTACTCCTGCAAAAACAGTATTTGGGCTTCCCCTCTGCTTGCCTTGCCCAGTGAGGCATTCCCAGCCTCTCTGCTGCAAGCATCTCATGAAGGATACAGCTGGACGAGCTTTGAGCTGCTTCTCCATGTCCAAAGCTGCTTCCCCCTGCCCAAAGCAGCTCTCTGGATTCAGGCCTCCAAAAGCACTGGTTCTATTTGGTGAGGGTAAGGCTGTATTCTCTAGCAGTGTCCAAGCAGACCTTGAAAGACTGGAGAAGGTGCAAAGAAGAGCCTGAGAAATTAATTGGATGCCTGGAAATGCTCCTGATCCTCTTAAGGTTTGCAGAAATGAAGATGAAGGTGGCTTTCTCCAAATGTGTAAGTGCCTTCTCCTGATGTGCCCAGTGCTAGAGGGTGGGTGAGTTTAAGCATTGAGGTATTCACATACCTCCAGCATGGAGGGCTGGGACTCACCCCAGACACACTGGAATGGGAAAGAAGGCCCTGGCTCAAACTCTCCAGATGCTTTGAAAGGGGCTTCTCAAGGAAATGGTTATGGCCCATCAGTGGATATCTCCAGATCCTTCATGTAAGCTCTCCTGGAGGGTGCCTGGCTCACGGTGAATGGTCACATCCCAGCTGGGAAGCTGATAAAGGCTTGCTGGACACATCCTGGTGTCCCTGTGCCATCACTGGGGCTTGATGGTGCAGCAAGTGGCCCTGGGCCATGGTCAGACAAGACAAGGAGAATTCATACCCTGCCAGTGCCCTCAGTCCCTATGGCTGCAGCAAGGATGAGCTCCTGGAAGATGGATCCCGGGAACTCACCAAGCCCCTGAGGCTGAAACATTCTTGCACTGGTTTCCCCAGGTGTTCTAACAGTGAACTGTCCCTGTCACCTCAACGTGGATGCCTTCACTCCCCTCAAATCCCACCTGACTACAGAGGCTCCATCACGGACCAGTTTTGGCTGGGGTGAGGTTCCTGTGTGCTCTGCCTCCTGCCTTCTTCCATGTGGAGAAAGCAGGGCTGGGGCAGTGCCCCATTGCCCCACAGAGCTGTCTCCTGTCTCACTAAGATCATCCATGTTTCCAGTGCAGCAGCCGTGGGAGAAGGATGCTAGAGATAGGGAGCATTTCCTGGGGTCATGTCAGTTTGCAAATAGACCCTATGTCTGCAGCCTGGATCCTGGATGAATTTGAGGGGTTTTAGGGGCTGATTCTGGAACCTGGAGGTGGACAAGAGGCTTGGTATGACCCTGAAATGCAAACCTACATATCCTTGAAGCCATTGTATCCTGAGCTGCATCACAAGAGGCATGACCAAGAGACTGAGGGATTCTGTCCCTCTGGTACACCCTTGTGAGACCCCACCTGGAGTATTGCATCCAGCTCTGGGGCCCTCAGCACAGGAAGGACATGGACCTGCTGGAGCAAGTCCAGAAGAGGCCATGAATATGGTCAGAGGGCTGGAGCACCTCTCCTGTGAAGACAGGCTGAGATAATAGAGGTTTAGCCTGGAGAAGATAAGGCTCTTGGGTGACCTTAAAGCACCCTCCAGTAGATAAAGAGGTTGCAAGAGAGCTGGAGAGGGACTTGTTACAAGGGCATGTAGTGACAGGACAAGGGAGAATGGCTTTAAACTGACAGAGGGTAGGTTTAGATCAGATATTAGGAAGAAATTTTTTACTGTGAGGGTCATGAGGCACAGGAATAGGTTGCCAGGAGAACCTGTCGATGCCCCACCCCTGGAAGTGTTCCAGGCCAAGTTGGATGGGACACTGAGTAACCTGGTCTAGTGGAAGGTGTCCCTGCCCATGGCAGAGGGGGTTGGAACAAGATGATCTTTAAGGTCCCTTCCAACCCAAACCATTCTGTGAATCTGTGATTTACAAACACATCTGCAGGCCTCAGCTACTCAGGACCATTCAAAGCAGGGTAAAGCTGGTGGAGTTTATATGTGCCTGCTTCAGGTGTCCCATGGACACATTTGTGCTATGGTAAACCTGTCTCCCTCCTGGCTGAAAATCGTCTTCCAGCTGGGCCTCCCTGGGTTGAGACCACAACTCTTATCTCCTAAAGTGCAGAACCAGCTCCAGCCCAGCCTGCAGTTCACACAGGTTGTGGTCAACAGTCTCTTTGCAGGTAAAAATCTAAAATGAGTGATTTTTTTTTAATTGTGTTCTGAGTAAGAGGCACTCATCTGAAAACCAGCACCTTGGAGGGGTGGAGAACAGAGATTTGTTTCTTTTAAAAGCCTAAAATATTTCCTCGGCATCAACCCCACCCCCTCAACCTCTTAAAAAAAATATGATAGACAATTTGAACAATTTGAGGACACATTTGGGGTGGGAAAAAAGTGTTTGTTACCCCACCAAAAAAAACCCAACTCTGTTTGAGTGCCTGCAGGTCCAAGGCCAGGGCTCTGCTGGAGCAGGTCTCTGCAGAGGTTGCGGGGTGCCGGGGCTGGTCTGGGTGTGGGTGGCCGAGGCGAGGGTGGCCAAAGCGAGTGTGCCCGGCAAAGGGTGCACACCAGCAGATGGCACTCCTAGAATTTATTGCTACAGCAAGCTGCCTTTCGGAGAGCAGTCATGTAGGAGATGTCCTATTATATGGGCAGTTGACTTTAATAGTCATTGTGTGCTTAAAGCACAGCAAAACAACAGTGGGAAAAAAAAAAATCCCCACTCCACTTGGATGGCCCTTTTCCCCCCAGCCCTGCTAGTCTATTTGTACAGTAAATTAAAAATATGAATCACTTCTCTCTACTGCCTCCCCAAACACTCATCCTGTCAGGCTCTGTGTTGTCTTCATTTGTATTACCTTAATTTAATGTTAATTATGTTCTTCATTTACAAAGAACAAGCATTTACACTCCCTGTCTGGGGATTTTCCACACTCGCGGTCTCCACAGACGGGGAGGCGAAGGGGAGCGGTGGAGGCAGCGGTGCCGGGGAGGAGGCTGTTAGCACGGCCGTGGGAATGGGGGGAGCAGGGATGCCACCCCCCAAATGAACTGGTAACGATGAGCACTATTGCCTTTCGATTTATGAAACCGTATCACTGCCTGTGCTTAAATCCCCCCTAATAAATCCTTTTTAAAAGGTCCTCGGCCAATGGAGGGCAGTGATTTATGGTGGGGAGCTGGAGTGGACGGAGGTTTGGTGGCAGGGTTTGATGCCGGGGGGTTGGGGACCCATCCAAGGACGTCACGGGGCTGGGAGCCCGGCCACTGCTGGGTAGTCCTGAGAAAATCTCCCAGGCACCTTTTCCCTGATGTCTGCAGGCTTGTCGGATGCTGTTGGCGATGGGATGACCTGTAACCACAGCATGGATGAGGACTGCAAGTCCCTGCTCCATGCTTCAGTTTCCCCATCAGCACCTGGAGACAACTACCCCTCTCCCAGATCTACCCACCCTCAGTGCTTGCTGGAGAGCAAAACATTGGGCTGCACTAACAGAAATTACTTGGGGGGAGTGTGTGTGTGTGTGTGTGTGTTTGTGTGTGTGTGTATGTGTTTGTGTGTGTTTTCATGGGCACACACATAAAGGGCCCAGGTCTCTAGAAAAAAAGCCCTTCACCTCACCCCAAACCTGACTCTCCCATGCACAGACCCTGTGACTGGAAGAAGGAAGGACAGAAAACAAAAATAAGAAATGCAATGAAAGAAAGCTCTGTGAGCTTTCCTGGACCATCTGATACATGTGTCCTTCTTCACAGCCTGCCCCTGCTCATCCCTGAGATGGGGGACATGGGGCTGAAGGCTCTGTGCAGAGCCACATTTTCAAACCTTGAGCCCCTCATCTGCACCCTATAATTGCCTGATCTTCTGGCACCATGTCCAGCCACAGGTTGGGAACATCAGGGGCTTCTCCCAGAGGTCCTGAGGATTGGCTTTTGAGCAGAGGAAGAAGCATCATTGTCCCCATTTGGTCTCAGAGCTCCTGGAGTCGTATTTTGCTGTGCAAGTTGGGGTTGTACCAGTACATTGTGGGAGCTGAGGGGGCAGTGGGTAGATCTGGCTGAGACACCCACCCCCAAACTCTCCCAAACATCCTGTAAAGCTAATTAAAAAAAAAAAAAAAAAAGCAGCCCAACAAACCTGCCTGTTCTGTAGGACCACAGGAACTCCAGAAAAACGCAGAAAACAGTCTCCCACTGCCATGAAAACCCAAGGTGCCACACACCTTCTGCTGACCAGCATTCCTCCTCTCACCATCACCTGTTTCCATGGCAACAGGCACACATTCTGGGGTGAGAACCTGAGCCCTCTTGCCACTGAACTGGCCTCAGGGCCTGGGGCAGGTCTCCTTGCTAGCTGCTTATGGGGAAGGTCACAGGTTTAACCCTCCAGACTTCTCCTGCCTCAAGTCCAGCTTGCAGCTGCAGAGTGCTGTCCCAAAGCCCTGTTTGTGGGGTGTGCAACCCCACATCCCACCCCACACCCCACTCCTGCCCTTGGCCAGCCATGGAGCAACCCCCCTGCAGGGTCACCTTCTCTCACCCCATCCTGCTGCCACGCAGGGCTGAGGCCACTCACTTCATGACAGAAGTGGCTCAACTACACCCCATGGGACAAACACTCCTCCGCTCCAGGGGGGTGATAATTTCCTCCATCCTCCATCGGCCATGCTTGCGCCCTCCCCATGTGCTCCCGTGCGCTCTCCCTTATTAACAATGACCTTTCCACCATGCTCACCACTGATTCCCCAGTCCCAAATATCTTTTAAATGGGTTTCAGGAGCTGATGCGCGCTCTGTTAAAAGGCCACCGCGTTGCACCCGCACCGCCCCGCGTCCTCCCGCACCGCAGCCCCCCCCCGTCCCCACGCAGTGCCACCCGCGCACACGCTCACACTAACATTTTAATTAATGACAACCACTTCCCCCCCCCCTCCCATAAGCACTTTAATGTGTGTTCGCAGCCCGGCTGATCCCCACAGCCATGGAAATATTAGGTTGACGGATGTGGTCTGTCGCCAGTGCTCCCTCAACGGGTCTGCCTGTCAGCTCGCCGATGATGACATTAACACGGGAAGAAAGTGATGACAAATGCCCGTTATCAGGGAACGAGGCCTGTGACAAATCGCACGGCGCCTCGCGAGCAGCCCCATTACGCTGTAATAAAAAAAGATGGATGGCTCAGCGCACCGGGGCCCCACGCTAATGCGATTTCGCCTGGTCTCTCCGGGTTCTAATTAAGGCAGAAAACGGAGAATGAACAGGAGTCCCTGGTGCCCGGCCCCCACCTAGTCCCCCCACAAACACCCTGTGGTGATGGGCGCTCACCCTCAGGGACGATGCCCCCCAGCTGCCCCAGACCCTTGGGAGGGGAGTTTGTTGGGGACACAGATGGACAAGAAGTACAGATGTCTGTGGGGTGTGAGGTGGAGGGGGGGGGGCTGGGGGGGACACCCCAGCTTGTGCCTGCCTGTCTTGCCTCTGCCAGGTGGGCTCAAGGTTCCTCCATCCAGGGCGAAGGGAGGAGGGGGGACACAGCCACCATCAAATGCGTCACTCTGAGACAAATGTCACCTCCACCATCTGCTGCAGTGTGCAAAGTGGTGGGGGGGGAGCGCTGCGTGGCAGAGAGGGGCCGGGACAGAGTCACCCTGGGAAGAGGCTCAGCTGCTGTGGAATGGGGACACCAATACTGACCATTGGGTCCGGTGAGGACACAGAGGGGGTGGCCATTAGGGGGACTGAGCAGTGCATGAGGGGTCCATGGGATGCTCGTGGGAAGCAGCGACATGCTTTGGGACAGGAACAGGAGAAAGCATCTGGGCGGAGGGGGTAAAGGGGAGTACACAGTGCCAGCCCCCCTCCAGGAGTTATGGCTGCCTGTACCCACCGATTGCTGTGCCCTTGGTGGCAAGGACATGGCCAGAGCTGCCAGCAAGGGCGTGGGGAAAGGAATTGTGAGCCCCCTGCCACAGGGGGTGCCCAGACTGTGCATGCAGGCACTTCACCCGACAGACCCTGCACCTCCCCACTGCCATTCACTCAGTGCACCCAGGTGTCCCCACACCCACACAGCTGCCTGCACATCCCTTGCCCTCTCCCAGCACCCTGGGAAGGAGGTAAGTCCAGTCTCCCTCTACACCTCTGCCCACCCACATCCCAGCCCCCCTTGGGTGTTTTCACTGGAGTGCAGGAGGAGATGTGCAAGCAAATACTTGGTTCCCATCCTCTCCCCGGAGACCTGAAGAGCACTCACAGATGTGGTCAAATTTGCAGGATGTCTCAGGGGGCTGTGGATACACCCAACCACACCTTCAGTCCAGCTGCTGAGAGAGGAGCAGTGGCACTGCCACCAGGGACCCTCTGCATGGACAAATACATCCCTGCTGTTACCTTGCAGATGCGCCAAGAGACCACACCGGTGGGTTTTTTTCCATCTTCTCTATGTGCAGGAAAAGCCTGGGCAGCCCCCAGCCCTTGCCAGGCATGACAGGGGTGCTGCCAGGGGTAAGCAGCCCCACACACATTGCACCCCACAGGACAGCACAGAGCAGTCATCTCCTGCTGCGGGTTCCAGGTGGATCCAGTATGTGTTATTTACCTCATACGAAGCAGTCTGTAGGCTCAAGATCTCCATTTATTTGGCTTTGTGGCATACATCTCAACAATTTCAGGCAGGACACAGCAAGATATAGGGAGTGAGTGGCACAGGGAGCTGCCAGGGGATGTCACTGTCCTTGGGTGATGAAGGAGGCTTGGATATGAGCTGCTCCCTGTCTGGGCACCACAGTCTGCTGCTCTGAACATGCTTTTAAAAGTACTTTTTCTTTCCAGTGGAGAGCTGGTTTCTTCAGGAGGGATCCATAAATGATTCCTGTCATGTCCTGGGGGATTTATTGGTCATTTCAGGGAGTTTTTTTAAAGTTCCCACTTATTTACAGCTCCCCATGCTCCTTCCACCTGCCCAGGCCTTCAAAGGGGGTTTGACAAGCTTGAAATATTGCTGGAGCAAAACTGATCCCAAATGGCAATCATTTTCAGTGGGAGCATCCCAGCACTGTAGTAAAAGCTGCTAATCTGAAGCCAGACTCACCTATCTGTTACTCATCAGTTTTTGTATCTCAGATATAATTTTAGACCTGTTCAAAGTGAGAGCTGAGCAAAGTCTTCCAACAGCTTCTTCTGGATGAAGCTCAGCCTCTGGTGCTGTCTAGCAGCATAGATTTAACCTGCTCTCCTGAAGCGAGCAGCCAAAATAAGTGCAGAGGCCACGGAAATTATTTCAAACAAATCACCTTTGCTGAGAGCCATCTGGGAATGCATTGAGTTCCAGGTTCAACGGGAGGACTTGTCTTCCCAGCTGGACTAAGCTTTGGATGCTGCACCCAGACCTGCCAGTGGCCAGTGCTCCAGGGTGATGCTTGAGCGCTGGCCACAAGCTGCTGCTGCCTGAACCCAGATTAGCCCTAAGAAGGACCCTAAAAAAGAGAAGAAATCAATGCCATAATGTTGTCAAATGACCTGCAATGGGGTCATGTGGAAGACTTGACAAACTTGCTGAGAAGGGGTTGCTGGGGTGGATGGGAGCTCTCAGCAAAGCCTTGCAAAGTTAACACTCCTTGGCTGAGAAAAAGGAGCAGAAACGTGCGTAGCCGGTTGGAAAGCACAAGTGTCAGTCTGGGCTTCAGCACACCCCTCAGCCTACAAACAGCAACAGGAGCCTGGTAGGACTGTGACAGACCCATTGCATCTGTGGGATGGCCAGGCAGTGCCAGGAGAGGCTCTCAGAGTCTGACCAGGGGGTCGGCAGCCTGCACACCCAAGCCCTTGGCAATACTATGCACCAAATATGCATACCTGGGAAAGTCGTCGTGCCTCACTCAGATGTGGTTTGCTACCTTCTCCCCCTTCCCCATCCAAGAGCAAAGGCAGATTGTCAGCAAAGCTGTGTCGCACAGCAGCACCAACCTGAAATCTAGGCAAGACCACTGGCATTTAGCTCCAGTCACAGCAACACATAGATTTGCCAAAAACCCGGCCCCAGCCCTGTCTCAGAGACAATCTTAAGAGAAAAGTTTGTGCAAAGATCTGTGGAGATGTAGTTTTAAGCCCAAGGTCTTCCTCTCAGCTTCAGAACCCTGCTCTGCTGCTGGGATCACTCTGGAAAATAAAGCCAAATCAGGAGACTGGGCAATCAGGGAGCTCCTACAGTGCAGCCAAGGGGTGGGAGCCCTCCAAGCCATGGGGCCATGGTCAGCTTTGTTCCCAGTTTCCCCCTAACAGCTGGGCACAGCTGGGCTTCTGCTGGGACAAGGAAATCCCAATCCGGGGCACACCAATGACATTAGCCATGGTAGTGCCACCCCTGGGGGACACATGGGTCCTGTCCAAGCACAAGACAGTGAGGGAATCACTGTGCAAACTCTCCCAAGAGCTTCAGGAATTAGCAACCTTGTTCTTCTTGTGCTCTTGCCATTTTTAAAAATGTTCTCTCTTACTGCCGGACAGAGGGGAGCTCAGTGTGTGGCCAGGAGTGGCGGGAGATGTTTTTTATAGCACCCCTGAGGGCTGCCCTCCCACTCAGACCACCTAGGCTGGCAGATCAGGCTGGTGTCATCCCAGCATGAGGGGCAGATGCTCGGTGCGTACATGAGTATCCAGGTTTACAGCTGTGCTGAGGGTCCCACTTCAGCAGTTGCTGCAGGCAGGGACTGGGGTGGCAGCTGATATAGCTGTCCCTAAAGCTCAGCTCCCATAGTCTGGCTGCATGCTGGGCTGGTTATCCAGTCCAGCTGGGAAAACAAACAGGGCTTATCGCTGAAACACACAGAGAGTATGCTGTGATGAGGCTGAGTGACACAGGGCCCATGTGCACTGAGGGTCTGGGACCTGGGGGTAAACCTGTGTCACGGGGAGGCAGGAGGAGTGTAATCCCCACAGGTTTCTGCACCCCAAGGCTCATGGATCAAGCAGGAGGTGAGAGCAACAGATGAAGGGGGGATGTTTCAGGCCACCGACTGTGGCATCGCACTCTGCTGTACCTGTGTCGGATCCTCCTGGTTTCTCATGCCAGTGAGTCCTAGGCAGGGGCTGGTTCAGATACCTGGTTCTGATACTGGCTCTGTTGTGGATGCTCATGAAGCCATCAGTCTGTGAGTGACTCAGTTTCCCCACAACAAGGAGCCACCTCTCCAGGCTTGATACAGTTGACCCAGGACACCCTGGGGTTAAAGGAGAAGAGAAGGGTCAGAAAGAGATCTCAAAAGGGTACAGGGTAGAAGGGGGGAGGCTGGGAGAGCTACATCTGCTCTATCCCTGCTCCATCCCTGGGTAGCTGTGCCTTTGAAACTGGGATCCCCAGCAGCCCCTGTCCTGCACTCCCCCTCCCTGACCCATCCCAGCCACTTCACTTTTGCTGTAGCTTTGCTGACCTGCCATTAGTTATAATGCCTGAGCCCACGCAAGAGGTCAGCCAGTAGCTGGCCCAGACATAAATCAGTTCCCTATGGGCAAGGAGGCTGGGGGACGGCAGTGACAGATGCCCACCACGTGCTGCAGGACCCCCCACCTTGGCCCTGGGATGCTTCCCAGGGATGGAGGCCTTACCCACCCTCGTCACATCCAGTCAGGCTCCCCAGGGACTGTGCCGTGCCTCCAGTAGGTCCTCAGTGTGACGAGAAGCACTGTGCCGTCGGTTGTGGGGAGGGCACAAGGGACTGTGCTGCTGGTCACAGGTGGGGTCCAGACACATGGTTCCTCAGAAAGAAGCAAGGGGGCTGAACCCCTAAAAGCCCAGAGAGGAGATGGAGTGCCAGCTCAGGAGGTGCCCTCAATAGAGCCGGGTGCCCACAGGAGTGACATGTCTGAGGGGTGACACCGCGGGGCCGAGAGGACAGTCCACTCTGAGAGGACAGAGGCTGCGGGCACCTCCTGCTGCCCTACTGGGGGAGGATCTGGGTGAAGTGGGGTCTCTCTACTGCCATGGGGCTGGTTGAGCTGCCCAGCCCAACCTCCTGCTGCCTGCCCGTGCTGCCATCCCCGGTCCTCCAGCTCCCTCTGCTGCCGGCGAGGATGGCGACTGCCCGAACCGGTCGGGAGCAGCTCCTCAGCCGCCCCGGGTCCCCAGCAAGGTCTTCACTCAATGACGACAGTGCATCCCCCACACATCTCCACGATCCGATGCCCAGGAGAAGGGGTGCGGGCAGGGGGTATTCCCGGTACACTGTGGTGGTCGTGAGGCACCCAGCCCCAAGCAGCCCCTGGTGCAGGCGGGCAGCCTTGCCAGAACCAGTGGGTGGCTGCAGACCCTCGAGACCCCAAGGAGGGACAGACCGTGGTGAGAGCTCAGCCTCAGTACTAGACACCGGGGATTCCACGCAGGGGCTGCAGACCCAAAGTGCAGGCGTTTGCAAACAGCTCTTTTCAGCTCAGGTGATTTTTTTCTCTGGGTAGACACGTGAGTCCATGCACGCAAGCTGCAAGTGTCAGGAGCTGCAGAGCAGCCAGTCTATTTCTTTTTAAAACTTGACATAAGCAGGTAAATTATCCCCAAGTAACGCATTTACCACGCGAGGAGAAATGTCGGCACTGCTGCCACCACCGAAGCAGGAGCTCCTGCCTCCCATTCCCCACGGTGACGGGGAGCCTGAGTTATGGCCCTGTTGGAGAGACAGCGGGTTTGTAAATGCCTCTGTTTGTGCTGTTTTCCAGCCCAACCAGAGCCCATTGATCACCGGGACAGGAGTGAAGCCAGTGAAGAGAAGCAGGAGCTGGAATGGTGGAGGCACGCAGCCAGAGCTGTGCCAGGAGCTGGGAACACGCAGGGATGCTCGGACCTGGTCCTCTGCGTCTTTTTGCCTCTGTGAGATCCCTGGTCTGAGCACATAGCCTGCATCTTTCACCCCTCAAATAAGCTCCTTTGCTTGGCCAGCAACAGCAAAAGGATTTAAGTCAGGACCCCATGGCACTATGGGGGAAGGTCCCTGTGCCAGGGTGGTACAAACAGGGAGCCTTATAGCACATATATTCTCTGTGAAACAAGGCTGGTTTGGGGGTGAGGACTGAGCCTTTATTTGGCTGCATCTCGCAGCCACTAAATGCTACCAAGGTTCCTTGGTAACAGGGATGCTGTTTGCACCCGGTGAAAACCAGACCCTGCCCAAAGAACAAACAGCCTCAGGAAATGCAAGAAAGAGGGAAACTGAGGCACAGAGTGGCAGTGTGGCACGTGGACATGTCCTAGGTTTAAGCCAGGGCCTCATTATGGGATCCTTTTACAATGTCAACCACTCACTGTAGCACAGCCAGTGTTGAGAGACTTACCTGAGCAACTACAAACTGCTCAGAGTGAACTTCCCACAGAGGCAGGTAAAGGAAGGGCTGCCTGCCCAGTGTCTGACATGAACCTGAGCAGCCCAGGGGCTCATGTCTCCCACACTGCAGCAGCTCTGCAGCACCATCCCAGCTGCTCACACCTGCACTGAATGAGCATGGAGGAGTCATCACAGCACCACGGGACAGGGTAGATATGGGGTTATGTTGGAGACAGCCCCCACATAAGATGTTCCCTGGGAGGGAGTGACACGACACAGTCACTCCAGGCACATAAGAGCTGGTGTGATTTAGGCACACGGTTGCTGCCTCCATGATAAAACCAACCACTGGGTCCCGGAGCTCTGCAGAGTTGGGCTGCTTCACACATAGGTTAGGGATGGCCAAGCAGCTGTGCCACATCAGGAACTCTGCTCATGATATTCTACCAGGCAGGTTGTTTCCTATAGCACAGGCAGGAAAACTGAGTCAGAGAGGGCTGCTGGGACTCAGGGAGCAGGGGAAGGTGGCAGTAGGCCAGTCCTGGCTGTACAATCACTGCTAAGCTACAGGGAAAGTCCCTTGTCTCCCAGTTATGAAGCCCCTGTGCAGACCACTCCCACGGGACTGCAGCCAGCATCCTTTCACCAGCTAGGGGACGATTTCAAGACAGCACTGGTTCCTGGCTTTGCTCCTGCAGCCTGCGTCTGCAGGACACACAAGACACTGCTGTGGCATCCACCACAGGACATGGCACAGCATCCTTCCATGTATCAATGCCACATTCCCATCAGGGCAGCTCTGCCGTCACCCAGTTGGATCTTACTCAAGCCAGAGGAAACAGTGCTGGAAACAGGGACTGTGATACAGAGCATGACACTGGGACCTGGTGCATCCCCTGCTGCATTCCTTGCTCCTGCTGCACCCTGGATGCCCAGACAGGGCTCTCTCTCTGCATCCACTGGCCCTGAGGAAGCCCTGCAGGCTGCTCTGGCCCCAACCAGGCCCTCGCAGCTGCACCCCAGCAGCCCTTCCCTCATGCTCCACACCGCGCCGACGTCACCCCAACCATCAATAGCGCTTGGTTAATTAATTTGATGGGAACAGCAGGGACCACACTTTGCATTTAGTGAACTTCCGAGAACTTCCAACCTCATCTTCATAATTGGCCTCATAAATTCGAGGAAAGAGAGAAATCAGCAAAGCCAGAGGAGCGCGGGAGGCAGGAGAGGCCCTGCACGCGGGAGGGCGGGCGAGCGCGTGAGAAGTGACTCTATTTGGTGTCCTTATTTAATTTTATTGCACAGATCCATCTTCGCCCGCCCCCTCCCTGCCTAGCCCTCTCTCTCCCGCTCTCCCTGCTGGGTTCACCTAATCATGATAAATTCATATTCATTTCCCTGCCTGCTCCGGCGGGGGGAGCAGCAGCTCCCCTACAATCGCCTGGACGTGCTGCCATTAGCAAATATTTACTCATGAATACAAAGTGCCAGTGTTAGAGGCCAAACTACCCCCTCTGCACCCCTTTTACCCCAGCCCCCTCCTGCCCCTGCACCAGGACAAGCATGATGATTAAGTACGGGTGTCCTTCCCACAGGGTAGGGAGCACTGTGGGAAGAGCTACCTAATGCTCAGAGCTATTTCTTGGCCCAGGCTTTTTCTTCCTTTTACCCTGGGAGGTAGAGAGATGTTTGGTGAGAGGATAGGAATTGCCTGAGCCCCTGATCTGGGCTCACCGTGGGGGTGCAGGGATGCCAGGGTGGGAGCAAGGGGCTCTGCAGGAGAAGCTGACTGCCTGTCCCAGCTCCCTGACTTTCCACTCAGTCTTTAAGTGCTGCTGCATTTTGGTCTATTTTTAATTTTCAGGATGATCAGACTCACAGCCAGGGAGAGCAGGAAGGGGGTGTGCTGGGGAGGGGGATTAGCTGAAGCCCCTACCTGGGAAGCAGAAAGCAGCTGACACCTCATTAGAGCTGCCTAAAACCGTGTTTGCTCACCCTGCCTGCACCCATCCTGGGAACTCAGCACCCACCTCCTCCCAGGCACCCCAGGAGCCCCATCCCTTGTATCTTCTTCCCAAGTGTGGCATGTGCTGGTTTAGAAGAGGCAGGAGGTGTGCTGGGAGTGGCCATCCTGCCCTGCTGCAAGGGCAGGGATTAGGGGCATAAGGAGGAGCATGTGTAGGGCAGCTCTGTCCCCTCTGGCCAGGGCAGGGCTGACACAGCAGGCAGCACAGTTCAGCTTCTCATGTTTCTTCCCTGGGCCTGCACCAGGATGAGGGAGAAGCAGGAGCCTTCGGCATCCAGAAATGTCACCCACAGCTGCTCTGGACAAGCTCCTGGTTGCGCTCCTTCACCTCCTGCCCCTTTCATTCCCCACCGCTACACTCAGTCCCTATCCATCCTTGGCCCAGCTGGCTGCAGCTAGCCACAGGAGGGCCCTCTGCACTCTCCGAAGCTCCAGGGCAGGGATTTGTGGGGTGAGAGGGGACAGACAGACATCAGGCTCATTTCCTCACAGAGCAGGGGGCTGGCAGGATTTCTGCCCCGGCAGCATCTACATGACACGTATGTGTTTGGGCCACCTTCACTGCCCTTTGCCAAGGGGTTGGGCACAAAGTCCTCCTCCTGAGGAGCCCTGGCCCTGCACATCCCTGTGTCTGGCCTCCCCACAAGTAAAAGCAGGATGAACAGCAGGGTCTTTGGTGCCCTGCTGCAGCACCCCTTTGGCAGCTTGGTGTGTACTGTGGCCCTGCAGAAGGGGGGTGACCAAGGGGAAGGAGTTGGGGGCCAGCAGTGCCACATCTCCCATGCCACTACTAGTGTCCTGAGGATGTGGTCCCACTGAGAGAGGCAGCCCCAGACCTCCATAACAGCTCACCCTGGCATCCAGAGCTGAAGGCAAACCTGTGCTCATCAAGGGACAAAGGTGAGCAGCTCTATACTCTGCTCCCTGCCCCACACCAGGCAGAAACAGGCCCTTGGCCTATCAGTCATAAGACAACCTCCAGGATGTTCCCAGCAGCACTGGTGGGACACAGAGCCTCGATTCAACCTCCCTGTGGGGCAGGAGTACCCCCAGCCCTGGACAAGGCCAGCTGTGGCCCTGCCCAGCCTAACCTGGCTGATCCTAAGGATGAGGACACCCTTTCCCCTCTGGGGTGGTCCCTGGGCCACACAGCCCTCCTGGGGAAAAAGTGCTCTCTCTGGACCTCACAGGCCCCTGGTCTGAGGCTGGCTCTCCTTTGCTCCTGCATAATCCAGCCCAGCCCTCACTGGCTCTGCTTCAGCAGGCCCTGTCCCTCTCCAGCTTCTCCATCTGTCTTTTGAGCCAATTGTTACTGCTGCTCATCTCCACGTGCTCCCTTGGCATCCAGGTTGCTCGCATTCCCCTTGGACAACTAAAGCATTTCCATGCTCAGGAGACTGAGCTGTGTTCCAGGCACAGGAGACAGAGCAGCAGCCAACTCCCACATGCCCTATTGATGAATACGGAAAAGCTGACAGCAATCCCTTCCTGATTCCACACCTGAAGGAAGAGCTCAGCCCAAGACTCAGAGCTCAGTGACGTGGCCAGCTGGATGCCAGGACAGAGCCAAGTCCTGCTCTGCCATGGAAGGATGGTGGCCAGCAACTCCCTGCTTGGAGAGCCAGAAGTGCTGACCCAATGGCGTAAAGGTCTCCATTGCCTTCTCCCTGCCTCCACTGAAACCAAGGAAATGGGCCAGCACAGAAGGGCTCCTAGTCAGCCCCAGGGGGAAGGACCCAACAGTTGCAGTGCAGAGAGCAGTAAGACAGATGGCAAGGGAAAAGAGAGAAGGGATTTATTACACTTCAAATTTAAATGCACCAAGACTTGCCAAAAGACATTCATTTCCCTCAGGTGTCCAGCAGAAAGGCTGAGCTGACAAATGCCACTCCTGGGCTTGGGGCCCCCCCCAGCAAAGCCCCAGCCCCACTGCTGGTGCTCAGCAGCCACAGCTGACAGTGCAGAGGAACTGTGCAAACCACCAGGTTTAGTGTCCTTGTGCCTGCCCCAGCAGTGAATATGCAGCTTGTCACTGCGTGTGACAAAGACGAGGCAAAGTGCAGAGTGGGGGTGGCCGGGTCTCCCACAAGACAAGGGAGCGGGAGCCCCGGGGTCCTGGCACAGAAATGCCCACACCATGGCACCTCTGGCAGCCGATGCCGCAGAGCAGCACCTCTGCCAGGAGGAACCACTGCAATACCCATAATGGAGACACAGCACTGAACATCTCTGGAAAATTCATCTCCAGAATATAAAACAGTTGAGGTTTCCTGAGAAATAAAATTCACTCCCATGGAACTGGCGGGGCCAGCCACATGCACATGCGTACACAAACACACACACACACACTTTCCCTGATCAAAGACCAGATGACTCCATGGCTTCTACACAAAAAAGAGGAAAGCTAATTAAATTCTAATTTGCCCAAATTAGAACTTAACTATCTCCTTGTGTTTCTCTCTGCCTCCATGCCTCCTACACACAGACACACAGCCCTGCTGGGTTACATTCAGTGCCGTTACACTCACACCCTCCCTGAGCACAGTCCCCCAAGCTGTGAGGTCCGCTCCCCTCCTGCACTGAGAGGAAAGGAGAGGGCCAGACCAGGGCTCTCTGTGGATCTGGAGGATCCCCAGCACATGACAAGCTGAGAGCAAGCAGGCACAGCACCTCAGTGGCAGTCTGCTGCTGGTTGCAGAGCAGTCTGGCCCTGTGCAGTGAGACCCACCAGAGGACACGTAGCTCAGACAGAACGACAAAACAGCAGCATAGGGGAACTCTTCATGATTCCTTCAGTAGCAGCTGCCAGCAGTAGTGAGAAGTGGGAAGGCCTGTTCCACAGCCAAGCTAGACTTCTGCTGCCTTCATTCATAGCTCAGGACAGAAATTTTGGTGTCTGTGCTCAGATACAGAAGATGCATACCACTTCTTCTATTCCCAAGCACTGTCAGGGGCTGGATCACAAGGCTCTGCAGTCCAGCCTTCTGAAGCTGGGAAAAGCAGGACCAGGGCAGCTGACAGGCAGGGAGTCCTTTTGGTAGCCAGAGGCTGCCTTGATGTGCTTCCAGTGTGGTTCCAGCCCACAGCCTCTGCTGGGTGAAGCCACACAGCCCTGTCAGCAGCAGGTCTCTCACTTGAAAGGAGCCCCAGTTTGCTGGAATACATTCCTCAGTCTGCAGCCACCACAAAGCAGCGCTGGGGAAGCCAGCACCCTTTGAAACAGCAGCGCAGCAGCAGGCCCAGGGTGCTGAGTGGCAACCGGGCATCACCAGTCCCGTTCTGAGGGCTCCCGGTAGGGCAGCCCCAGCTGAACAAAGACATCTCTCTCGGTGGGAGTGGGCAGAGTGTGACCAGCTGACACCTTGACCCCTCCACGGCCTCGCACCACGGCGGAGCTGAGGGCGTGCTCTGACAGGCTCATGCCTTTGGTCTTGGCCAGGGCCCGCATGGAGCGGTTGAAGTGAGCGGAGCCGGTGAAGTACAGCAGGGCGCAGGCGAACTCGCTGTACGGCACCACGATGATGTCGAGCCGGCGGTGCCGCTGGGCTGGCCCAGGGAGCCGGCACACCCCCAGGTACTTCTTCTGCTCACCATTGTCCTCCTGACTCACCAGGTCATCTGTCAGGAAGCCTGGGGAGAGAGAACAGGCAAAGAGGAGCTGAATGGTAGAGACTGACACCCCTATGCCCCACACCCCACAGTCCAGAGAGTAGCTGTCTCATAACGTGCTGTGGGACCCGAAGGATAATCCACAGTCAGCCCTGACAGCCTCACCCAGAAAGGAGAAGCCATGCTGAGCTGCAGCAACACCTCCTCTTTAACACTGCAGTGGGGCTGGGACCAGGGGCAGTACTTTTAAGGACTAACAAGATGTCCTGTCCCTGGGAAAAGCAATCACCTGTCCTTCAATGAATGTCATTTACCTCATTGCCTCCTCAGCTTGGCCATGCTAAGAACAGCTCCAACCACCATGTGCCCGCCCCCAGCCCTCTTACCACTCCTGTGGAGGCTGTCGAGGAGCTTGTTGAACACTCCACGGTGAGACTGCCCATCTGGGTGAGTGACCAGCACATCCACATCTCCACAGGTGGGCTTCCCCCGACGGTAGGAGCCACAGGCCACACACACAAGCCCTGGCTTCAGGGCCAGGGCAGCTTGTCTGACCTCCAAGAAGAGAAAGAGGGATGAGGAGTCAAGAGACCAGTCTCTTCATGCGCTTTCCATCAAGACAGCAAAGGATCTTGAGCCTGCTTTGAGGCCTGTCCTGCATCTCCAGGGTCTCCATATAGAGCAGACACTTGGCAGGCTGCCCCCACAAGAAGGCTGGTCTGCTGCCAGGAGACAGGAGAGCCGGGGTAGCCTTCATCCAGTCCTGCACCACCACATCTTACAATGATCAGCCCTTGGGGGCACTGGGCTGGAGCTAGGTTAGGACAAGCAGGAAGATGCAGCCCTGCTGAAGGGGTAAAGTACAGCACAAGCTTTCAGAGCCTTCCATTTCTAAGACAGCAGAAGAGAAGAGGATTTTCAGATGCCTGGCAGGCCAGGAGCACAAAGCTCGCCAGTTCTGCCCACAAAGAGAAATCAGTTCAACAGGAGACAGTCACAGGTCCTGTTTCAGAAGCACAGATGGTCTTTATGGAGTCTCCCAAGTAGGACCCAACAGCAGAAAATCTGGAGTAACCCTTGGAGTTCACTCCTGCAAAAAGCTCTGCCTCTGCAGGAGAGCGGGGCTTCCTGACCTAGAAAAAGCACCACTGTCCCAGCATTTTAGACCAAATGAATGCCAACGTGCTGCTGCCAGCAATCAGACACATATAATCAAAACCTTCCCTAATGCAGTCCAGTCTCCAGGCTGGACCCCAGCTCCTGTTTTCTGCAGACAGCACTAATTCTGATGGCTTCATTCATTAAAAGCCTAAGAAAAGCTCCCAAGTCCCTGGACAGGACTAAAGTATTCTTGGTCTGATTGTGCCAATCACCCTGCTGGCAGCAAATAATGAGGGGCTCAGCAATTCCCAGTGATGAGGCCATCACAGAGGCTGGGGTTCAGCAAGGCAGTGTCCATGCCCACAGCCCCTTGTCACTCTTGGGGATCATCCTTCATTAGCAAGAGATAAACCCATTAACCTTTGCCCCAAAGGTGCTCCAAGAAGCCACAAGCCTTTCTCATGCGGAGCAAGCCCTCCTCTGGTGTCCTTGCCCCCCTTCTAGCTTTAAATGAAGATTTCTAGAAAATTCCCAGCCCCACCCAAGAGCCTAAAAGCTCCTCAGATCTCACTGTGACAGGCAGCACAGACAGTGACTAATCCCTCATTCTCTCTCCTGGGCCTGGATCAGAGGTGTGTGTGAGTGTATGGAGGGGAGCACAGTAATCCCATCAAGATAACAATAGACCCACCCCCAAGAGCCAGCTCCTCAGCCCAGCCTGCCTGGGAAAGGGACCGCTCACCACCAAAATGGCTAATCCGGCACACGGGACTGACACCCCAGCAGGAGCCTGGCAGGGGCTTATTCTTCTTGGCCAGGCCCTGTGGCCGAGTGACAGAGTCACGCTGGCTGCTGCTTCCATGGTGATCCGAGAGCACAGGGGTAGCAATGACAGTGTGTCCCCCAGGCTCTCTGCTCACATTGGGGTACACCGACTTAGTAGCCCATAATCCTGGAGTGCCACAGCATCATAGAGGAAGCAGCACCCATTTGCAACCTGGATTCCCCTTTTGCTTCCAGCAAGGATATCCACCCTCTGTCCTCCCACTGAGCACCAGATCACAGGGTGCTCACAGATTCCTTCCAAGAAGCAGCACCAGGGAGACCTCAGCTGAAAGCAGACATCTCAGACATGAGGAGAGATAGGAAAGAGGAGTTAAGAACCTGCTCATCCCACCATGCCACATGCAGCTCTTTTCAAAGTAGTGTGTAGAACTAACACCTGTGAAGTATCCTCCTGCTTGTCAGGCACTCAAACTGAACCTTCTTATGGGGCAAAGTAGGTGCCTTGTGTGCCCATGCCCATAAAGGATCCCCCAAGCACTGACCCCACTCAGAGGAGAAGCTAAAGAGCTCAGCTATAACAGTGAGGGACATTTTCACAGTGTGCCTTTCACAGCAGGTACTCCACTCTGAGGGCTTGGGGCTAAGCTACTCACGGTCTGCTCTATTTGTGCAGCTTCCTCCCGAGGCATGCGCTCCAGGAAATCCGTGTAGTGCTTCAGCCCCACAGCTTGTTGGCTGGTGAGGGTCGCCTTGGTGCGGATATCATCCAGTGTCCGGAAACCCTAGTGCAGACCATGTGATGATATTCAAACATCTACCAAGACTTTGCTCTTCAAACACTTTCCACCAAGATTTGGGGAGACTGTATTTAAGCTGTCTCAAGTCCAGGCCAGTCACAGCTTCTGAGATCCCATGTAGAGAATGCTTAGGGCCTGGCTCCTAAAACAAGGGATTCAGGCAATCCCACTACTACAGATGCCTCTAATCTCCACCCCACAATGACTCTGAATCTTAACTAAACCTGACAGAAGGCTACTGCTCTTAAGGCAAGGTGTTCCTACAGCCTGAAGAAAAACAAGCGATGCAGGTAAAGGAACAACACTCATAACACCCCAGTGAAGGAAATCCTACAGCATGAACACAACCATATTTTTAAGACAGCAAAGAACCCAGTCATAAACCAAACACTACAGGAAGCAAGCCTTTATTAGCTCTGTGCTCGGGAGACAAACTGTTTTTAAAGAAGGAACTCACCCAGTGGGCTGGGTTGTTCCTGTTGGCACAATTACTTCAACCTCATTTTTACAACTTCCAGACAAGGTGGATGACTGCTGACAGGTACAGGAGCCAGCCAGGCCAACAGCCCAGCAACTAGATCAGGAGCCATAAACAGTGTGAGATGAGCTCCAAGAAGTGACACTACAGAAAAGGCAGCATGTCCTCCACTCCTCTTCCCCACATCTTTGCCCTCTACCCCCACCCAGATTCAAGTCTTAGCTGGGTGCATTCCATTCTCCCCAAACACACACACAAGGGGACCCAGCCTTGTAGTTTCTCCCGAAAGAAGAAAATTCAAATCTCATCTGTGGATACTGGCAATTAAAAAATATTTGTGAAAGTAATTCTGCTTCAGCAGCAGTCTTCAAACCATAGTCTGAGAGCCCCTCATGTAAGGCACTGAACTTACCTGCTGGTACCATGTCTGAGCTGTCTTGACCCCTGCTCCCCAGATGTTGGAAAACAACTCCAGCACAGGCACACTCTCACTGATGTGATCCAGCTTGCGCAGGTGCCCACTCTCCAAGATCTCCAGGATCTTCTCTGCCATCCGCTTCCCAATCCCAGGGATTTTACAGGCTTCCTAGAAAGAAACCAGAGCTGCTACTGGAGAAGTGAAGATCACACACAAGCTGGGGAGCTGCTACCCACCCATAGCCTGGTTAGTCATTTCATCAGTAATTGGTAAGTGGCAGGATTAGTTCTGCCTAACAGTCTCCTCCCCAGCCCAGGCTTACAGAGGCTCCTCAATTCAAGGGAAAAAGGAGAAGCATGAAGAATAGGACAGAAACACTAACATACTGAACAGACGGACTGTCACAGTGCATAAGGCTCGGATCCAGTTAGTTTTATATATTATCTCGAATGATGGCCAGTTGCTGATGACGAAGACGAAGGTGAGAATGTCCCTGCATTGTGCCCAAGGAAGGCATTTATCATGAGTGCTCAGATCCAGCCCTAAAAGGCTCAGATTCCACTTTTCTGCTGTTCTGAAAACACTGCAGGTGATCAATGAATCCGAACTTGCACTTGCTACACAACTTCCATCCAAGGTCTATCTCCCTGCTCCAGCACCCTGGGAAGGTGTTTTACCTGGTAGGAGGTGACTGGTTTGTGGTAGCTCTTGAGCGCATTGATGGCTTTGGTGTAGCCCAGAGCTCTCCACTTGTCCCCCTGAACAGAGTAAGCCTTTGCGAGCACTTCCAGCTTCTCTGTAATACATTGGTTGTGATTTTCCTTCTTGCTGTTGGAAGACTGGGCACAAACCCACTTGCTGGGAGGCTGGGCCACTGTGGAAGAGCTGTCACTGGTCTCCTCTGATGATTTCACAGGGTAGCGGCCAGAAATCAAGGCTTCCAGATCTCCCTGGGTGACACTAGCATCTTCTCCTTCACTGTCTTCATCATCAGAGTATTTCTTTAGGGAGAGATAGAAAAGCAGCCATGTGAGAATAAGTGCATGCCTCACATATGTCCCCTTGGCACAGGCTACTTCTGAGACTAGGAAGTCAGAGCAATAACCAACCTCCCGGGCACACAGTGCTCCAACTGCCACCATTAGAAGTGGCTGGTTATACGCACACCATAGCTCTTCACATCTCAAGCTACACATGCACCCCTTGAAGCTACATGCACATCTCACATAGCACAGGAGACTAGACTGCTGTCCACCTGTGATCCAAGCACACACACATCTCCTACAGCCAAGCCCCTGACACCTGAGATATGACATTGACTAAGTGAGTAACTGCTGCCAGCAGCAAGATATGATAAAGCCAAATCCCTGGTTGACAAAGATCCTGACTCTCTACTCCCACCGGGAAACCTTTCACTGGTCTGGTGGCTGCATAAGCACATCTCTCACATTCAGACCCTGCACTTTCCACCCCATGATGCAGATGACAGGAGACAGGCATTGAACTCTGTTTTCAGTTTACAGACAAAAAATCTTAACAGAGTAGCAAATTAAAACCTCTGCATTTTCCCCATGGCTATCTGCAAGAGAAAAGGGGGAGGAAGGAATGACACAAAGGGCTCCACATTCCTCAGTGACAGAAGAAAGAACCAATGTATGCATTTGCTGATACCCTCAGCATTAGGATGCCTCTGTGTAGACTTAAGAAACAATGAGCCTTGGCTTCAGGTAATGAACAAAAGGGATAGAAGAGGGAAGCTGCACAGAGGCTTTGTAGACTGCTTTGCTCACGGGGGTCCCCCTCTCTCCTGATGTATAAACACAGCAGTCCACGAAGGTCCAAGAGGCTCTGTGTTGTGGAAGTAACCCTGAATGACACAGGGCTGTTTGGGATCAGTCTAGCAATTACATGCAGCACAATAAGTCCTGTTATGAGTTTTTGCAGAGCATCAGCCTAAGTCAGAGCCATATCTTACAACCTCTGGTTCTGCTGGCTAAGGAGGTAGGAGGTCTGGAGACACTTCAGCTCTATATCTTGCAGGAATTGTATTTAGGAAGAAGAGGCGGGATGTTTCCCCTTTGTAATCTTGTTTTATAACCCTGAAAACTGGGTCAGACTGAGGATTTGACAGACTAAAGCAGTTTTATTTGCCTTGAAACACAACTGCCTTAAGATGCTGTTCCCTCTAACGGCAGAAAAGCCTCAGAGTGCTCAGATAGGTTAGCAAGCCCCTCAAAAGCATTTAAGGAGCACGTTATCCAACCACAGTGCAAAGAACTCTGCAGCTGGAGCTGGATGCAATTGCCATCCTCTCGGCCATCAGTGTCACACAGGTGAAACAGCACTTACAGCCCTGACTGTCTACACTTGGCTAACAAAGCCAATGGACTTTTTACAACCACACATGCTAAAAACAACTAGTCCCATTAGCTTCTAAGATGCTCCAGGATCCTAGAGCACCTGGCTTGCTAGAGCTAGTGGGTGAGACTGGGATGCACATGGTTTGTCTGGAGCACAGCAGAGGCGCCAGGAGAGCAGTTGAAGCTGAGGCAATAGGCTACCTGAGAGGGAGGCAGGCAGCCTGGGGTAACAGCCCCAGGTTCACACAGAGAGTAACTGGCACTGCTGGCAGAGGCAGAGAACTACAGCATCTGGATGCCAGTCACAAAATGATTGCTACAGTCTGACTGGTAACAGGATTTCCTCACAGGAGTTTACATCCAAAGGTAGAATTTCCAAAGCAGTCCCTGTTTAGTACAAAACACTGTCACACTCTTCATCTCCTAAAGAAAAAACATCCACCCAAGCTGAAACAGACTCTGCTTAAATGGAATCTACTTCTAAACTAAGTTTCAGTTTTACTGTCATAGCTGGGTTTCAAAAGTGGTTGGTACTGTCTTTAAAGTATATCCCATGGGTTCTCCTCCCCAAACTCACATAATCCTAAGCTTGAGACAAGAGATTTCACTGAAATATTTACAGATACGGCTTTTGTGCACTGACTAACAGGAAGCATCATTGCTTGAGGGGATTTAAATAAAAAAAGGCAATAAGGTTTCAGACTCTAGCAGTAGACCATCCAAAGTAAACGTGAGCAGATAGCAGGCAGATACCACAGGATCCATAACGGTACAAAAGATTCTTTCTCCCATTAAGTGCTAATAACGAATTCCACTGAGCTAGTGTTACAAGAAACAGCAAAAATGAGATAACTGCAAAGGTGATGCAGTTAAGAAGCAGCCAACTCTACCTAGAACACACTGTTCTGGGGGAAAAAGACCCCCTCTACACATATTCAAGAGAAAGCCTAAACCAAAAGACCTCTCTGTGAGCAGAGAGTAACTACAGGATTTTGTGAAACAAAATTTGGGACTGTGTTGGAAAACAGATACAGCAATACAAGGCAGCTGCTGCTCTAAGATGTCTAGGGTAACTTTGCTACAGATAGATTTGAATTATGCCAGTGCCCAAAAAGAATTCATCTAACTTGATCAAAAATACAGAGAAAGGAAGGAAAGCTAATAGCAGGCCAGAGAAGCTGACTCACAGCAGAGGCCACTAATAACCCAATGCAGATATTTTAAACACACCATCACAATTGTTCTGGTAGCAACTCAATCCACTGCACATGTGCCTGAACAGGGTGCTTGCCAAGGAGTGGAGAATGGGTCAGTATGGCTCAGGCAGGAACATGGAATGAAATATCAGAGACAGCTTTCCAAAACGGAATATTCCTCAAAAGGATGCAGAGGAAATATGATCACCAAAGTGAGCCTTGGCCTGATCAGAGCACCAGGACTGCTTCAGTTGGAAATATTCTGATGAGAACAGCAATTTAAGGGGTGGTGTTTCTATTCTTAACACCTAAAAAGGACAAAGAAGCAGAAACCATGTCCACAGCCCAAGTCTGCCAGCACCAACTCACTGAAACATCCAAACGCCTTCCCTTTGCTGAGAAAATCTCACATTGTATCCCTGCAGGGATGCTCTTAGCCAGCAAAAGCAGTATGCAGGATCTGCTCACAAGGAGATGGGCCTGTGCAGGAAAGCCTTACCTCAGCCAGTTGCTGCTGTCCAAGGGTGCTCAGGTCCCGCTGTGAGGAATCCACCACCTGTGATTCAGTATCTCGTTTTACTGTTCCCTCCTCTGCCGGGGGCTGGATTTCTTCACTGATCTGCTGCTGTTCTTTCTGGAGTTCTGCCTCCTCCAGGTACCTACCATGGATCAGATGCCTTAGTACAGGAGAAGGAGGACTTCTCAGTCCCCAGAATTTTGACTGAGAAATCCTTCTGCATGTTTTGGGATGGAGCAAACAATCCATATGAATTGTACTCTCTCAGATCACAGATTAACTACTCTGGTTTTAGCTCAACTCCCCAATTACAGTCTACTTTACTGACCTGAAACTTCCACTCCTATCTACCTCACCCTTGGACTCTCTCTGCAAAACTTTACCAAAACATTTTGATCATAACCTGTGCCTGTTGCTCCATTTCTTATTTCCTCTTGTGTGTAGTTGTCAATTCTCTCTACCTTTCATCTGCAATAAGTAAGAAACATCATTTAATCCTCAGCATTTTAAAAAGAAATCTTTTTATCGCTGATGGATTATGAAGAGGTGCCTTTAGCACATGTAGGAAGCAACAGGACTCCTGTTAGCACTTCTGGGCTCTATTCCATGTTTTGCTACCCCACAGAACTTTGAGTCACGCCCACAAGAGCTGCAAGGAGTTACAGTCCAAGATTTTGAGCAGAGGTCAAAATTTAGTTCAGTTTAGGGTAGAAGAACTGTAGGGAGGAATGACAGTGTGGCACTTGCATACCTGTGAGGGATGAAGACACCATAGCCAGCAGTACTCAGCAGCTTCTGGTCTCTGATGCAAGCACTTAGCCAGGACGCCTTCACCAGCTGCAGCCCCGGGGGCAGCTTGGTTAGTTTCAGGAGCCGAAAGGCCCGGTCACAGTCCATGTCTTCAGCCACAATGACGTGTGTCACCTCCAGGGAGAGCTGGCTCTGTACTACACCCCCATTGTGGACAATCTGCTTGTGGAAGATCTCTGCCCTGGCCTGGCCAAGGCCAGCTTGCAGCACATAGGCAGTGACGGGTTTCAGCCACTCTGCTGAGGGAAGCACAGGGGCAGGGGCTCAGTGACAAGAGAATGTGCCCCAAGCCAATAGGGCTACATCTCACACAGGATTTGATGGCACTGGCAGGCAGTCTTTGGGGGGCTCCAGCTGGACACACCAAAGCAAGCTGATCGTGATCTCTACAGAAAACACACTCAGGGCTGGAAAAAGCCTCTGGGGAACAGCACTTCCAGTTAACAAGCTGGGTAGGAGTATTGTATTCCACATCATAGGGACACAGGACTTACCCTCAGGTACCTCTGTTCCTTCATCTTTTGGGATCTTTGGAGGGACACTTTTCCCTGAGTCATCTCTCACCTTCTTCCTCTTGGGAAAGGCTTTGACAATCCCTCGTGGCTCCATAGGCCTGGTGAGAAGGTTAGCAGCAATTGCTGAAGACAAATAAGAAAGAGCAAGGTTGCTTAGAACGGTGTTACCCAATCACAACAACTTAAGATTCACTCATTTTTCTCACTTCGTTGGTCTGAAGTTCTTTTTTTGTTGTTGCCTTCCAAAAACACTCACCCTGAGGGAGGCACCCGGAAACAAGAATTGCAGCCGACAAGGTCACAAAAATCAAAAAGTCACTTAAGTCGGCCCTGCTTGAATGCCTTAAAAATCCCTAAGGCTGAGCTCTTATAACAGAAAGCATTCAGCTACTTTAACATTTTGGAGCTCCTTCCTGCCCAGCCAAAAGAAGCAACTGTATTTCCCAGATACTTCTTAAGCACATCCCCAAGAGGGAAACACCTCTCCTGCCGGGGCTGAAATCCAGTCACTAACAAGAAGAGATAAAACAGTTGATTGACAGCAGGTGTTTCACAGAGCTATAAGAAGAAAACTCCCAACTCAGCTTCAGCTGAAAACAGCAAATTAGTAAAGATTAACTAGCCAAGTTTAATATGGGTACAGCTGTAGTTTTACCATCACAAACCTTGCAAAAGCAAACTTCTGAGCTTTAACTACCAGGATAGCAGGAAGCTCAGTTTTCTGTAGCTCAAACGAGCCCCTGAATCATTGTATATCCCAACAGCCCCTTCCATCAAGTCAACACCAACTTGGTTTCCTCTCTGTGGAACACTTTGTGTTTTTCTTAAGAGGTTTCTCACACACAGGCCAGCACAAACCTATCCTGCTACGCCTGGAGATCTGAAAATGGTCCCACCTGGCTGTGTCTTCTTCCTACCTTCTCATCTGAGCATTAAACACAATCCTCTAAAGACCAGCCCAGAGCTCAACTCAACTCCTTGCTCCTGCGAGGAAGAGTTCAGCTCCGGGGGAACAGAAACTCTGCTGCATTCCTGAAACTCACCTTCGCTGAAACGTTTCTGTTTTCTGGTCGTTTTGACCAAAAGGAGCCCTCTGGAAACAGTAATCCTTTATGTTAGACAAAGGGAAAAAACCCACGCCGAAGCCCCACCAAGCCTGTGGGCGCCCAAGTCCATTTCAAGAACTGGGCAGTGTGTTTCTCCAGGCCGGATTTTAACTCGCCTGAGCCACAACCCGCGCGCTGGGTGCCAAGCTTGCCTTGCCCAGCCTCCTCAGTCCGCGAAGGTCAAGGACACCGACCCGGGGCTGGCAGCACCCGCTACGCCGGGGGCAGCAAGAACGACCCCCAAACCTGTAGCCGGGCCCAGGGGGGACGAGGGAAGGTGGGGGCGTATGGGGCGGCGATCCGACCGTACCCTCCCGGCGGGACGCACCGGAGGAAGGGAGCTGTGCCCGGGCCGGGTAAGGGCTGTGCCCGGGCACGGCTCCGCTCACCTCGGCCCTCCCGGGAAGCTCTTCCGGCGGCGGGCGGAAGTTTCGGCGTTGCCGCGGTGACGCCGCGGCCGCCATGGCGGTGCCGGGCTGGCTGGAGCGGCTGCGGGCGGCCCGCAAGACCGCGCTGGTGCAGGACGGTAACGGCGGGGCGAGGGACAGGACGGCCCCCGCCGGCCCCCGCCGCGGGGTTTGGGGTGACCCTGCGGCGAGCGGGCGGAGAGGGGAGCGTTGCCCGGCACAGCCTCGCAGCCCGGGCAGGGCCCCAGGGAAGGACACAAGGCCGTCAATGTAGGGACCCTGGGCAGTGCCCCTCTGCATCTTCTGGCAGTGGGATGGGTCCTGGACAATGGGATAGTGCCCCAGACAGCGGGACAGAGCGCCACACCCAGGGGTAGGTGTATCCCTGTTTGCTCTCACCACCTGCTTTGCCTCTAGGGAAGCGGAAGATCCACTACCTGTTCGAGGATGGGAAGGAGATGGCTGAAGAGTACGACATCAAGACTGGCCAGTTGATGAGTAAGTGTTGCTCTCAGCTGTCCCGTGGGTCGAGACAGAACTGCAGGGCCGTGGGTCTGCACGCTCAGAGCTGGGGTATGGAGAGAGACCACCTGGTCAGGAACAAATTTCCCATACGTATCCTGGGAGATAGGCATGGCTGTATCAGGATTTTATAGGCACATAAGTACGGTTCAGTTTGCAGCCAGGGCTCTCTGACTTAAATGGCACAGCCAATCTTGCTTTAGCCCAGGATCTCCCCCAAACACCTCATTTCTCACAACAGACTTGGATGGACTAAATGGGATTGCTGTTGTGGTTTCCTGGCACTAAGTCTGTACCGCATACAGGGCTGAAATATGCTTTTTGGTGGCTTCTGCAACCGCAAAAAAGCACGGTGTCAATTATGGCTCTTGTCCAAAACCACATCAGCTGCAGCATGGCACCTGTTGCAACCTTGCCATGGTTTCAGCACCCAGTAGCAAAAAAGAGAGGCATTCGGTACAGAATTTCCAACTTTAGGAATAAGCCGGTTAGCAGATCCACCCACACCAGAGTGGAAATTACTGGGATTAAGATACACATGTTCATATCATCTCAGTGTGCTGGGCAGCTTTGGCAGTCATTTGCTGGCGTTGTTATAGAGCAGGATAATGAAAACCCTCCTTGTCTCTTCCACAGGTAGAAAATGGCGAGAGAAGAACACCCTCGGGGGCTCTGGCAAGTGGCAGGTAGAAGTGGGAGAGCCGACCTTGCCACTCCTGGGAGCACTGGAGTCAGAGCTCATAACGGAGAGCAGCTCAAATGTATGTAAGGATCTGCAGGCACCACTGCATCTAAAATTACCTAGTCTTGTGCTTACAGCAGTAGTTGGTAGATCACTCACAGCCCAAGAGACAGCCTTAACGTGCCCAGCACTCAGCTGTGCATCATCCCAAAGCTGCAGGGCTGGGTAGAAAGAAGGTACAGCTTAGGTTTTTTGGGGGTCTTCAAGAGATTTGTCATTTCCCTAAGTAAAGAAACTGCATTGCTGTGTTGGGCAACTACTATCCTGGCTTCTGAAAAAGCAGGCTGACAGAGGAGCCAGTGCCAGGACAAGTCAAGGGATGGAAAACAGAGGCGACAGAAATGAAAGGCCAACACAGGCAGTGCATAGCAGGTTGCTCCTTAACAGAGTACAGCCTGTTTCATCTTCACACCCCTCTAGCTTAGAGGGAAGACATTTTTGTCTCTCACCATCTTTTCTACAGACCTAAAACACAAGCACAGCTCTGCACAGTAAACTGGGGCAGAGCCAGGACTGAATCCAGCAGGTCCTTAGAACAGGCAGAGCACAGTATTCAGTTGCCTGTGAGGAAGAGGCCCAGTTTCACTGTAACCCTCAGCAAGACTCCCTTGCTGAAGTTTCAGCCTCCTGCAAGCAGAGCAGGCAGTGCCCTGGGCAAAGGCCAAGCACTGGTTCTAGGAAACTGGTGCTCAGGCAGCTTCTTGAGTTACTCCCTAATGTTCCAGTGTGAAAGAAGAGCTACTCCTATGTGGAGTCTCACAAGGTAGTACAGGAAGAAAGGGACAGGGAGGAGAGAAGGCAGCTGGAGAGGCCTTGCTAAAGGTACGTGTTTGCTGTAGCCTGTCTTCATGAGGAAGGATACCCTGAGCAGCTTCCAGTGGCGGATCCGTAACCTGCCCTACCCCAAGGAGGTCTACAGCGTCTCTGTGGAGGAGGAGCAGCGCTGCTGTGTCATCCGGACCACCAACAAGAAGTCAGTAAGGACAGAACTGCCAGTACTGGCAGTCCCTCGGGGTGGGCTGGCACAGAGGGCAGACTAGTGATTGCACAGGGGAGTTATCCCCTCTTGCCTTCTGTCCCTTGTGTGCAAAGGCTGAAGGGCCCCACCTCGCAGTGATGTCTCCTGCTGCCCAATTTCCACTCCCAGCTGCACCAGACACATTTACAGTAGAGCTCCTTAAGCTCTGCACTGGCCTTTGCAAATTCATCTCTTGGTTCCAGTAGTGTGGTGTTTGCTCTGTCCTTTCCCTATCAGATGTTGCTGCCTTAGAAAAATAAAGTAAGAGCCTTGCAGACCTTTGGAAGGTAGAGCATTCCATCATCTCCCTCTGACACAACACTTTGATCTAGTCACTGCATCTCAGAATGCTGCAGGATTCAGCAGATAGAGCAGAGTCACGGGCACTCAGACAGACAGATCTCCCTGTGTAAACCTGTCCTGTAGTCACAATGCCAATTACACAATCTGTAAGTAGCAAGCAAAAAAGACAGACTGAATCTGGAAAGGAAGCACTATGGTGTTCTGCCAAAAGAGATTTGAGATTGGAGGGAAAAGAAAAGGAAAATGCTTTTAAGCATCATCTTTTAGTGTGTCAGTACATGGTATCTCTCATGGAATGACACATGCACTGTGCCCCAAAGCATGTAGATGCTCAGATAAGCCAGGATGAGCTGTAGTATTGGGAAGGAGGGCACGGAGCGAGCCGCGGGAGCACAAGGGAAGATGTTGGAAGTGGCTGTAGGTGGTGCTGTCGGCACAGAACTGCGGCCCCTCGGCTGCTTCACGTCGCGGCACAATGCGAGTCTCCCGGTGAGCGGCTGCTCGAGCACTTCACGTCAGCACACCTGGGGGCTCAAAAGCAGGAGACTGGGAAGGGAGAGCCTACCCCATGGAAACAGCAAGCAGTTCCAGCTGTAATGCAGAAAGATGCTGGCCTAAATGCACGCAGAAGAATTCACAGAAGAGTGGTGCTTAAGTAGGGAGGGCTTTGTAGGAAAAGATGAATGAGATTTCCACCAGCCACATGTGGATATGCATGGAGCTAGGACAGGAATGGAGTATGTGATCCTAAATCCAACCACATACCATCACAAAGAGGCTTATCTACCCCCAGTCCTACTGATAGTAGAGTGTATGTGGGAACTTCCTCGCCTGCATAGATGCAGTAAGGTTATAATGTAGCACTGAGGCTTTGCCCACGCCCTACTTGACTTAAAGCTTTTTTTGTACTGCTCTCAGGAAATCAGCTGACTCCCCCACAAGCAGCGGAGACTTACAGTCTCATAGGCTAGTGTCAGAAAGAGTCGAGGGACTTAACAGCAACTCATGGCCTGCATATGACTGTTAAGGACTTTTGGAATTAAAGCTGAAAGTCACCTCATTGGGGACAAGAATGACGTTGCTGTCAGTAGAGAGCAGGGACAGACTCCAGCACTGGAACACTTAGTACAGGCTCCAGGATATCTTAGATCATTTCTCCTAGGTCTCAGCCAGGGCAAGGCACCACTCAGCAACTAATTCCAAGATAGCAACAAAGGCATGGAGTCCACAGAGAGAGCGCACATCACTACGGGAGAGAAAGGAAGCCTCGGAGCCTCTCCAGCACTTGGAAGTCAGCCACGCTGCTTCTGAGCAGCAGAGCTGTGCTGACTGCCAGCCAGAGGCACAAGTAACAGGATGGGCTGCCAAGTCACTACTGAATAGCTCAGCTCTAAATTCTCAGCATACCAGTAGCAGTTTTCCCTACAGGCTGACAAAAAGTGGGTTTCCAGTAGGAAAATAATAGAGGTGATTTCACTTATGTACTTTGGATCTCAGGCCAGGACTCATGCTCAGAGTGTAATACTGCCCTTGGCCATGGGGTGAGAGGCGAGGGCAGAGAATCAACCTGCATCAGCAGGGATAACCACCCATCAGCTACCTCCCCAGCCCAGACAGGAGCTCTTCACTTCCACCAGTCACTCCCATTCCCTCTGGCCACGGCAAGGGCTGCTCAAGTGGGATTTGCTTAAAACCTCTTGCTGTAAAATAAATCCATTAAACTAAACTCTAAAAACAAACCCAGAAAGCCACCTCCCCAAACGCCAAACCTGATTCAATTATTGTAGTGAGAGGCAGTGGTAACGTTAGGAGGAGGAGGGGGTGGCAAGGCAGATCTGGTTTCCTTTGATCTTGTCACAGATTTTAGTTTGAGGCCAGCCAAAGCCATTCTTCTCCCCTTCTCCTTAGTCCTGGGGCAGCAGAATGCTGCTGTTTCATTGATGACTTCCAAGGCCCTTTGAAACAGTGGGTTTTTTCTGTGTACTGCTTTTTTTTTGTCTAATCGGTAAGAAGTTAACACTTCCTTAACATGTCTTTGTGTTCATCTAATCTCTGCTGTTTAACCTTTGACATCTCCCTTATTATCCATGTCTGCCACCTTTTCCAAATACCGACAGCAGTGACAACACAGAACGGTTTGAGCCCTGCGGTAACAAGCCGTGTACATTCCTCCCACTGCACCGGGAGAGCCATTTGCTCTTTGTAGCTGTTTTCACCGTGACTTGGAAAATAAACTGCAATTTGGGCAGAAGTAGCTAAAGAGGCCAAGCCTCACACACAGCCAGCTGAATGGAGGACCACCTCTCATGGCATGACAGCAGCCACTGCCTGTTCCCATTCTGCTCCAGCCACCTCAGTACCGGCCACAGGCCAATTCCTTGGAGAGGACTGTCCACAAGAGTGTTGGAAGAGATTAAGAATCCAACCATGCCTCTGGGTGGGCACAGGACCACCAGCTAGTGGTAGAGAAGCAGTAGATGCAGGACGAGCCATGGCAAGCAAGAAAGGTCTCAGGCAAACACAGACACAAGTCTACAAAGTTCTGGCCCTAAAGTCTTAGGAAATCTCTTAGCTGCCTAGAGAGCTTTTAACCTCTCCAGTTTTGAGACATATCACCTTTCCTTCATACTGAGCAAAGCCCAAGGTTTGGTTGGTGGAGAGACACAGGCTGGACAGGGAGCTGGCAAAAACCTCCCCATCCTCTGCTTGGATGTGAGAGGTTATCGGAAGACTGGGATAGAAACCAGGAGAAGAACAACTAGGAGAGCATCACAGGCACTATGTGGGCTGCATGGAGACACTGCAGGGCAGAGGCTTGAGCGACTGTGGGCAGCTACACCTGGAGATCTGCTCCCAGGGCTATGCCTGAGCACCACCGTGCTACCAAAGCAAGAAGTTTATCTAGGAAGCACAGCAAGAAGTTAAAAAGATGGATTTACGAAGGATTGCAACACAAAATGGTGCATCACTCAGGAAAGTAAGTCATATGGCACAAGAGCTTTGACAGCTGTTTAGACAAAAGCTAAATGGATCTGCTACTTAGAGGGAATGAGAGGCCACGAGCAGGGACAAAGATAAGAGACACCTCTTGGTAGGGCTGAGTAGTCTATGCCTAACCACGTCTGTTATTACTTAAGGGCAAGCTGGAGGGACCAAGCCTGCTCTCACACACCAAAACACTTCAGGACTTTGCCAGCTCTGATTTCCAGTTTGGAGGTTTGTTTCTAGTGCTCCTGCCAGCCTGGGGGCACCGGGAGGCAAACAACATGGTACAGGGGCCTCCTGCCAACCCTGAGAGATCTATGGAGCTCATCTACACCTTGTAAAACAGCATTCTGTGTCTCAGCACTGCTAGCAGAGGAATAGAAACCCCACCTTCCTTAATTCTGTCTCCTCTCTCATTTGTAGGTACTATAAGAAGTTCTCTATTCCTGATCTGGACCGATACCACCTCCCCTTGGATGCAGCTGCCCTGAGCTTCGCCCATGCCAACAACACCCTGATCATCACGGTGAGGTTTTAGCCACACAGAACAGCACTTTGCCCTTCTCTTTATGCCCGCAAAGAAGTTAAAATTCTTACACGTGGGGAAATGAGGCAGAGCAGGAAGATCTGCTGAGGGTCACTGATGAGCCCCCTTCTCTGTCACACAGTCAGTGGGAGTTTCAGATTACACTGGGCATGCTGACACTAGCCAGGAGAGCCCAGACTGCAGGAGGGGCCCTGCCTACTTCTCAAGGTGACTTGCAGGTGGAAGAGTGTCTGTCATGCCCTATTTTCCACATATCCTCTCTGTCAGGCCTGAGCAAGCCTCTACTCTCAGTGACAATAAGTTTCTCTTGGCTCTAAACATAAGAGTCCAAGGACCTGATGCACTTAGAGGTGTCTCAATCTTAAAAAAAAAAAAAAATCACCTGCTGCTTTGTGTCAGAGAGGGAACACTCCCACGCACATGGTGGTAGCAAGAGACACGCTCCTTATTGCAAGGAGCAGACAGATGCTTTTGAGCAGCAGGTGCTTGTCTTCTTCAATGCAGAAGTCAGCTACCCAGAGGGCATGCCCTCTGCAGGAAACCTCACAGCAGAGCTGGGGTGCACGTGCAGAGGAGATGGGCCAAGGGGAGCACCTTGAGTGCTCCTGAGCTTCTGTTTGCTACAGGCCAAAAAGCACCTGCATCCACCACTAAACTGCAGCTGGGCGAGGGGCCTCTGAGGGGTGAACAGAGGAACTGTAACTCTTACTTCTCTCTGCATTTAAAAAAAAAAGAATTTTATATATATATATATATATAAATAACACGTGAACATACAGTTAGTGAGCACAGCAAGGATTTGCTTGCCAGGATATTCCAGAGGGGTTGGTGGGGGCCAATTGGAAAGTTCTACTTGCACTGTAAAAGACGCTCTGGATCTTGGCAAATGTCCTTAGCTTGATGGCACCACCTCTCCAAATGGGCTTTGGAGGCAGCTGATATCAGCAAGTCCTCCCTTGGCAGGAGGGCTCTTCTGGGCTGGTAGCACCCAGCCCCAGTTGGTCTGCTTGGAGAAGAGACTGACCAGGAGTGCTTAGGGAATGTCTCTCTGTCCTACAGTACCAGAAGCCGAAGGAGATCCTGGCCGCAGAAGAACAGCTGCAGAAGGAGCTGAAGAAGATAAAGGCAGCTAATAGTGGGGATGGAGACTGTAAGACCCAGTAGGCAGTGGCTGCTTAAAGGTTGAGGTGAGGGGCAGCTCTCTGGCACAGCTTCATGGTATTTATTTTGCCTTATCTAATAAAAATTAGTTCTGCTGTTAATTGCGCCATTTGGAGGAATCTTTGTAGGCCCAGGGAGATGGCAGGGCAGTTGATCTGTCTGCTGCCTGGTCTGCTGATTTATGCTGACATTTTATAGAACCATAGAATGGTTTGGGTTGGAAGAGACCTTAAAGATCATCTCGTTCCAACCCTGCTGCCATGGGCAGGGACACCTTCCACTAGACCAGGTTGCTCAAAGCCCCATCCAACTTGGCTTTGAACACTTCTAGGGATGGGGCTGATCCTTCTATGAGTTGTGGAAAGCTGCAGCACACAAAGGAAGCACACCACATCCACAGCCAGCAGCCCTGTCCCCATCCTCCATGAGCAACATGACACCTGGCTAGGTCCCCTTGGGAATTCCCTCTGTCTGCCACCATCACCAAAGGCAATAATGTCTGGAAAACAAGAACACCCTCCTCACACCCTTTACCTGCCTGAGATATGCTTGGAAGCAGCTCCCTCCTGTGCAGGTCCTCCATGCATGGAGAAGGATGCTCTGGTGACCCTGGTATCTCTGCAAACAGCACCAGCGCTTAGACCTGAGTGGGCACAGCCTATGAAACAGCTGCTCCCTCGCCGTGCACAACGTGACGTGGCTGTGCAGGAACCGAAAGGCAGCTGCCTTCATTTGCATGGCAGAGGGGGAAGCAGTGGCCGGGCCACTGACCAGCTCAGGAGCAGCAGTAGCCCACCCTTCTGTGAAGGCACAAACATGGCCATTGCAAACCTCACTGCACAGGAATAAGCCAAACAATGCTGCTCCTTTCCAACTCCCCTCCAACAGCCACCCCTGTGCTTAGATTTCTGAATGTTGTTCCATCCCAGTCCATACTTGAACAGTTCCTATCCAAACAAACCCTACCTTCAAGTGAGCTGCTCATGGGCTCCTAGCATAGCTCCCCTGAGTGGGGTTGCTTTCAAACCACAAAAACTCCTTAGAGCACAGGGTTCCAGCAAACATCCTCCTCCAGTTCTTGTGCATCACAAGAGAAGATCAGCCTCTTGACAGTGGAAATCAACCTATTGAGTTCTAACAAAGCACCATGCTGAGTGCCTCACCATAGAAGTGCTCCCAGTTTGTGATACAAACCTCTCCTTTACCTAGCCAGGACACCCAAACTCAGAGCCAAGTAGGGTTCATGCACCTCCTTCCCCAAGGAGGGCCAGATCCCAGACACCACTGTATTCACCCACAGCACATTCATCCACACCCATGCAGACAGCACAGAGCACACTGAAAGCTATGGTTGTTCAGAGACCCGGGCTGGGTTCAAAAGGATGACACAAAAAGGAGCAGAGCCCACTTGAATGTGTTTACAGGATCCCAGTAAATCACATCCACTAGTCTGTTTTGCTGCTTCATTATGCAGGCAGCAAATGAGCCACAGATCCTACTTTTTGAATTCTTGATTGAAAAGTGACAGGCGATCCAAGATCCCAGGAATGCCTTCAATGCAGCAGTGTCACAGGGTCTAGCCAGGGAGAGAGCTCTATCAGACAGCTTCTAATTTACCTTAACCCAACCTCCCCTACACAGCCAGGCCCCTGCAATCAGCAGGTAACATCGCAGCCCCTTTGGAACTTGAAACAAAATATACATCTCTTTTGTTTCCCTTCAGTTTTATTTAGCAAAACATGACCATTTCAGCCCTGCCAAGTGCACAGCCTGACCTTACAGCCAGCTTGGGGAGGCACACACTGAAAGCAGGGCTGGCTCTGCCTTTTAGCTCAGTTGTTACTCTTGGCTGTGAAGGACAACACAAGCAGCTGTCAGGAGAGAAAGTGCACGAGAAAGGTGGGCCCCAGTCCGGGGACCTTTCCCTTCCACCAAATCAGTCCACCCCACACATAGCCTAGACTTGCTTCAAATGGCTCAGAGCTTGGCTGATCTCAGCCTGACCAGCACACATAGCTGATAGGGCATTCTGGCTCAACTTGCCCCCAAAGACTGTATCCACAGGAAAAGTAAGAGGGCAAATAAAGAAAAAAAGGAACACAGTTAATAAAACAAACCCTAACTTGCACAAAATAAAAAGGGTAGAGGACAGCTGGCCATTTATTTCCACTAACAGGCAGGTGAGGTTGAGAAAGTTTGGCCCTTTTGTGCAGTCTTCATTGTAGCTTTCTGGCAGGCAAAAAAGTCTCTTCAGAAGCCTTGTGGGCCATTCTCACCTCTCCTGCCCTGCAATTCCCTGAGCCGAGTGTCAGCTCTGCTGAGTTGGGGTGACCAGAAGCAGCTGTGTTGCCACTCAGGGGGCCGTGAAGTCCAGGACGTGCAGTGCTGATGCCAGGGCAGCATATAGGTGGGTGGTACTGAAACGGAGGCAGTATACTGGGCTGCTGGTGGGTGAAGACAGGTGAAAGCTCTGCAAGAAAACAGGAGAATCAACCTTTCAGAGAAGAGGTCAGCCTAAGACCCCAGCAGGTGTTACAGACCCGAGGCTGAGATGCCTGAGGGAAGCAGGTTTTCCCTGCATATATAGGTTCCCCACAGTGGGCTCACCCCAAGGACAGCCCAGCAGCCCCTCTCTCTTTTTCCAAAGACACAGGGGCATTGGGCTGCCAGAGAACAGCTCTGCTGCTGCCCAGCCTCCAGCCAGCACTCACCTGCAGGCACTGAGTCTGTCGCTTGTCCCAGAGGCGCACCACGCCGTAGTAAGAAGAGCCACTGGCAATCATGTGGTTCTTATCACTCCTTATGCAGTACAGGGCACTGTCATGGGGCTCTTCCCACTCCTGGACACACTTCCTGCAAAGGCAACACAAACCAGAGTGGGACTGAGCCTCTACTCCTCCACCCAATTTGCCTGAAAGAGCTAATTTGGCAACAGTTGAGTTCCCAGACACTGCACAAGGAAAGTCCAGGAGCCTCACGAGGGCCTCAGATGGCAGCAGGTTGGCTCACCTGGTGCTGGTCCGTATGTCCCAGTAGCGGATGTAGGTGTCATACCCACAAGAAAGGAGAAGGGAGGGTGTTTCGTAGAAGACATCAAGGACTCCAGCTCCACGGTGGAAGTCAGTCCCTAAACAGGTCAACAGCTGACCACTGCAATGAAACACAACCAGGAAAGAGTCATTCAGAGCAAAGAGCTCTTCCAATTCAGCTACCCAGAGCAGAAATGGCATCACAGAAGTCTTCTAGATCTCATTTCTGTGATTCACCAGAATACAAAAGCGTGCACAGTTTTCCTCTCCTACCACCAGCTTCTGCTACCGGTTGGGCCACTAACTGTCATGAAGGGTGACCAGTTGGAGTCACAGCTCTAAGAGAAAAAGACAAGGAGCAGGCACAGCTGACCCCCAGCAGAATGGGATCATTTTCCTTGGGAGAAGTGACCAGTATTCTGAATTATGGGGCTCTGTTTCTATAGAAGACAGTTCTCAACTTAGTCAAACTACAGATAATCTGCAAGAGCCACTTACCTGGTCAATCCCATCCCATACTCTATCCTTCAAAATACTGCTCACTGGGGTATTTCCCTGTATCTTTGACACACCGGTCAGATCCACAGGCAAATCAGACTCTCCCAACCCAGTCTGCTGTGGCTGCTCTCCTCAACCCCCTCTAGTTACATTGCATTCTGCAAACATAATATCTGGGACATAATATCTGTGACAGCAACTACCCCAAAGTGGCTCTGGAGATGACCTTCCAAAGGCTAGATGTTTGGGGGTTTTTGACCCTTTCCTCCTTTTAAATTCCTTGCTTGCAGTGAAAGAGCAAAAAGTAAGACCTCCATGAAGCTCTGTGCTGGGTGCTTTGTGGAGGTATCACTCTGCTGTTCATGTGCAGAACCAGCAGCTCACCACGTGGATGGTGCCTGGTGAGGACCCATCCTGCCAGACTGCAAGAAAAAGCTTGAGCCCCTTCCCTGGACCATATGAAATTGCATCAGGCACATGTCACAGCCCATTCCCAGTATCACTGCACCTGCCCCAGCAGGCAGCAACACCCAGCCATGACAGACTCTTGGGAATGGAGGGGACAATCTACCCAGCTGCTTGAAATGGCCACCTATTGCAAGACCTCCTTTTCTTCCTCCTCCTCCTCCTCCTCCTCACACCCTTTACATCAAAAATGCTGGACACAATAAACCTTGAAGCACCTGCTTTTCAAACCCTGCCGCACGGCCACCCCTCTCCAACAGGCTCTTGGTTCTCAGGACAATGAAGCAATCCTGAAAGCCGACAGCATGGATCCCGCAGTGGGGTCACTCCCAGCATCTCCCTCCATTATTTTGTTACTTTCTGCTCCTTGATCCAGCATCACACAGTTCTGAGGCACATCGCCAAATGCCTTAATTCTGTCTGTAATCTGGGCTAAAGCCCTCGTCAGGGGATAAAGACCACACAAAAGGAGAAATAGAGTCCTGGGAGATGTTAAAACAAGTAAACACCTTTGTGTCAGGAGAGAGAAATCGCTGATAAAGCAGATTAGCGCCTCGAGCCCTGGTGTCCCCAGATCAGAAGGCGAGCCCTGGCCGATCTTTGCAGCCAGCACGCTTCTATGATCACAGAGCTGGCGGCATGCTGGGGCCAGCCTGTTTCCCCACAGTCACTCTCCAAAGAGCAGATTATGTAGAATAACAATTTCTTTGTGGCTGTGTAATTCCCTCCGTGACCGTGGCTGTGGGCAGCTACATTGGCCCTTGATGCCAGGGCCCTAGCAACCATTTAAAGAGGCCAACCAGCCCTAGCAATGGCCCCCCCATGCAAACCTCTCGGACAAGCTTTAACATCAAGTGCATGAATTAATTCCCCCCAACACGAATCCAGGGGTGCTGGCTTATTGGACTTTGTGTTTCTCCAGGCAAGGGATCGAGGGGATTCCAGGCTTCAGCCCTTTGCAACCTTCTCACAATACATTAACCCTTGGAATGTTACTTGCAAACCAACCCAGCAGCAACTCTGCACCTGTCTGTGGGTTGAGAGGTTGAAGCGCTCATGGTGCCAACATTGGGAGCAAGAGCTGTGGAGCTTGGTTGGCACAGATAGGTCCTCAGATCCACCATGCAGTGAGACATGGATGGGTATCTTTGAGCTCTGGCACTCCCCTGCCCCTCCAAGCACACAAATCCCCTCCATCTGCAGTTCTGCAAAGCCAGCAGGACAGATGGACATGCACACAGCCCTTCTCTTCTGCAAAACCTTCTTCTTTCTACAAGTTATATGTGTGATCCAGAGTTGCAAGACAATGCAGCAGAGGTATGAGGAGGAGTCAGCTGTTCTCCCAGACAAGAATCCTTGGACTACCTGTGAGTTGCATAAGGAGTCCTCTGCCAGTTGCTCATGCAGGAGCAAAGAGTTACTTACAGGAGATGAGCTACCCCAGCAAACCCTAGACAGCACCAGCAGCTTGGACCCCTCTCTCCCCACTTTGGCATTCTGCTGCCTTTTTTGGGGGTTTTGCAGGGTAGCCCCTGGACTGATGTTCTGAGCATGTGGCACTTCAGGAGAGGAAATCAGGACAGGCAGCTGCACATAGGCCACACAGCAGCACATCTGGTGAATATTCTGCTAGCTGACATCTGCTCTGTTAGTTCCTTTCCACCATTTTCCCTTCTAATACACCTTTAATATATAAAGGACTAAGTGAGCTCAGGGAGAGAGCAATGTGCTAAGGAAAAGTAGCAGGATACAAAAGCATGTCCAGGGATATTTTACTCACTGGGACCAGCCCTCTTCCTCTTCTCTTGAAATGGGTCACAGCAGATCTCCTCAAAACCTCCCACCTCTAAACAAGCACTCATCACACCCAGGGCAAACTTGGCCACGCTAAAGCAAGTCTTCCATTCCCCAGACCTGATTTTAGTCTGCAGCACTGCAAGATGGTAGCAATTTTTAATGGAGGCCTGGTGATGTCTCCAAGTGAAAAATTTCAGCATCACAGGGACAGGAGAAACCAGAGAGTCTGGATTCCTGCTTTCAGAGCTTCCTGTGCAGCACTAAACACCACCCAGATGTCTCGCTCCGAGTGTTCCTCTGTGCCTCCACACCTCACTGCAGTGGTACCCTAAGCATCCTAGCAGAGTCACACCAGTTTTCCTCCCTCCACTCCACTTCCCTTTCCATCCTAGGCAACAAAAAGGAAAGAAAAGGTGGAAAAAAAGGGAGAGAAAAAAAACTATTAGCTTTTCTCTGTAGGCAGGGAAGGAGCACAGATACTCTCATGTTACTGCAGCAAAGTAAACATTACATTGCTGGTTTGTTGATTTGTTCACTTCTGCCCCAAGAACAAGTCAGCCAAAGCAGCTCTCAGATGCGAGGTGGAGCCCTTGGATACATCAGCAGCCCTCAGCAGTTCACAGAAACAAGGTATTATTTGCTACAGTGAAGCACTTACCATCTGACACCAGGGGAAAATCCTGCTATGCTGTACATTGGGCACACAGACCAAAACACCCAAGTATTCTAGCAGGGACACACTTAAGGTGATAAAGAAGCATAACATGATTAGTATTTCCCCCTTTTTCAGCAGACTAAGGTGTCTCTGGATCAGCTACCACCATGCCAGACTAACTCTATGAGCCAGCAGCATACACAGACATGCTAAGCCCATGCTGAGAAGGGAACTCCCTGCCACCACAACTCTTCTAGCCTTGGGATCACAAGTTAGTGCCCACAAATTGTTCAGTCTTTGTTATCCCAAATACTCCCTTCCCTCAAACCCCAGATCCCAACAGTTTTCACTTCCTAGGGAGCAAAATCCACAGCTAATCCTTAATAACCCATAAAGGATCAAGATAACACATGAATGGGCAACAGAAAAGCAGCAGCACATCCCCAGTGGTTTCTAACAGTTTAAATGGACAGAAGAGACCTATTCCATGAGGGACAGAAAGAGATGTCACCACTATCTTGAACCAGGTTTATCAGCTCACAGAGATCAACAGCAGGGAACAGCCTTCTCCTTTCCTTTGTGGTCCCTTTTTCTCCCAAACACCTTTCAAAACCCAGGTGGCTGATCCTCAGCCCTTCAGAGGCCCCCTCCTTGTTAGGGGCCATGAAGGTTAGTCAGGAAATATCTGTGAAGACCGAGCATGGAAGGTTCACACCACCTCCGCACCATGCCATGGCCCTCCAGCAGTATCAAGTAGAGGCTGTTTCACTCCCAGGCCTTTTCCAGGCAAGCCAGGTAGTTGCCTGTGCATATGGTAGGAGCTTTGCTTGTTTTCTGTACTGAACAACCTCGGCCAGATAGTGCCCAGGTTCAGTCCCAGTGCTGGGTGGCACCAACAGAAACACCTCTGCACCAGTAGAGCTCTGTGAGGCAGAATCACAAACGTGACAGTGCAGGTTTCCCGGAGAGACCAGTCTAGAGCCAGAGCTCTCAGTTTCAGTACTTAAACCACAAACCACCTGGGCCAATGCAGTGCCTACAGGTAGGCCTCCAGCACTGAGGAGTCTCACAGATATTCCTAATTCTTCCTACTTCCTGTTAAGCATCTATACACACCAAAATAATATTGTCAATACTCTGGTACCAGTTCACAAGGATCAGAGCCAGAGGAAATCCAGCAGCCCATTTTGTCCCTAGCACAGGAAAGCTGTTGGCACCAGGCTCTGGACTCCTTGCTGATAGAATAAAATGTTAAAACAAAGTCTGTGCGCCTGGGAAATGTATCCAACTGAGGAGTCCAAAAATGAAAGCCATTTTGTTCAGACACTAGAGAATCCTTTGATTCATCTCCATCAATTTCCATGTTCTTCAGAAAACAAGACTTTATGAAATTACTTTTTAAAAAAGCTATTTTTTCAGGATTTCCACATTTCATTCTTTTTTACTACTAAGGAAGGGAAGAAGCAGGCTGGTTTCTTTAAGTTTTTGTTCTTCTTTTTAAAAACAACTTAAAGTTCTATTCCTTCTCAGTCCACTAATATGGAGGCAAAATAGGATCAGTCATGGCAGAGCTCAGATGGTTAGTTTCCAGATAATCCATGGAATGTTGCTGTCACAAAGTTAAAAGTCATATACAGCCTCCCGAGCCACCGCGATCATTTGTGTGACTGTAAAAGCTCAGGATTTTCCTGATGGTTAGAAGTCCAAAAGAAGTCTACACCTGCCTCCCTGTACCCTGCCCATTTGCTGCAGGTCTTGCCCAGATCTCCCCAATACACAAGAACAACATTCCAAAATCTGGGATGAAACAATAAACACTTTTCTCCCTACCCTCCCTTTCTGGTGACCCTGATTCACTAGAACTGATATTATACAAATATGCAAATTATAGGAAACTGCTGAATTCAGAACATCTGCTGAAAACAGATGTGCAAAATTGAGGACATTGTCATTTGCTCTGGAAACCTCATCTGTGAAGCGTGATCATCCATCAAAGAGGATAATCCATTGCATATAAGCAGGTGACTATTCAGAAACCAAACAGAGCTCTAAACCAATATTTTAGCCCCAATAACTACTTGCAACAAGACAGGTGGGAATCATATACTTAAAAAAAAAAAGTGTAAAAAGTTCAAAACACTGGGATATTTGATCTGAGTATCCAATACAGAAAAGAAAACAAATCAAATCCATTTAAAAATAATTATTTGGGGAATAGCATTTGCACAATTTCTGTCAACCAATTTGGAGTGTGCACCAAAACCAAAGGGAAGAGCTGAGCTCTTGTCTCTTCCAGGTGCTTTGCAACAGCAGCTGAGGCAGTGAAGGGATGCACAGCAACTTATGCTAAGAAGGGAAAGGCATGATCAAACAACATCTGTAATGTACAGAGGAAGAAGCATAGATCCTTGGCAAAGTTATTCTTCATAGAGTTATCCTACCCCTGCATTTAGACCAGGCTACTAATTCCTGCAGGGAGGTGTGGGATTGGCTTGGGGAATTTTGAGGGAGCACCTCAAAAATGGCTCAGAGATGCTGTTATATGTGATTTTCAGGAGAAATGCCTCTCTGTAATTCTTCAGTGCAACTGGAGGAACTCAAGGCAGTAGGGGGTAATGACACCAACGATGGTCTGAGACTGTGTTGGGGGAGAGACAGAAGAGGGAGTTTTGCCTTCTTTTCTTCTGCTTTCTCTGAATTGGCCCACACACGTTTTAAATGGTCCAATAAAAAGATACAATTTCTTTACCTTTCCAGCTCTGGGACCCTGTGAGTTTTTGTTGTTCGGGTTCCCGTAAGGTTAAGTTCAGAGGATAAACTGACACGCTGGGCTATGGGAAAAAGCCAGTTTCTTCAAATAAAGCCACAACGGTGCAAAAGAGATCCTGCTGGGGCTTTTATTTGGGAAAACAAACAGAAATGGCACCAAGCCCTTCTGCTTTACGAACCAATTTAACTATAAAACCAATGTTCTCCCTCTCGGGGGTGAGGAGGGGAGAGAGACAGGACATGACAATAGTCCAAAACCTTGGGCGGAAAAAAAAAAGAAGATAGGACAAAAAAGGTTGTCTATCCCCTTTTCTTTCTTGTCCATGGCTCCTTTTCTTAGCACACGTGTGTTCTTGTAAAAACGATTAGATTGCAATTTGTATAACATGGTGACCCCCAAATTCAGACATTTAACCCCTTTTCTCTGCAAAGAATGTCAAGAATGTCTTCTCTGTCTTTCTTTCCAACGGGAGGAGTAGGGGGGAATTCTCTCAAACTGTGATTTCTTGGAGGAAGAGAAAAAGAGGGAGGCGAGGAAAAGAAGCAGGGAATTCTCAAAGCCTTTTGCCCCACTTGTGTGGGAACAGGCGGCTGTATTGCTCCCTTTCTGGACAGAGCTCTGCAGGTCTCCTTTAGTGGGGAGACAAAAAAAAATGGAGAGTCCAAATCAAAACAAAGCCATCTCTTTAAATGAGCTACCACTAGCCAGTGGCAGAGGGGGTTCCTCATTCACTCCTTCCCATTCTTCTCTCTTGCCTCTGTTGATTCTCTCTCAACCCAGGGAAAAATAAAGATTACTTTTGCTTTGGCTCAGAGGGATGAAACTGATTGATGCGCTTGGAGTGTCCAGCCCCCACCCACACTCTCTGATTGTTCAGGGCCTTGTAAAGTTGTCATAAATACGCCTCAACAAAAGTGCAAAGGCCACAGCATGCCCTGGACTGCACACATCCAAAGGGCAGGAGCTGGCCTCATGCTTCCCTGTAGTGAAACAGGGCCAAGACTGCCATAGGGAGATAAGGTAAACACCTGTATGTTCTTCCTCTTACAGTGGTCTTACATTTATGCTAAGAAGCACCAGAGCCCTCTTAACAAAAGGAAGGCAGAAGATGCCCAGCTTATGTGAGAGAGTTCAGAAACACAGTGTCAAAAAACAAACCCCAAACAGAAATCAGTAAAGAACCACAAGGCCCCAACAGGTTTTGAGAACATATGCATACCACGGGAATATATTGCACAGGCACATATATATATATACATTGCACAGCTCTGAACACAGCATCTTCTAAAAGGGACAGCCATCCAAGAGACCACTACTTAAGAGGCTCCTTGCAGCAGCAAGCTTTCTCCAGAACTGGCTCAGGCCATAGGCCTGGTATCCTGCCTCCAATGACATCCAAGGTCTCAGAGAGCAAGTGAATCAAAACCTACATTTCAAAGCTGCTGAATTGGGGTAGAAAATTTCTTCTGCCTTATCAAATGATTAATTTATTCCCAAAGACAGGAGACTTGTCTGCATTAGTCTTGCTGCTCAAGTCGCAAGTGGGATTGCCAGCTTGAAGAAGGACCTGCTTTTCCCTTTCCACAGATCTACATCCAGACTTTCCATTCTACCTACCTCACTGCAGAGAGAATGGTTCCCAAGGACCAGATTAGAAATCCAAAGACAGTTGTTGTTCTTGATTTAATATGAACAGGCCAATAAAGGGTTTGCCCAAAGACAAAAATTCCCTTATGACAGACCCCAGTCTGTCACTTCACCCAACTCTTTTTCCTTTGAACTTCAGGAAGAAAGATATATAAGTGGGAATATCACTTATATGATGCTTTAAAAAGAGTAACCAAAGAAATCTGTGGATAGGCTGGGGAAACAGCACAACAAGAAAAAAGGAAGAGAGCCTCAAGGAAAAGAGAATGAGCAGCCATTTGAGGAAGGGCAACTATCAGTGGATCACCCTACTGCAGCGAGTGGAAGCAGTAGAAGGCACACATTTGCACTCACTTACCCGATGTAAGCACATCCCAGAAAGCCATTTAGCTCACTGTTGGACAAGGTTTGGACTGGTTGTTGTGATTTAAAACTGTGTTCAGCCAAGACAGAGATGCTGAGAAAGAAACCCAAGCCTGAAAGGAGTAGGGAGCCTCTTTCCCACAAAACCTGGAGGAGTTTCCTTGGCAAAAAAAGATGCCTGACATATGAATCTATAGAAACACAGCGCAGGAGAGAGTATTCCACATCTACAGCATGCTATTATTAATCTTCTGTTCCCCAAATCCTGTGAAACTGTTATCAGAACCAGGATAATATTTGCTATTGCTTGTCTCTCCTTTTACCAGACATATGTGATCACTTCTCTGTGACTGGACAAATCCATTTTAAACGCCTGGTCTCTCCACACTTCTTGGAGTCAGTTACCTTTCCTTTCAATCTAGCAACTCCAGTTCTGAACCTGTTTGCTCCCTTCACCCAACAGCTCCTTTTGTTATGTAGAGGGTGTCAAACCTGTATAAACCTTGGAGCTGAAGGCTGTGGAGAGAAAGCTCTTCTACAGAATTTATTTTAGAACATAATGCTAAGAAGTCTGCTTGTGTATCTTCGGTCAAGCTTCTACATTAAAAGCTTTTATTGAAAACATTTAGCAAGGTTTATAATCAAGAACTATACCTGCAGATTCTCATTTCACTTGTCTACTTCCACATAATCAAAAAATCTCAGCATGACAGGACACAAAGTCAAGAAGGACTGGATTTTAACATGAAAGCATCAGTAGTGATCAGCTGACCAGGGTGTTCAGTGCTATATACTGCCACTATCAAATTACACTTGCTTTTTAAGAACAGTACAGGGAGCCCAAGTTTTCAAGCTCTCCCTCTTTGTTGAAAATTGCTCACGCTAACTCAATAGGCTCTGAAGAGCCCCCAAAATGGATGCAGATCAACATATGCTGGAATTCAAAAGACAGCAACCAATTCTTGTCCCCCCCCCCCATGGCATAGACAGATGTGACTCATCAAGGGGCCCGTGGAAGCACATATTAGAGATCAAGCAGCAGCACGTTAGCAAACTTCAGCCAGCTGCTTATGATGGTAACCCTCATGCTGGCTCTTGGAAAGAAAGAGGACAATGCAATAGCACTACAGGCAAAACAGATTACTAACATGCTCAGCAGCTGCCTGGCTACCCTGAGACTCTTCCCCAGCCCTCTGCTGAGGGCACCAGCCATACACCTGAATCTCCCTTCTCATCCACTCCCAAGCCACTCTCATGAATCCTCTACCTCCCACCTCCCCAAAACTTGCAGACATCAAAGCACCTGCTTTGAACACCTGAAAAGCAAGGGGCCTGACAGTCAAGAAATGCAACTCTGTATCTTCCCCTTCCATGCACTCTCTATTTTTTTTTCCACCATCTCTTTGAAAAAGGTGGCAAAGATAAATGGAGAACAAAGAAACAAGAAAAAGACACAGCTTTGGCCCACACCCTGCCTATTACTTAAGGGGGAAGGAACTCTTCCGAAAGAGGAGGAAAAAAATGTGCTCAGACACAATGGCTCAAAAGGCCAGGCAGCAAACCGGGCCACTTTGTACTGCTAACAAGGGAAACCTAATTACAGGAAGAGGGCAAAGAGGGACAGATAAAAGGGATACAAAATTTCAACATCTGTTGCCATAAAGGGATAAGAAGTGGGGAAACGCAAAGTGTCAGTTTGGTGTCAGTGACGGCATAAAGCCACTTTCAAAGGGCTCAGGAGAGGGAGAAAAACCGAACAAGAAATTAGAGGGTTCTTAAAAAAAAAAAAAAAGAAGCAAAAAACCACTCTGCCAAAAATGCTTTCAAAAGGGGGGAGGAGTTGGACAAAGACTGGATATTTAAAAGGTAGAGGATCTGGGTGGCTTGCAGGGCACAGCTAACTTTGGTTCAGTTTTCACAACAGCTCTCATGCCCTGCATCTGTCATGTCGTGTCCTAGGAAAGAACATTGTAGGATCTGTGCATTCAAAATGTTCACAGCATGAGGACTACCATGCCAGACAGATCACTGGTCCACCTCAAATATCAGGCTTGACAGAATAGCTCCAAGAGATGCTGCAAAGAGACCTCTGGAGTATCCTACCTTATGGAGAAGGATCCTTGAGGCAGGGGCATTTGTCACCTAATGACATGCAGACCACCCCAGTAAGAGGGGAAGCAACAGTTCTCTACAGACAAACAACAAATGCTGGCCTTGGAGCTGTCCCCAGTGGTGCATCACCCTCCTCTTCCAAGGAGTTTAAACTCCAAAAGGTGATAGGAAGAGAAAGAAGAGGAGGATCTGAATAAAGTTTCCTTTTCTCTTGCATGCCATTAAGTGGCTATTCTGCTGAGCCACACACTCACACCAGCAAATGAGACAGGAAAGTCAGAATAGAGAAAGGCAAATGGGAGCAAAGAAAGGTACCTGACCTGTAAGAGGGGCAGCTGCCATCGTGACCCTCACTGACAGAGAGGCAATAGGACTTGCAAGAGGCCAAGGAGTCAGCAAGGCCCGATACTTCATGAAAGGACACAGGTTAGTATCCAGTGGCCCACGCTGTTCATTGCTCTCCTTTTCCGTGCAGGCCTCTAATCAATGAAGTTACTCACAGTTGCCTTCCACACACACATCTTGATGCTGAGTGGGAATAAGTGCACAGCAACTTCCCCACATCTAGAAGCAATCAGATGGCACAATGCAGCATCTGTGGGACAAGAGATGTCCTCCAGAGGTGCAGCTAGTCAGCTTCAAAAGCATAGGAAAAAACCCTAAATCCTCCTTCATTACAGGAGAAAGGGCCAGGTGTAGGAGCATCTGGAATTCCAGCCATCAGAGACAGTGTCTTGGCATTATGCAGTCATTCCCCTGCTTTAGACTCCCCTTGACGATTGCTTGTTGCTGCCTGTTGTGGCTTTGATCCAACACCATCATCTCAGCAGAGTCAGAAATGAAAGACAGTTGTGGGGGTGGGATGCAGCAAGAGGCATTTCCTTTCCCCACTAAAAATTTCCCGATACCAAACCCAACCAAGCCCTTTTCAAAGCACAGGACATATTTACAGGTGAAGATATTATCCCTTTCCTATTGGAGGGATGAGAATGCCTGCCCCAGGGTCAGGGAACAGCGAAGGTCATAAAAACGAAACATACCATGACCAACAGCTACAAACACCAGCCAAGGACTTATCTGGTGTGGAACTAAGATGATCAGTACACAAAAGGTTATTTAAGCTTTAAATCCTTTTGTAGTATGTTCCAGCTCTCAGCTGTTGGGGAAAAGAGACCACCTATCTCAAGAGAAGAGAATGGCACTGAAACTGCTGCACTGTTTCTTACACACCCCCTGATGCAGAGAAAACCCAGCTAACTGAACTGATTGTGGACAGCACTAAACATCTCAGTGGTGCTAAGGATCCTGTTGTTTTAAAGAACACATCTTAAGCATCATTCTACCTTGCATAATTTTTTTGACAGAAGCTACCCACATTCTGAACTTAGAGATTGTCCTTGCCATGTTCAGCCTCTGTGGGTCAACCTCTGGGCCTTTGTGACCACAAGGAAGGGGTAAGCAGCAAACTCAGAGAGTTTGGCTCTGTCCACCAGATGTTATTAAGACACATTGGGCACAGAAGGAGTTTTTAAGTCCTAGGTGCCTCTAAGATTTCAAGTTTTCATGCCATGCTCTCACTTCTGGAGTCTGACCAGGTAAGACAACATGCAAAAGCCTCAAAGGAAGAGATAGCATTTCCTACGAGATTGCTTCTGGCAGCCACCAGAGCCTTTGAAGATGGATCAAAAGCTCTGCTGGGAAGAAGAACAGTTTATGGAGAGGCAAGACTTGGAAGGATAGCTCTGTACTCCCTTGCTATGAATGATCACATCAAGCTTCACGTGATAGTTTCCCAGCCATGCTCCCTATTCAGTTTCCTGCCCTGCACATGCTGATGAGTCCAGCAGCTCAGAGGTCCCTGGAGAGGAAAAGACCCAGTGGCATGGTGCATTCCAGTTGTGACAGGTGAAGAGGGAAAAATAAGTTTGACACTCCAGCCATTGCAAGAGGCCCAGTGGCCTAGGTTGCCTTGGCTTTTTTATTTGCCTGTCACTCAGGCTTTTACGTTATTGAAAGATCAAACTCCGTTGTGCTTGTTCATTACCTTAATCCTATTTTCTACACAGCTTTATTATCTCTTCAGGCTTCCTTGGGAATGGCTGTCAGAACAGCTGGGGCAGGAGGGAGAGGGTTGCCCATCTCCTCACTGCTGGCAGATGCCTCTATTCAAGAACAGCCAGAAGACTTGACAGGCAGGGGTATCACAGCACAGCCTCCATCCTTCTGGGGTACTCCAAAGCACTGTTGGACTGGGTCACTAAGAATCATGCACCATTAGCTCAATGCACTGGCGCTCTCTTCCCTTCATAGGATGCATTGTTTGCAAAGTAATTTTGTTACTTCAGAGAAAAAACAACTAGTTTAAATTTGTATTTGATACAGTTGACTTAGATAATCTAATCTATTTAAACTACAGATTAGAAGGCATTTGGTCTCAGACTTGCCCTGAGACCTGCACCAATCCTCCTCCACCTCCTTTCCCCAAATACAGCTCTGCTCACATCCCTCAGGCCCTTTCTGCCATTGCTCACCTCAATCCTCACGGCACTCCTTTGGATAATCTGTGTTGTGCCACTCCTACCCAGAGCATACCAGCCCTGGAAAGCTGAGCTGCTGTTCCAATAATCCTGCCAAATATTTGCTACCTGTCCATCACCACACAAAGACCCCCAGGCTGAGAGTTTCAAATTTGTCAGCAGTTGAGTCTCACGTCAAGATTTGAGATCAACATTTCTCCAGTTTGTTAAGGTCAGCACCTTCCCCAAAAAGGAACTACTCAAAGGCCCCAAATCCGAGGCCACAGCAATTAACCTCCTCAGTGCTTATTACGACAGAGAGAAGACAACATGCCTAAGTCACTTCCACAGATAACCTGCCCACACCTCACCTCTCTGAGCTACCAGAATTGCCAGCCAAGACAAGATGACTGTAGAGCCTCCGTTTGCCTCTGGCTTCTGAGCATCACAGAGAAGTGGGTGATGGGAGAATAGGTACCACCTTCCTCACCACTCTGGCTCAGGCTGAGGCATCAGAAACAGATGGAAAGGAAGGTGTAATGGATATATTCTGACTGTACAGAGCTAATGGGAAGAAATCAGGATGGCTGTGCCATCAACTGGAAAAGCTGGGAAGAAAAGTCAAGTTGCTCCCTACTGAACCAGAACCACATACACCTTTCCATATCAGTTTGTTCTGTCCCCCATTCTGTCACAAATCTCATGTTTAAACATCCCTTGCCTACATGAACTAAAGGAATGATTTTGCAGTATTTCCAATATCGTATTTCTCATTGTTATTCACTTTTCTCCTCAAGTCTCTTTCTGTAACCTGGAAGCTCACTCACCTCTCAAGGTCCCAGATTCTCAGAGGTGAGGTGTGTCCACAGCAGGCTGTCCCCGTCACAAATGAGCTGTTTAAAAAAAACAAGCAAACAAAAACCACTTACTAATCCTCGTGTTCGGAAAACACAGTTCATGAGCAAGACAGAAAACAGGTTACGAGACAGACTTTGAATTCTGGTTCAAGACTATCTCAGTGTGTCCCACAACATTTCACAAGGGACAGGCAGCAGCAAAGGCAGAGGTGCTCCAGAGCTCTTAGTAGCTGAGCTTCCCAGATGCAGCAGGTCACAACTGCAGAGAATTGGCAGGACACAAAGATGCATTTGTGGGAAAACCTGACAGTAACAGCTGTAAATTGCAATGACATCTTCAAGTCAGTACAGTATTCAGCATGTTTCATACACTATCAGTGCTGTAGGCTGCAGAAAGACCCCATGGAAAATTCCCTGTTACTCCCTACTTCACATCTTTCTTCTGTTTGTTGACAACTTCTGAGCACAATCATGAATTGGCTGCAGCATTACAGGCCTAAAGAATCACAGAACAGAGGTCTCTGGTTCAGCCTGCTCAAAGCAGGGCCAATTTCAAAGCTGGATCAGGTTGCCGTCCCCAGTGCTCAAGCACTCTCTGTTAGAGGCGGTACAGCTCTCCTGCAGCAATATTTGGCTCAGTTCACACTCTCCAGCAGTGTCCATTCCGAAGTCCTCTAGGCGATGCTATGTCCCTGCTGCGTATGCTGGCTCCAGAGGTCACCTAACAGCCACTGGCTTCAGACTAGTTCACAAGACAGGAACAAATCCTTAAAATCAAGCATCAGGAATGTGGGTGCTGTGGCTCTCCAAACCACACTGCTTGTTTTGTGCCAACTTCCTATCCTCAGTCCAAATAAGAGAAAGCAGTTCTTACAAGGATTTCTAGGTAAGCTATAAATGACCTCTCACAAAGCCACATTTATTGCAGCTCCCAAGAATAAACTGCCAAAACTATGTTTAAGTCAATAAAACAAGGATAGCACAAATGCAGGAAATGGAACTTGCTTTAAATGAAAGCCATCTCTATGCTTTGCCTAAACATCTTTTGCTCTATGACACAGGGCTGGCAGCTGAAAGATGAACGCAAAATAAGAAAACAGTGTCATGTCTGTAAAAATAGCAGTTACAGCAGTTTTGAAACATTTCTTTGATCCTCTACAGCATTCCTTTGGAAGTCAAGGTGTCTCCAAGCCTCTACTGCACCAGGAATGGATTCTTGCAGCATCTTTGACTTCTGTGAGAAGCACTACTGCTGGTGTAACAAGGCACTCAGCAGCCAAAGGGTAAACACAGGCTCAACTCTATCAAAGCCAGAGAAGGAAGCAAGACCAAAACTCAGAACCCCTTCTACTCCTATCTCTGTGATTTAGCTGAGCAATTAGTTCCTCCAAATCATAAGGCCAAAGCAGCACTGCCAAAACACTCTGCGAAAGAGGCAAGCAGATAACACCAAACCATTTCAAAGAGTTACAGGAACCTAGGAAGGGCTTCAGCTACCAAGGCTCACTTTTGTGCTGGCTCTATACTTCCTACCCAAAGTCACATACCTGGAGGTGTCCACAAGTTCTGTGACCCTGAGCTGCCCTTTAGGGCTAGGAAAGTCCTGCAGCACCAGAGCTATTTCAAAGTCTCTCCAACCACGCTGTCTTACATGCAAAATCCCAGGTTCATTGGCAGTGCACATGCAATCAGCCAATGCACCTGTAGCACTGAGCGCTCCCTACAGGTGCTGCAGGGTGCACACATTATTCTTCCCCACAGAAGTCCCTGACCAAAGTCTAAATCTAAGGAAAAACCAATTCCTGTTGTTGTGCAGCAGCCACTACGATAAATTAAGAAAGTGTGCAGCATTTCATCTTTAGAAACAGGGTGTCTCCTCAACGCCTGCCTTCTCTCCACCATAGTGCAGGACAAGAAGGAACACTTCCCTTTTTGCCAATGTCTCCTATCTCAGAGGAAAACAAGCAAAAGACACCCACTTTGACAGCTCGTCAGTCAAACCCCATGTCTGGAAAGCAGCTCTTTGGTCAGGGAGTCCCTCAGCTACAAAGCTAGGTGTTGGGTTCTGTCCCCCCTCCCCAAACATAATCCATTAATAACTACTAAAGCAAATTACCATGGTTAGAAACATAATAGCAGTCAAGGAGTCAGTCAAGCAGGCAATTGGGTGCTTAAGATTTTTTTTCTGGGGGACAAACTGACTCTGTACCAGAAGTGAACACCCTCATGTGGGAGACAGGCCCCTTTGTGCAGAAGGTATGCACAAGGCTTTGATGGTTGCCACAGGTCTAAATTAGCATGGAGGCACACCAACAGGGAGAAAAAGGTGGGAGGAACAGCAAGGTCTAATCCCTGCTCATGCTGTCAGTTCTGGACTTCAGCTTTCCCTCCTCGGTCCTTACCCCCCACCCCTCAAAAAGAAAAAAAGAAAAAAAAGAGGGAAGAAAAGCATTAGATAAAGAGATTTCTCTCCACCATGGAATACAGGCCTCAGGGTCACAAATAAGTCTCTTCTGGGTAAAGCTGACTCCATTCAGTCAACAGGAATTTTGTCTCCTACTTCAGCAGGATCAGGTTTGCAGGCCTTATCTTTAACAGCCTGAGCCCATTAGCAAGCACAGATAAGACTTCTCCCAGAAGAGCAGGCCACCTTCACTGCCAGCATTAAAACACAGTATTCACAAGACAACATGTACAAGAAGTGGTGCCAATGAGAAATTCTCAAAGCCTGAGAGTGAACTAATCTTAAAGTCTGGATTCCAGGAGATGATACAGGGCCCCTCACCTTCAGTCTGATCTGCAGACATATACCTTTAAGCCCCAGGCCTCCCATAATTGGGAACCTCGCAGAGGTGACAGTTTTACTCCAAGCAAAAGGGCAACACAAGTCAGCCTTGGTAGGTCTAAAACAACATGCAGATTAGAAGTAAGCATGTAAAGGTTGGCTACAAAACTTCTGAAATTTCAGTCAGCAGAGCTGAAGTTTTCTATCAGTGGCTTGCTTCTTTCAGTGTATCTCGAACAAGGCTCTTTACGTCTTAGAAAGTAGAGAGCACACACAAGAAAACCTCTGACTCAGAGAAGCACAGCTTCTTCACAACTGTTGCTGCAGGTTGCCCAAGAGAAACAACTCAAGCTGAGTTACTAGCATAGAGAGTGCCGTTTATTTTGCCTACAATGTTTTCTGGAGTCAGAGAGACTGAGGAGAAACTAGATGGGGAAGAGGGGAGCACAGGATACCCTATATATATTAATGCAGGCATGACCCATCCATCTGAAGTATATACAATACTATTAATATACACTGACACTGATCAGATGCATCTACATCCAACATAAAAACTACTATGCCCAAGCTTCAGATGGCCTTGGAGATGCAAAGCCCCTTCTCCTAAGCTTTCCTCTGTCCTGTGAAAGCTGCTGGGTACCATGACTACAACCTCCCTCTAAAAAGCCCTTCTAATGGGAAAAATAAGCACCATTGCAGGACTTCCATAACAGGACATGTTGTCTTCACAGGGGTACCTTAGAAGCTAAAACCAAACCAACATAACATTTCCATTTCTGCTATACCAGGAAGGCAAGGATTTTGCAGAGCATGAGACACACGTACTTCATACACAACATGTTTTTGCTGTCCAAAGCAAGGAATTCTCTAACTCATCTGATACTTCAGTGTTCTCTTTTGAAACTCCCTAATGAGGAGAGGAAAAAACAAGAGAAAAAAGAAACGACCAAGAACCTGCTTCTCCAAAAGCCAGAACTTGTCTGTGCTACAGAAGAGACATTTCACTAGAGATCATTCCCCCACAGCAGAAGCCGGGCCAGGGGATGAGAGAGAACACACATCCTGGCAGCGCTGTTGGAAGAAACACAAGAACTCTCCATCTGACTGACTTGTGGTTGTTGAAGATCCCATGGCATTTCTGGCAACATCAGTAGTGCTCTGGCTACAGTCCAGCTGCAATAATTCCATGCCCACTCCCAAGGTGCCAACTAGAGTTTCACCCGTGTAGCATCCCTCTTTATCCCATCCTGGACAGAACATTGCCAGATGTGAATGAACCAGAGGGACAAAGGTAGATGCCCATCAGTCCTTTTGGAAAGATGCTGTTTGTCATGAGGCTTGGAAACAGTTTCAGCTCCAGATATACAAATTTCATTGTACAACACACACTTCCCCCACTGTCAACCCAGGCTCCAGAGCAGGCCCTGCCTGAGCTGGGAATTCTGCAGTGCAAAGTCATTGAAGGAACCTGGGTGAAACAGGTCCTTTGCCACCTCTTCTCTCTAAACTTCCCCCATTTCCCAGGCTTGTGCTCTTCTCCTGTACTGTAAACAGATTGCTTCTCAAGTCTCATTCTGCTCTTCAGGGATTTCAAATCCAGAATCTGCTTGACACGTGCAAGAGTCTGTTCCTTCCTCCTGGTGCACTCCCCCGCCCCCTGGAATTGGACATCGTTGTTCCATTTTGGAAACTATTATATATGGAGACTCACTGGACTGGGAAACAAAGAAGTTATTACTTGACAGAGCCCTGCAGCTGGGAATGTGGAAGGTGGGGGGAGAGAAGGGGGAGAACCGAGGGGAGACAGGCTGGGGGGGCTGGTAGCAGTGTTATGAAAGCGATCAACAGAAGGGACAGCTCAAAGATGGGAAACATCTATTTTAAAAAGTCTCAAGTGAGATGAGAAAAGAAGGAGAAGAGAGAGCAACTCCAAAACGGAGATAGGAGAAGAGAGAGAGCAGTTGGTGCCGACGGTGCCGCGGGTTAAACACACGGGTCTGTGGGTTTGTGTAGCCTTTGATTCAGCACTGACACGCTTTGGCAAGGGAGGCCACCGGAGCTGTCAAATCCTTCACCAACGTGCCCATCAATTGTATTCAGCTCTCCCCGACCCGCACTGGCATTTTAATTACTGTTGGGTAAACTAATTTGTACAAATGAAGGCAACTCTGCCTAATAGAATATGCAAGCTCTCTGACCTCTGACAGGCGATGACACAAGATACAAAGGAGGCAGAGGAAGGCTTTTTATCAGAGCCTTATTACTCTCTATTACTCCAATTAGTTAAGCTCCAGTGCTCCTAATTGGGGGAAAAAATTGCAATTAAATCAATTTTTGATGGGCTGAAAGTGGGTTACCGAACCGCCCTGCCTGTGAAACACTGATATTATAGCAGCAAAGGTCAAAGTCTTTGTCGGCACCTGTGGGGCCCCCACCTCCCCTCTCTAAGCCCCTCTGTGCCCCCCCAACACACACACGCAGCTCGCTAAGGCGAATCATTAGAACATGTCATGTCTTATCGCGGCCGCCACCATCCTGCCAACCTCATCAGTTGACATCATTACGGAAGGTAACTCCTCCAGCATGAATACAGTGCTAAGGTCACACAAACTTGATGGAGCCCCTGCTGAAGAGCAGATGCAACAGTAACAACATTGTGAAGGGGAGAGGAGGGGGTCGGAAACCCAGCGCAATGAGTTTTGCCACCTCCAGCATGAGGCTTCTACAACAGACCAGATACACACAAAGGGAGAGAGACAGAGAGTGGGGAAGCAAGTGCTCCGTCCCCAGGGGCATTTAATTTGCAGGGCGAAAAAAAACCAGCACAGCATCAGTTTAGCATTTTCTTCTTCATGAGAAAGCAGGCACCACAAGCACCCAAGAGGTCCCACCTGCCTTTGATTCAGGCAACGCTGGACAAACCCAGGTTTGGGTGGTCATGCAGGACTGGTGTTGCCCCTTCACTGCCCCAGACCAAACCCTTTAGCCCTACTTTGTGCTTCTTGGAGGACAACCACAGAATTGAACCAAGCACCTTCAGTATCTCAGAAGTAAGTCAGGACATCCAAGTTATATGTTAACACTCTGTAACCACAAATTGAACAAAAATCAGCAGGTAAGGCAGTTGTACCTAAAGCTCACCTGAGCAAGCCAAAGATCCCCACTGCAGCCCAGCCTCATCTTTGTTCAGCAGTGCCAAAAAGACTCAGCAGCTGGAGGCAAATGGCCAAGCTTGTTCCACAAACAGACTGGAAAGTGCTGGCAGGTTTGCTGCTGCTTCCTTGAGCCCTGAGTGCATGCCACAGCATCCCTCAAGACATCAGTCAACTCAGGGTTGAACTGTGCTCCTGATACGCATCATAAATGCTGCAGAAGAGAACTACAAAAGCTACAGAAGAGCTCTGCAACACCCCACCACAACTTATCAGAGAGAAAGCAAAATGGGTAGAGAAGACAGCATGAACCCTGCAACATTTAAAACCACTATGGCTCCAAGAGGAAACGCTGTGCTCTTGCAAGGAGCACCAGTGACACAGGCATGAACAGGCAGACTAATAACTCATTCACATGCCGCCTCGAGCCTCAAGTGAACCACTAGAAAGTGGTCCCCAGAAAGAAGGCATTTGCATTTTATACTGAAGGGCACTGTGGAGATGCTGGGTTGAAACAGTGAAGTCACATTTGGGACAAAACTCCAGCTCCTTAGATAGAATAAATGCTCATATCATTGTCTCCCAGGTCATTCACTGCATGCCTCAGGGTAGAGGGAATGTCAGCTTCATCTCTCCAACCATCCTCCTTGGCCTCTAACTTCATGTCTTCCTCCAGACTTCAGAGACACACAGGCTGGAGAACAGAACAAGCCTTTAATAAACCCAGGGGCCAAATTCCCAGCACGGCAGATAGATCACCCCTACTCTAGCAAGCTGCTTAGCAGGTACAAAACCTAGACACCTCCATCTTGCCTTCACTGCTTTGAAGTTTCACCCCATACTGTTTGCCCAAGTCACCTGTAACTTTGCTCACTGTCCCTTCACCAGCCCTGCAGCAGATAAGTTTTGTGAAACCAGGCAACCAGCCACAGAACATAATCCCCACTTCGGGAGAAAAACTGAGCTCAATGACATCAAGACAAAGATTCCAGACAGGACAAACACGTGCACATAGACCTCTTCCACACTGCTGCATTGAACAGGAAAATATCCTTTATTAGAAACTAGTGAGTCCACCCACAGAACAATCCTGATGTTCTTAGGGCTGTTCACATCTAAGTATCACTGCTTTCCCCAATACTCCACATAACACATGCTTTCAGGAAGAAGCAATTGTCCAGGACAGGATAACGTTCCAATTAGCTCTATAAAGGTTGATTGAGGGTCCTGAGTGTTCCTGTACAAGATGAATATTCAAACAGTACTTTTCACAGTGCTGCTGTCATTTTTCAGAACTTCGAACAGAATTGCCTTTGTGGCTACACAACTATTTCTGAGTTGATATCAGGCTGAGTTGATATCAGCCCTGCTCTTTATGAAAGGGAAAGGCTTGCTTACCTATGTTTAACAGTGTAAAATACATATTTACATGGTATGTCCAAGAATCTTCATCCCTCCTCGCTCCCCAACCTCTGGGCTTGCCACGCATGGAGTAGTTGTTTAAGACAGAAGTCTTTGTATGAGAACTCTTTAGCTCCCTCCAGACCAAATTTAAACCCCAAATGATGCACAAGTTATTACCATTATTACAGAAAAAAAAGAGACTCCTTAACTATAAAAGAAATTTAATCCAGAACGTAACTCAAGCACTGATCTGAACAACTTGTACTAAAAATCAAGTGCAGCAGAAAGCCCATGCGGAGGTAAGAAAAAAAAACATCTAGGGACTTCCAGGTCAGTTCAAGACTAGGTGGTTAAACACCACTACAGTAGGGTTATTTCAGCTTATCAGTAACCAGAACAAAACCTCAAAGGACATTATTAATGCTCAGAAGCTATAACATTAGAAAGGCAAAGTGGCTACTGAGGTTACATCTGTGTTTTGAGGAGTTTAAGTTTTATTTGAGTTTTTAGTTTCTTTTTCACATGCAGGTGAAATAACCACAGCTAGTGTCTGGAATTCTTTACTGACATGGTGAATTCTCCCAACATCACTATGGCAATCTCAGCCATCTGCAGCAACTTCATCCTATGCTCTGCTCTTGCTCTACTCCCCAGAGCAGCTTTTCAAATACCTATGGGCAAAGCTCCTGCGAGGTACCCACCAGACAGCACACTCCACCTCCAACTGCTGCACGTGCCATCTGCAATACAGTACAAAGGAATTGCAAGGTGACTCCATAAAATCTCTGTCTTGAGCAAATTTCCTGTTTTTTTGGTACAAACTGAAAGGAAGAAACAGGTGAAGCTGTTGGCTGAGCAGCAGAAAAACGTGGTCCCTGGATAAGATACGTGCAAAGTATTAGACACTGGACACCATTTGCTCCTTGGATAAGGCAGGCCACCTACAGACTATGACACATCTTGGGCTGATCTTTGAGGGCCTGCACACCCACTTCTAGCCTTCACACCCAGCATCTATCGCCTCCCTACTGGGCTCCACACCATTAGCCTTCCCCCTTGCCCTGACAGCAGACACACCTGGAGCCTGATCTTCACCCACTTCTCCAGATCCAGCAGCCCCCTCAAGCTCAGTGCTCTGGGCCCACACACAGCCTTACAAGAAACTCTGAACTCCAGCCCTCGCTTTCTCAGAGCCTGCCCAGGTGTAAAGCTCCAGCGATTCCTTTTTCTTTGCCATTTTCTCTCCCTCCTCCTCTCCCCCTAGCCCCACCAACACTTCCAGGCCACACAGTGAGCCGGGAGGTTGGAGTACACGAGGACCACTGCGGCACTCGTGCTGTTTCAGGGCCCCCCCAACTCAAGACAATTTCTAAGAGCCATTTCTTATCCTCCCCTCCGTGAAATGATTTCTGTTAATTGCCTGGTGGGAATCAGTTATAGGTGGGGGAGACTCTCCCCGCATACACACCCTGGCCCCTAATTGGCTTATTGAAGTTTTAACGGGGCTTTCACCTGGAGAAGCTGGTAATTATTCCCTTCATTCCCCTCTTGCTTGTACCTGTAGCTTCACACTTGGGGCCTGCCTGGCTCCACAGGGGGGACTTTGTTCCCTCTAACTACAGGCCCCACACAAATGGGCCCAGCAGCAGGAGAACGCAGCAAAGTGGTAATTTTCAGCCTGGCGTAATTAGCCAAGGTTCTTTCAGCCCAAACTGCTGAATGGAGAGAGGGCTGCTGGGGAGGGTGCACCATGTGGGAATGGTGGAATGGGGGCTGCTCTCAACAGGCGGACAAAGGCCTCTTGGGGGCTCTGATCTGGGGCAAGCAAGAGGAGGGGGTTGGAGCGGGACAGTCTGCCTGGCAGAGCTGGGAGACGATCAGCAGTGGACACACACTGAGGAAGTCAGCTCATGACAAGCATCTTTCCCCAGCCTGTGGAACAAGGCAGTGCAGGATGCCAAAAAAGGGGTAAAGGAGAAAAGAGATCCAGTGATGCACAATAGGAACATGTGAAGGGGTGCAATGCATGACAGATTCTTGAAGGCCTGGTGTAGCCTATGTTCCCAGGACAGGATTTCTAGTCTAGTACCTTTGCACTGAGATTAAGAAACACAACAGATTTGGGAAGAATAAGCTGGACAGTGCATGTCCCAAACAGGATAGCAAGAACTGTGCCAGTGAGAACTCTTACTGCTGAGAAAAATCAGGGAAAAATAATTCAACTCCTCCAAAAGTCAGGCAACAAGCAGAACCAGGAGGACAGCAATAAAGGCTCCAGGTTCTCTTTTTGCTGAGCCATCTCTCATTAGCAAACCAAAACGGTTTTTCATAGCGGGACCTTACTTGTTCTGCCCTCCTTTCTGCTACAAGACTTCGGTTCTGCAAAACTAACAGGAAACCTGCTGCATGTGGGTTGACCAAAAAACTTGGCTACCAGTGTATTGCTCCTGTGTCAAATCAGACTGGTGTCAGTTGTTCCACAAGCCACAAACTGTCATTCTGTGGCACACTGCCTCTGCTGATGGCAGGACTTGTTAGCATCTATGCCTTCTTTCAATTTATCACCATTGCCTTCAGGATATAAATGATTGTCCTGGCTGGTCAGGTCTTGTAGACAAGTTAGAGCTGCTCAGCTGAATTGACGCTCACAGCTTCAGTGCAATGGGGTCTGGGGTTTGCTTTCTTTTTTTAATGTTAAATCATAGTTTGAAAAAACTCATCTTGTGTCCCTTATGATTGCAATATCCTACTGGAAAGCAAGAATTGTCATAATCTAAAAGCTTGGTCCTGATTCTGCAATGGAGACCAAATGGTAAGCAGGCAAGTGAAAAGATGCCACTGGTTTCATCAAAGGACCAAGTACACCGCAGTGCTGATCAAGCCCTAGGAGATGATGCAGTCCCAACAATGCCAACAACAAGGAAAGGAGATCCTCAGGGACTCCAGCTGTAGCAAGGGGACTGGCAGGCAGCACAACCCTCAGGGTACAGACTTGTAATTTCTGATCTGCCTAAAATACAACTGTGACACAATGCTGCAGCAGGTTGCAAACTGGAGAAGCAAGTTGCCTGATTCCACCCCGTGACTCTGGTTTCTTTTCAGGCCATATATATATATATATATCTGTCACATTTTACTAAAGACTCTCACAGAAAGGACCATTTTTCAATTTCAATCCAGTTTTTTGCAGCCTCACCCAAGCTGCCTTAAGTACTTGTCACAGAGATGAGTTCAGCCAAATACCATGTACCTTTGGCTCATCAGTGCTCAAGACTTTTCCTTAAAAGCAAACTTTGATACTTCTGGACAAAATATGTTTGCTGTGAAATCCATGCCAGCATCTGAGAAGCAGACACCAAGAATAAATATACACAGACCCATGCTGATCAGGCCAGTTTCAAGTGCGCACAGAGAAATATAGTAAACATTCCTTGCACCAGTGGGAAAAGATATGTAATGTCGCCTGTGCTCATACCTTATCATAAACCTTAGATTGTGGAGGACTTTTTCTTCTTACAATCCCACAGCCTACAAGAGGACACATAGAATTGATTTAAGTAAATACTCCAGCTGTCACTGCCTTGGACAAAAGTCTAAATAGATGCTCATGTGTAGAAAATGCTTAAAGAATCATGATGCAAAAGAAGAAAACCTCTCCCATTTATAAAATATCTCCTTTATATTTTTTAAGCTTCAGTACTGCCAAGACCAATCCCAATATATTTTCAGATGTGACTGGCAGAGTTTTCAGTTAAAAAGTATTGTTTTAAAAATGCATATATATATATAGAATGACATTTTATATAAACTTTTCCATTAGAACATATGACAGAAAATGACTTTTCAATAAGCAGCAATCCATGCATGCCAGTGAGGTCAGGGGGAGGGGAGAATCCTTTCAGGTTTGCCAGAACAACTAAAACCTAAGAATGTTTCAGTTTAAGAGTAGAGGTGGGAAGGAATCTCTTTTCCTGGTGCCACAAGCCATGAATTATTTTTATCTTATTCCTTTTGCCATACACATACACACACACACACGTATACCAAATTCAAACTTCCATATTTGGGAGAATTTTAAAAGAAGTGATCAGGATGGTGAGGAAGAGGATTTCTCAAGAAGCACATACTTTCATTATCTTACCACAAAGGGCAGCAGTTCTTTCACCATGCAGAGGCAGGAGCTGTAGTTTTTCATGTTTATAGGGAAAAGAAGCCCAATCACACAAAAACAGGGTGCTTGATCTTCCTGCTCTGCCCTCTGATATTCAAACAATTTACAAAATAGGTCTAAATGAGGTCTTCATCAGGGGAGAGGGAAATAGTGCTCAGAGGGTTTTAAGAAGTCAAAGACCAGGAAAGGTGAAAGGGGGAAAGTGTATATATGCAGCACATGCTACACACAGAGAGGCCGAGGACGCTGAGGCATGGAGACACAGGTGCTCTGCGGAGGAGGCAAGCAAAGCCTCATCTGCGTTTAACTCAGCCATGAAATGACTCCTAGAGCTTTCCTGCTCCAGTCATTCCAGTCCTGACACAGACACACTTGCAACAACTTTAATTCATTTGCCCTTAAAGCTCTGGGCAGCTTCCACTTCCCCAGCTCTTCACTCCATGCAATATGATTTGCTTTAGGGTTTTCATATGAAGTGTTTGGAGCATGTCAACTGTTTGCCCCTAAGCAACCAAAATCCTGAATAAAGCCCCTACTCTCCATCTGCAGGTTCAGGGCATGCTTGGTTGTGAGCAAGCACCAGAGTGAGAAATCAAAGCTGCGAGTCGGGCCACAAAGCCCCAGCCCTGTGTGCAAAGGCACACAAGGTTTCATCAAACAGGCAGCACACATCTGAAGCACAAGGAGGTTTAGTGGCCACCTCTCACACAGATCCTGAACCACCCAAAAACTTGCTGGGAAAGTTTTGCAGAAGCCAGAGTCCAAACCATCCTGACATCAATATACAATAAGAGACAGCTTCACAGCACAAGTTATCACTTTCAGTATCTGTTATCAGGCTGGGCTGCAAGGCAGGCCTAGAACTTGAATTTCACTGATAACTGAGATTAGCCAGATGAAGATAGGAAGGAGATCAGGCAAAATAGATGGTGTAGAGACAGGGAAAAGACAGGAAAGACAAGAAGGTGAGTAATAATTTATTATCATACTTTATGTCAGTATATTGGGAAAAAATTTACACATAAAATTGTGGAGGAGGGAAAGGGTCGTACTGGAAAGTACTGGGTAAAGGTCTCTTCAGGCACACATCTCAACTCTGCAATGGAACAGAGGATTCCCTAACAAACATTGTCCTTTGGCAACAAGAAATATCTGAAAAAGGGATAAGAAGTACCACACTGCCTCCTGCCCCTCAGTAAGCTGCTGTCAAAGTGGAGCAGAACAACCTGCTGGCAGTCAGTCCTCCAACACTTCATGGAATAGAAGTCTGGAAGCTTTAGATGCATAGGCAGTTTTGTGGACAGGAGCGTGAAACCACAGTTTCCTCTTTTCCTTTCCATGGCCTGCCCTATTCCCATGTGCTCTGAGAATTTAGGAAGTCACATCCAAAACCACAGTTATTAAAAGAACAATTTTCACTTGGCAAGCCAAACACCCATACAAAGAAACGCCAGAACCAGGCTCACTGACATGTCCTACACTGAAATGAGCACGTTACTCAAGCATCACTATTTGATTCTGCAACAAGTTACAAGTGTCCCAGTTGAAGATGTCACTGATCTTTACCATGTCACTACAGAAGATCCAATTACATGGCCATCAATTCACGTTAGGCTGCATCTCTGTGGACTCCAGTCAGAGGCTGCACTGGGAGGAACTGATGAGTTTACCACAGCTCAGAGATGCCTACCCTGAAGTCCACTCTAAATAACAACTGGCCAGCAAATACCTGCAACACTCACGGGTTGCTAGAGCTTCACACAAGGCTATTGATACTGGAGTTGGGGTGGCTTGGGAAAAATATTAAAACTTTAAACATAGCAGAGGGTATCCAGAGGGAGGAATCATTCACTGTATAACCCTGCAAACCAATCAGGCAAAAGGTTTAAAAATAGAGCAAAGTGTTTCTTCCTCAGGACACAACACTGGATTGGAAATGAGGCTACAAAGCCTAGAACACTAACAGGTTCATAAAGAAGAGATGAGCTGCTCACAAAGCTAGCCTCTGCAAATATACTGGTCCAGATACAAACTCTAGCCAGGGAAACCCTAACCTCCCCATCACTGGAAGCTGGGAAAGAACAGGTATGAAAGGATCTTTTTGCTTTTGTCTTGTTTCTTACCTTCTCCACAGATACCTACTACTGACCACTGCTGAGAACCAAACGCTGGGGTAGGTGGATGTGGACTGACCCACCATGGCCAGAAAAACAAGAGAAATGTCCACCTTCGCCAAGCCATGGCCCATCCAGCTCACCATTTTGTCTCCAACATCTGAACCAGATGCTGTTCAGAAAGAATATGTAAGCTTGGCAACCTTGGTCATTCTCTTTGTACTACCCCAGCATCCACAACTGATGTTTTAAGGATTTTGAAGAGTGTATCCCCACCTGGTTCTCTATTATGAATCTGCTACCTGTGAATTTGCCAATTCACTTTCAAAACTAGTGGCATCATCTACCTTCATAACCTTCTGGAGCAGTTAAGTTCACTACACACTGTGTGAAGAAATACTATCATTCATTTTTAAGCAATCTCCTAGTAAATTCAAATGTCTCTAATTCTACTATTGTAGGATTTGGTGAATAACACTTCCATATTCAGGCTTACCCACCATCATCTTACTCTCCATATTTTTTTTAGACTGGTTTTATCAGGACTGTCTAGCAGAGGCAACCAAATATCAGCACATCATTAACTTCTGCAGAGTGTTTGACTTGGGACCAAATATGGGGAAAGGCCACAAAACCAGATACAAACTAGTAATGGAGCCACTTCTTTGGCACAGAGGAGTGTGCCTGTGCTGTATCTTGTCTTCAAACCTTGTTGTTTATTGCTCCTTCTGAGGCACGTTAGACTTAACTGGTTGCTCCAAGCTTTGAGACTTCAACCAGCTTCAGTCACTCCTAGACTGGCAGGGAACCATATTACTGTCTCTGCTGTGAGAGCTGGAGAGCCAACACAGGTCTGAGGACCATTAGGGTCTCACAAACCATAATTTGGGAAGCAGATGACTGAGACATTGCACAGTGGCAACAGTACCGTTCACCTGCACTCAATATTACTAAAGTACCTCATATCTTCTACCACATACCAGGAACATGAAGCCTTTGCTTTGCCAGGCTCCAAACTTATCTGAAGTGGTCTGCATACTGTCCATGTTCCCAGATTGCCCTGAGACCATCAGAACACAGGTGCTAGAGAAACATTATTGCTTTTCTAATATCTGCAGCAGGCTCCCTTGCTTCTCCACTGTCAAAGAGGAGAAAATCCAGAGGAAGTATGTGGAAAAGGAAAACAGGCTCTAGGCCAAGACAGAAAATAGGATGCAAGAGAAAACGTCTTCCATCAGACAGTCCTGCTCCATCTCCATCCCTTATTAAATCAGCCGGAACAGGTGAAGCACGTCACTGAACAAAGCACAAATTAAAAGCTCAAGAGAGCTGTACCAGGAGGAAGAGACCAAGCACAACAATAGTAGCAGTTGCTGCTTGGCCCAGCTTAGTCTTCAATTGCTTCTTCTGGAGAGTTCACTTCTTTTAGTTGTGGGGTACAGGTACACACACAGATGACCACCAGACTTCTTTTTTCATCCTGAAAAAACCCCAAAGCTGTTGGGTTACAGCTTGTAAGCCTCTAACCAGCCCCCACACTAATAAATCTCTGGGACTATCCATCACCTTGGTACAGGTCTCTCTTCTCAAAGGAAATGGGCTCTTTCTTGTCATTAGGTGCCTGTGTCTACCAACCTTAGCAGGGGTTCATTCAAGTCCTCTTTGATGGACAGTCAAGACTTAAAGGAATATGTACCTCAATCTCAGAGGACAGAGAACAAGGACTTATCCATTAGACAGGACAATGCACGTTAAAAGCTGTCTTTAGTACCGGGTCCTAAATTAGCCCTGCATCTGTGAAGTGTCAGTAGGCTTACAAAGCAGTAAGAGTACATCCTATATGCCTGCATGAGGGATAATAAATGGAGCATCACCAACCCACAACACCTCTTTAGAGCAAGAAAGTGGTCGCAGCCATTGTGCTTTATGCAGGTGGGAGGGAAGGTAGAGAAGACCTGACAAATCCTAAATAATGAACCAATGAACACATTACAGGCAACACTACACAGAAAGAACAGACTTTCCATGCTGTCTTCCAGTCTGGAGCAGTCTCACACTGCTCTGAAAAGAAACCAGAGGCAACAGAGCCAAGGAGAGAATCAGAGCTGCACAATTCCATCTATGTTTCCAGTGTCCAATTCCACTCACAACAAAGATGCAGAATGCCAGCAATGCAGGGAAACTGAAGCTTAGCTACAGGCAAGAGGCACTCTGGCATGCTCCATTTCGAAGCATATTAGCACACAAGCCAGATGCACAACTGCACATATTGCGGAGAAATTCCCATTCTTCAGAGGAACTTGTCTCCCTTCAAGCCTGACTATCTCCTCTTACTCATTTGCTCCTCTCCAAACCCCAGCCTCTCTGGTCCTGCTCCCATCTTCTTTCTACCTCCTCCAACATTTCAAAAGTAGCTTGCTTTACTAATCTAGAACCAGATGATGCATTTGCTTATTTTGAACAGTCTACCAAGCATCTTTTGTGAGAACCGAAGTGACAGCAGAAGGCTGGGATGAGAGACATCATCCTGATGTGTGCCAAACCTAATATGGGAGAAGCCCATCTCTGAGACATGCTTTCATTTTTAATAGTATTTTCTCTAGGCCTGAAGGTATTTCTGTGGGCAGTGTTTTGCTCTGTGTCAAAATGCCAAAATTAAGCAGCAAGTGTTAAGTCAGAGATTTACACTTATGACTTCTGTAAATTCATATCATCTTCAGCCTCATCCCGAGCACACAGATGACAGAGCCTGTCCAGGATTAAGGCAGTGCTGCTGTAAACATCCTCCCACTCTGCTAGGAGCCACCTTCCGTGCAGAACCCTTCCTTCAGAACTTTTCTACAACCCGTATTCCTACACTTATATATACCCTCTCCTGAGATGGAACAGAAAAGTTTGTAACTGTAGATTGGCAGAGCAACATACATTGCATACCACACACCTGAAGAAAGCCTGCTTTTCTCTTCCTCTTCTTCTTCTCCCTCTTCCATTCCTCCCTCCCAGCCTTTCCTGAGAGCACTGACTGATAAATAATTCAATCCCTGCTTGGAAAAAAGAAACTCTCTCCCCTACTCCTAATCCACAGATGTAGTGCTAAACCTTGCCCCTTGATTTCCTTTTAAGTTATTCTTTGCACCCATTTATACATACAGATATGCACGTATAAAGCCACATCCACACACGTCTATTTCTTGAGTTGGTACAAGTTATTTAGACCATCAAGCTGTGCACTAGACCCAGTGCAGCCACCAGACATTCTGTGCTGGAAGTTGGCCATTGCCTTCCCAGGGATATATGCAAATTCCTGTTGGATACAACAGCTCTAGTTAGAGGTAGAATTAGACAAACATGCCTTAAATAAGTGCTTTGCACAGCATGGACTTGATATGCAGTGTAAAGCAGACTTGAACTGATTCCATTGATCTTAGTCATAAAACATATCCTTATGCTCCAAACAAACTAATGCATTTTGGATAGCCTACAAATTTGATTCAGCAAGTACTTGCATCAGAAAGTTACCATTACCTGCAGTCTCCTGTACACTTTTTAGTTTCCTTCACGGAAACTAGGACTAACACCTGCCTTCTAGTGCACATAATCATCACTTTCTTGTCTTAATAAATAAAGAACTGGTGCTTTACTATAATTCTTCTTCCTGCAGCAGTCTGAAACCTTCACTCTGACAAATTCAGTCCTTTCTCAGTTCTTTTCCAAATATATTTTTATTCCTAGAAGAACCAAGGGCAGGGGGGAATCCCCCAAAGAGGCCCAGTGCTTCCCTCCTTGTAATGAAACCCTGTAATGGAATGCCCTGCACTCCAATTAGGAAGAAATGCTAATTTTCTCCACTTGAGCACCCCCTCTAGATGTATCTAATTTGTTTCACTGCTTTCATCTCTCCCCTCCATCACATTTTCATTTAAAGGTTATGATCTGTTTGTGCCCTCCATGCGGCGCCCTGACAAGACACCCCTATGAGAGGTTGCAGGGGCCATGTCGCCCTTCCTAACCTCCTTCCCAAACAAAAACTAAAGCTTTTTTCCCTCCACTGCCTCTTTAAGAAATGCAGAAAGATGAAGGGGAGGAGCAGGGAATTGGGAAGACAATAATTAAGAATAAGCAGTAAGCCCTCTTACAAGTTGGGTTGTTGGTTGTTTCCAACAAAAGGTTAGAGACCTTTGCACCATGACCAACATCAGTATGACCAGTGCAGGCCAGCTGGCAGCAACAGCATTACAGAGCTTTGCCACTTCTGCAGATCACTTTTGGAACAGCTGCCATGAAAGAATACCCTTTTCCAAAAGGTGTTGAGATTGTTTAGCTCCTTGCAGGGCTGGGGAATACATTTTCTCTCACCTGTCACAGAAAGAGTCTGGTCAGAAAGGACATGAAAAGTTGGCTCAGCTGAAGGGAAGTCTCAGTAAAGCTTTCCCACTACTCTCTAAATGGCTTATATCTTGTTCTGGGAGCCTGTGTTTTGATAAGTTCCTTCAGGAGAGCAGAGACTTGAGAAGGGTAGTGTGGGCCTTGGAATAGCTCTTCATGGCATCCATAGATTTGTGCTGCCATGGCTGTGGGCAGATTGTAACTCCTCAGGGCTGAATGCATCTGGACAGGATGCCTGCCCAAAGAGCTTTCTACAAAGGCTATGTGTATACTACATAAGACAAAGGCATCCAGATCACCATGCTGGTACCACACCATTTCCCACAGAAATTTCAAAGGGCATTCTCACCAAAGGCCAATTATTAAAAAAAATAATAAAAATGCAGCCACCAGCCTACCTCCAAACTAGGCCTCTTTGCAGCCTGCCCCAGTATTCTCAAATAAAACAGTATCCCTGGAGCTGAACTCATGGTCTTCACTAAGTACAAACCCTGCTCCCAAGCCAAGCCATTCATTATTTGTGTTCAGCCTCTCCCTCCCTTCACTTCAAATTTCTCCTTCAATTCTTGTCCGTTAGAAAGGAAATCACTGATCTATATTCTCTAGATAGAAGTTTCATCACACACCTGTTGTCAACACATAAGTTGAAAGAGCCCAAAGAACCTCTTTGGAGGCAAGGCAGCTAAGCGGACCCTGACTGAAAAGGAATGAAAACTGCTGGGTTCCACCTGTGGCACAGCCTGGAATAATCCTGGAATACCCTCTTGGAAAAAGGGGAAGAACAGCTGGACAGACTGCCCAGACTGAGCATTGAACAGGCTGTTCTTGACAATAAGATGAAGCTGGAAAAGTACTGCAAGAGTGTTTTCTGTTATTAATAGGCACTTTGCTAATACTGCCCAAGATACCAGCTCCTTCTCAGTCATTTCCTGCTGCAGCCACTGAATCCCATTGGTCAGAGCACTATATGCTCCATTACAAGCTATTTCCTCTCTACATTTTCAAGGCCTCCAAAAGCTTTCGCAGAAAGTCCTGATGATCTCCCTTCCTGTCCCCCTCCACAGCCACAATTCCCTCATAATTTGACTTTCTGGGACCACAAACGGGGAGCGGGTAGGAGGCACACAAAGATTTACTCTTCATAGATAGCACCCTTGCCCCTTCCTCCCCCTCCAGGCCCCCTCTCTATCTGGTCCATGCAAACAAACCCTGAGTGGGAAAGAGCGTTTGGAAGGGGCCTGTGTCTGGGCCAGCCGCCTTTCATCCAGAAGATGCCTCTTCCCGTAGGAAAATACAAGCATTGTGTGAAAACATTTTAATATATTCATGCACATTCCTATAGCTCGCAGGAGCGAGTGGGTCTCAGCACCCTCCCCTCCGTGCCTTCCAAATGATTTTCATAGGCAGCGTTGCACTGGGAATGCCACTTGTTTTCTCGAATGCCCGCAAGTATGTAAATTGTGGGAATATGCGGGCCAAGGGCTGCGGTTTTATTGTGCTGCAGAAAAGATTTTACTAATTACTCGCCTAAACTCCAAAGCAGTACGCCTGCTTTTTTACAAAGCGGGAGAGCGGGGAAGGTGGGGGTGGTGGGAAGAGGAGGAGGGGGACTAAAAAAAAAAAAAGAGGGGGGAGAAGAGAAAGTAAAGGGAAAGAGGGAGAAGGAAAGGGAGTGCAAGGGATGCATTTCAAAGTTTCTCCAGCAATTGGATGGGGGGGAGCTGGGCCCAATGTGAAATCATAGAGGTCAAAGGTGGGTCTCCCTCCCTTGTGAGAAAGTGGTGAATCAGGACGGTTTATCAAACGATCATTTTCTTTTGAAACTGGGAGGCAGCGGCTGGGACAATTCTGCAGATGTGCTTGATGAGTTCGGGACAAAAATGGGCCGCCTCCTCCCCCCCACCCCCCTTTAAGGTCTCCCATCAGGGGTTGCTTCTCCCTCCACTGCTTCCAGGACCCTCCCCTCCCTTCTTCAGTGGTCAGCTGAGACCCCCACCCACTGACCGCCTTTGTATTCCTGGCCTTTGGACACAGTGACAGGGCCCTTTATGAGACCCCAATCAAGACCCCCATGTCACAGGTACCTAGTAGAGATACCAGACCCTTTTCAAATGAGGAACAACAAGGAAAATATGCTGGCCCATTGTCCCAGCACGGCACCAAGGGAGATGAAAGGGACAGGCTGCTCCCTCTCCGCAGACCGCCTGCCAATCAACCCTGGTTATTAAGGTCACGATGTGGAAATTCTTTTGACCTACACCTAATCAAAGATGCACCAGGGACTTTTGAGACAACATGGGGGAAGGTGGGAGGGCAGGCATCCACCCGCCCTCTCCACCCATAAATACAGTGCAGCTTCCAAAGAGAATTAGTAGGAGTTACTCCAGTTAGTGCTGCAGCACACTTGCCCCAAGTACCACTGGGGCAGCCAAGCTGAGCTCCACACTGGCATCCAGCCTCAGGAGAGCTTAAATTAAAAGCATTCCTCAATTGCAGATTGAACAACACTGGAGGTGGCCAGAAGTCACAGTCGAGGAAATTATGTGACAAGTAGTAACCATCCTCTTTCCCATTCCTGATAGCTTTGGTTTACACAGGTTGTGGGCTTCATGAAACATGCTCAGCATCATCCAATACCGGGCCCTGAAGAAGAAAAAAAATCAGTGGGTGTGAACCTATGAATCTCCAAAAGCTGAAGCACCTGGAAGAGTGGATGGATGCCAGCAGTGCAGAGCAGATATTCTGAATCCCCCCTTGCATGATACAGGATGAAGATTCCAAGATGACATTGATGGTGGCAGTTCTTAAGACTAGGCACAGAGAGGAGTTAGGACCCACCCGCTGTGACAGAAAGATCAGATGGGCACAAGACTGTTGGAGTTAGATGGGATCAAAGAAGCACATCCCACCAGATAGCTCCAGAGCACTTGGAATATGGACAAGATCAATTGCCCCTGAAAGGTTGTTCTGCATCACTCAGTGTCTGAGCCATCACCACAAACTTAGAACAGTCAAACACAATACTTCAACCTGACAACAGTGACACAAGAAATTACAGACTACAGTCTGTGATATTCCACACAAAAGGGAAAAAAATCCAAACTGCAGAATCAAAACATTTTTCAGCATATATAGGACGCTTTTGCAAGTGCATGACTTTGAATTACATTCTCAAAGCTACATGGTATAAATCATGGCCACCACTGGCACACTTAAGATCAGTCTTGAGAAACAAAAATTTCTGGCACCTGTCTATATGCACTGTATCTACCATCATGTAGAGAATACCCTTCCTGATCCTACTGCCAGCTTGCTGCTCTCATCGTGTTGGCATCCTTCAAAGCCCTCCTGGATCAAGGTCCTAGTGAAAGGAAAACAAATTTGGGGTGGTAGTAGAGTGAAGTCATAAAAAGTGTGACAGTCACAGCAACCAAGCTGCAGGTTTCATTATGCTAAACACTGCTCATGTGTTGGCTTATTTTCCTATGTCTTTTAGCTAGAAGACACCAGTTCAGTGCTACTTGGAGCCCCTCAACTCTTGTCAGAGAGCCTGCAGAACATCCTATCAGTGGTTACCAATTGGGTAAGAGATAAGAAGTGGAAGATTCCAAAAGAGCTTTGGGACAAAGACTCATGTCCTTACACAAATCCTACTATAAGGCTTCTCCACTGCAAGTTATTGCCATTCCTAAAACTGTCCCCTTGTTCCTTGGCTTACACAATCGTTGAAGCAGGTGGAAAAGAGCTTTTTCTTCTTGATGTTGAACCAACTAGCTCTTATACCAGAAATTGCTTAGCTACAGCAAGTCATGGCCTGGTTTAGGTTGTTGAAAGCCAAGATCCAAACAGACACTTGTCACCAGCTCTCTCCTCCAGTTGCAGTAAGCTGCAATGCTCAAAGCAGATGTGACTTAAGCCCTGCAGCACAAAAGACAGATATTGCCTTTACTTCAGGGCAATATCCTGCCCTATCACCCTCCTTTCAAATGCCAATGGCAGGCTGAGGACCAGTCTCCTGCAGTCCTCAGAGTGAATCAACACTCCTTTAGAGAGGCTAGGCTGCTATCTTAGGACACTACGGCTTCACTCTCCACCTCAGGGCATGAGCTTGCATCCTCTGAGTGACACCTCTGGCCTCATCTGGGAGGAGTAACGGTGGAAGCTGAGCCTGGTTAGAGGCATCTGCACCTGGGGCTCTCACAGTGCAAGAAAGGTCCATCCCTCTGTGTCCCTTCCCGCCCCCAAAAACAGTCCTTTGAAAGGCAGGGGAGGGAACAGACACCACTCTAATTGCAGGAGTGAAACCTGGCATCCTCCTGCTCATCTACCTTTGCACTCCGTTTTTCTTTCTCTTTGAACCTCTGGTACAGCTTCTCAGGTCGCTGCCTTCCTGAGAGACCAGAAAAAAAAATACAGCGGTGATTACTATTGTACACTGATATGCAAGCTGGAAAAAGAGAGAGAAACAGAGAGAGAGAACAGCCTCCATGTGTCAGACTATGAAAGGGCTGCGACTGAAGCCGCCTGAAAAACAAACCCTTAATTTAAATGTTAATGAAAGTGCTGAAGAGACATCAGAGGCTTTCATTTCTCTACAAGGAACAGAATCACTAGGTCTAGAATTTATGGCCCCCTTCACCTCCCCTCTCCTCTTCTCTGCTTCATCAGCCACAGAAGTAGGGAAAGGAAAAAAACCCTAATTTTAACATTAACTCCACACTTCCACCCAAGGATGCAATTGCTAAATTATCTGTTGGCAGGACACTGATCAAAGGTGGAAAAACAAAGGCACACTGCACAACCGAGCAAAGGTAAACAGCAGCCAAGGTCTGGTGAAGTTACCTTCTCCCCCTGCGAATTTAAAAAGCATAGAGAAAACGATCACAAACTGGAAATGGAAACCTCAAACCATAAGGCTGCCAGCCCCCTCAACTAAGTTTCTCCTGTCACATCGATTAAACAGATTCTCCTGTGCAAACCAAGCAGCACAAGAAAGATGCTTCCTCCAAGCTTTCTGAGACAGACTTTCCCCTCAAGCAAGGGGAAGGATGATAAAAAACTGCAGGGGGAGAAAAAAAAATTCAATATACAACACAGCTCAACACGATTAGAAACAGATGTCTGGGTCCTAACTCAGCTACTGCCTCCCAAAACCTGCTCACCTGCCCACAACCACTAGTGAGCCATTTCACACAGTCACAGAAAATATATACATTAGAGTATTGGCCAAAAGTGACAAAAAGGGAGGAAGTCATGAATCATGTGAGTTTTAGAGGGCAAAGGAAAGAAATTGAAGTGAAGAAAGGTAAGCTGCAGTTTCTCAACCTATAGAAGTGCATGCATATGTGTTTGTTTCTAGACAAAAGGGACAAGAGACATGTGTGTACATGTGTTCACCCATGTGAAGAAGACCAAATAGAGTCATTATCACACAATTACAGATGGTAAAACAAAGTCTTCTTCCTCCCAACATCAAGGGAACAGTCAGGGCAAAGGGATAAGACACAGGTGTCATTTTAGCTCCAGAGGGGAGAAACTGATACTCATTTCCTGCTCTTCAGCTTTAGGGTGAAAGAGCACCAAGTCAGTTATGACTATTGCATATATCTAGAAACCGACATCCAGATCACTCTCCGAGGTCAGTAAGCGATGGTAGTTAATGCCACCACTAACTCTGCACGTTCACCCTGGGATCTCACAGTTGAGCAGGTTCTTCCTGCCCCGCTTAAGAAACAGCTGCAGGTCAAAGTCCCCTCTCAATTATTCAAACCGACCAGGCTCTACAAAGATCCCCAAGGACAGCAGAGCTATTGCTGCTGGCTATTTTGCTGGCAGTGCACAAACCAGAATAAAATCCAGTTACTTGTCCCAAGTCTTAGCAGACTCTGAGAGGTTAACTGCATAAAGCTAGGTCAAAACAGAGCACCACTACAGCCAGCAGCTCATCTTGATATGTGATAGGGGAAATCTGCTGATAAAATGAGAGTGGGGGGAACATTACCAAACATTTTAACTGCAGCACGTTAGGGCTTCAATTGCACAGTTAAAACCACTGCAAAGTTGCTCTGATTCAAGTGAGTTGGTTTGCTCTAATGCAATCTTCAAATCAGATTGTTACAATTTCACAAAAAGTTTCTAGATAACCATTAAAAAGAAGCCCTCAAAATTAATAATTTTGATTGTTCCCAATGTCAATTGTCCCATTCAGTCAAGTTTCCTGTCAGTAACCTTCCTCTTCCTTCTTTTACCCAACAAGTTTGAGGTACGTTTCAAAATTTGCCTGAAGTTGTCCACAGAGGCAGAGATCTCCCCAGATATTATTTCCCCATAATAATCCATGGGAGAGGTAATTAACAGAGATTCAAATTAGCATGTTCAAATAGAGGAGTTGGGTCTCAACTACAACACTGCAAAAATAGAAGAGAGAATCAGCTTGGCTTTTTTAATCCAACTGCTCACAGAACTACTTATTTGCCTTTAAATTAAACATTCAGTGAAGATAGCTAGTCTTTAGTAAAACTTTCCTCCTCTCTGGAGTAAACCTGCACTTTGCCAAGGCAACATCTGTGAGGAGAGGTCATGTAGTGCAGCAGACTAATGGCACAGTTAGAAAAGGAGAGACTGTCTCTTGGGCTTACACACCCAAAGCACGTCTCTGCCACAATAGAGCACTTTATGGTTGCCTGATGTTGCCCCAAATGGTACCAATGGTCTCCTAGCTCTCTATCTACACTTGGTAACCATTTTGTGCCTCCATCGTCTCTTTTCTTGGTTTAAAATCTGACACACTTCAAGGACAACATGGGAAGACCTGCTCTCACGATAAATATTTTAAAATTAAATTAGCAAATGCTAGTGGCCAGACCCAGCTGGAGAAGCCAGCTTAGATCTGAATACTTTTTTTAATCCAACACCAAAAAATTTCTGAATCCAGGATTAATAATCAATTTAACATCAAGGTCCACTTTTTTTTTTCCCCTCCAGTTTATGACGTACGGTGGTCCCTTACTCTTTCCTGGCTACTGCCACTTCGGGGAACCACAAAGCATGAAAGTGCCACTACTCTACCAGAAACCCCTGGGATTGCCTCACTTTGCACATTCGAATTGGTCCACTGCACTCAGGCTTGCCCTGGTCCCTGAGCACACATAAGTCATGCAGTAAGCACCAGTAAATGAAAGTTTAACATCTGCATGATGCAGAGTTCAAAAGGCAAATGAACTTGGGGGAAGGGGATTACAGCAACTAAGAGACATAGCTTAGGGTATGCAGCCTCTCTGTTAGTACAGCACTGTACAAATCCATGGAGAAGGGCAGCTCTGGAGACCAATTAAACCAGTTGTTGAAGCAAGCTGAGGCACACTTATTTTAAGTGTCCTAATTTAAGGATACTGTCAGACTCTTCTCTAGTCCCTATGTCATATGCAATGTAGGATCTGCTCTCCCAAGCACACCAACCAGCATAGCTTTGGAGAAAACTTGCTGAAAATCCAGAAGGAACAGAACGCCCTCCCCATCCCCACTACCCTGTCAGGCACTGTTAGGGGTCCCTAAAGCAACGAAGCTCCAACACCACACATGGATGTTAAGGTACTTCCGTGGCTGAAAAGATTATACAGAGGACTAAGCACAGTTCTCCCCCTCACAGAATTAACAGAAGATCCAATACTCTTGATACACTTTTACTATCTTTTACACTACTTAATCTCCCTTATGGGAATCATTCTGTTTGCAGACCCTAAAAACATCCAGTCCAGCACCACTACACAAAGAGCAGGAAGCCTCCTCCCCAGCTCAGCACAACTGCAGGATGATCTTTGTAGTGACACAGAGAAACTGTGGACAAATCAAAGCAGAATACCCAAGAAAGATTCCTGAAGCCAGAGAAGCTGTGCTTTAAGAGCACAAGTCTCTGACACGTTTGGGTGTACAGACACTGTCCATTAGAGCAGCAGTCCAGCAGTGCAGGACTATAGCAGACACAGCAGAAAACCCGGCTGTAGGTCAGAAGCACATAGGATACTCTGTAAGGAAGCTTCACACAGAGGAAGATATCACTGGAAAGAAAGAAAAGTTTCAGTCCTGCCCATTAACAGCTGGGGTTCAGTAAGAATACAACCCTGACTACTCTAGAGAGTCTTACTCCCAGCAAACTTCCTGATCAGGCAACTGCAGCCTCTCCAAAGCCACTTCAAATGGCTAGAGTTGGAGGAGCCTTCCCTGCTCCTACCCCACTGCACACTACTTTGAGCTGTTTCTGGTCTCTGTGTGTCCACAGTAGAGAGAGCTGGTGGGTTCTCAGCAGCAAAGGGCCAAAATACTTCGGTGGTTGGAGACTGATTCTACAGCAGTTCTACACCAGCAGAACTACCTGTCCTGATGGAGGAGATCTCAGTTTACATCAGGACAAGCGTGAAGGGATAATCAGGAGAGCATGTCAAATGTTTAGGAGGAAATGGAGGTTATAGGCCATGTTCAGCCTCACTGAGGAACAAATACATCCAAACTCTGGCAAGAAGGATGCAGACTGCAAGGGAAGAAAAGCTTCAGACTCAAGTGCATAGGGAATGCATATGGGTGAAATATGGGCTCTTGCAAATAAAACAGAAACTATAGAGCTCCCCAAAGCAGACCTTGCTAGAAACCAGATATTATCTTTTTGATATTCACCCTCATTAGACAGCAAGTAATAAAACCTATTAGTGAAAAATTCATCTCCCCTGCCCCTTGCCCTGGCCCTCCCCCACCACATGCCCTCCTGCTCTGATCCTCTCTCTCTTCTAGGATGGCTGTGATTTGTTCTGAGAAGCGACAGGTTTATAGGTTAGCCGACACCTTCTCTCTGTGGAATTTTAATTAACTTCTCCCATCGTCAATATGTTAAGGAGCAGGGTTCCCATTATACGAGGTCAGCAGCGTGTTTCGGGCCCTGCTATATCAGCCGTCAAATTGAAGAATTAATGACGTGGCTAATTGGCTCTAATTCTCCACACCTCCCTCCCTAAAATATGGAGGGGTAAGCGGGGGTGCAGTAGGACGGCCTAGTGGGAGAGGCTGGTACAGTGCACGGTCTCATAAAAAAAATGAGAGTGCACAATTTAAGCCCACTTGTTCATGGGGTAGCTGTTCCACCACCTCCAATTTATCACCCTGCAGGGAGGAAGGGGGGTGGGGGTGGGGAGACTGAGGGTAAATATTGTGACAGAGAGTGTGCACAAGCATGCACACCAGGGAGAAGAACACTGTCCTGACAAGAGGCCACGGCAGTAGGTCATCACTTAGGAGTAGGAAGCAGCATGCCACTGGGCTCTAACCAGCCCAGTGGCCTGAGCCACAGCCTGTCTGCTAGAAAAGGGGCCCTTGCAGCACAGAAGACAGAAGAGGGCTTCTATCTTGCATCTTGCAGATCCATGAATGCACATGGCACTTCTTCAAAAACACTATCTGTCTCAAACACTCGGAGAAAAGGAACAAGGGAAGAGCAAAATCATAGCAAGGCTGGAGTGTCATTTCCCTGATAAATGCCATCAGCTCTGTACCACTATGTTTCTGCTGCCTGCAAAACAAGCTTGGAAATCTAATAAAAACAGCAGTTGTGGGAATTATTTTGGTTTTGCACAAGCCTAAAATTCAGTAGTTGCAGACATCACATGGGCAGCAACAACAGCTCTTCTTCCCTCTTCCTTAAGCTATGCTGAGAAAGAATCTCTCCTGCGTGCAGAAGACCAGCTAAATCAGGGAACCAAAGAGATACATTGTTGCTGGTCAGTGTGAGATTTTAACAGTGAGAGTTTAAGTTTCTCAATTCTCGCTTCCTCAAGAACAGGATCACTTTGAAAAACATCCTGGAAGATACTGCTGTATGTACTGTCCTTGCCTCCCATGCTGAAGTTGTAGTTGTAGAATTACACCTGCACTAGAAGCATAGAGATACAGATAATAGAGGCTGGAAAACTTCATCCCTGAACTCCACTTCATCTTTCCCAGTTCAGCATGTTCAAAGAAAACTGAGCTTTAATCAATGCATACAGCTCTTAAATAGGGACCTTTTCGCTCAGCATCTCTTCTGCCAGAGAATGAGAATACAAGTTGGCATCTTTTCAGCACAGAAAAACTCAAGAGGATCCAAGTCACTGCTTGCAATTAGCAAGTCAGAGCTCGTTCAGCAAGAAAGAATGAACGGGTCCCACCTGAGGCACTAAGAGGAACACAGGGCCATCTTCACGGCCTCTTTATGAGTGGATCACTCCACTGTTATAAGAAAAAAAGACCATATGCTCTTCCCTGAGCACCTGCTGCAGGCAGAAGCACTTCACCCAAACCAAGTCCCTGAACTGTCACATTGGTGTCTCAGAAAGATTTGTGGACACACAGCCTATCCAACTCCTTTACTTCTCTCTGTTGGAAATTGGGAATAAAGAGATCTCAGTTACCTTAATAAGGGGCTGATAGCAATGGACCACACTCGATCCTCTGTCTGCACTGTATGTAGACACTGACCAACTCTGCCCGTGGACAGGGACCAAACCTAAAGAGAGAGATGCATGTTATGCCACATCATCCAAAACTGCAGAAGGTAGGATGCACGCTGCTAATGTTGTGCTGGAAGAGCTGCCAAAATTGCCATGCTTACCTTCCCCAAGTTCCCCTCCCTGAATTCCCATTACCTATTTTTGAGGAGCAGAGCCTTCAATCACTGGCAGAAACATCACACAAAGATTCAACTTATGAGTATGACGTTCCACTCGAGTGGTTAGGGAGAGAGCACCCCCATCACCACTTGCTCTCTAGGGGCAGCACTCAACATAAAGTTATCACCCGCTGTAGTTAAATAAACAAGAAGTGGGATTTGTTCAAATATGTTCTCTTGAACAGTGTGGAAAGACTTTGTAGCACCCCTGAAAAATTTCCATTAATATTATCTATGAAATTAATTGTTCACCAGCCTGTAAAATAGTTTTCTTTTATAAATCCACCCCCTTCAGACCAAGTTTCTTAAGTGTACCCCAGGCTGTTTTCAAATAGGCCCCCCTTGCTCACTGACGATGTGAGAAAATCTCTTCCCTCCCCCATCAGCGCAAACATGCACATCCCCTTCCACCAGTTCACCCCTTTGTTTCTGGGTCCTAATAAAGGCCCCAAAATTCTTGCTGGGGCCTCTGCTTGTGGCCCTCATTTTCTCCACCTTGCCATCATTCTTGGCCCATGGGACCCAAGCCCCCCCTTCTCTGTAACCAACCCCCAATGTTTCACTTCAAGACTTCAAAGCAGGGAGTGCCCTATTTGTTTGTTTGTTGATAATGCCCAGGATTGCAGGCTATTCTTGTCAGCAGGGAATTTAGCACCTAGTGTCAGCAAAAGCAGCAGAAAAGCTTAACTCCTTTAAGGCATCCCTATCTCCTACAGGTTAAAAATATTGCTCAGAGCACACTATCTGCTGCCTATCACACAGGAATGTACATTAGCAGCTCTTCAGGGCTTAGTCCTAATCAACACTCAGCAGAGCCCTCAATAGCTTAGACACTTAGAGCCCCTTTAAAAGGCTGGTAGGGATTCCCTTCCACCCTCCAAGAGTCTCATTCGTGCAAACAAGACAGCCTACAAAAGAGATGATAAAAAATAAGAGGTGAACATCTCCAGAACGTATGCTGTGGGGAGCACTGGGTGGGCAAGATCTCACACTAGCTCCAAGGAAAACAGCCTTAAATTCCCCTCTGGCCTTCAGGAATTTGTTCTCAAGGTCGGGGATGTCTGTCCTCCAGCTGTCAGAGAAGCAGCAAAAAGGAATTTCCCAGAAAAGAGGCTCCACAGACCGGAGAGGAGCAGCCCTGTTAAAGTGTGAGACAAAGCAGCATCAAGGCCTTGCTCCCAGGAGGCAAACGGCATTCCCAGTAGTGCCGTTTGCATCTGAACACTGCTTTACTTGGGAGTGATTTTATCCAGGAGTACATCTGTACAGAAGGACAACAAAAAAAAAATCGGGTCATGCTGCTTAGCAGCCTGTCAGGTAGTTACCCATTTCCACGCACTTCCCACAAAACCTTGAAAGAGACATTAAAGTCTTCCTTTTCTCCAGCTTCCCCTCTTGCAAAACAGGAATAGCTGTTTTTCCTCTAACCTCCATCAATGCTCTATGAGATGAACTAGAGACCAAGAGTATTCACCAGCCTACCCTGAGCAAAAGCCAAAGTTTTCAACATACAGCAAACCAAGAACCATTAAAAAAAACCCCAATAACCCAGACAAAAAAAACCCCATTACAAATAAATTAACATCATTTAGGAACATAGGAAAAGACATCATGCCATCCTTCACAGTGACTGAATATATAACAGAGAGCATGTTAAACCACACTGTACCACAAAGCAAGGATGGGTTTGAGGTACATAGAGCAAATATCACATTAAATGGCACAGATATCCACTACAGTGTAGGCAGATATACAGTGAAAGAAGCAAAGTATCAGCTTCTGCCTTCTGCACGTTCTAGTTTAAGCCAGCAGCTGATGTTGTAAACCTCTGCCAAATTTCTTCCTTAAAAGCCTGGCACAGCAAGCATCTTTTCAGAGACATGAGCCTATACCAAGATAACCAGTGCTCCTCCTGCAAGGAGTACAGGCTCACAACAGTTCTGCTGACACTTAAATATTCAGAGCACAAGACCTCTGAAGTCACCTCTGCAGCAGCACCTGCTGAAACATCACTGCTCACCTTCGCTGTTCGGTCCCGGGAGCCACTGACAATGAGGCCACCTTGGAAATCCACACAGTTCACCTCCTGTTCATGCGCAGAGAACTTGACACTGTAGGAGCCATGGATCTTGTGAAGGACAATACTTCCATCCCTGAAAAACAAATCACCAAACAGGGAGTTTGTATCAGCTGCATCTCCCCTGGACACGCACCTTTCAGCAGGTTTAAGAGTGCCACAAAAAGATCAGGACTGGTCTCTCCCAGAAGCTGAAATTCATGTAGCATTATTAACCCTCCACCCTTCACACATCACCTGTTCTCTTGTGATCCCACATCTGGCCACTCAAAGCCTGATCTGATGCACGTGAAAATTTTCCTGGCGATCTTTCCACCTTCGACTTTGTGTTAAGCTGCAGAAACTAGCAGAGCAACCATTCCTCCTCCTACTACTCTGAGCTTGCCAGAATACTGTCTGTATGCTGAATGGCTGGAGTAAGGGAACAAGTTAGAGGACATTCTCACCCACGTCCAAGTCTCGGCTTTTCATTCATTTCAGAGCAGCCATGTAGGGTGCTGTACTTTGAATTGACTACACAGACATTTAGACTTTTTTCAAACAATACCGTTACTGGAATTTTAAATGCATGCCTTTATTTTCACCTGAATTTTGGGCTACAGTTCATGGGGGAGAGTCTCACCACATCCAGGGCAGACAGCCATGCTTGTCTCTCCCAGCTCCGTGCTTAACTGCTGTGTATTTTAATGGCTATAACTTTATAAGCAACACGTCTGTCATTTGCTGTAGCTGAAAAAGGCCAGTCAGATGCAAAATTAATTGGAGAAGTGTGTGTATGCTGGAACACTTGGCAGTTTTCCCCCTCTCCACAATTATATCAGTGGATCTAATAAATATATACTTGTCCCTAGAAAGCTTTCTGCACCACTGCGGTCCCAGCTAACCAGCAGTACTGATTATTAGAACAGTCTAGCTACCCCAACTCTAACAGGGAAAGAAATGAAACTTGCACATCAGTCAGGTTTGCCTGATCAGTCAATCCCGACTCAAAATCCTGTGGATGTTTACACAAGTTCAAAAGAGAAAAGGACACTTTATAAGGTCAACAGCATGAGACTCAGCTCCTTCACTGCTGTAGTAGAAGCTTTTCCAGGACAGAATCAAATTATAAGAGAGGAAGTAGGAGCAGTTGACCACAGCCAAGCATGAGGACACTGTGTAACAAGACTGGTCCCTCTGCTCTGAGCTGGAGTTACACAAAATCTTTCCAACTTCAGTGCCACAATCCTTGGGCTCCTTCATTCATGCAACTTACCCCCCTCCACTGACGATGTGGGAATTGACAAGAACGAAGCGACACACGTCCTCCTGGTGGCCAGAGAAGATGGCTTGAGGGTGACGCTGCAAACCTGTACCCTCTGGACAGATGGGGTAGGCCTGGATGTTCTCTGCTTGAGACAGGTAGAGATACTCGCCATCCAGCTCCATCCACGGCATCAAACTGCAAATAGAGAGCAGGTTGGGGGCATGCGGGAGTGGGGAGAAGAAAACAAAACAAAACAATCTCACACGCAAAATGAAAATAAAAGACTGCATATGTAAATATATGAAGAAAAACTAATGCCCACTCAAGAAAACTGAAGTTGGAGTTGCAGGTCACATACAAAAGCAGACTTTCTCCAGCAACATAGGAAGCAGGTTACATTGCTGGCATTTTTCTAACCAAGAGCTGAGGAGAAGGAAGCATAGAATCTCTGAAGGAGAAGGTGGCCAAAAGTCTAGTGAGGTTAGACAGGAAATACTTAAGGGTCCCTGAGCTTGCACATGAGCCCTGTACTTCTGAAGAAACTAGACTCTCAGGAATTGGTGAGCTGTGCTGAGCACTTCTGACAGAGCCTTTAATATGAGGTTGTTGGAGCAAACAGTAAGTTTTGATCCTGCACACTATTTCTTGATGACCAGCAGAGACCATAAAGCTGCCAGTGTTCCACATGCATCTGACCAGGAGAGTAGGTCACATCAAATACCACAGGTCTTCCTACAGCCAGAAAGTCATCCACCTCCTGCAATCTGAGGCTACTCAAGAACTTTATGCTCATCGTGTAGAAGAGGTATTTTTCTACATGCACAGCTCTTCCACTGCTGAGCCAAAAGCAATTGTAGAGCAAGTTCTTGATTTCTATTACCTGTCTTTCAGAAGAGTACATACACCCTTTCTGCCCCCTGCTTTTTGTGAGACATTGGCAGGTTCCTAGAGACAGGTTCCAGGCCATGAGCAGTGGACTGCCAAAAGAACTGTTCTAAAGTATTTAAGATTGATGTTACAAGTGGAAAATATGCTTTACTTCCTGGGAGACCAAGAAGAGGAGAAGACACTCAAACAATGTCTGAATCAAGTCTGTTATCATGAGGATTATTTATTCTTGAAACAAAACCAAAATACAGAAGAAAACGGGCTACAATGCACACTTAGGCAGTGAGACCTTTGCTCAAGATCTTGTTTTTGTGTAGTTGTCAGAGAATCAGCAAACAAGATTTCTGGATATAGCAAGGCCAGATACAAAGAGACCTGGGGCTCATGTCCTATGGGGCATGGATGCATGGAATTGTCTGTACTCTGCAGCCACTGCTGAGTGCACCAACACCCACGGAAACATTGAGCAAAACCAGCTTTCAAACTATTCAGGAACAAACTGTTTTGAAAGCAGGAGGGTTCCTCATGAAAACCTGTCTCCCTCTTTTTTTAGATCATTCATCCTCAGAGGTCATGCTTTTCTGTGTCATCAGAGCCACTACATGCAGTCGTACCTCATAACATCACAATGAACAACCAGAGACAAGCAAGAGGACAAGATTGCTCATTAGATAGAAGGTTCCTGCTTGCCTGTGTTCATCTCCAATAACAGGCTTTTAGTCACACGGACAAAGTAGTTCAGTTTATAGTGTTCATCTGGGACTTGATCATATGCATGGAAAAAAGAGGCATCTTTAGAGCAGCAGCTTTGGTTTTAGGCGGTCTTTGATTTCCCCTTCCTTCCTCCACTCCTACACATCCTCTAAAAGCAAGTGAATATCCAGCTTACCTAGACTACGGCCAGTTTCTGTGGCTCTCCTTTTGCTGCAGTTTAGCTTTTTACCTTTTTCTATGGCTTTTTCATAAGGAGAAGTAACAAATCTGAAGCAGGATAAATGAAAATTAGAGGATGCCATTTGGATGGTGGCCTCATTAAATCAGTCCTTGCCTTTTCACTTGGGAAGCTGGTTTAGTAATGATCTCTAACATCCACAGAGCCTGTCTTCACAGATGGTTGCAAGCACTTCAAAGGCAGGTATACAACCTGCACCAAAACCCACTCTGCTCATTACAGCTGTTCCCAGGACTTTAGAAAAGAAGTGGCACATTATCCATCACTTCAATCTACATAGCACAAAAAGGCATGAAAGCTCAGTAGAAGGTCCCTGTTCTTCAGCAGCTAACAAACCATAGTCTTTCTCATTTTTCCTTCAGTCTGATGATGAGAAGGCTGAAAATTTACATGTGCTGTTCAGACAAGAGACGTATCTTATGCTTTGTTTTGAAAGCCGAGTATACCTTTGCAAACAAGAATATAACAATGACCCCCTCTCATTAATGTCAAATATACTTTTTTTTTAAGTGAAGGAGAGAAGCCTAAGGTATCAGAATGAAGAGGCATAAGGCCAAAGAATGTCAATTAGCATTTTAGATTTGTACATCCAAATCAGGGCCAGGAAAAACCACAGGAAACAAAACAAGTATTTTGAAGGGATACCTAAGTCCACATCTGGGACCAAGGTATGCTCATTGTGAGAGCAGGACAGAAAACTCCTCATGGAATACAGCAGTAGATATGAACACAACAGTTCGAAGTCTGTAGTAAAGATTGCTAAATCCAAGTAAAACTGTACAGATCAAAACAAAGACAATTTCAAATTACTCAGCATGAATCCTTAGGTCAAGGCAGCAACTCTAGTTACCCCACATCCAGCTGGCCAGCAACAGCTAAAATAGGCCAGCAACCCTATGGATCACAAGGAGCAGGGAACATCTCATTTCAGGGCACGGGCACAAACCCAAGGCCCCACAGCAGCGGTCATAGAACAAAGATGAGGAGAAAGAAGTCACTTGCTTGCATTTCCATTTCAGGACCGTCTCCCTTCGGCAGCGTCCGTGCCTCCAGTTCTGAGATACTTTCACCCTCTCCTTCACTGGAATGCCAGCAGCTCTGCAGACAGAGGAAAAGAGATGAGATTAGCAACCAGGACTGATGCTATCTGGACAACAAACGCACTCAAGTTGGTCACAGGTAAGCTCTCACTCTGGTTCCACCAACGATGAACTGGCAAATGCTGATGGTGCCGGAGTCACACCACAGCAAGCACATTCATGAGAGCTGAGAAGAAAGGAACACTGAGCAGAGTGGGGGATTATTAGCACAGAAACTCACCTCTGATGATCACTAGTGTACAAGCCTTAAGTCTGATCAAGACTTGATCAACTATACTGAATGCAACACAGGTTCAGACAAAATGTGATCCAAACAAGATGACACAGAAAGGAACTACCAGAAGAACCAAAGAAACAGCACATCACTCTTTTAATAGAGACTAAAAAGAGCCAATTAAGGACAATACCACACAAGAACAGATGGAGGAAACACTAGTCAGGAGAACACTGAAACTGGAAGCCAGAGGAGTGTGTCTACCCAGAAGGACTAGTAAAGAAACTGCTCCAGAGTCTCACCTGTCTGACAATCACATAACCAGATACAATAATCAGAAATCAAGATGTGTTCAGACTAAAGACAAAATACATTCGTCTGTATAAACCACCCAATGCAGACACACATCAAGACAAGCTATCTTTTGCAGCTGCTCACCAAAGGATAGAGAATTCCAGCACATCACTGGAAAATTCTGTACTTACAGTCAGACAAAACTACTAAAAGAGAGACTACAGCTCATAAGCAGTTGCTGGGATACAAATCAAAGTTATTGGGACGAGCTGAAACAAACCAAAAATAACACAGTTCAAGAGGTGACAAAGAGTAGGTACCACAGAGACCTGGAGCGAAGGTCTCTTTAGAGTCTACATGAACATACCCAGTTCAAGTAGCTGTTCAATACCTGGTTTGCTTCAATGTTCCATGGTTGATGAAAGATGGGGAAATAGGTAGCTTTAGCTCCCATTTTTCTCATATCAAAATTAAATTATTCCATATCCTTGGTGGAGCTGCTTAGGTAGAAAAAAATCAGAAAACTACAAACAAGAAGAAACTCTTGAAGTTATCCTTTTTAACTAGGGGTTGTGAACCACTTCCTAGACTGTAAGAGTTTATCCCCCTTTCATGCATTTCTCAACAGTCAGTGTTCCCAGATGCATAGAATGAAGGGAAGATCCTTAAGAGATGGGAATTGGTGCCTGATCAGAACCAGTTCCCTCCTCCCATCCCTGCAGTCCCCCCCAGTCCACTTCCCAAAAGTGGCATTTTTGGGTACTCTGTCATTTTTAAAACAAAGATTAGCTCCCTGTAAATAAACATCTCCTGCAGTTGTTAATGGGTGTAGGAATCTCTAACCTGGCCCTGGGGTCTGGCCAGATTCTTATTTTCCCAGCCTTCCTTCCATAGCCTCAGGCTTCTTTTTCTCTGCTCACCCTTCCCTCCTCTTTTCTATGCTTTCCGGCACTTAGTCACCATTATAATTTGACTGCATTCCTGGGCATGTGACCCATTTTAAACAAAAACAGAAACCACACACAGAAAAGCTTTTCGTCCCCTAGAAAGCCATGCAACTTTAACTTTATGATCAGTAGAGCCACACCAATTAAAACTGAATTTAGAAAGCTACAAGCTCTTTATTTCTCATAGCCATTGACAAACAAACAAACAAACAAAAAAACCAAATAGACAGTCAGCGTAGGCTGCAAGAAGAGGAATTCCTTTTTTAAAGGGAGCACTTGCAGGACCTCATGGGGCCAGATAGTGTCTGAGATGAGGAATGCACAGCACTGAAAAGTCAGGTCAGGTCCACTCTCCTCATTGCTTATTACTCTCCCAGACAGAGTTCAGGCTCTCCGCCTACATCCAATTCCATTCATTACTCCAAAACACTTCTCCTCCCCACACTCAACCCTCAGTTAAGTTCTCCCCACGTATAGATTTTAAGTCACCAGCTTACACAGTGATGTAAAATGCACTCATGCCACAACCCCCTCCCAACACGTGCTGGCTCAACCAGACATCCTGAGCTCAATGCACAAACCCTACTAAGACTAGATAGAATTTCCAAGGCTCTGAAAAAGGTGAATCCAAGGTCAAAAAAGCAGCCTCCATCTTACACTGCTGGTCACTTTTCTGGCTGGGAGGCAGGCCTTGGTCATCCTGCTGCTGAAAGTAGAATTTCAGAAGAGTCACACGTTGGCTTGGCTCTGAGTACCAGTTCACTACCAGGCTTACTCCTGCAACAGACACCTCATTCTTTCACAGAAATCAATCTCCTCAATCTGGAAGGGCTGAAGGTTGGGTGGGGAGGCCTATTTGGGAGGAGGTCTGGTGGGGTTTTGGGAGGGTTTGGTTTGGTTTTTTGTTTGTTTTACTATTAATAGATATTTTATTCTTCCAGCCTGCCTCCTCCATATCGCAGCTCTGGATCCAGCTAATTTAGACATGCCTTAAAAGTATCCACCTTTTATTTTCCAGGCATTTTATTTAATCAAAATAGACGCAAGAAAAGGGACATATGGAGAAAGCTGATGTAAAAATTGGACTGATACATCCCTCCCCTTTGGCAATGCCAGGGCAGCAGAGACTGAACTGCAATGATTTTCAAGTGCTGGTCAGAGACATTCAATCCCCTATACCAGAAGAGAAGTTAAATGAAGCACAGTGATGGAATCAAGTACTGAGATATAATTTGATATTTGTTAATAATTTTATATTTGATTTGATTCCTCAACAGCACCCCCCACAGCAATTCCCAGGATACAAAAAAAAATTTGATGAGAATCACTGCAATGCAAGAGAACAGTTCTCAAATCTTAGAAAGTTAAAAAAGGCATCACCATATAAACTTAATAATTTGACTGGAAATTTCCTTTTCTCCCCTACAAGAAACTATTTTGCTTCAATCATGATCAACACACTTCCTACACGTAAAAACTTTTAAGAATTATTCCATGATGACCTGAGGTAATCAACAGACATCACACATCTAAACACAGTGGTTGACTTAACCGTACCTCTCACTTCAGCAACTGTGCTGAACACCCAAAGATTCAGGAGACTAAACCACCTTATGAAGCCAAATACTACGTAAAATGCTGGGGAGGGACCACTATCCACTGGCCAGTGAATACTTTGACCTTTCTTAGTTTGCAATCCAGTAAAATACTAAGCCACATTCCTAAAATTCCGTACACACATAAGCGCTCTGTGAAATCAAGATCTTGGCATTCATGTTCCCAGAGAAGCCACCCAACAGTGAACTTCAAGACTGCTGAAGGCTGACTCACTGAGGAAGGACTGCTATTTTTAGCAGGACCTATACAGCCCTGCATCAGAAAGCAACTGAAGTACAGTCCAACATCCTAGAAACATAGGATGAAGGAACCAGTGAACACTGAATGTGAAAACTCAATGAAATTCAAGAAAAATGTTCTTAAAACACACTAGTGTGCATCATCTTACATCTTTGCTAGGGTATCACAGTATTAACAGCTGATAGTTACATGGCACAGAACACGCAAGGCTACCTTTGTTATTACTAATTAATCCAAAAAGCACTCTGTCGGGATCCCAAACCATACAGTGCAATGTTTGACCTGACCTAACGTGTGTTTGCAGTTGCATGCACTCCTGATGGAAGTTCCCCTTACTAAGACTCCATTACATTAAGAAAGAATATTTCTCACAACCTGAGAGGGAGTTCCAGGAGAAAAATCATCCCAAGCAACCCATTACAAAGGATTTTTCATTTCCCCCTTCCTACCTCACCCCACCATACAAAAAAAAGCTAAATGTATTTTGCTCAAATTATGAATTTCCTCTCTTTCTTGGCAGAGTTGCCAAAAGAAATGTAATATTCCTTCTGGAGCCCATTTCCCAGCTGCTGAAGTGAGAGACTGGGACTGTCCCCACACAGCACCACTGACCCAGGTGACTTCAGCCATCATGGCAGTTGTTGGTCTGGGCCTCAAAAGAAAGCAATGAAAGAAGCACTCAGCCAGAGTCCAAGCACATTGCCTCCTAAAGCTTCATATCCAACAGATTTTGCCTTCATTTATCCCTTCCCCACACAAAGTCCTTTGCCATCAGAAATGGTATTTCTGCAATAGCGAGAGCTTCCGTGCTTCACTGCATCCCAGGGAGATTTCTACCGGCCATCTACAATTTCAGCATGTGCCAAAACAGTGGTGCCTGCAACAACATATACTGTGTTACAGAAGGTAACACTGACATGTCATACCGTGTATTTTCCCAGCTGCAGGGGCCATCCTAACCCAGCAAAATCCTTCATGTTTTGCTACATTTTAACTACCAAAGAGCTCATCTGGAAATGCAAGTCTGCAGAGACCTGCTGAGACTGAATCTCTTCCATGGACAAAATCTGTTGTCTACATAAAGGCTGTCACCAGCCTGCCTCAGGCCTGACTGGAAGGGTCATACAGAGAACAAACAGGTCACAGTGGCTAAGCCTCACTTTCAACCTTGGCCCTGTGGCAAGGGTGGCTAACACAAGGACCAACTGTGCTTATTTGTGTAATTGGGACACACCTGTTGAGTGGCAGGGTCTCAGTGCAGCCACAAGTCACAGGCCACCAACAGACAGCCGAGAGGGAAAAGCTATTTATGTCAGAAGCTCCTGTTGCTGTCCTCAACAGGTCGGCTGACTTTCAAAATGTCTCTTCCAGGACAAAAATTCCAACTGAATTCCTTTAGCACATGACCCTTATTTAGCTTACTGCCATGTTCAGCCTGTCTTCTGTGCTCCCCCCCCCCTACGTGACACAGGCTCAAACAACTCCAAGATGGAAGAAAGCTCTACTGACTGTTCTCTTGCTGTTCCTTCCCTTCTCTGGTGTGTCTATGCCATCTCAGTTAGACAATACCAGGTTGTGCAGGTCAACTGCTCCACCAAAAGCTCTCGTGAACAAGTCATCTCATGAAAAAGAGACTCTAATAATACCTAGGGGTGCAGACAAATTTCTGTACACACAGAAAGGATACACACCTTCACACAGGCTTCCAAAAAAACCACCATCACCAGGACTGAGCCCGACCACTCCGCCATCAGATGCCCTCTCCCTTACAAGTGATTGCAATGGGAACATGGCTAGGTTTTGGACACTCTCAGGAACCTATGTAGGCTTTTTGGAGATGAAATTTGGGCTGCTTCAAAAAAATGCATGGCCCTGGAAAGATCTGAGGAAACCTGCGGCTGCTCAATAGCTGTCATGTGTATTCTGATCTGAAAGAGTAGACTGTCAGGGTAGTATTTGGATAGAATGAAATAACCTATAGCTAGTTCAACAGGGATAATAGTGACAAGCACAGCACACATATTTTAAGCCCTGAACTACATAAAATTCTTCCACTTTGAAATTGTGAATATTTTAAGGGAAAGGTAGGCAGGCCTCAAAGAACTCTTACAAACTTCACCCTCCCAGAACAAAAAGAAGTTCCAATGCTGTGGAGCTGTCCTGGAAGATCTGTCCTGCTTGGCACTAGAAGTTTAGAGTAAGAACAAAAGTAACCACAGTTTATAAAAGCCACTGACTTTTCCAGCACAAAGCAATAGCTGCATGCCCTCTTCCAGGCTTTTGCCATTACTGCAATATCCTCCCCAGAGTATTCCCTTCTGCATCATCTACACCAGTTCATTGCCTACTTCATTTCTGTCTTAATGTAATGAAATTTTGGTAAAACAAAAAAGATGAAGGAAGCTGAAGCAGCTTTACAAGCATTCCCACTCCCTCCCCTTCCAGTGGTGAAGGCAGAGGTCTTCTATGATTGCTGCAGTTTGCATTTGGATTTGACTTGCACAGATTGGCCATTTCCTGCTCCTGTAGGTGTATACATTTTTCCAAGATCTGGAAAAAACACAGCTCTTATTAACTCACAGAAATGCTTACACAAGCTCTTAAATACTCAGAGATGATAAATTCATCCATTAATGGATCTGTTTTTCTGAACTGGAGAATATACCATGATCCTAGTAGGCAAGGCAGAACAGGGGATGGGGGAGAGAAAATATACAGTGGAACATTTCTATATTTTGACATCTATTAATACATTACAAAGAGCAAATTGTCAAACTATTTAGGTTGCAACTTTTAACTTGCCCTCTAAAATTCCTTTGTAACAAAGAGGAAATAAGTTTAGCCCAGCTGCAACTTTATTCCTTTCTTCCATGCTTTAAATAAAGAACCACCTTGCAATGAGCTCTTTGCCTCTCCAATTTCTCCAGTCCAAGGTGGTCCAGCAGGCAGGCACTGGATAAAGGCTTAAAGCACCCTCTGCTATTCCTGGCTCTGACACTGACCTGCTGCACAGAGGGCAGCTTGGTTGACATCTCTCTGCCTCTGTTTCACCTCCCAGCCCTTGTTTACCCTGGCTATTTAGGCAGCAAGCTCATCAGGGCAGAGACTGCTCTTGCTGGGCCTGTACAACAGCTGGCCAAACAGACACAGGCTACAGGACACAACTGTAATATCACTATACACACCAAAAACCCCAAAGGCTTTGTGCTACTGCTCAGCTACAGTTTAGCTCCAGAAAGTGTTGTAAAATCTTAACTTTACTGTGATATGCTGCCATGCGTTTTTGAAACAAAAACTGCACCTTTCACCTTACGTCTTGAAGATGGAGCTCAACTTTTGCTTCAGCTGCTCCTATGACAGAGTGAAGTAAAAATCTTCAGCATAGGGACTATCTTTTTACCATCCTCATAACAAGGTCTTTTAGCAGTACAGGTCTATACATAAAATTAACACCACTATACAGAAAAAGTGACAGCCTGATATAGAGAGACGCATAGGACAGGTGCCAAGAAGCACATCCATCTAGAACCACTCTGTGCTTCTGGAACAGTGACACAATATTCTATTGAACATTTACTTACTGCTGATTCAAAGAAGAAAGAGCACATCTTTAACACCAAGAATGTGCTTTAAGAACCCTTGCAAGTCAGCCCCTGTTGTTCCTAACATACAGTGACTCCGGCTGATGCAAACCTAGTGATACCCCTCAGCCCGCCAAAGGAATGAAGTGTACAGAGACATCTCTCAAAGCAAACTTCTTTCTTCTCCTGCAAGTGCACAATCGAATCAATACCTTAAATACTTAATTTGGCTTACATCTGTGGCTCCTAATCACCTGAATGTACCAGAAACAGCAAATATGAGAGATGGTCAATGTTGTGAATATGCCTTTGACAATAACAGCTAGTGTCTGGCATCAAATGCACATCTTCCTTTGGCATCATTAGCAACTCAATTTAACATTGTTTAAGCCTAAGCATATGTCCAGAGATAACCATAGCTGGCAATTTTTAAAGGTATGTAGGCCAGGATGACAAATAGTTTAATTATATAAAAGTTAAATAAAATCAAATTGTTTCACATATACTATTATTTTTCTTTTTCCTGCTGCTAACAGCTAGAGGTTTGCATCCAGTTTCTTATCAATCTTCTCTCTTCCCTATTTTGCCATAAAGAAGTTCTGTAAGCAAGCTGACTGCAAAACCAGTTTTTTCACATACAAGATAAAGCCCTTTCCTTCTGATCTTCTTGTTACAATTATCAGAAGATATACCAAACAGAAACAACATTTTAAAGAAATAGTGTCATTTTCAACTTAATCACCCTTTTAAAACTGGGTAAGTGGGGGCAGGGGATAAGTTTCACAGCTATCTCACTCTAGGCTCAAATTTATTGCTATTTACAAAGCATTAACAGATGGCTTATCAAAAGCCATTTAACAGAAGAAATGATCAAACTATTCTGAGATGGCTTTTTGTTTTAAACTGTAAATACTCCCTAGACTAGTTTTTAACTTATGCCAGCCTCCAAGGGACCATCAGTTTAAAATCTAATGTTAGAACCATGCATGTTATTTTATTAAGTACATTAACCCTAAACAGTTCCAGCCTTTGCTTTCTCAATTGCTCACAGTGTTGCACAAAAACCTCTTAAAAATAAAAACCAATGTTCACCTCATGCAATATTAGCCAGAACATGCAACAGAAGCTTCAGCTCCTGAGTCAAAACCAAGCTTGACAAACTCAAGTGTTACTCCATATCACTAAGAAAGCACAGTTATCAAGAAGGTCCAGCTATCCATCATCTTCATCACCATTCTATTTACACAGTGATATTTTAGCTTAAATACCTACTCAGCTCAAATTTAACCTTCAATGAGCAATCTACCAGGTTCCTACTTAGACTTACTATCAAGAAAGGCTGTGTGCCCAGAAGCTTACTTCAACTCTTGCCCCAATTTGTACTGGTGTGTTAAATAAAATACAGTATCTCTCTGCAAATCTTACTCCCTCAATTGCAAGAGCACCAATCTCAGAGATTGCTCCTGATCTTGGAGACATGCATGAGGAACAAGTGCTATGGAAGAAACATGGCTAGTTAAAACCATCAAGCTGCCACAGAGACTATCAAACTCTTCTTCAGCTAACTACAAATTTTACAGCTGTACAACTCAACACATGCACTCACACTGGTTCTTCTGGAGATGTTCAGATATCCAGATCCCCTCGTACTGCTATATTGCCAGAACCGTCTACCTTACTGGGGCAAAACTCATGCAGCTGCCCACAGATGCTGGATCTCCACACAGGGAAAACAAGTGTTTGCTTTGGAGCACTCTCTGTAAGATCTGGCACACTGTTTCAAAGAACTGGAGACTGCCTAAGCCTTCCATGAAGTTAAAAGTAATTAAAGGATTCATCCTCTGGATATACCTCAAGGTTCCTTCATACCCACTTGTAATGTCACTTCAGTGTGTTACCCATGATTGAACTCCCCGGGACCACAGCAGTGCTGACCAGTGCTAAAAGCAGCTCTCAGTACTAGAGTTGTTTAAGGAAAACTTGAAAATAGAACTCAGCACAAAAGCATATCCTAGAATTACTAAAAAAACCCTGTACATAGCAAATCTAACAGCACTGAAATCCCTGAGAGTTCATGATACTCAAGCAGCCTTCCCTTCTCTGAAACCCTCTGACCTAGCAAACCTCTTCTGTAGCTGTTTATAGACCTGCATTCCTCTGCAGGGGGAAGTGGTGGTCCTTACACACACCGCACCTGGTCTGCCGTACACCTGATCCCTCCTGCAACTGAAGGAGCACAGTATCACCTTATTCTTAATGAAAAATACAGAACTTCATTTCCTTGGGAGACAAAATCATATATCACAGTAGACAAGAGTCCAACACGCAGCCATTCTGCAGTGCTTATTCCTGCTGACTTCCAAGGGAACTCTGCTTAACTTTCAAGCTGTGAAGATTGAGTAGGTTGAAGTGCTGGCCTGAAAACCCAACATGAGAATTTTCAGCACCACCAAAGTTCTGCTCCTGCCAGCAGGAGCTATAATTGTTTCTCTAAAGTCTGTGCTATTGATAAATAGTAATATGAGACAGCAAAATAGGGTTCAAAATCTGACATCCCTTCTTTTGAGTCATGTCAACATAGTGTTTACACAAACAGTACTGAGTCACTGGATGACAAACAAAACCCATTCCGGCAGCTACAGGGAAACCATAGCAAGGGATTTATAGACCCTAACATTCTAAACTTCCTCTTGGCATCCTTTAAGTAGCAAGGAAAGCCCACACTGCGGGGCTGCCTCTGAGTGGCATTTGGCACATAGACAGATTTGAAAGAGAAAAGGCAAACTCTAGGTCCTTACCAACCGAGGCCTAAGTCCCAAAGGCACTTCATCTAGAAAGACGCTGGTGTCATACACAGCAAAGCCAAGAGGGTTCGCACCTCTTCCTAACCTATGTTGTGCTGTTGAACTGGAGGAAAAATAAAAATAGACACCAGGAGAACAAAAACAATAATCCCTACTCACAAAACTTTAAAACCCAGAAGCCATGAAGGTCCAAGAGTCACCTTCTCTGTGACAGAGAAAGCAACTTGCTCTGTGAGGAGAGCCTAAGATACATGTTTCTGGGGGGCCATGCCCACTCTGAAGCCTTTTCTCGACACCATCCCAGGCCTTGCTACCTTGCAGCTTCTTCTCTGAGGTATCTTTGAGACCATGGCAGGGGCTGCTGCTCAGAAGTGGTGAAGGCACATAGGCACACAGAAGCCACCCTAGCTGCACACAACGGCTCCCTCCATCTCCTCGTGCTCCCACCTCCCCAAGGCTGATGTCCCTGAGCCTCTGCGTTTTGTCTGGAGAGGTCTGGGGACCGAGCTGATCATAGAGCCAGAGAATTGTTAGGGTTGGAAGGGACCTCTGAAGATCACCTAGTCCAATCACCTTACCAAGGCAGGGTCACCTAAAGCAGGTGACACAGGAACATGTCCAGGTTAGTTTGGAATGTCTCCAGAGAGGGAGACTCTCCCTGGGCAGCCTGTCCCATTGCTCTGCCACCCTCAGTGTACTTAAGTTCTTCCTCATGTTGAGGGGAAACTTCTTGTGGTTTAATTTATGGCCATTGCTTCTTGTCCTGTTGCTGGGCACCACCGAAACAGCCTGGCACCATCCCCTTGGCACCCTTTGAGATATTTATATGCATTAAAGAGATGCCCTCTCAGTCTTCTCTGAACTGAACAGGCCAGCTCCTGCAGTCTCTCCTCACACGAGAGATGCTCCAGACCCCTAATCATCTTCGTGGCCTCCGCTGGACCCTCTCCAGCAACTCCTATCTTTCTTGTATGGAGGAGCCCTGAGTTGTACACAGTTCTCCAGGTCTGGAGAGGGCCTCACGCTGCAGCATTCCCGCTGGGCCTGGCGCTGAGGCATCCCGGGAAGCCCCCGCCATCCTCGCCCGCTCCCTCGCGGGGACAAGAGGCGCCTCCCCCAGCCCTGCTGGGCAGCGCTGGGGCCGAGCCCGGCCCCGCCACTCCGGGGTGCCACAGCGGCCGCTCCCTCCCGGGGAGGCCCTTCCTGTGCCCTCGCCGCCTCCCCTGGCGCGGGGACAGGGCGGCGCAGCCGCGCTTCGGGAATGGCCCCGCGTCCCCCGCCCCCCGCGGCCCCGCGGCGGCCACGCCGGGAGCGCAGCCCGCCCCTGGCAACCGGCTGGGCCGCAGCATCCCCGGCCTTTCCCGGCCGCCGCCCCCCGCCCTTCCGCCGGGAAGGCCGCGCTTACAGGTCGGTGCCGAGCTGGGTGAAGCCGGAGTTGAGGCAGCCGCGGGCTATGCGCCTCCAGAGGAGATCGCGGCCGCTGAGGAAGCGCAGGCGGCGGCAGACCTGGGCCAGGCGGCCCAAGGCCTGCGCGTCCAGGTAGGAGCAGATGAGGAGCAGCAGCTCCTCGGGTAAGGCCCAGAGCGGGGATGGGGGGGAGGCGGCCCGGGATCCCCCCTCCGCCTGGGGGGACCGGGGGCTGCCCTTCCTCCCCATGGAGCAGCAGCTCCCGCCCCTCCTCCCCGGGAGCCGGAGCTGCTGCTGCCCGGGGGAGGCCAAGCCATGGACGGGGCAGCCGCTCCCCAGTCACATGGGGCAGGAGCCGCTGCCTGTCACTGCCCCCTCCGGGGGAGGAGGCGGCTGCCGGGACCGGAGGGGGCACCGGCCACCGAGCCCACCCTCGTTAGCGGATTAATTCATTAATGGGAGCCACTGGGACTCCCCCTGTGCAGCTGCCCCCCCCACGACCGGCTCACGGATCTGTGTCTTCCGATCTCAGATTAGCAGTGTCACCTGATCTGAGTATTCATTAATAACGTGAGCAATTAATGGTGGGGACAGTGATCCCAGGTAACCAGAACATCTGCTCCACCTGGAGCAACCCTAGCTAGGCACTGCACTCCTGCAAAGGAAGGTGAACAGCAAGGTGGTTAATGCTCATTAATTATTCTTGACCAGGGTCAGGAGCCCATGTCACTCACAAAGTGACAGCAGAGGTCATCTGGTGCTGCACAGCAGTTTTCAACACTTTCAAATTCCTGGGACAGGTAACATAAGGGTCTTCCCCGTGTAACAGCAGGCCCTGCTACAGTGGATTTCGCCAGCACCCTTCCATGCAGTCCATTCCTCCTTCCAGGGCTCCACAGAGTGAAGGCAGAAAAGTGCTCACAGTTCACGTGTGTGTACACATACACCAGCACACCACCACGAAAGAACAGTTCATAATAACTGAGTCATTGTTGCCATCCACAGGAGCCTGGAGTACTGACAACGCAGAAGGATTCTGGTCCAAAATGGCAAAGTAGTCCTCTGCAGACAGTGGAGCAGGAAAATATGAGTCTAGTGTTGTGTTATTCTTTCTTATAGTACTTTCCACTCTACAGAAGCCTGAAATGCTGAGGAAATTTCTCCCTCAAAATTAAAAAATAGATAAATTATAAGAAGTTCATCATCTGCCTAGAATGCTTTGAACAGGTGTCACTTAGCCACCACAGTCTACATCTCCTTTTGCAGGGTGGAGTAGGATAATAAATTTCAGCATATAATGAGGTTACCATAGCATACAGGCCTTGAGACAGTACTTGCATCCTGTTCCAGAAGGTCATCTTGTCTGTGTAATCTCAAGCACTCAAATATTCATACAACTGAATCACCAACTCTGGAAGCCTCATATTTAAGAGTTTCAAAACTGGTCCATTTACACCGAGTTTTAATACACCCTTGAAGTCAGGGAAGTTCCAAAAGGCAGCAAAATTTTTATCAGCATTTATAAGAAGTGATGTCCGAAGTAATTAAAAATTTCTCAAGCTGAGTTCGAGAAATTTTCACTCAGGTGAAGTAACAGCACATCTGATAGAGGACTTGAGTAGCCAACTGAAAGGGAGGGTAATACAACAGATTTAGCTTAATATAAGATTTTGGAACTTCGTGTGAATACAGTTTTATGTTGACTTTGTTTATATGAAACTTAGTTCTTTTTCTAATGACTTCAGCAATGTCTGAAGCATTAAATGTATTAAAAGCTGAGTGGCTTCTCCATCCTAAATTGTTATTGTAAAGACATACTTATTATCAAGTTGGTCTTTTTCCAGTAGCATCTCACAGAGACAGCTTCTGCACCCTCCACTATTTAATATTTTTATTAGCAACCTGAAAAAAATCTGAAATCATTCTTAGCAAAGCTTTGTAGGAGGCATAAAGCATGGGGCAAGAGGCAAAGGGTAGCTTATGGCTGCATAACCCTATGCTAAGTTTAGGCGTAATCACATCATATGTATTTCAATCAAGCCAAATGTAAAGTCTCACATCTAGGAACAAAGAATGTAGGTCACACTGAAAGGATGTAACTCTATCCTGCAAAGCTGCAATTCCGTAAAGACTTCATTAAGATGAATAATCAGCTGAACGTGAGCTCCTTCTGCAGTGCTGTGACCAAAGGGCTAGTGCTGTCCTGGGAAAAAAACAAGAGCTGGGAGTGCTTTTACCTCTGATTTTGACTCTGTTGTGACTGCTTTGGAAATAATTTGTCCAGACAACATTTCAAGAAGGATGTTTAAAAACTGGATGGGTTTCAAAGAAGATTGAATGTAAAAATGATTACAGGACTGTCAAACATGTTTTATAGTAAGACCCAAAGTGCTCAGTCTATTTAGCTTTCTAAAGAGAAGGTTAAGGTGTGAGGTGATCATACCTTATGAGCACTGAAACAGGAAGAAAAATCTGGCAATATAAGGATCTTGTGTTTAACAGACAAAGAGAGAAGATCTCTTGACAGAAGGTGATGGGAAACAAATTCGTAAGTAAAGCATCCTTCTGTAGTGAATAAAATTAACTGTTGAAACAGCTTACCAGGATTTATGGTAGCTTCACCATTATTGGATTTTTATAAAACAATACCAGTTAGTTTTGGTTTGAGGTTTTTTTTACTTAGAAAGTAAAGACTGGCTAGAGCACAACTACTAAAACTTAACCAGGAACTGACCTGGTGAGTCCTAACTCAGGATATCAGAGTGAGACAGTCCAAGGGATCCCTTCTGGTATTAGGCTCTGTTACTCTTCAGAGGCAGCTTCTGCGTAGTACAGTCTCCCTGCACTGTGTGGCATCCAAACTCCTGTGTACACAGTTTGTGGCCGTGCCCCTTTACTAAGGAAAACTACTTGGTGCAGACCAGAAGGAGCCTGGGTGCAAAGTAACACATGCAGCATGACCCTCTGGGATACCAGAACCAAGTATGGACAAGGGTATCTGAAGAAGGGAGGCCTTGGTGCTCTCCAGTTTGTGACCCAGGGTATAAACAACTATGAAATATTTGGCTCAAATGAAACGTGTTTGCACACAGTAATAGTGCAGAGAGTCAACTATGCTCCAAAGAGGATACACAGAGCAATATGAAGAGCAAAATTATGATGCGTTTCTCTTAAATGTACCATTGTTTTCTAGTATGGATAATTGCCTTACAACATAGTAACAATAGTTATTCTTTGCCCAAAACATAGATATCATACATTACTTGGGGTTTTGTTTTAAGAGAAATGGACCTGCAACACTTGTTCTCAGGCATGGTCTCAGCTACTGTGCCTGCTATGGAGCTGTCAAAGCTGTGCATCACGGGCTAAGAACCCAAAGGCACTGATCTTCCCAACAATGCAAAGGTTAGTGCTTATATAGGTGTCTGCAGGAGCAAGAACCAAGGAAGGTTCTTAACCATTACTAAAACTGTGATTATTTCCATTACATTATTCATACTGTAATAGAGGACTCAGAGCAGGTGCTCAGTGCAGTGTAATCATAATAATGTATCCTTTCCAAATCCTGCAGTCAAAGATCTCAGTCCTTTTGTGGCTCATGACCACTCTGAACCTCTAGAAAAGGTGTAGGATTCTGTGCTCAAGTAACAGACCATTCCAACATCATGGCTTGCAGAGTTTGTAAACTAAAAATCAGAGGGCTTATATCTGTAAAGCTTTAACAGCACAAGTCAATGAAACTCAGCTTGGAAGAAACACCATTTGAATACCTGCCTGTCAATTTTATTTTTTTTCTGTCTTCAAGGGGTTTTATTATTTGCAGTGCCCTCAAATACACCTTTCCAGCTAAAGACACATTCATGTGGACAGCTCTTTGTTTTGTTTTTCCTTCCAACCAATGCTTTTGTGTATTTCTGAAATTTAAGACACCTCCTCTGCTACTACAGTACTTATCTGTAACACCATCGCTTTGAGGGATTAAAGCAGGTTACTTGTTACACACTTAGATCAAGAGTTATCTGAGTAGAAAGTCTATCCCGTTAGGGTTGGCGGAATCTGGTTTTGATCTTGAGTTGTTTTGATTTTCTGTGAGAGCAAGTAACATGTTATTTTAACTTCTGAATAAGGTGTGCTACCTGACTGTGTCTCTTCTGTTTGGCAGAAAGGATTAGAAACCTCCACGGAACTTGCACTCTATTAAAGCAGAGTGCTCACCATTGAGAACCAAGGGGCTGAATTGTTTTCAGATTATATGTGTGTGTGTGTCTTTCCCACATCAAAGACTGATGGAAGCTGTTCACGCTATTGTCAGGAATGCAGGGATTGGCACAAAGGTGATTAGTAAAATTGCTTTTCTGCAGGAGAAGCACAAAAATTACCAAAGGATTAAAGAGGATGAAATTAAAAGGTTATGCTGAATTTGGGAGTAAATTTTCTCCTTTTAAATTTTCTCCCAAATTACACATATTGATTTGGTTTTACCTATAAAAGGTCTGCCAGAAGAAACCAGAATTAGAAGCTGTTTGGTATTGGTTCTGTTAAAGGGAGATGAAAAATCTTCCCTTAAAAATATTCTCAACAGATCCTATTCCAAACCCCATCCACAAGGAGCTTTAATGAGTACTATGGGCAGCCAGCTACTAGCCATCCCTACAGGGTTCTCAGCAGCCACAGGATTGGGACCTTTAGTCATGATTGTGCTGAAAATTAGAAAACCAAGCAATTCTATAAATCACTTTGTCGTCAGTGATGCTGTTTGTTTACTTTTCTCACTACACTCTTCTGACAAAGATACTAAACTGAGGAGATCGCTTTCATTATCCACTTGCTAGGCACATGCAATGCTTTTGTATTTTGATCAGCAGCTGAGCTGCCTGAATGGTTTGGGAAAAAAGGCAATAAAAAGGGATTCTCAAATATTTCAGTGTATCAAAATGAACAACCAAGCCTTCCAGAAGCTTTCTTGCTTGGCAAAACTGCAGTGCAATTAAAAAAGCGTATCACCTCCCATAGCCAGCAGAATTGTCTCATCTTGCTGGTTTAGACTCTCTTTATTTTGAACAATCTTCTATTATTTGCTAAGTACAAGCCATATACCTATTTCTTGTTTTCGCATTTTGAGTTTTGTTTGTTTGTTTTACTAATCTGTTCTTCCCTGGAAGTCACACGGAATATTTTGTTTTAAACCTCATTTATCAAAGTATTATCTAAAGCATCTGTTCAGAAAATGTTCATTTTAACTGTTTTCCCAACAATGACCTTCTTCCTCCCCCCCAGGCCACATCAAGTTGTCACTCACCAGACAGCTGTGGAATTTGGAATCATTCCTTTTAAACGCTTTACAATTCCAAATGGTAGATTTCTAATGGCACAATATGATTGCCACAAAGATCTTTAAATTTCCCAATCCTCCAGGCTTCAAAGGCTGGACCGTCCTTGATCTCCTGAAGGAATGCTTTTGAATCTTGTTCTTTTATAGGGGCTACCTATGAAGATATTTTAGGGGCTTTTTCCTTTCGTACTGAGGAAATAAAGGTTCAAATACCCACTGGCTTCTTTGGGAGTAAGACTGAGACTTAGGAAGCTATTTCTAGGGATTCTCAGCTCAGTTTTCATTAATTTCACAAGCAGTTCCAAAACTTTCTGGTGTGTTTATAAAGCAATATAAGTATCCTTGGTGTTTCATCCTGCATCTTCCTTCCATCCACATGGCTACTTCACACAGCTCCTCACCTGTCTGACAGTGCCCTGACCCATCCTGTGCCCTTGGGTACAGAGGGGTCCCTTGCTCTTGGAGGATTCTCCGTTGTCATATCACTTAAAAGGTAATAATTTGTTCAAGGAAAGTGAGCAAACCTGATCCTACAAGCAGTTTTGGGTCTACCTTGACCAGGCAACCAAGACAAAGCCTAATTACTTGCAACAATTACAAATTTGCAGAATTATTAGGGTCCTAGGCTTCCTTCTCTCTTTCTCTACAGTGAGAGGAAACATTTCACTATTAGTCCTTTCTTGCACGGTACGATTTCTCAACCAGGAAGCTGATGTTTTTAATTTCTTGCTGGTTAATTCTTTTTGTCATCACTGAAACACAGAATTCATCAATTTGAAGTTAAGAGATTGATAATGCAGCAACAGGAATCTGGCTGATGCTAGAAAACAGCCTTTATTTCTATTCAGTTCAGCTTATGCCAATCCATAAGGCAAGTTCTACCCTCTGTCTTCTTATAAATGAAGCACACGTATGTATAAAAAAAATGAAGGTATCCTCCTGTCCACACACTGTAGGTCCTAATCCTGCAGTGGAGCACCACACTAGTGCAAGGTCTCACCTAGCTGATTGATCATAGGTTTGGGGCCTTCAGCTGTAACCCCCCTGGGGAAAGCACTGTCCTTCCTATGCTGCTACAGCACCTCACATGACATGACCTCTGCTGTGGCTGAGCCTCTCACATATTATTATAAGGAGCAGTTAATGCTTTGTCACTGCAGTAAGCGTATGTTTAGATATCTGATATTGCTAATGCATGTAATTTTAAAATAGTCCTCAGCCTAACCTCAGGTTTTGTGACGACAATAACAAACTGCAGGGACAACTGATTACTAACCCAGTTTATGGGTCAGGGAACAGGCCTTAGATCCTCATTTACACAGTTTCTTATGATCATGTAAGCCCTCCCTCTACAAGACTATTTTTATTTGTTTGTTTAGATCAGTTAAAAAAAGAAATCCCAGATCCCAAAATAGAGAATGTTTTCCTTTGGAACTGGAAGCAAACACACTTGATGGCTTTAACATCTGCTGGACAATGCGTAGATGGGTGGTGGGCACCTCACACAGTTTTGTGACAAACACATGTGCGTACAGCGTGTCAGATTATAAATCCAAGAATAAAGAGTCATTAAAACCTCCCTTCTCTAGCCCACCTGCCATGAAAATAGGCTTTTCACTCTATCTATTTAAACTGAAAATGAGTATTGGGAAGAAAAATGCCGACATTCCAGGGATTCAAGTCAAAATCTCCCCCTCCAGTAACGGGGGTCTGTCAGTTGAACATAGATTGATCCATTGTCTGTCTCCCATCAGGACCTACAAGCCACCTCATGCACATATGCTTCTATTCTGGCTAGAAACTGAGACCTCACAGTCTCAGACCATCACAGTAACATTTACATCTGTCATTGGCTTGATCTGAAACTCTGCAGAATTCTCAAATGCCTTTTCTGCTTTTGCAGCCTGTTAGTGCCTGCTTCAATTTTTAGGTGCAAATTCCAGTGAGATTAGCTTGCTACCCAGCAGAGCACAAGGTCTCTCAGCTCCACCATGAGCACAAAGCTTCCTGCTCTTGGAAGGGAGGAGAGGAGAAAGAGACACTTGCACACTGGATCAACTCTTACCAGAATTCACTTGAGTGCTGCGAGTGCTAAATTTTTTCCTATCCTTTCTTTTTTTCCTCCAGTCTGCAGTGGATTTGTCATTGTTAGTATATCTGAATTATTAGTAGCATTGAATTGAAATGCATCTCAAGAAAAAAACAGCCAGGTTGGGCAAGATGCCCATGCCCGTGCAGAAGAGAAAAGTGTTCTGACTTTCAAGTGAATTCTTGAAACTGAATTTACTAGTATGTGATGACATACAAATCACAATGCTTCTGATAGATTATTCTCACCTGTAACTGTGCTTCTTTGTCTGTTTAGACGTTGTGAGCCTTGTAACACACTCTGAGCCTAATAACTACATTAGTAATGCCAGGAAGAAAATAGCTTTTTAAAGCGAGTAAAGCCCACAGCACTTTTTCCCTATTGCTTACATTTCTTTCCATGCACACACATACAGATTTTTCCAGCATGAACCTCTGTATACGGAACCAGTGAAGCCATCTCCTTGCTTATTTTCTGTTGCCGCTCTGAAGTGTGAGGCCCGTTTGCTGTGTAGGTGCCCTAGCAGGTGTTTGGATGTGCAGGTGTGTGCACAGGCAAAGTCCCGAGCACAAGCACAAACAAAGATTCAAATACCAAGGCCTTTCAGCCTGAACCTGACACTGCCACTTTAAAACCAGAGATGTGGACATCAAAGTTTTCCACTCCCCAGAAGGAATGGACTATTTTACACCCTTCCAAATTACGTCTCTCATCTCTGCCTTTCCTACAGCTTTCTCTCTCTCTCTCTCTCTCTCTCTCACACACACACACACACACACACACACACACACACTTTTCTAATACCATCCCTCCCTCTCCACTTCAAACCATGGGAAAAAACTAGGAAAAGAAGCTTGCCGAATAAGGGACCGTTTCACTGCATTGTGTTTTCCAGCTAGACCTGAACAGACTGAAATCAATTCAGCTCTCTCTCACTCGCTCTTTCCCTCCCTCTCCCATGTCTCTTTTTGTTTCTCTTAGATTGTGCTCTCTGCCTTAAGAAAGCCCGGTTTAGTTATATCCATCCCCATAGCAATGAAGTGACCAGTGTTTTTTTTATTGCTTGTAAAAACACAGTATCTTTTTCATGGGAGTCAGGTTCGCCTTTGGTTTGAAATGCCCAGTGAGCAGTGGCAACAACCTGCAGAATCTTTGATCAATTCTCACATATCCATTTGAAGTATCTTTAGTAGACCCATCAAAAGAAAGGGGCTTGGTAATTAATATTTTAATAGAGTGTACCAGCCTCTCATTGTGTTATTGGCAAAAGGCCTGATTTAACAGGAGCACACAGAAATACCTCTGTCTGATCTGAATTGCTATGTGCTCTAAAAAAATATACATTATTAAAGCTGAAGTCCAGCTGTTGCTATATTAAAATTCTCTGTTTTTTATTTGCTCCTACCTTTTGGAAGGTTTCAGTTTTCATTCTGAAATTTTCCAGGCTTGCTCCCAATACTGAGGTTATAACTGCAGGGCAAGAACTAGAGGAGAATGCAAGAAGGTTCACTGGAAACTTGAACAGGTGAGATTCAGCACAGCAGAGCCAGCAGCCCAAAGAAGGCAAAGTGTCACTTAAATTTTGATTGTACAACCTGTTGACAAAGGGACAGAATTAAGATGTGTGTGCAAGCTGGCTCTTATGCCTTGCAGTCTTTGGAATAGTTAGTGTTCCCTTAACATAATTTTTTCTTTCCCTGAGTTGTCCAGGGTCTCAGGACCAGATGTGAGGCTGCTGTAAACAACAGTTTTACTGTTTTAACAGAATTATGTTGCTTTATATTGAAACAGGGTATCACCCAGAGACAAAACAAAAATTATCCACCTATCCAGAACTTTCATAATAAAGAAAACCCGGCAACCAAGACTAACCACAAACCAGAAATGTCTAAAGAAAGCCAAACATCACAATTTGAAAAGAGTTAAAGTAAGAAAAATAGAGGTGTTGTGGAGTTTCAGGTTATCAGCAACATCCATTGGACTTGAGCCCCAGTCCTTTAGGACAATCATAACACTCTCCCAGGCAAATTGGACTTGCAAGGTCCAGCCAGCAGGTAATGGCATGCCAAGAGCTTCTTCTCACATATCCCCAGTTGACCACAAAATGGTGAGGTCTTGATATGCTTTAATGAGAGCTAGATTAAAACCAGCTCTGCAGAAACCCACTCACCACTTACCAGGTGTTCAGTCCAGTTCAGGTCATCAGCTGGTCCCAGGGCAGTACATCCCCTTTGAGAACTGAATTGCCACCTTCTGTGCTCCCTGTGGTTTCCAGCTGGAGGCTGGAACAACCATAAACACAAACTATTGCACTAAAACCTGCCTTCAAGATTGACAAACTCAAAATCGTTTGTCTGTCGCTGCCTGCTGAGTATCTCTGAAAATCGTGCAGAACTGTTGGGTGCTCAACACTGCTGAAAACATCACTTTATATAGGCGCCTAACTGCCTTTTGCAGTGTCTGGTTTCTGACTCCTAATACTACATGTGCAGTGACTCACCTACCTTTTGCACTGTGCTTTGCTGTGGTACAAACTTTAATGCTACAATTCCCCATTAGTTCCCAAACGGCACAACACAGCACAGGCTGCATTTCCTCTACCACCTCAAATACGCTGGTAGTATCAGTCCTGCAACTTAACCTACCCAAGATTTGTAACCAGTATCTCCTAAGTATTCTAATTTTTCAAGAACTCAGAATGTGGCCTAATTATTTTCAGCCGGCTGCACAGCTTTTCAGATCTGTTTTTCAGAAGGAGAGGTGATTAATTATAACCCTAATTTTATGCAATACAGACTTTCAGGTAAAGGACTTGAAGAGCTCAGCCTTTCAGTTCAGCATCAATTTCATTTGGTTTACACGTCAGTATTGTCTGTGTGTTTGTAAATATTCTTTGTATTTAATAAACAGTATATGGTGTAAATACAATTTACCTAGTATTTTTCTTAAAAATTAACATATGCTGAGCAACATGCGGTATAACAGATTCTATACAAAATTGCAGAAAAGGGCGAGTAACATTGTACAGTGAGGAAATCCTAGATGATAATAGATATTTGCCTTGGAGCATAAAAAAAAGTGCATAGAGTTACCTTTACTGCAAGGTACCTTCTGGTTAGTGTGCTTAATTATACAAACGTAGTGGTCTCCTGGAAACTTTAACAACGTTTTTTTGGGGGGTTGTTTCTCCTTAGGGAAAATGCTGTGATAAAAAGAGAAAAAAGTGAAGAAAAAAAAAAGAACTTTAACACAGGGGAAAGCTTTGGTGTGTTGTTCTTGTGAGTGTAGTTTCAGGAGCAGTTTCCCAAGAGCTCAGTCTTTTACATGCTATGATTTCTTCTGACTGTTCTGACTTCTTTTTTTATATAATATAGGACTAAAATCTGAATATAAGCTTTTTCAAACACTTTTAGGTGCTGAAACTGCCTGGCAGCTCTAGTTGCCACTTCCAGGACTGCTGAACTTTTCTGGCTTGCAAATAATTGTAATGATTGTGTGTTAAATGCCATCTCTTGGGACTCCTGTGATAGATACTATTGGAATGCAGCTCCTCTGGAAGTAGCCAAGAGGGATCCACTTCCCTGCACATCTTAAAACATTCTTTGGGGAAAAGCTCTTTCTTTCCATCCAGAATCTCAATTATATCCTTGAAAATTCTGCAAAGAGGGTTAAATACAGGGTACACTCTTCAAGAAACAAAAAATATTAAAGTTAACAGGGCAGTAGGGGAGAATAAAGACATTTTCCCATTCACACGAACAGATGGACAAGAATAGCCTTCTGAGGAATCTGAACTTTGTACAGGAGCATAAAGACAGCAGACGAACGTTGTATTAGAAAGGCAGAGGAGCGAACTACAGTGAGAAAGGAGAGAGATGGTGTTGAGACATTTTTGGGGCGGGGGGGGAAATGATTCGTTGGGCCAAGTGACCTTTTCCCATCCAGCAATTTCTTCTGTCCCAGTGCAGAATGACAATGGGAACCCAATGGCAGCGCAATCTGACATCCACGTCCATACTGAAAGAGATTCAACTCGACCGTGCTGCACTGCTGCAGCCATGGGATGCTGTGAAACAAGCCAGACCTAAGTTTCCAACTTGCCCTCTTTTCTGTTGTTGTTGTTATTGCTGTTTGTTTCCATTCACCCCCTTTTATTCTCCATTTTTTTCTGTCTTGACTCTGATGGGGGCTCTTTTTGTGCAAAACAAGCCCTTCTGATCTCTTTGAAAGGCCAGCTCTTGTCATTCTTCCAGATCATCATTGTATGACATGTTTTTATATCAGACTGACAAAGGAGCTATTTGATCAGGGGGTATGGTGTGTGATTGTAAGAAATTCAGCTAGCCGGTGGCAACCATTGTTCCCCAAAGCGGCTCCCTGACCCCATTCTATTCAAGGAAAAACTCCCTTGGAGTGGCCTCTATTCATTGAGTAACACCAGTCCGCAGTCTCACTCCAGGAGTATGCTCAATTCAGAGGTGTGTCACCGATATTGCCCATCAACCACCCTTTAACTCTTTCATCAGCATTAGGTTTCCAACACAACAGCTGTTATCATAGGATGAGCTGGGGAGCGGGGGTCGTGATGCATTCCAGTGAGCTGGAGCACTCCTTATCTCGGAGAAATTTAACCTTCCTTTCAAAAGTTGCCTTGGAAAATATCTGTCTGCTGCTTTCTGCAAAGTGCAGCTGGAGTCATTTGCCTTCCCATCCCTGCGTCCTAAAACATCCCAGCATCCCAGTTTGTTACTCAGTTTCTAAAACAAGTATCTCTATTCTTGTTCAGGCTAATGATATTAATGGGGTTTGGATTTGCCTAAAATTATCTGTGACTCCTCTACACCTCAATCACAAAACCTTCCCTCTCCCGGATAATCTTGCACCATGTGTGCATCCATGGCATCAGTGCAGCTGCTGACTGTAAAAAAGAACACACAGCCAGGAATCATCTGACTCCCTAGGAGACATTTCATCTCACATTATCAGCAGAGAAAACTTAAGGCGTTCCCACAAGCTCCAAGAAAGCACTTCACTAAAACTGCTCCTGCTTTCTTCAACTAAACCCTATGCGCTAACACAGAGCCTCCAAAACCAAGGGAAACCAGTGCAAAAGCTCGTATTAGGTGGCTCAGGCCCGCTGTCCTGTGCTTGCAGTGGTTATAGAGCATTGCCATGCAGCCAGAATGGGATCAGACTCAGGCATGAGGTGCCAAGCAGCTATGGATTTGGCACTGCAGTGATCGATGACTTTGAACGCTGTTGTGAGAACTGTCCAGATGACAGGATTAAAACTGGCCATCCCATTACAAGTGCAGGTACACAGGTCACTGACTGCGTTGGAGAAGTCTCTGAAATAAATTAAACTCAGTTCATCCATCTTACCATGGATTTGCTGCATCTATTGGTGTAAAATATTTTCCCCATGCAATGAGATGTCTGCTGGCTGTTGCAGGCCATCCATCTCTTGACACGGTTGTAGTGTTCCAGGAGCAGAGCTCCTTGCAGGGCCTCGTGGCTAACCATTTGCTTGTTTCCCTGGCTGAAACACAGCCCTGCTTTCAACATCACCGCTAGATCCCCTCCTCCTTCTGCTGCCTTCCTCCAGCAACCAGCATCCTGCCCAGGCTTTGGTACCACCTTGATAGCAGCTATCTCCGGGATCGGGATTTGTTAATAAACTCGAGCTCCCTCTGCTGGGACAGAGCACAAAATACGAGGTGGGGTCTGTCTGTCTGTCTGGTGAAGGGTGACTTCACTGCTGGGCTGTTGGCTTTTTTTTTCCCTATGACATTTCAGTAGATGTCACGTTGAACCTGGCATTTTTCTCCACTGGGTGATAACGGTGGAATAAATAGCAATGCTTTGCATTGCAACATCCTTCACTGCATGCTCCAAAACCTCTGGGAAACTTGTATTAAACATCCAGTGACCTGTGGAGTAATTTGGCACCGTCTCTGTTTTACGCAGGGAGCAGGAAGAGCTCAGGTGGTTGGCCACTTGTTCCATGTCATGAGCTGAAATGTGTGGCCCTCTCCACTGTCCAGTGAGACACAGGTCTTCCCACAGCACAATGCTGAATTTTACCCCCCTGTGAACAGTCCTTTAAAACACTTATGTCACAGACCTGCTCTCTGCCACAGGAGACTTTGAATCCACCTCAGATGACCACAAAAGTTGCGGCAATGGGAAAACTCACTCCTGCCCTCTCCCAGGAGTGTGCTCTGCAGCAGGACCCAGCTGTGCGCACAGAAAGCTTTGTCTTGGGGGGCTGTGTCTGCGCAGCCATCTCTGCAACCCAAGCAGAATGCACTTCCCTGCTCCACCTGCACCATGCTAAGCAGCCATCCCATAATTTAAAGCATGGGAGAAAGATTCAGGTGCAGCCCTGCTAGCCAAACTATTCCCAGTGTGCAGAAGTGTAACATCCCTCAGCAAAAATAGGTAGCATGGCAAAGAACTGCATTAACTGGGGCTGCTAGGATAAATCAAAAAAAGGGGCATGTGGGTTAGATTTCAGGAAAAAGGTCCAGGCAGGAGTGAAACCTGCTACAAAGGAGAAGCAAACAAAGTTCTTGAGTAGAAAAGACAAAGCTGCAGAGAAGACACTTCAGGGAGATTTTCCCAGTGGGTCTAGGACTCTTCCCATCTGCTGCCTGTGAATTTAGCACACTACGTTATCTCTGTGACCTTTAATCCACCCCTACTTACTGTGCAGAATGTTACTGCATCAACCTTTTTTCCAACAAGAACTGCAGCGTAGATCGAATTAAATGCATTTCCTCAGCAAAACTGCTGCCTTCATCGCTCACATCTCTGCTTCCTGCCCAGAGATCACTGCTGAGGGTAAGCAGGCTGCTCTGCATGCTCTAGTTTCAAGGAAGGTCAATCATTTCCTAGCAGCTCAATACAGGCCAATAACTCCAGAAACCTGTTGCCTTCCATGACGGCTCTCACCAGTGACTGGTGCACCCAGCTTGCAGCTAAGTCCATGTCAGTGTCCTGCAGCACCTGATGTTCACCTGCTGCCTCAGGTCTTGTCTAGGGTTGAGCCTTTTCTGTGTAGGCTGCTAGCAGAGCTATGGATTCACTGCTTTGGTGGGGAAAGATTTGCTTCCCCGGAATGTATGTCCCTGAAACAATACACAAGCAAATAGCTTCAGAGTTCCTACCTCCATAGGGACCAGCTGTATGTTTAAATCAGAGCAAGTAGCAACAGAGAAAAGATTTCTGGGAATGAGGACTGTACTATGTTGACAACTCTCCTCTCCCCCATCCCAAGCTCTTCATGTCCCACTGGCACCCAACCTAACTTTTTTCTGGTTGACTACTTTTTGGGCTGCTTGTGGCTTTTCGTATTGCGGTCACTTGCCATACAGCCAGTTCAAATAGCAGCTCCAAATCTGCTCCAGACAACAGCAATGTCAGTATGTATGCATCCCATGCATAAAACACAGCAAGGTGGCAAACTCAGAGCTTTCCCACATGGACAGCAACGGGGAAGGCCAGACCCATAAGTCCCAATCCTTTCAGTGTACAGTACCTGTGATGCTGTCTAGACAACGGAGCAGAGTCTGATCTCAGTGTCCACCATCTCCCCCAAGAAGTCAGTTGAACTCCTCTTGACCATTCATTAGGACAGAATATGGGCAGGTTAGCCCAGCTCACTGATCCATGGGGTGCACCCGGCTCTGGGGTGGAGCAGACAGCGAAGGAGCAGTGAGCAGTGAGTGCTGCCCAGCAAACTAGCCATGAAATAGCTGCCTGTGTCACTGCGGCTTTGCCTTGCTGGCATTTCTCTAGGTGAGGGTCCTCTGAAGCAGCCCATTAGGAGTTCACTTGGACTCAATAGCAAAGGCTGCACGTTTGTCACCTCTGCGTGCCCTCGGGATGACAGGAGGACTAAAAGCCTATGGGCTTCACTGATTGACTTCAGCTTCCCTTTCTTTTCCACAGATATTCATTTCCCTGAAAATGTACTTTAAGGAGCACGGAACAGGATCCACAGCCCCTCCTCCCCTCTCCACTGGCCAGCCTGGCTGCCCAGCAGGCAGAGGGCTCCTCTGCCTTCTTCTGCCTTTCTAGGTGAGACTTACCCAAACTTCTGCCTGCTTTGTCCCCTTTGCTGTTCATCCCTTTGGTCACATCACCAGAAGAGCCTTCCACACCATAGGTAGCAAACACACAAAAGAAATGCCCCATCCTCACCACATGTAATGTGATCCCATGTCACAGCACTGAGGGCTTGTCTGAAATCCCAGCTCACAGAGCATTGCCATCAGGACAAAAATCTCAGCTGTGATTTTCTCTTTCCTGTAGAGAAGTTTTGAATCCTTACTGATGCTGAAGGCAAACTGGCTCCCCCCAGGGAGCCCCAGACTTGATTTGGGAAGCCCTGGCTGGTGTCTGAAGTGTGCAGGACCACAGTGGCCTGGCTGCTGTCACATCCCTACTACTCCAGCTGGCAGCATGGCCCATGGGAACACCACCTTCCATGTCACACCACACCACATTAGAGTTCGGCCTCTTGCTGGGAATGGTACAACTCCTTCTTGGAAGGCAGTTGGAGGGAAGCATTGGTGGAGGACAGACGGCTGCTGCGGTGGGCACAGTTGTCAGGCTCAAGCCATCCCCCTGCACCAGTGTCAAGTGCACTGCAAACCCACAGGTCTGCGGGGGGAGGTGGTGAAACTCGCAGCTCCTCGCAATGATCACTCTGAGAGGGAGTGAAGTGTGGACACTTGTCCAGGCTCCACAATGGAGGCTGTAAGGGTTCATCACATGACTGCCTTCCCTTCTCAATCCCACCAGTCCTTTAGGGGCCAGGGATGCCCCTTTACCAGCCAGCAGCAATTAGTAAGAAAGAGATTTTCTTATAATTAACCGGCTTGTGATAGTGGTGGGATTTGGGTCAGTGCAGCAGGTGCTGCACATACTGCCACAAGCCACAGCCATAGCCTTGGGAATTTGCAGTTTCCACAGCACTTCTTCTCCCTGCCCTATTGTGCCCCCTCCATCTTGGTCATTCCTTGACAAGTGCTGTGGGACAGCATCTGGAGTCAGCAACCAGCTCCTGAAATACAGATTCTGCCAAAACCTTTGGGTATATGAAAACTTCCACGCTCACTGCTGTCGCTGTGCTCGTTTAGTGTACAAGAACTGCAGATATGGACATGGAGGATAATTAGGTCAAACCACCTTCTGCTCACATCTGACCTTATCCAGAGTGATTCTAGTGAAGCTGGAGGAATGTCTGTGGCTTTACCCATCACAAATGAGAGCAGCACAACTGAGAGCAAAAATAGCTCAGACCTCAATATTTAAATGACAAGAGATGAAGTCATCCTGGGGAAGCACAGGATCCGGCATTTCAGATTTCATTACAAAATAAATGCTGTCTTTGCCTTACAGATGTGCTGTGGCAACTGCAGCTGGAAAGAAGTGACAGGAGGCTGTAACTGCCCTACCTGCACCTCCTGTGAGGACCATTCATGTCTCTCTTCTTCAAAACAGAACTGGAGTTATAGTGGTCCCAGCCAAATAGGAGTTACAGCTCCATGGTTGGTTTCAATTGTCCTGCAAGTCCCTGCAAGAGCCTCTTGGAAAACACCAGCCCTGACCAGAGAGACATCACCCCAGTGGGTGGTCACTGCATCATTTCTGCTCCCAAGGTCCTGGATGCAAGCAAGCCAATACCAGACTGTACTGCCAGATGCTGAGGCCAAAACACTTGGCTGCACTTCACAGGAGATGTTGACAGATGGGAATCAGCTTAAAAAATCTCTACAAGAGCTTGGAGAGACCTGAAAAATCCACTTGCTGTGCCTGCAGAAGCTTGGTCAGGTGGGATGACACTATAAGCTGGAAGAGTGCAAGATCAAGTGCTGTGAGTTGAAGTTAGGCAATTTTAAGCCAAAAATACTAATGAATATTGAAATATGTGGTCCCTGCAGGATATCCTTCCTTCCTTTTCTTTAAACAAGGACTACAACTTTCACTCAGAAGGCACTGAGCAGGATCCTCTTATCCAAGTATGGCAGAAGGCTGGGATGGACAATCAGAGTAATCCTCATGACCTTGAAATCTGCTGACGTCCAAATGCAGGCTCCTTCCAGTCAGCATATGGGATAGAGTCCAATCTTCAGTCAAAGCTGGGGAATTGGACATGAGGTTTAGAAAAAAATCAGGTTTGTGGGTTTGTACCTCATTTATAGCTCAGGTTATTGCATATATGCCTTGCTTTTCGCATTGGACAACTGCCATACCTTTTCTTGGCCTCTTGCAGATTGATTCAGCTAATTTGTGGCTTTGCCAGAGTTTCTTTCAGGTCTTAATCTTTCTGTGCACTGATTTCCCCCACACCTTCTCTAAAATGAGGTTATGCCACTTGCTTTCAGCTCCAGCTGGGAGCTCCTCTGGGCTCACCCTGAGTCAGTGCAGAGCCCAGAACAGCATCGACTACTGTGGCACGAAGTACAAGGAGGAATGAGGATGCAATACTTTGGCAAAAAAGCTCTGGAGAATCTGTGCCGCTTCTCTTGCTAAATTCTCTGCTGAGGGTTTGGCTCTGTTTGTGTTGGCTGCTGAAAGCTAAGCCAGCCTGGTGATGATGGAGCATTTTTGATGTCTAAAAAGAGCCCCCAACAAAACCAGTCGTTTCTGTTTATAACTGACCTTCTCTGTTACACAAAAATCTGAGCAGGCAAAGTGAACACCCAGAAGATGCACAGACTGGAATTGCTGTATTCAGCCCAGTTAAATACACAAGCTGCAAATAAAACATTTGCTCACAGACCCAATGAGTGAGAAAACTGGGTTGTCTGCTTACCTCAAACTTTTCCTTTTGTGAGAACTAGTTTCTCCTTGTATGGACTGGAGGGAAAAACCCTGACTGATCCTCAGGATGCAGGAACTCACTGCACATGGACTGCCTAAAGTGGGGGGGGATTCCCAGCTGCAACCCAGCCTCCTCAATACGGGTGACAAGGTAATCCCAGTGTGGGAGAGAGCAGAGCTTCCTTTAGTAGGTATTTGATGAAATAAGCAATTTTGTCCTGTTTGCAAAAGGAATATCTGATACAGCTGATTACAGAAAACATGCACTATAATGGGATTTATACTGGTGAGAATCTGGGATGACTATACTTTCTGTGAAAGGACAGCAAAAGGATGGCACTGGGGGGAACCAGATCTGCACTTGGAGGAAGCCCAAGGGAAGATCTTTGAAACATCTACATGGGTTTCAGGAGCACATGTCCTGTTGAAAGATACCAGGACCCACTTTCAGAAACAGAGCTCAGGATTCAGTGCTGAGGCCCTGGCAGTACCCTCAAAAGCACGAGTCAAATAGTGTTGTTCATCAAGGTTCTCACTCCTCACCCCGCACCACTCTGCTACTCAGCACCATCGGAGTTTACATTTCAGAAGGTCAATCTCTGCAGCGCGTCCTCTGCATTTTCAAAGTCTTTCCCTAACAGGTGGCTATTTTTCTCTCCTCCCCTTACACGCTGCAGCTTGAATCAGACACTTTGATCAGGGGGAAAATATCCCGGGGGAAAAAGCTCTTGATGTGTTTGAACCAGCCTGCCAGTGCACAGCGGAGAACCAGGGCCTGAAGCAGCAGAGGGAAATGGATGAAGACCTGACCAGTAGTCTTAAACAAAACTCTGCCTGAACCCTGCAATCAAAGAGTATTTTATAGTTTTCATAGAGATTCTCACACCTGCAGAGGAGTCTACATTACCTTCCATCAAGGAGAGCATCCCAGGCTGCTGTGGAGATATCCCTAAGCTTCCATATGCTGATAGAAACTGCTGTCCCTGGACAAGCTCCCAGCTTGTTGTGCAGAAGGAAATGGGCTGCTGTGTCATTTGTAGAAACACCTGAACATCCAAACTAGGTAAACAAATCTGTGCAGGTTTTCTGGCTGGAACAGTAACTATGGAAGAGAACTGGACAATGAGCTGTTCCCACTCATGGAGGCCTTGAATGCCATGATGCTCCATGAGTATCAGTGGTTGCCCTACAAACAGTGGTGGCTACATTCCTGGAGTGTGGTGCATTGGCAGCACTGTCCTGCTGGCTGCCAGTTCATCCTAACACAATGCAACGGCCTCTATTTTAATCAAAATTCTGGTCATCCCCTTGCCTGTTCTACTGGTGTGGGACAACTCAAATGTTTGTCTGAGCCAGATGCGTTCACAAAGTCTTGGCTTTAATGGCATTTTGTGACACAGGTTGACTCCTTCACTGCAGCCCCAACTGCTAAGAAATCAATCATTAGCAGCAGTTAGTTGTTTGATGGTTAACAGCCTGAACTGAAGCCAAACTGGTTGTTAATTTGGCTAACAACTGATTTCAAGGGGTTGTTTTGCAGGGCCAAACACCCCCAGCAATTGACTTGAAGTTGTAACTAGCAGCCAGGTGGCAATTAACAGAGCCCAGGGAAATTCGCAGGCCATTACCAAAGGGTTGGCTCCCAGCTGGGCATCTGCTTCTCACGGGGCATGGGGAGCACAGACACATCTCAGCACCTGAGCAGGCACAGCCAGGACCCAAGGTCCTGCTTCACATCTCAACAGTCAAAATTCTCCTATTGATGCACAGCCTGGGTCTCATCATCCTGCATTTCAGCTACTCTAGCAGCCTCTTTTAGGGGTTTTTTGGATGTTGTGATGGGAGTTTTTCTAATGTTTGCTATGAACTTCCACAGGGACACCTTCTAGGCCTCCTTCAAATCTCTTCCCAGGATTCTCTTTTGCTGGAGTAGCAACTAGACCTGTGCTTAGGTCTGTCTTGCCAGCTGATGGCACATGCCTCAGCCAACCACACAAAACATCATGTCTTTGGGAAGAAAGCTGCTGCTTGCTCTGGGAGCAGCTCATAAAAGAGGAGAATCCAGTCATCAAGATGTTCTACTACAGCAAAAATAGTTGGCAAAATAATCACAGCAAGAGCGAGGCTGAGTTTTTCCTTCTCCTCCCGCTATAAATTTTCAAGAGGAAAAAAAGTTAGAAAACACTATTGGCCATATTGGCAGGAGAGGCCAGCCCAGGAAGCAAGGACCCTTTGCAGTGCCATGATCGTAGTCAAAAGGGGCTGTCCATGGCTGAACAGATGGAGAGAGCAGGGACAGGAGCAGGCACACAGATGGGGCACTCACCAAACTGAGGAGGCTCTGCCAGCCGTCACCATCCCATTTCCACTCCACAACAATGAACAGCATAAGCTTAGCAAAGTGGTAATACCTCAGCATGGCTGGAGTGGTTCTTCCCAACACAGCCAAGCCTCTCCCAGCCTCTGATCTAGGACTTTGTAGCCATATCTTGGACACCACACAGCCTGGAAAGACATCCTGGTGATACAGATACTGTGAACACAGGAGAGGTGCTGTAAGTCACATGAAGCTCAAGAACATCCACTCTGCTCCCAGTAGAGCAAATCTGAAGTGCATTTCATTGCAGAGCATCCTGGGCCATTAGTCAAGCAATCCGGAGTAACAGCTGTAATCTTCAACCGATCCACACATGAGCCCTTTCTCATCCTCCTGCTGACGTGGCACAGGGCCAGCAAGTGGACAAGAAGCTTTGCTGGAGCCTGGCACCAATTTCATGCTGACTTTGACCTGGAAAGGCTGCAAGTTCCCACTAACCAAGTTCCAAATATCCCTCCAACATCTCCCAAGAGCTCCTCTGGTGACCCAAGCAGCTGCCATGTCTTCCCAGGCCCCTGGCTTGTCAACACCAGAGATCACAGCGCATTCTTGTCTAGGAAGAAGGCAAACAGCAACCTTAGCCATCAAAGGTCTTCTGCAGCAAAGCCACAGCAGTTGGGGGATGGTCCCATTTCTAGGGGAGAACTGATACTGCTAAAGGCATGCATGGGGAGGTGGCAGAAACACTGCAAATGGGAAGCAAGAGTGGTAATGAGGAGCATATGTGTAGGTGCTTGGAGCATCCCAGGTGCTACAGAAGTGCTAAGTGTTATTATCATGGCCAGGAAATTGGCTGTGAAAACCCACTGTACTCCACATTCCCTTGCTCTGTGTCTTCTCCAAGATCTGGACCTGACACTTCCCATCAGACTTGGGAAAACAGGAACCAGCCTGGAGGTGCCTTTGGCTGCAGCCATGCTGGGGACGCTGTGGTCAGAGGGGCTGTGGGGAAAGGAGAGGAAGAGAGAGAGACCAAGGCTCAACAGGAGCGTTGGTTCAGGTCCACCTGTGGCCAAGATTTTGTGCCCTGTCACAGCGCAATGGTGTCCCACAACATATGCAATTCTGTTGCAGTGTGCAAGAAGGTTTCCCTACCTGAGACTCATTTTGTGGCCACCCTCCCCAAAATAATATATCTCATGAGCTTCTGGCCCAGGAGGATCATTCCCTTGGGACAACACCATGCTCATTTCTGCTCCATCTGGTGTGTCCCTCTAGGATGCTCCTGTGGCACTCTGTTCCACAGCCAGGGCTTGCTGGTACTGAGCAGGGCATGGGGCAGTGCTGAGCCCTCCATACTGGCAGGATGCAGCCCACCAACAAGCCAGTTTGACTTGGAATGGTCGTGTGAGAGTAGAAATATGAGATCCCCTGCTGAGTCCCTGAGCATCCCCATTTCTGGCTATAAACCCCCCTTCCAAGGAGGAGTCTTTAGAGAGTGGGGCTGAGATGATCCACAAGCCACAGCCATTCCCCGCCCCCTCCCCAAGAAGAATTGCTCTCACACAAATGAAATGTGTGTAATTAATGGGCAAGGGGCTGGACAGGTCTGAGATGAAAGCGTTTCCTGGACTTGTCCTTCATTTGCATGGTATCAGAAGCTGTTCAGAAGGTGTGACTTTTCCCACAGGGAGCCCTCAGTTCGGTGGCACAATAAAGCCAGAACTTCTTACCCAGAATTAATTAAAGGAGGGGGAGGGGGATGGCAGGGAAATGCTTGAAAGCTGAGCCTGATGCAATAAACAAACACCCCAGTCATCCTTTCCAAGTTAGAGTATGCCCAAGGAAGCCTGGGCAAGCCCCAGCCCTGCCACAGTATCCCACAGCCCACCCCACTCAGTGGGCATCCCCAGGCAGGCCTCATGCAAAAGTTGTAAAGTGAGAGAAGGGCTGGAAGCCGAGACAGCATGTGCCAAAAGGTTTGGGGCTTGGTGGATCAAGCCCTGGTGCAGCCCCTGCTTGGACAGCACAAGCCTCTTTTCTTGCCACTTCAGTTTATTCCTGCCCACCTACTGTTTCTCAGCTATAGAATCATATAAAGTTTTGGGTTGGAAGGGACCTTAAAGATCATCTAGTTCCAACCCCTCTGCCATGGGCAGGGACACCTTTCATTAGATCAAGTTGCTCAAAGTCCCATCAAACCTGGCCTTGAATACTTCGAGGGGTTGAGCATCCACAACTTCTCTAGGCAACCAAAGCAGGACTTAACCTGAAAATAGCTCTTTATCCAGTCTGACGTTGAGCTGTGTGTTCACCCCACATTTACTTCTTACCCTGCATTGGTTGGCTGAACCAGAGGGGCTTCTCAGTGATCAAACTCCAATGGAATGAAGTTCAACAAGGCCAAGTGCCGGGTCCTGCACTTTGGCCACAACAACCCCCTGCAGCGCTACAGGCTGGGGACAGAGTGGCTGGAGAGCAGCCAGGCAGAAAGGGACTTGGGGGTGCTGATCGACAGGAGGCTGAACATGAGCCAGCAGTGTGCTCAGGTGGCCAAGAAGGCCAATGGCATCCTGGCCTGCATCAGGAACAGTGTGGCCAGCAGGAGCAGGGAAGTGATCCTTCCCCTGTACTCTGCATTGGTGAGGCCACACCTTGAATATTGTGTTCAGCTCTGGGCCCCTCAGTTCAGGAAGGACATTGAGGTGCTGGAGCAGGTCCAGAGAAGAGCAACGAGACTGGTGAAGGGACTTGAGCACAAGTCCTATGAGGAGAGGCTGAGGGAGCTGGGGTTGTTTAGTCTGGAGAAGAGAAGGCTTAGAGGCGACCTCATCACTCTCTTCAACTACCTGAAGGGAGGTTATAGCCAGGCGGGGGTTGGTCTCTTCTCCCGGGCAACCAACAATAGGACAAGGGGACATGGGCTCAAGCTCTGCCAGGGGAGGTTTAGGTTAGATGTTAGGAAGAAATTCTTTACAGAGAGGGTTATCAGGCATTGGAACGGCCTACCCAGAGAGGTGGTGGATTCACCATCCCTGGAGGTTTTTAAAAAGAGATTGGACGTGGCCCTTAGTGCCATGATATAGTAATTGGAGTTGGATCAGGGGTTGGACTTGATGATCTTGGAGGTCTCTTCCAACCCTACCTATTCTATGATTCTATGATTCTATGATCTCATGAGGCAGACTTTCCCAAATGTTGCTCAGCTTCAGCCTTGTCACTGTGTCCAGATGGCATTGCATGGCAAAGCCCTGTATGGGCAGGGACATGCATGCAGCTCTGCCTGGAGCTTGGGAAGGCTCAGTCATCCTTTTGCTGACAGTCAGAGCAGCAAGGCTCCTCTCCTGCTTCATCTGCCACCTCCCTCCAGCCAGCTGGTGGAACAGCATTAGAAACAGGAACATGCCCACCACAAGGACTTTGCTAGCTCAGAGCAGGGGTTTTTGTCCAGAACACCCACACTAACAGCATGAGTTAACAGAAGTAAACACCCACCTCCAAAGCCTCCCATCCCCAGCACTCTCCTGCATCCAGTCCTGCCTCAGTGTCCTGCAGTCTCCAGAGCCTTTGGATGGCTGTGATTCCCAAGCTTGATCCACACATCTGCTGATGATGAAGGAGGAGGGAAAAGTCCCACATTCCTGGGCTGATGATTGACCCTATGCATTCTACCAGCAGATAGGGTTTCTGCAACCTGGGAGGAACAGTTTTTACCACCAGGGACTGTCCCCACCTCCCTGCATGGGTGGTGGGAGCTACCATCCCTGAGGACCATGTGCTTAGGACCCCGCAGGGCCCAGGTCTCCAGGAAGAGCATGAGCTCCTCCAGCCATACCAGGGACTAAGTGGTATCAATGCAGAGACAGGGTATGAGGAACCATTAATTAATTCACTTACTCATTAACTAACTAGTAGTGGTCTCTTTAATCTTCCAAGCAATGGTGAAACAACCTTCACTGGCTGGAAGCTGAAGCTGGACAAATTCAAGCAATAAACAAAGTCCCAAGCTGTAGCGCTCCTAGGCAGCATGGCTGCCCAAAAGCCCTTTAATGAATGGTGCCTAATTAACCACAGACTAAGTGAGCTGGAAAAGCAGGGGTTCCCCTCCCAGGAGGCAGCCTAGGTGCCTTTCAGCGTGGCAGAGTAGATCACAGGAGTTAGGGGTGGTGTGTGGTACAGAGCTGTGCAGGTTCACAGGAGTGTCCATACCAGCTCAAACCCCAGGGTGCTGGGTGCTCCCTGCACCAGCCCTTGGCTGCATCCCAGGATGACAGGGTTGGAGGAAAGCCACCTTACTGGAGGCTGAGCACCCATGCCCTGCCCTTCCCTGGCATCACTGGGGGACACATAACAAGGCAGGAGGCATGGAGCCTCAGATTCACAAAGCCATTAGAAAAAGCAACTGGACAAACCAATGAAAGAAAAGCACCTGTTAAGGACTATCAAACACCAATCTCTGCCTGGGGAAAGGCCGGGAGCCATTCACTTTTAGTTTCTTTAGTCTGTAAACCGCAACATGAGCTTGCCTCAGCTCTGTCATCTTCAGGCTTCTGCAGTTCTTGGGTCCCTCCTGAGACAGTTGGACAAGTGCAATCTGTGCTGTCCTGTGGCCCAAGCAACACCCATGATCTCCGTGATGCAGCGGAAATGCTCAGGTGTAGAGCATGGCCAAGCACTCAGCCCCCCGTAGGTTTCCCTCCTTGAAATCACTGATGTATGTTGCCACCTCAGCTCAGGCCACTGTGTCAGCCAGAGGAAGGATCCTCCTCACACCCATGGACAGGGCTCAGCCTGAGCACCAGCCATGTCACAGGCAGCCCTTGGGATGGCAACACCACCCAGGCTGGCACCAGCAATGGCGAGACTCACCTTGCAAGATTGCTGCATTTATGCAATTTTAACATATTTCACAATTATATTCTTGCTTGTTTCCACATACGAGACCACTCTATATCTGAATCCCTGTTCAGCTCCTGTAAGCAAGACCCAGCACCGCAGCAGGGTCATGTATTCACCGAAGGAGGTGACCCGACAGCCCATTTTGCAGACACCAAGCTCTCCCAACCTGGAGAGAAGCAAGTACCAGCTTTCTCTCTTGAAAAGCTTCATCTCATACTTGAAAACATGCTCTGCACACGCTCCAGTGGTCAAGGCTCCATTGCACTATATCCCCATTCAGACTTCAACGGGCCTTGATCCCACATGGAAAAGAGGTGGCATCTGTACATTAAACCTGAAATTTGTTGCAAGTAAAACCATGATTTCTGCAAGACTCACCTGGGTCCCAGATCTTGGGGCAGCCTCCCACTTCTCATAGTTCTTCCCTTGGGAAGGAAATTGTGCCAACTGGCAGCCTCAGCCCCATCCTGCACCTCACTCTCATATTCCTTTGCCCCTTTCCAACTTGCATCTCCAGCCCCAAACCCTCCCTGGAAAGCATCAGGCTCAGTTAGACTAATACAAACTTTTAATGCACATATTAAATAAATATTTCAATCATTTCATATTCAATTTGTACACAACCGAAACAGAACAAAAATCCTAAAGGAAACAGAAAAAACCCAAACAATCAAAAAAGATTGGATGAAAAGTTACCCCTGCTTCTGGCTCCTATCCAGTGTCTTTGTTTGCCCTTCCCCATGAAGAATAGTTGTTTTAACCCTTTGGAGAGAGTCACAGTCCCAGGGCAGCATGTACAGAGTGGGGCTGGCTGGGGATGTTCACTCAAGAGATTTAATGTTTCCTTTGGGGTTGGTTTTCTTTTTTTTCTAAATAGACAGTTGGGCTTCTGTCAACACAGAAATTTTGAAAGAAACCCCCTCCTTTTGTAGAGGGCCAAGGACGTCAGTATTTCTTATCAAAGAGCAAACCTGGAAGAGACAGTTGGCAATGGAAGCACCAACCATCATGACAAAAATATTTAACATTATGACAAAACAGCCCAAAATGGCTCCACAATAATTTGTAAACTTTTTTTTAATTTTACGGATGAAAACTTCTATCTGATAAAAAAATATAGACAGAAAAAAATGTCAATTTTTGATGAGAAGTTCACATTTTCCACATGGGAAAAACATAATACCAGTTACCAGCCTGCTCTATGGCAAGTCATACCTTAGTACTTTAAAACAAACCAAATGCCAAAGATGCTCCTATGGGTAAGAGGTACCAAGTCAGTTCAGGACTTTCTCTGGGGCATCCATTACCCCTGTCCCCTCCTGAGAAAAAAAAAAGTAAGTGAGGAGTTGTGAAGCCAGCAGTGTTCTCAGAAGGATGCAAGTGGCTTCCAGCAACCCCTTGCTCAGCTGGAGAAATAGGTACATCCGAGGAAAGAAAGCATCCGGGGTCCTCACCCCAGGTGTCACAGTCAGCTCCCACGGGCAGTGCCCACACAACACCCAGGCTGCAAAAACCACCCAGGAGTCCTCCAACCACCTCCAAAATAAACCCTCTTCCCTTAGTTGTTTTCCAGCCTCTCCATCTTCTCCAGTAAGCATTAGTTCAGTTCATTTAAGTAGCACATCACTTCCAGATTTGGATTTCCATGGTTTTTCACTTGTTTGTTTTAAACATGATTTTTAAACTCCTTTTCCCCTAGAGCTACCAAAAAAAAATAATTACAAAATAAAGCACGACCCCAAACAGACTAGAACATTTCTAAGTGAAGGGCTCTTCCCCCTTCACCAGTCTTTGAATGTTTCATTACTTTTAAAGCTGGAGTACAAAAATAGAGCCTCTTTCATTTTTTTTTTTTTTTTTTTTTTTTTTTGTAAAAACCAAACACCCCCCCAAAAGTATCAACAACTAGAGCAGGTAATTTTTTTTTTATCCTCCCCCTCCCTTTTTTTTTTGTGTTTTGTTTAATACCCAAATGGGAAAGTCTCTACATATAGTCCACCAAGCTCAGAGGAGCATCCTCCAGGAGAGATGCAGGCAGGGGGGTAGGGGCAGGCACATCAAGGGCCTGCCTTGGAGCTGGAGTTTCTAGTCCTTTTACTTCTCCGGTTGAAGGGATAGTTGAGGAACTCAAAGCGTCTGTGGGGCTCGGTAGTCTGGTGGCCCTTGGGAAGCCTCTTCATGAAATGCACCTCCCGCTGGTGCTGCCGGGTCTTGGAGCCCTTGCGTGGGCGGCCCTTGCGAGTGAAGGCCATGTACCAGCCCTCGTACTTGGCATTCTGCAGCGCTGTGTAGTTGTTCTCCAGGACAATCTCCGTGAAGACGCAGTCCTTGCCTTTGCCATTGCTCTGAGAAGGGAACCGGAAGGGAGATTTAAGCAACAGGCACTCACTCAGAGGGCTGCTTCCCACTGCCCCGCACTGGATCGGCTGGCGTGGCAGCAGGGTTGCAGTGCTTGTGGGCAACCAAGAGCTCACTTTTTCCCACTTCTTCTCCCACAGGTCAGAGTTGCCTAAAACCTGCTTTTCCTTAAAAAGCTGCAGGGAGCAGGCAGTGTGGCACAGACAAACACTGTTCATTGCAGCTTGTGACCTTAGTGTGATGCCAGCTGCAAGTCCCAATGCAGCTGGTCTCCGCCTTAACTTCCACCACACCCATAAAGGAATTTTTGCCTCCATTTGTGCCATGGGCTGGACAAGACCATAAGCAAACTCTCCATCTCAATTCGCCTGTCCCCCTGAGGTCTTTAATATAGGAGGGGCATTGAGTGGCAGGACAAGCGATGTGGGGTCGTTGGTGACAGTGCCCACAGATGCAGGTGGCAGAGGGAGCACGGGAAAGCCAGGGACTGAGCTCCCCCCATTATGGGCAATAGTGGGACTAGGGAGGGATCCACATCGGGCAGCCCCAGCAAGGAGTTGCCATGGAAAATCCTTGCAGAAAATCACTGTCCCAGTGGGATTTTGCACACCCAGTCCCCCCCCACCAGGAAGGGGCATTGAGGCACTGAAGGAGCATGATAAACCAGCAGGCAGTGGGGCCTGGCCTTGGGGCCAGCCCCATGGAGCATCTTAACATTCCTGGCACTTGTACCATGTAATCGTGGAGAATAGAGCAGCAATCCGCCTATTTGTTTGGGCAGATAGAAGGAATGTGCCCCACGCGACACCTGCCTGCCTTCCTTGCTCCACTCCTTCCCTCCGGGCTGCAGGATGGCTTGTCTCCCTGCCCCTAAAAGGGGAGTGCTGACTGAGCCTTCGGACTCCGGTCTCACCTCCCCACCCACACAGGTGAGCTCTGTGTCAGGTCAGAGCTCCTCTCCTAGCAGCCCCAGCTCCATGTTCCCAGCAGTTCCCTGCCTTGCCCATGCTCTTGCATCCTACCTTGCCAATCAGCTTCCCCTTCTTGTTCATGCAGATGTAGAAACCTGTGGCTGCCCCTTTGATGCGCACACGGCTCCCAAAGGTGTCTGTCTCCACGATGAGCTTGGCTGGGGAGAGTAGAGAGAGGGAGGGATGTCGGAGGGGCTCTGGGATAGGGCAGGCACAGGTATGGAGACCTCAGCAATGCACCCTGATGCTGGGCACTGGGGGCACATGCTCTCTGGCAGCTGGCCAGAGAGAGCCCTAAAATCAGGACACAAGGTTAAGATACAGCCTTAACCCCCCCTTACCCTGCCACCGTGTCCCAGCAGGACCTTGGTCATGTCCCTTTGACACCCTGAGCTGTGCTGGATGGGGAGTAGCTCTGCTTTACCCGGCTCCACGGGGCTCAGTGGTGCAGGTGCCACAGAGGTGTCCCAGATGGGGGCAGGGCAGCAAGCAGGGCACGCACTGGTTGGCAGAGAACAAGCCAGCTGCCCTGCAAACCGAGGCAGGTCTGGGTGGGCCTGCAGGCAGGCTCCAGGCAGGCACCTTCTGGAAGTGCACAGTGTGCTGCCAGATGTCCCCAGCCCAGGGGACACTGCTCCATGTCTCTCTGCCAGGCCAGGACTGCAGGAGGAGCAGTGATTTTGCAGCTGGCAGGGGAGGTGTGAAGGGTATGGCCATCCTTTTAATGCCTTTCACCTTTGCACGAGTCGAGAGGGCGTATTGATTTGGTCTCAGTTTTTTAATGGAGGCATCGATCGACTTCCGAAGGAGCTATGCAAATTGCCGGGTCGATGGGCCGCCTATAAATAGACCTGTCACCTTCTCTCCCTGCCTTCACCCTGGGAACCCATGCCCCGAAGCCCATCCATCCCCAGGGAAGTGGGAGGATGGGGACAGGACATCCTTCTCCCTGGTCCTGCAGCTGCTATCCCCAGAGCAAGCCCCAGTGGAGGTGGTAGTTACCTGTTTGCACCTCAAAAGGTCTGCACTGTGCCAAGCACCAAAGAATTCCCCATGGTGCTGAAAAGCCACCTGGGACTATCCCACCTCAACACCATCACCTCTTGCCCAGCATCAGCTCCTAGTGCCACAAACGCTATTTGACAAGGTAATCGGAGTGCAGGCCACAAAGCTTCCAAGTTTTGGAAACATTACAGGTTTGAGTCCGTTGATGCCTTATTTATCCTTTCTGATCTCTGTGCAAGGGCTGCTCAGTTCCTCAGGACTGTGGTGCACCACAGCTTGCACATCTCTACCCCAGGATGCTCAACCTCCAGCAAGCCCCAGTGAGGGCAGTGATGTGGCTCTGGAGTGGGAGGCTCTGCAGGAGGATGCTTTGAATGGCAGAAGGAGGATGGGGGTACACAGACAAGCTAAAGCAAGCCTAAATCACGCTCTGGGCTAGGAGTAAATTTCCTCTCTGTCTCTGTAATGCCTTGATCCTGCATCCCTCACATCATGGACACTGTTGAGGTCAATGGCACTGAGGGGGGGGAAGAGCAAGCAGTCAGTGCTGGCCGCAGTTGAGTTGACCAAGGAAAAGATCATCCCCAAATTTGCTGGGGCCAACTGATTGGGTGCTATCAGGCAGGCCAGACTTGATATGCACACAGGTACCCCCTCCATGCACTCTCTCCTGTCAACATCACGCTGCAGCATCTCTTGTCCCCAAACTACCCTGCGCCCATATCCCCCTACTCCCAGGCAGTCACAGACTGAACTCAGAGCCTGGAAGAGTGAACTCCCGGCTGTGCCATCACCAATGCCCAGGGCCTGGCAAGCACCTAGCATCCCCAAAACCAGTCACGAGAGCCAAGGCCTCTGCAAACGAAGCACTGAAACAGTGACCCCCTATTTATCTATATTGGGGAAAGGGGGGAATTGATCTCAGAGGCAGTAAAAGGTTTGAGGAGAATTGATTTTTCTCTCTCAGAGATAGAAAGAGGTGGGAGGGGGGGAGGGGGGGACGAAGAGGGGAGGGAGGGAGTGGGGAGGCCTTGGCCCCAGTGAGCACAAAACCCTGCTTTAAAGATGCATATTGGTTCTCTTTTGGACTTTTTCCTTTTTTCTTTTTGTTTTTTTTTTTCCCCAAAGGGCAGCTGTGATTTACAGCCACCAGACGGGTTTGCTGCCCTGCCAGTGTGTCGCTCTGGCCCCATCATCCACGGAGGATGAAGACAACCAGCCCTAGACCCTTGCAGGCAACTCATGAACCCTGCAAACTCCGGCCCCAGCCAGCAGAAAACCCTGGGCACAGACAAAAATCAGCAAGTGGGCAGGGAGTTGTGCTGGCATCCCCAGCTGCTCATGGGGTCGAGGTCCAGGCTGCAGCTGGCAGCAGTTTTCTTGGTGGCAAGCATGGCCCAGGAGGGATGAGCTGGGCTGCACTGGCTGCCTGCCTTCCCTTAGAATTAAAAAAAGTCAATCAAATATTGACAATTAAGACAAATAACTGAAAACGCCGGACTCGATGTTAAGTCGGCTGTAAAAATGTCAGCGTGGGGAAAGGGGTCATCTGCAAAAATAAATCAACCCCCCTTACACGCCCACCCCCAAAAATGAGACAAAAAAAAGCAGAAGGAAGGGCTTGGGGAAGGAGGAACTTTGCTGCAAAAGTGGATTTCTAAACAACATTTGGGGGTAGTCCTTTTTTCCCCCCTTTTTTTGAGGTGGTGGGGGGAGAAGCTTAGCATTTTCAACTCTATTCTTTCATTTAAGTGACAGATGTATCCCAGTAAAATTATGTTTCATGCTCAAACTTTGAAGGGAAAGTGGCTACGTAAATGCTGAAAAAATGCAGCGAGACACACTTGATCCCCCAACTGGACTGCGAAGAGGAGAAAGTATTCAGGAAATGTTAAAAAAGGTGAAAGTAAGAAGCGTTTTAATAGTTCTTCCAGACATGGGGGCCTCCCTAGAGATTCATACAGAACAATCCTGAACCTCTATTTTAACATTTACAGACTTGCAACTCTTTTAAAACTTTACATCTGAAAAAATGCTTGTACTCTTTCTGGTTTAGATCAGTCTTCATTTTCCTCCTTAGCTCTTCAAATGCTTAACCTTTTTTTATTACATTTTAATAGAGTTTTTCAAGCCACCATGAGTCCCCTCCTTCTGGCCTTATTTAAACCTGGTCGTTATTTAAATATGCACTAACTGTTTTTTAAAATCCAGGCATTAGAGGTCTAAAACAAGATGGGATTTTTTTCCTTGGGAAATTAACTACTGCCCTTTCAAGCTAGAGCTGCTCTGGGGTGGGAATAATTCATTTGGAAGATTAATGCTGGATGTATGGAATATCATATAGATGGAATCTGCACTGCGCTTGCACTGCTAACATCCACCATGAAATTTTCAGCCAAAGCAAAATGGAGAAAAATCAAAAAGGAACAAAATACAAAACAGAAGGATAAGAAGAAAATTGTTTCTACTAATGTCCCAAAGCAAGAAAAGGAAATTGCAGCTAATACCAAAGAAAAACACTTGTGATCCCTACATACAGCACACAGGAACATGGGCACTTCCCTGACCCAGGCGCAGGATCAGGCCTCCCGCAGACGGCCCCGCGGAGCGCCGGGGCTCGCTGGCCCCACTGACCCCTGCGTTTGACTGTCCTAATGTGTCATTAGCGCACACGATCAAAGTATTTGGGCTTCGAGTGTCCTCAGCAGAGCGATCGGTCCCCCTGCCCTGGAGAAGGTGGAGGATTTGGGGAGAGGGTGCCAGGGCAATGGCAGAGGGGCTGTGGCAGAGCGCAGGCTCTCACACTTGTGGAGTCCCTGCTTTGTTTCTGGAGATGCCACAGCATCTTCGTCGGCAGCTGACTGCCTCCCTGACCCTCTGTTCGGGATTTGTTTTGAGAAGGGAGGGATGGGGCTACAGCGGGAAAATGCCACTTCAGACAGTCCTAGTTTAGGGAAGGCTTCCACAGCAGCCATTCCCACTTTCTCCTTCCTGTCTCTTCTTTTTCAACTTTATTTCTGATTTCTGTTTCAAAAGGAAGTCTCAGGGATTCCCATCCCTGCTAAGAGCTGGGATGAAATGCCTGATGACACTCAGGATGCCGCAGCACTGAGCCCTCTGTGTCAGGTGCAAACCAAGAATAAAAAGGAGAGGAGCAGAGCCCATCCTGCCAGCACCGGTCCCCTACCTCAGCACAGGGAACCTGCCCTCACCTTGAATCACGCAGCTGCTGATCGCTGACCCCTATGTTCTCCCTTTACAAGCCCCCACAAGCCGAATGATTTTAATGATTTCTGGCTAACAAACAGGACGGAAATCATCAATCGCCACGCTGGGCTGCAAACACCTCCCCAGCTCCCCCCCTCGCCTGCCCACATCGTGTGTCCTTACCGTGCACATCCCCATCCTCTGCCATCGCATTGATTTTCTTGTTGTCCAAGATCTGCACATGTTTCCCACTGGTCCGGCTGTACAGCTGGTAGGTACGGACGAGCCGCCGGCTGAGCTGATCCGTCACCAGGCTCTGCTCCCTCACATGCTGTGTAAAATTAGGTGGGGACTGAACAGTTACCTTTAGGAAATTAAAAAATATACAACACACCATTATAATCTCTACTCCTCAGCGGGGCAAATGGGCTGAGCTGAGATCACCGGCCTCCAGCTGAGCTTTACAGGGAGGCAGGGAGCCGGGACCGCGGTGGTGCCTCCTGTGCCATCAAAGCCTCTCTAGAAAAAGGAGCGTTAAGCTCTGGGACACAACAACCAGAGCCCTTTACAAAGCTGTGCCCACTCCAGACGTGCCCTAAGGTGACTCAGGAGCACGACAGAGCTTGGTGACCCCAGAGGCCCCCCCCCCCAGGTCTCAGTGAGACCCTGGCACTGGGGTACCCAAGATGGGCATCAAGGCTCAGAGCCAGAGGGAGCTGGGGGGACATGGAGGATGGCACAACCCCAAGGGGCTGATGCTTGCATCCCACACCTCTCTCACCTCTGCAGGAGCATACTACTGCTCCAGCTGCCCCAGGCACATACCCCAGCCACTGCCCCATCAGTTTCAACAGCTGCCTTTCCTCTGGATCCCAGGCTCTTTATTTGCTCCCAAACACCACACTTATTAAGCTCTTCAAATACAAAATTGGCAGAGAAGGTAGAGTTATGAGGTATAAGAATTACAAGAAAACCATACCCCAGCCCAGGTATTCAGTGATATAACAACCCAAGGATACTAACATGCTACCCATGCAAACACATCCCTCATCCACAGTCAGCGGTTTGGTGCCAGCAGCAGGGATGTCTCCAGCCCCAGTACACCAAACCCGTTAGCCCTGGAGCCGCAGCTGAGCCCATCCCCTCCAGACTTGATGCTGCTGCTCCTGGGCTTTAAATGATTTTCATGAGCAGCCAAACTTGCTCCCCCCTCAGCTCTGGATCATGAGCTGGCACAGAATTCTTTTTCCCCCCTCGTCTCAAATCCCTCTTTTAAGTCTGGAAAGTTTCGCTGCTCCCTGACATTTATAAAGATGTATTCTGAGCAAATGTTAGGAGATAGCTCCTTTCAACATCAGAAGGCTGGGACTACCCCCCACCACCCCCACGTCAAATGGGAAGATTTCCTCCTGTCTTAAACAACAACAGAAAACCACAATAAAAGTAAAAGCTGCTGCTCTCCCAAAGCTGTCTTTATAGAGATATCTCCCCTTGACAATGTCATCTCTCTCCCTCTGCTTCTGCCTGTGCATGTGTGTTTCCTATAGACGGGTTTTGGATAATGCAGCAGGATTCTCTTCCCAGCTCTGATGAGGGTACCATGTGGAGGAGAGGTCATTAGCCATGCTGCTATTTGGTCTCCATCTCATACTTCAAAATATTACAGCTATGTTTTTATACAACTGCACACTCCCAGTGCTTCATTCCCTTCACTTTTCAGCTGGAAACTCAATTTTTTCCCCCCCAAGCTTCCAGGAAAATAATAATAATAAAAAAGTAGCTTAAAGGGCATTTTAAACAAAGCTTCTGCACCTGTGATCTCAGGGGGAAAGGGGGCTTCACCCCAGTTTGGAGGTGCACCGCTCCCAGCGATGTGTGCCTGCTGGTATGCGGGTGTTGCACAGGCTCTGCCTGGGATGTTTAATCTATTCGTGTCACTTCTGTCTCTGGCAATGCAAACCAGCGAAAGTCTGACAATTTTAAGCTGAACCAAAACCTGTGCTTTTTACTAAGGTTTTGGTGGGGTTTCTTTTCCCCCTTTTAACTCTACTTTAATTTTCGGATAAAGCAGCGTAGGGGAAAAAAACGGACAAGAGGAATGGGGGTATCCACGGTTTAATTTAGAGGTCGGGGGGACGGGATTTAAAGCTACTTAAAGATAACCCTGCGCATTTCCTTGAAATCCCGGTACTCCCTGCCTCGCAGCCCGAGTCCCCGGCACCTTATTTTGCGGCCCGGGCAAGGGGCTGTTCCCCCTCAACCACGGCTTTTTACAGCCAGGCGACTTTTGTCTCCCGGGTTCTAAACTGTTTCTCTTTCCTGTCTCCCTCCCTGCCGAGCCGCTCGGCGGCGGCGGGGCACCCCCCATCCCCGCGGGGTGAACAAAGCCGGGCAGCCCAGCGGGCACTTACCTGGGCTTGCAGGCAGAGGACGAACAAGTGCATTAACCTGGGAGGGGGAAAAGCGGGAGAGAGGTGTGAGCCGCTGGGGCTGCGGGCGTGGAGCGGGAGGGCTGGGGCTGCCGGTACTCACACGTAGCTGAAGAGCGAGGAGCAGGGGTCCATCGCGGCGCCGATGCGGAGCCGAGGGCCCGGGGCCCGGCGGCGGCGGGGAGCGCCCGCGGGGGCGCGGCGCTGCCTCAGCTCCTCGGTTCCTCTCGCCCTGCCGGCACGTCCTCGCCCCGAGGAAAGGAGGGCACAAGCGGCTACAGAGGGGAAAGGCCCCGCCGGCCCGCCCGCACGCCCAACCCCCGGGGCGCTCGGCCGGCCACCGCTGCCGCGGGGCGCCCCCCGCCCGCTCCGCTCCGCGGCCCCGGGAGCCGGCGAGGCCGGCCCGCAGCCCCGACGGCGGGGGCGGGCGCGGCCGGGGGGCGGCAGCCGCGGCGGGGAAAGCCCGGCGGGACCCCCGCTCTCTTCCCCGGCCCGGCGGTACCTGCCGAGGCGGTACCCGCGGGCGGCGGGTCAGGTGTCGCCGGGGCTGGCTCGGGGCTGCCACTAAGGGCCGGGCTCCGCGGTCAGTCGCCGGCGGGACTCCCTCCCCACTCCGTGCCTCAGTTTCCCCATCCGTAAAACGGAGTTTAAGGGCTGGGAGGGTGGGTCGGGGACGCGGTTGCCCCCGCTGGGGGTTCGCCGCTCCGCGAGCGCATTGTGGATTGGGAGCGGGCGAGCGAGCCCTCCCGGGACGTGCCAGACATTAAAAGGATTACCGGGGGAGGGAGATGGAGGGGGCCGGAGTTTCGAGAAGGAGTGAGGCTGAGCAAATACCGCAGCCGGAGTGGGAAGAGAGGAGCGGGACACCCCCTGTTTCTTCTCGAGCATCCCCACCGGGCGCTTACCTTGTGAAGCGGGCGGGCGCCTTCAGGGCCGGCGGTGCGGGGCCATGGGGCCAGGCGGCGGCGGGATGGGGCTCAGCCCCGCAGCCCGGGCAGGGCCGCCGAGGGCTGCATTGTTCCGGCGAGCCCCTGCCCTCCCGGCCCCGCCACCTGTTGAGCACCGGGGCGGGGGCTGCGGCGGGGCTGCAGCGGGCGGCCCCCGGGGCCGGTACCTGGCCGGGGCCGGGGCCGGCGCCGCCTGCTCGGCGCTGAGTGACAGCTGCTAATTTGCCGGCCGTGCCCCGCTGCCGGTCCCCGCGCTCCCCGCGCCCTCCTTTATCTTATCAGAGCCCATAATTACAATTGCTATTTTGCTTCCTCGAATCAGCAATCAGCGCTATCTGCCGCCGTTGGAGAGGCAGCTCCTGTCAGCCGCCCCTGAGTGACAGCGCGGCGGCTGCCCCGCCGCACAAGCACACACACCGTGCACGGCCCGCCTGCACACGCACACAGTCCTGCACACGCACACAGTCCTGCACACGCCTGTGCAGCCCTCCTGCACACGCACATACATGCACACAACCCCCCCCACACACACACATTCTCCGCAGTCCCTTTCGTGCACGCACAGCTCGCACACACGTGCAGCCTTTCCCATGAGGACCCCTCCTTCTCACACCCCTCACACACCGCGCACCCCCCAGCACAGAAACACACGCGGTCCTCTTTGCTTACCCCTACCCCCAAAATACACCCCTCCACCTCACGCACACACAGGCACACACCAGCTGCAGCCATGGAACGTTTCTCTCTCTCACGTGCAGATCCTGGCACCCAACTTGTGCGCTTTACCCGTTGCTCAGGCACCCAGAAACCCTAGACAGAAGTGCAGCGCCAGCTCTCCCCACCACAAACTTAGTATGTTACCCCAAAACACTGCCTACTGTCATCTCTGGGAATGGATCTCCCAGGGGTCTCACCTGATCTTGTCCAGTATCCCCACTGCTGAGGGGTGCAGAAGGCAAGCAGGGGAGCCTGGGCAGTGCCCCATCCCTGGGCTGACCCCACAGGGCTCAAGGAGAAAAACAGCCCCCACATCAGTATCATCAGACCCAGCACAGCACAGAGCGAGCAACTGCCTTGTGCTGGCCAAAATTCCCACAAAATCAGCCCCTTGTTCATTTTCCTTACCTTTTTTTTCTTTTTTTTTTTTAATGGAAAGGTCATAAGGATGTTTCGGGGGGGGGGCTTCTATGTGTAGAAAAAAGTCTTAGGCAAAGTCTGTGTTTAACTGGAAACATTTAGGGGCACCACAGGAGTGGGCAGGATGGACACTGAAGGCTGAAGCAGGAGGTGGTTTTCAAGGGCAGCACACACAGATTGTCAGTCCAGCACACAGTCAGATAAAAACCGCTCCGTGTTGAGCTGAGTGAATAGTTGATGTACCACAGCAGAGTGGTACATATCCACCTGTCCAGGCTGCCTAAGGAAAACCAGGCAAAACCAGAGCAGGAACCACTAGATACTCCTGATGCTCTAAATCTCTAAATTCAGACAATCCTAATTTTTTAATATATAAAAAATTCAAGGTATTTAGGAACTGTCTGTTTTGCAGATTACATTCTTCCTCACCAGTGGCCACCTCTGCTTTACCCCTGGTGGGCACAGGTTCAAGCCATACATTACCCTGCACACTGCACTCCACTCAATAGCACCGTGTCCAGAACAGCCCAAGCTGCCTTAAATCGGGAGATTTATGGTGTCCTGTACAGGGTCAGAGGCAGCCATGAGCTGACAGTCCCACATGCCCCCTGCCCTCAGCAAACAGGCTCAAGTGCCAGTCATGGCTGTAAAATCAAGCCGGTGTGGGATCACCCAGGGGTGGCCACACTTCGTCTGACAGCGGATGACTGATGACACTCCTGCCAGCCATCCTCGGGTCCACAGCCAAAGCCTCCACAGCCCCCATCCTACCCTACCTTTGGGAACAGAAAAGACACAAGCAGGTTGGTGACAGCAGCCAGGGACAGGCAGCGTCACAGCTGCTGGGCTCATCCCACTTCTCCTGCTGTCTCAGCTCGTGGCCACAATCTGCTCCTTGTAGGGAAGTTGGATGCCTTCGTAGAGGCATTTGCCTTCTTCCCTTGGTGCTTCACAGCCCACCCATGTTTGCATCAAGAGTGACACACACCTCTGCTTTTGTTTTTTAAGAAAAAACAAACCTTTTTAGATAGGCTCTCCTGTGCCAGGCAGCACAAGGGAAATCAGTCTGCCTGTCAGCTCCTTCACAGGCCATCTGAGATAAGACCCCTGTCCACAGGGTGAGGGTCTCCTCCATTCTCAGGCACTGAGGCTAAATGGCTTGTCTGGCTCTCCTGTGGAGAAGAGAAACTATGCCCTATGCTCCTGAGACCAGCTGGGCCTCAGGTCAAACTGCTGTGGAGCTGGTGGAAGAAAGCCCTTCTTTGTCTCCAAGAAAGACTTGGGGACCTGCTGTGCCCCCAAGTGCTCCAGCAGCCAGTGGGCTGTGGCCCCTGCGGGAGGCTACTAGCATGGTCCCATCAGATCCCATCCTGCTGCCCCACTGCTCCATTGCCCTGATCTGCAGAACTGGGACCGTGTTTAGGCTGGTGAGGCACAGGCATGATTTCCTTCAGAGAAAGCTCATGTGCTTTATGTTACTCATGGATGTTAAGTGCTGCAGGTGAAGCATCAGACAACAGAGACGTTAGTTGCAGCCCTCCCACCCCTTTTCCCACAAATCTGAGGGTACCAAGGTGCAGCTGTAGGGCTACAACACCAAGAAGGAGCAGAGAGAGGAACCAGGACATGGAAATGTCTGTCACAGCCTAGCTGGCGGCCAGACTTGCTCTTAAACTTTTCCCGCCTCTCTCTCCCCTTTGCATCCCACATAGAGCCTCCTGGCAGTTGGGAAGTGTGAAGGTAGCTCCTGGAGTAGCCTAGACTGCAGTAAGGCAACAAGCAGACCAGGAGAGGACTTGGGATGGAAGGGGCAGCAAGTGAATGACTGTGAGACACTGGGAGTAGTCTGTGCCACTGTACAGCAGAGACTGAAGAGAGCACAGGGGGTGTTGTGGAAGGTTCTTCCCATTCCCCTAGTGACGCTCAGCACTGAGGCCCCTCATCCAGGGCCACCCCAGCACCATCCCTGCTCTCTCCCAGGATGTCCCTTTGTACATCTGCAGGATACAACTGGGTTCCAGCTCCAGCTTCCAGCCTGCTTCTTCGTCATCTTCATCTGGCCCATTCCAGGTCAGAAGCAGTCCACAGACACCATTCTCCTTGTGCAGAGTGAGGGATGGCAGCATAAGATCCTGTTCCCCACAGGGTATCAAAGCCAGCAAGATGTAATTGTTATCAGCTCTTCCCTGAGCTTCAGCCTGAAACCTTCCCACAAGCATCCCTTATTTCAGAAAGGCAGAGCCAAGAAAAGAAACACCAACCACAGCTTTAGGGGCAACCAGTCCAAAGTGGGCTGAGTGGAGACAAGGGCCCCTAGCAAACTGGGAGTTCACATCATAAGAGGAGGCTGGGAGAATTTGGGCTGAGTGGAAGCCAGCAAAACACCCACATGAGTTTTGCCTTGAACACCTCTTCTGGGGGGAACTATCAGCAGACAGTTTCAGGCAAAACTATCTGTTGGAGAAGGAACCGGGACATTGCTGTCAGTCCCGGAGAAGGGCCAACAAGCACAGTTCCCTGCTCCTGCCAGACCATGGACATAGACAGGACCACAGCACTAATCTCGACTGACGTAGGAGAGCAGCACCTGCAGCAGCACACTGCAAGGCTGAGCTGGCTGGAGGGTGAGGAGAGCTCCTCTCTGCAGGTACGGAGGGCTTGGATAGTCTGCACAGCAGTTGCCTTTGAAAGAGGACAGACAGTGTAGGCAGTGGGGTGGCTGGCATGGGGCTGAGGGTTAGCCAAAGGCTGGGGCACACCAAGGTGAGGACACTGAAGTGAGGGCAGCACTGCCCTGCACCCAAGCACGTCCCTCTGTTCCAACACCTTAAGAAGGAGAGCCAAAATGCACAGGATCCTGTAATGCTTTACAACCATTCCTGGAGGATGCTTAGCCATAAACCAGCTTTTTCCACCCCAAAATAAACACATGGAGGCTTCCCAGCAAAGCCAAAGGGATGCTAGCCAGTTCTACCCTCACCCTTCCCAGCCCTGCGGCCCAGTGCCCCCAGCCCTGCCTGCTGATCCTTCACCACAGCTTTAATGGGGCGTTTCAGAGGCAACAGCAGCTCCTCCATGGCTCAGCAGCACAGAGCAGCCTGGGGCGATCCCACTGCTCGCCATTAACCTGCCCCCACCCCTCAAAGGGAAGGAACTTAGCCAAACCCCACTGGGATGTGTTACATGGGAATGACCTTGTCTTCACTACCCACAGCACCAAGGCAGCCCCAGGGCAAACGAGGAGCGGGGAAGGGGAGACACAGCCCACTCACAATTAATTCTCTCTATTCAATTACTAGCAGCAGGGCTGAGACATGTTTCGTGGGCGGTGGGAACACCAGGCTGGGAGACTACCCCTGTGTTCTGGTCACAGTCCCCTAGAGCTGTGCCCACTCCTGTGCAGGACCAAGCTTGGTGACATGGCCCTGTCAGGTCACTCTTCTGCAGTCTGCTGTCACAGCTTTGTTTTGGGGAACTGGGCTGACTCCTCTTCCTTTCGTCACTTCCAGTCCCTCCTGCCCAACAGCTTCCTAGAAATGCGACCTTTGTTTCCATAATTTCAGCCTGGGCTTCTGGAAGTGCTGGTGTCAATATTGGCTTCATCATCCTCCTGTGACAGCAATGCTCCTGCAGGTCAGAGGAGACAAAGCTAGGCTCTGCTTTCCATCCAGGCTAGTTGATAAGGAGGAGAGCTCACCACTCACAACAGCAGGGCTGCCAGCATGGCAAGGGCAGCCTTGGGTGGGTCAGCATGTGGCAGCTTCACTCCTGGTCCCCAGGCAGAGCAGAAGCTTATTCAGGACAGTCCATGGATGCACAGATGGATTTTACAGTAGTGTTAAGCATCCCCTGCATGGCTACATTTGGCTCTGATGAGACCAGTGCTATTCTCATCTCTGGCATTCCCACCCAGGGTATGGGGGGGCTCAGAGGTGAGCCAGGCACACAGGTATTGATCTGGCAGAGCTGAGTGAGGGCACTTGTGGAAGAGCACTGAAAGGGAGATGCACACCCAGGCCACATCCATCTACAAGGAGAGAGAGTTGGGATGGCTCTGCAGCTACCCAGCTCCGGAAGGGGTCCACAGCTGAGCCCCACAGCTCAGCTCGAGCTATGCAAGCCTGAAAAAAAGACCAAAGGCTCCCAGCAAGGACAGTTGATGTGGAATCAGCTCAGGGAGAAGGTGGCATATCCAGCCCTATATGATTTAAACCCAAAGTTGAGCATTTTTGTGCAATTCTGCTCTGCATCAAACAGGGGTCAGCAAACAAGCAGCCTGACCAGGAGTGGCCATGATGCTTGTGCGTGGGGAAGGGGTGACACACATGGACACGTGTATGACGATGTGTGTGCTCATGGCATTTAGGAAGCTCCACTCCATTCCCGACCCCATTGCACAGACCAAATAGCACCTCCAGGACCTGGTCTCAAGAGATTCCTGGCTGGCACAACTTCCCCAGCATCGCAGCCTCAGCCCAAGCAACAGCACCCGACTTGGGGTCTCCAGCCATGCACCATCAGGCAGGCCTGGGAAGGGGGAGGTCAAAGCCAGGCTGGGTGGGAAGGGGCTCCACTGGCCACCCAGGAAGGTGGAAGCCATCACTCAATGCCAGGGATCACACCGTCCTCTCTGTGGGACAGGCTCAGAGACTCCTTCAGGGCCACGAGTAGCTGAGACAGAGATGCAAAATGCTGTTCCTTTCCTGCCTCACTTCCCAGCCAGCCAGGCCAGGCAATTCAGCTTTGGTTTGGATTCTCTTAGGAAGAGGACTTCTGCGCCCAGCCCACGGGGGGGTTAAACCTAAAACCAACAGCAGTGGCCCAGGGGGGCGTACGTTGGCTGTAACTCTACCTTCATTTGTTTGCTTACAGCATCCACCCAAAATGCCCGTGTGTGTCTCTGGGCTCCTGTGTTAGTGGCAGCTGAACTGCTGACCCCAGGAGTTTGCAAAACACCAGGGTTATGGCCCCTTTGACATCCCAGCCCAGCAGAGCCAAAGCTCATCCTGACCCTGGCCCTGGGGAGTCAGGCCCCAGGGCACCCTGCAAGGGCTGGGGCTATGGGGGGAGGCAGTGGGGCCAGCAAGACTGAACCCCAAAGAAGTTTCAAGGTGGACACACATCCCATGGCACCTGCTCCTCCCCAGTCTTGGCTGCAGCCCCCCACCCTGTTGTGGACCACCAGCCCCATGGACCTGACCCAAACCCCCTGCTAAGTCTTTATCCAAGCCCAGCCCTTCATCTTCTGTCAGCCCTACAGTCCCCACCCCATGCTGGCGTGGGGACCAGCACAGCAACTGTGCCCCTCTCCAGTTCCCATGCCCAGGGCCATGTGTGGTCTCTGTGCCACCCTGCAGACCTCTGTTTTGGGAAGGTGGGAAATATATGGTCACAGGTAAAACAACAGCCAGAGCCTGAAGACACCCTATAACTGGTTTCTCCCCAACACCAGCTGTGGTAGGGGACTTTTGCCCTAGGTAGGTGGGGGACATGCTGTCCTAGAATGTGGCCATGGCATGAACAAAGTACCCAAGCTCCCATCATGGTGCAGACACCATCTCCAAGCTGTGCAGGGATGGGTGAGGGCTGTAGGGACCTGGCCTAGGCAAAGGAGCAAACAACCAGCAAAAAAAACAGCGAGTTCAGATGGAGTTTGAGAACTCTCCAAATATTCTACTTCGACTTTTTTCCCAGGAGCCCAAATCCTACCTCCAAAAGGCCAAGCCCCACTGTTAGACCATGCTGCCTTCCCCTGTGAGCTGAGCACCAGGAGGTCTAGCAGGGCAGACCTGCCACAGACAAGATCCCTGTCCCCTCTGCTCTCCTCATCCTCTGCTCTGCCCATCAGCAATAACCCTTCCTATCCAGCCCCAAAAAACTCATGCACTGCAAATCAGGGGTCTCCACCTGCCTAAGAGCCCACTGGTAAGAGCCCACTGGGGTAGTAGGGATTGGAGGCATAAAGTGGTATTGGATGTCCCACAGGCCCTATGCAGTGCCATCATCAGCAAGGATACCATAGCAGGCAAATCCTGACCATCTGACCTAGGGCTCTGCCACTGATGGGGCTGAGAGCAGCGGACTGCAAGGTCCCTGCACTCCCTGCAGTGAAGTATGACCCTGGGAGGATACCTCTGAGAGATCCTAAATCCCCTTGGGATCCAGCCCAGATGCTCTGGGTACACCCTCTTCCCCCAGATGCCACCAGCCCTGGCAGGGGCGTGTGGCCAGTAGTGACAGTTCTGCCAGCATCAGGGACAGCCCAGTCCAGAGCGATTAGATTTGTGCCTCAGAGAGGTCAAAGGGCAGGGCACCTGTGACCTCTGTGTATCTGGGCTGCGGGTGCTGAGCACAGAGCTGCCAACACTGCCCTGTCGTGAGGCGGCTGCGCTGGGGATGCAGGAGGGGGCGGCGTGGGACAGCTGTGCTGGAGCCTCAACCCAAGCTGTCTTGCAGAGAGCTCTCTACCACAGGCCAGCCATATTCACTTTTAGCACCTGCTTTATGTGACTGTGAATTTAAATCCACACAATCCCTGCTCCAACATTACCCAATGCTTCTCCAGCTGTGCCCCCACTGCAAAACATAAAGCCACAGCTGCCAGAGTGGCACCTTCACGGAAACAGTCCCCTCTTGTATTCTGGGCAGCACTATGGGGCTGGGGATGTGAATCCACACTGCAAGCAGGCACACTGGGCAGCTATCACAGCCTGTGAATGCCCAGAGCAGAGCCTGGCCATGGGCAGACTCCAGTGCCAGGATGTGCAGCCAAGCATTCACTGTGGAACTGGGAGCTGGAGGAGCCTTTTCTCCTACCACAGAGTAGTTAGTGGGTGAACACACACACACATACAGGCTCCCAACAAACTTGAGACTCCCTGGGGAGGATCCAGCACATGGCTGAGCACCAGCACATGACCCCAGACCTGAGTTTCAGCTTCTCTATCAGACAGGGCCATTCCCACAGTCCATCAGCACCATTTCCCTTTGCAAGGCATATTGATGGGAAAAGGATGGGAATTACTGGTAGCCTGGCCTTTCCAGATCCTGCTGCTGTCTCTCTTGGTTGCAATCTGTCTGCCTTGCCCCAGTGGCTCCCTGAAGCAATACCAGAGGTTCTTGTGCCCACTGCCCAGCAGGATGGAACAGGGATAGATAGCACAGTCAGCTAACACTACAGAGAACAGGACACTTGTCACGCCCACCATCAGGGTTGTCCCAGTTAAGGGTGGCTCTGCTGGTGCTTTTCCTGTCACCTGCTGCCACCGAGGTGCCACATGCCACACAGCTCTCTGCCCCACCTTACAGAGCTGTTGAACCCTAGAATAAGGGGGATGCTGTGTCTCCCGGAGTGTCCCCTCACTTCCACCAAAGCCCAGGAAGCCAGGACTCAGAGAGCAGCTTTACCCCAGATCAGCGTGGGAACCAGCAAGAGAGAGCTCATGGAGCAGGAGACCAGCCCCACCTACAGCACAGTCACAGCTGTGCCTCTCAGCCGCCCTGGGGACAAGGTCTAAGCCACAAAGAGTTGAAATGCAGCCAGAACTCTGTTGGGGCAAGACTGATTGGGACATCACAAGGAAAACCACTGCCTGCCCATGCTCAGCAGAGCAGCTCCCCATCCTGCTCCTCCATCCCTGAAAAAGCAACTCAAACGTGACCTCGGAAACCTGAGGATCCTCTGGGAGCTGCTGGCCTGGCCCAGCCACTGGGCTAGAGGATGCAGCCAAGCTCTCCAGCCTAGTGAGGCTGCACCTGAGCCACACCCTGCAATGAGCAGCCCAAGCCTTTCACTGTATGCAGCAGGCTGGTTTGGAAGGGATATGGAGCATGCAGCAGCGTAGGTGCATGGCCATGGTCCTCATGCATGGCAAGCCCTGTACCATGTTTCTCTGCTGCATGGCTCAACCAGGGTCAGTGTTTCCTGCTGGGATCTCTCCTGCAGGGAGGGATCCATTGCCAGCCATATCAGCCTACAGAGCACTGAAGCAGCAGTAAGGAGAGATGCTCAGGGCAAATCAATTCCCAGAGCAACTCCAGAGTCATCGCCTGGACTGGGGCATCATTTGGCTCTCTAGGTATTGGCACCTCCACCATCCCTTGGGAGAGTGATGGGCTCCACACCCTTAAAGGGTTCTCCAGCATGGGAAGCTCACATATGTACCTAGAAACACAACAACTCAATTGCACCCTCACCCTATGCCAAACAAGGCAGCCCTCACAGCAGGAGCACCACGCTTCAGTCCCTGTGCACAGAGAGCCTCCTGCCCCCCACCACTGAGTACCCCCCAGCCCAGCCATGCCCGAGCTCACCTGCTCTTAGACAGCCCTGTTTGTTTGCCCAAGGTATTTGCAGCCGGGGGCACCTGCTTTGATACCATCAGCTCCACGAAGGAAGCTGCTCACCTAGCGTGACCCCTGTAATCCCATCCTTCCCCATTAAGTGCTGTGTGTGAGCGCATCCCCCTCCCAGCCTCCTGCCATCTCAGCATTTATCTCCCCCTCCCCAAGCTGAGCATATCAAGGCTGTGACATTGCTAGGGTGTAGAGAGCAAACCTCCCCAAGTCACTCAGAAAGGGGCTTGGCAGTGCCAACACCCCCTAACTCCTCCATTGCCACCCCTTGGTTTGGAGCATCCCCTGTCCCTGGGCATTGCCCTGCAGCAGCATTATGGACCAGGCAGCACTCACAATAAGGTATTGGGTTGGGCTGGTCCTACAGTAAAGTGGACAAGCTTGGTCTCCTCAAGCCTCCTGTCACCTTCACCATGTCCCCCATGGTGCCACCTTTGCCCCCTGGCAGGACTGTAACAGCTGCCCAGACACCCCTAAGGAAACCAGTACCCTGAAACCATTTCCTTCTACCATTGAAGAGGCCAAATGCTCCTTCTTATCAGCCAGCACTGCCTGTCCCACCCTGTGGGAAGAAACTGTACCACCCTACTAGGTCCAAGTTGTGCCCACTCTCTTCACTCATCACTCCCCACTGGGAGTGATGCCAGCTGCCAGCTGCCTCCCCTAGCCTTCCCTTCCAAAAACACCTGGTTAAAAAGGATCTACTGGTTTTTGTCTCCCTGGAGCCAAGCTGAAATTCTGGGAAAGCACAAGCAGGATCAGGGTCTGGCAGATAGATTATCCCTGACCCCTTCTAGATACACACAGCCAGGGATATCTGCACCTGCACCATCAGCACACCAGTGCCCTGTGCCCACCAACAGCTGTCAAACATCTCCCAGGGAGGATGCTCCTGCATCCCTTCATCCGGCTCAGCTGCGGGAGTGCCCTGCTTCCCACGAACTTCTTTGGGCAACAGGATTTGCCGGGAGATCTAACAGCACCCGTGGGTACGGGCACCGAGCGCCAGCCCCAAACACACGGGACAGCGGGAGGAACAGCACCCGGAGATAGGACCTCTGGCAGCCGGCCCCTGCCTTCCCGCAGGAGGAGGAGCAGAGCGGGATGCTCTGTGCAGCCGGGGCGGGAGCGGCCGGGGCTGGCGGTGCCCCGGGCGGGCCGGGAGCGGGGCCGCAGAGCCCGCCTGCCCCCTGGCGGTGCCGCACCGGCCCCCGGTACCGGGGTAGTGCCGCTGCCTCTCCAGCCCCGTCGGCATCCTCTCCCCTCGCTGCTGCGGGGCCGTGCACAAAACAGGGGCTTCATCTCCCCCAGACCGGCTTTGTCCGCTGGTGCCCTGGGATTGGGATGCCAGCAGTCTTAGAGTCATAGAGAGAAACATAATCTAGAATAGAGCCTGAGCTGAGGATCCACCCTGGATTTCTTACGCAAGTCCAGGCAATTGAGAAACTTGCTGTCCCACGGCATCAACAGAGCCAGCAAGGCAGAAAAGTCCATGGTGCTTCTGAGAGACAACAGCCAGTGTCTCAGACAAGAAGGGCTGGGGCAGTCATTGACACATGGGCCAAGGATGCAAGATTCGTTGCAGGGAAACCGCCAGAGAAACATTTAAGGGCAGAACCAGTATGTGTGGGTGAGAAGTGCCACCTGAATGAAGCACAGAAAGAATCAAACCCTCTCTACATACCCAGGTGTGGGGAGACATGACTCCGCAGTAAAGATCAGAGCTCAAACCTGCCCCACTGCAGTGTGCATGGGAGGAACCTGCCAGCCAGCAGTGACCTCTCTCCAGACCTGATGTCTGAGAGACCTTTATTCAGAGTGTAAGAACAATTCTTTACAAAACAGATTGATCCAGAACCTCCCTCCAAATCACAGACAGGCTGTAAGCTCCCACCCCACCATAATTGCAGTCAAGGACAGAGCCTAGGCCCCAGTTTCATATTTCCAAGTGTATAAAAACCATCAAATTGTAAGTAAATAAAGGCAAACACACTAGAATCAGTGAAAGTGCCTGTCCCACACATGACGTTACAGCCGTATGCTGGGGAAGGGGCCAGGACTGGGTATTTCACAGCCAGGGAAAGGGGGTGCACAGAGCAGAGGTCCAGGACAGTAAGAAGGCACAGGGCAAGGATCATTTCCTCCATCCCCAACTCCCAGAACAGAGATGGGGGACAGGGAATATACCGCAGCATCCATCCAGTTTTAGGATCAACTTCCCAGGGCTACGTGAAAGGAGACACTCCAGTGCTGGGAGCAGCCCCTGCTCCCCAGAAAGTTACAACAGAATAAAAATAAAAACAAAGCAGCAAACGTTGAGGTCCTGGCAAGAGGTGTCCGAGGTAAAAGCAGTCCAGGGAGAGAAGTCCCAGCGAGTACCTAAGAGGAAGAACCAGACTGAGACCAGCAGCCTCCAGCAGCACCTCCCACCCATACTTGCCACTTCAGTATCACAGCCACCCGGATCCTTCCTCTGGCGCTGCCTGGCCCCTCACCTGGCCTGGAGACGAGTTACTGCTTCCTCCTCTACTTCTTGGCTGGCATAATAGGAGGAAGCTCCTCCTCATCCTCGTCAGACAGGTCATCGTCCACCTCAAAGGAGGCATCTTCCCTTTGCACTGGGACACACAAAGAACTGTTACTCACCAGCTTACGTCTGTGCAAATACAACTGGCCCCCAAGACACCCCAAGAGCAAAGCAGCCCAAAGAGCACTGAAGCAGTTTTTAACAGCAGCTTGTGGGCAATAAGCGGTACCCCACCTGGAGGGATGTTCAGCGGGGGATGGTGACAGCCAGCCGTGGGGAAAAGGGACAATGTGGGACATCCAGACCCTTTTCTCATGCAAGGCTTTATGGCAGGGAAGGAATCCCTGCATAGAGAGATCATCCTGGGCAACCAACACAAAGGAGGCGCCGAGCACACATGCTGGGCAGCACCCCGTGCATCTCCCAGAGGTTCCCTGACCAGTGTTCACACTCGTGGGAACCCTCCACACCCCTTACTTCTCTCAAGCCCTTCCCCATCCTCAAGTGCTTACTGATCCTGTGCCAGCCACTGAGGTGTACTGGGCCAGAGCCTGCTGCCAGGCGGAAGGTCACCGGAGGCTGCAGCTTGAAGTTGTCCAGACTCAGCTGCAAAGAGCAGAGTGGAGCTGAGTTAGAGGCAGAGGCAAAAAGCAGAATATCCTGCAGTCCCCAGCACAGCACTTGGCCCAGTTAAACATGTCCCTCTGAGGGCACCTGCAGCCAGGCCAAGGCTACCCAGGGCATTCTCTCGTGAGCTGCAGATCCTAGGTGAGGATCCACAAACATCCAGTGATGTCCAGTTCCCTGCAGCCATCCCCCCCTGAATCTTCAAAACAGCCTCTTACCAAGGGCTGGCATGACAACTTCAGATTTGCCACAGGCACAGCAATCTCCTGGTTCTCATGGTTTCGCCCAACGACTTCCACCACATTGCACTCGTCCTTGGCACCATCTGAGAGGCAGACCTGGGTGGGAGAAGAGACTTTAAACTACTGCTCTCCCAGGAGACATGTTGGGGACAGCCAGGGCTGTCCATGGAAATGGGAAAAAAAAGCTCTCCTGCAGCAATGCCACAAGCCCAGATGTCAAGCAAGGTATGAGGATGCTGTTCCACAAAGCAGGGAGCGGTTCGGTGCCTTTCCCAGCTGGGACAGGTGTTATTGCAACTATCTCAAGGGACAGCACCTGGGCTGCATTTTCTGCTGATCTGATCCATGCTGGCAGGTCCTGTTCTCCCAGGACAGAAAACATCCCGAGGGAGAGCCAGGAACGAAGCCCTAAATCTACCTGGGCTTGGAGAGCAACAAGCCAGAGACCCAGCTGGTGTGGATCTAGTGTGAGGCTCCAGCAAGGTCAAATATGAGGAAGAAATACCTTCCTTCACTCCATACCTGGAGTATTTCTCTGCTGAGCAGTCTCCTGTGATCCCTGCTTTGCACAAGTACCTCTGTACAATGGATAAACATGACACCCCCATGAAGCCCTGCCCTGAGAGCAGCCAGAGTCAGGACCTCAGCCAAGGGAGTTCACTTTTCTGGCCCAGCCAAGAAAGGGGGGTGAGCCAGGAAATGGGGGGTAAGGGCATGGGTGAGGAGAGAAGAGGACAAGCACAGTTAACTCGCATTTCTCTTACCACAGACAGTGCCAAAACGTGGTCAGAGTCATCTTCCTCATCCACCTGAAATGTGTAGGATTTGGTACTGGCAGTCAGCTCACAGCCTGGAAGGAGGAGATCAAAAAAGCTGTAGCAGGCATTACACAGCACAAGGCACCACAGGCAAAGGGTTCCCAGGGCAAGCCCTGGCCAGGCATGCACATGACATCCCTAAAACTCTTCATTTTCTCATGTTCAGGAGCCTCACTCAGCCTCAGGCCAGGGCTGTGTGTTCCCAAGAGCTGTGCACTTGCCTCAGCACCATGCAGGGACAAAACCTGGTGTCCGACAACAAGTTGCCCTGAATCAATGCCCAGGGGCACCCAAGGTCCTCGAACACTGGCAGGGCAAGTCTCTTCCCCTCCAGTGAGCAGAAGAGCCAGGGTGCACCACTGCGGAAAACAGGGGAGGGAGCAGACAGAAGGGTGACTCTGCTCTTGCCATCACCAGAACTTTTTCTTGGGTGAGAGTCTGAAAGCAGAGACAGACACAGAGTGCAAGACTTGAGTGACGAGGTACAACCCAACGGGAGGATGCTGGGCCAGGCTGCAGGGAGCTGGAGTCCCTCAAGAGAAGTTTTGAGACATATTTTATTACATACTTCTTAGACAGTTACAAAAACAAGGGAGACGCACAATTATGTCCTTAGTTCTTACGATCAGGATTCAGCCAACCAAAGAGAGGGAGGAAAGTGCCCTGGGTGCATTTGCTTCTTGCAGGATGATTCACCAATATGAGACCGATCGGAAAAACACAGAGCTGAGCCCTGCATACCAGAGCTGGCACTTGCAAAGGCAGCCCAGGGCAGGACCTCTTCCTGCCCATGCTTCTATACTCAGCTCGCTGGGGCGAGGACCAAATCCCAGGTTCATAAAAAGCCCGGGGGGCTGCTCCGCTGCCCTGCCCGGCGCAGGCGTGCGCTGAGCCGCGCTGCTCATGCCGCGCCACGGGCTGGGCGCAGCCCGCACACACGTTTGCGAGCAGCGGAGGGCCACGTGTGCGGGGGATTCCATGGCCCGGCCGAAATCCCTCCCAGAGAGGAGGGACAAGGCTCCTCTGCCCTGCGACAGGCACCCACGAAACGCTGACGTGGGAGGAGCGGGGGATTAACCGAAGGAGCGGGAGCCGGGCCTGCCAACCCCTTGCCCCATTATTCCCAACCCTCTACACTCGCTAGAACACCAAGACCCCACGCGGTTTCTTCCCCAAACCACCTCGGGACCCCCACCACGTGCCCGTTCCCTCCCAGGCCCGGCCATACACGTGTCTCTCCCCACTCTCCTCCCCGCCGGCACGTTAATGCCCTCCACGTGTCTCTTCAGACCCACCTGTCTCTCTTGCCCTCTTCCCCCCACCTCAGTGGGTCTACGCTGCCCCCAGGTCCCTCTTCGGCCGCCCCCGTCCCTACTGCCCCCCACGTGTTTCCCTCCCTCCCGCTCTATTCCCCATCCAAGTGTCTTTCCAGCCTCCACGCCGTCCCCACTACTCACCAAAGTCTCTCTTTGCCCCGTCTCTCTCCTGCCCCCCCCGTTCATTGCTCCAACGTGTCTTTCCTGCCCCCCAGTTCTCTTACCCACCCACGCCTCTCTTTTGCCGTCCCCCCCCCCAACTCCTGCCCATGGTTCATTACCCCGCGCCGTGTCTCACCTCCCCTACCATCTACGATCCCCCACGTGTCACTCTTCCGCCCTCGCCCTGTTCCCACTGCCCTCCCGGCCCCCGGTGCCGCTCACCGAAGAGGACGCTGCCGGGGCAGGCAGGACCGTGCGGCTCCATGAGGCGGCGGCGCGGCGCTGGGAGCGGGTCTGGGCGCGGGGCGGGCCGTGCAGTGCCGAGCCGAGCCGAGTCGAGCCGCCCCGCCCCGTGCCCGCCCCCGTGCCCAAACCAAAAGGCCCGGCAGCATCGCCCCGCATCCTTCAGCTCGGGGATCTCCCGCCCATCCTGGGCCTTCGGCATTTACTTGACGCCACAGCCAGCTGGGAAAACGCCACGCCGGAAAAATGGCCCTTACAACCGGCTGCCCACCTACCGCCCTTCTCCCGGGCACTATCCCGGCCCACATTGCGAGCCTTCCCAGCACTTGGGAGAAGATATAGGGCACCCACAGAGCCAGGAGGCTGCGGGCATGAAGAGAGGTACCGGGGGACAGGAGAGTGACAAGAACTCAGGCAAGGGCACAGAAAGAGGGACCTGCTCACCTCTATCCCTTTAAGCAGGGGCGAGAGCAGCATGATCTGACACTGGGGACTGTGGCACCAGAGCCCTTGAGCACAGAAGGCAAAATCCTACTTCAAAATCTGTGGCAGGGAGCAGAGGGCCGGACTGGCCTTTCAAACCAGAAAGGGAAAAAGCCTGGTTGGTGCTGCAGGGGTGGAGGGGAGCAGCTAAATTGAAACAAACTTCCCTAATGATGAGCTCACACTGCGTTCTGGGACAGAACCTGGCCCTGCTCCCACTGCAGAGACCTCTGCCAGCCCACCACTTGCTCTGGCTCCAGCTGGACTGGGTTCAAGAAAAACATGACTGAAGAGGTTTGAAAAGTGGAACCTGGTCCCAGAAAGAAGCAAGCACTTGCTCAGCAATGGTTACACAAGCACACCCATGTGCTTCTCAGCAGCTGCTCTCCACAGCCACCTGACCCTACACGACCCATCTGCAGCCACCACCCTGGAGCAATGGGAGGCAGGAGCATCCACTTCTGCGTTATGCTCCCTTAAAGGAAAAGAGTCTGGTGCAACATCAGAGCCCAAACCTGTCTCCCATGCCGAGAGGTACTGTAGAAAGGCAACTCTGTCCTAACTTCAGGAAACAGGCTTCAAGAAAACAAAGTTGCCTATATGTAACACATTACAATTTGGTGAAGAAAAACTATCATTTTTACGTGGCACATTTACTGGGCCAGGAGAAAACTGCTAACTTCCTTGCATAGTTTGTGTTCTCCACGGCAAACATCTGAACTGCACCATCAGTGCACTTGTATAGCAGGTGGATGAACTCTTGCTAAGTGACTTTAGGAAAAACCTGCTTTTCATACCCTTGGCCCATCCCTTTGCTTCACTGCCATTCTAAGCAGGAAGTGACTTGCTTTAGCTATCTCAGTGTTTAGCTTCCCAAGTTAAACTTTGTGGATGTACAACTCTGGCCAGACTATGGAACTATGATGTTTGCCCACTGCACACAGTGTAACACCCAAGTTACTTCATCTCACACCTGGTCTGTGCCGGCAGCTCACTGGAGTTTCAGCAACCTCTACACTGAGCAGCCAGCAAGGAAAAAAACAGTGTCTGAGAGGGTGAAGGAATCCTCCTGCAACACAGCTCATTTTGGCTTTGCCAGGCACTGGTGACCACCTGTGAAAGAACTGTTTTTTTTTACAGAACGGGTAAAGTTCAACAGGCACAACTCACAGACAGGCCAACAAGAAAGGCACTGCCCCTCCAAAACTCTTCAGGGTGAGACACCCAAAGGGTCACAGAATACCTGCCTCTGACAGGCATCAACACAGTAAGTGTCTAGCAGGCAACACACTGCTGCCACCAAAACCAGAGACAAGACTGACATCTGATTCCAAGGGCATCCAACACTTACGGCATGATGTAACATGTTGCTGAACCATTTCTGGTTCTGGAACCTCACACAAAAACCACACACTTATTTACATTCACTTCTCAATTTTTATTCTATTTCTCGCATGGTCTTCAAATACAGTTTTACAGGTCTTCTGCTACAGATACTGTTGATCTAAAACAGATTAATGAAAGTGGCATTCCAACCTTAATGAAAATTCATAACCATGAAAGATATGTCAACATATCACTTTACAATTCTAGAATGATGGTATTGGCCTGACATTCCATAGGCTTAGACAATTAACTTCTATAATAATAACAAATTCATAGGAAGAGAAAATGTGGCAACTCCTTAAAAGCCAAGAAATAAGGCCACAAGCATCCTATACTGTAATGTTATGCATCCAGATAAAATAAGTTGACTCTGGTATCCATGAAGAAACAAAATTCTCCCCTCTGGTAAATCAAGGTATCAGCTACTCAACATGCACTCAAAGCTGTATAAAAACTAGTGGCATTCAGCTCTGACTTACATGAAATCCCACAGCACAACCCCGTACCTCTCTCTAAAAATGAAATGACCTTGTTTCAACTTAAATACTTCACTACCGCATTAAAAATCATTCACATTCTGCAAAGGAAAAAAAAAAAAAAGAGACATCCTGCACGTGACTGCACCAGAAGGCCAAATGCAGCATCTCCTTACAGGTCACAGACAGCATCACTGCAGTCTTAATGCCATTCATTACAGGTTGCATAACAATTTCTATGCAGCTGGAGGCTTTTAAGAGGAACTGAATTTCCTTTGTGCACCACTGAAAAAAAACCAGGAAAATTTTAACAGAAGATATAGATGGCAGCAGGTGAAAGCAAGGTACTGCAAGGTGCATACCACTGGACAATCACCTGTCTGGGACACTGGGACTTCTGTGAAATACCATTTTCATAAATGATGAAACTATCTGACTACCGGGTCCCATACTACACGGGTTCCATCCCATAACCAAGCATGTCCACCCCGGGTAAAAACATTAAACTTTTGGAACATTTAAAAGTACGTAACCATTTAAATAATGTGTAAAAATGTGCTTATTGTGGCATTTCTTGTAGAAAAGTTATTTGATACAAATGTGCAGGACTTGCAGACCCTGATTTAATCAAACTAGTATGAACAGGCTTTGAAACATGGTGAGTGTTTCAAGGACAAATCCCAGTTGTGGGCCAGCTCTCTCCCTCTCACCATCTTTCATCCACAATCCCTTGTGAACATTACCAAAATTAACAGGTTCAGCAGAGCACCCTGTGAATTGCTGTTTCAGTCCCAGGAGAATGATACACTCAAGTAGCGACAAACTGCTATCTGAAGGAAGGGTTGGTTGGGATCTGCTCCCCTTTCCCAAGATGGTCAGTTCCTAGCCCTGGATATGAGGCACAATAAGAAAGGTCAGTGCTGAGGACAGACTTGTTCTCGATTGTGGTTTTTAGGTTATTCAAAAGTGCCATCTTGGACCTATACCATTTCACTTTTCGAAAGAAAAAGTTACAAAAACTGGTAAACAAAAAGTTAGTCAGCATACAGCTAAGTTTATATACACTGAAATTTACAAGTTTGTCATTAAGTGACTTCTGCCACAGACCACTGCACATTTGTCCCTAACAAAACACAAAGCTTGAACCAATGGTCATTAGAAGTGACAACGGGTCATTGCTTTATCAACAAGCGCAAAGATAGTAAAAAATAGAACTGTAACTACTTATCTTTAAAATTGCTGATTGACGCAAGCAACCCCTCTCATTTCTGCAACTCCCAGTTGCACATCCTGCTCTATGACAGAGAAAAAAACCCGCATCTTTATAGGTACTTCTGCCAGAGACCACTTTTCTGTTGACACATGAATGCAGAGAACTGTAGTCAACCACAGCACCGACTGAGAGGGATTCCTCCAAGGAGCTATAGCCCATGCAAGATTCCTTGGCACTTCACACAGGACCAGGAGAGGACAAGGTTTCTCTTCGTTAAAACAGTGTTTTCAGCAGCATTATCCCCTTCCAACAAATTACAGTCTGAATGTGTGATGGGTGATTTTCGCACAGCCCTTCCTACCAAGCTGGCTTATTGCTGGCTTTGTGCAGCTAGACCATATGAAGATCCCCACCACTACCTGCCCAGCTGTTATGGGTCTACAGTACTGGAACAGTTCGCTGTCAAGCACGTCACAGGCTTCTTCCAAGGATAACAACATCCTTTGGAAATCCTTCCATTTTAGCAATTTCAAAACAACCCAGCTTGCTGTAAAATTCCAGGATTCTTTTATCATCTGGTCTCACTTCACAAAAAGCCCCACGGGAGCCTGAAGAAGGAAGAAAGAAACAAAACGCTGTAGGAGAAGAGTTGCTGTAAAAAGCAGAGACATCAAATATTACTAGAGTTCCCACCTGTTTTAACATTTAAATGAGTGATCCAACTCCACATGGAGCATAGTGGCTAAGAGTCCAGATTTATGGCAACATAGCTGACCATCCCCTAAAGGGACTGTGCACTACAGACATCAGTTTGAACAAACCCTCTGCACACCTTCCATTGCACATACAAACATCCTGAAACGCCAACACTGGCTCCAAAATATAGCATTACAAGAGGGCACCAAGCGGCACAAAGGAACTGTGAATGCCGGGTGTGCAGTAAGGCAGGCAGCCAAGCACTTCCCACACTGAAGGGTTTGGTAATTACCCACCAGAGCACACTGCTGCGTGTGAAAAAAAGCATCATTACCAATGCCAGCAGGGAAAATATAAACGTTTGTGCCCTGTTCGAGATGTAAAAATGCATGCTCTCATCGCCAAATTGCTCCCTCAGTTCTGCCTATTTTCTAATTTGCAGGATAATGACTGAAGTGAAAAGCTACCTTTTACCAAGACAGCAGCAAAAGTCAGCTATCTGAATGCTTTTGTAATTATTTACCCAAATCTAGAGTGTCAGCTATGGCAGGAATCAAACATCCCAGGCTGACATGCAAATACAGTATGTTCACATAACCCTCCCAAGTTTGCTTTGCATCCTAGAACTGACATGTAGTTAGGAAACAAGGAATTCTGAGTGCAAGAAACTTACCATTAGCCTTTAGAGAAGAGAGCAGGCAGGCCATCATACTTTTGGCCACACTTGGATCGGTCACTTTTTTGTGGATATCAATCTTTATCAATGATGGGAAGTTGGCAAGGAACGATTCTGGCAATACCTCTTGCTCTTCATGGAAGCTCAGCATTATTTTCTGAAAGAAGTATGGAAAATAGGTATTTACTCATTATTCAGCTTTTAATTTTCATTCATCTTTATCAGGGAAACTGCTTTGCTCATGGAGCATACCTCCAAACCAGCAGGCTTTTCTGCCTACACCTCTGATGGCCACTTAGTTCTTTACCTGCTCAACTGCTGTCTGTACTCCAGATAAAAAGGCAGGTTAGAAAAGCTTCTCAGAGTGTCAAAGGAGGCATGCAAAGCTCCTTCTCAGTGACCCACACTTCAAGTGAAAAAAATACCAGCCAACCCATAACCAACAGTTTGTGCACAGACATTCCTTTCTGTTTCTTTTATTTTTCCACAGGCAGTCACAGATTTTCACACCAAAAGCAAGCGCTCTTGAATTTGTTTTCCAAACCTAAACTGATGTGACTACCAGTGCCCTACCTGTAGCATGGAGAAATTAATACTGCATTTAGTAGTGGAACAGATCAGAAGCAATACTTTATTTTCAAAATGTAATTTTCTCTAGATTAAGTTGCCTTATATTTACTGCACTGATTACTACTAAAGTACACCTCATGGGTGTATTACAAAACACAGCTGTATCTGACTGGCAATGAACAATTTTACTGTCATCTTCTAATACATCAGATATCATGCTCACAGTCTTCAGAAAGGTACAAAAACTGAACTTCATTGTGAGCTCAAAATGAAAGACAAAAAGACTCACTTTAGAAAGGAAAGACTTCAGCAAACAGTTCTGATCTCACGGGTAATACCAACCTCTGCCTCAGACAGCTCCTTGTCACTATTTGGTTTCGTGTATTTTTCTTGCATGAAAGGGATCCAAGACATTTTGCATTTTTTAATGAAGGGAGTCACGTCAACTGTCCCCAAAGCATAGCCACATATGCCATCCTCATCTTCTAAGACGAAGCAGTAATCCAGGCTGAGGGTGAGCAGACCTCCTACTAACCTGTAGGAAAAAAAAGTGTTCAAATTCAGCCAAAGAAGGTCACTTTGATAAAGTATGCCCTTCAGGTACACTGGAGAAGACTCCAGGGTTAACCAAAAAAGCGACAGAGTCTTCCACTCATGGAATTACTTCCTACAAAGCATTAATTGACTGATCAGCTGTCAAAACTCAGCTACAAGCAACATCTGCACCTCAGGATCCCACAATTTAATTCCATATACACTGCTCTTATCCTTTTGCCCTCAGTTGCTCTGCTGCCATTACTTCCTTGTTCTTCCATATTCTCCTTTGGGTATTTTTTGATACCAGTCACACATCCTTTCTTAACTGCCTTCCTGTCACTCAGAGCAGACTCTCTATAAAATTCTATCTAAATTAAACACTCAAGATAAAAAAAAAATCCTCAAAGTAGCTCATTTTACAGCTCAGATTTAATGCCTTTATTTTTATTTTAAAATTCATCTGTCACTGCCTATCCTTTTTAAAAGTTGGTACATGTACTTCAGAAAAACTGGAGGTACTCGGCTGGGAGACTGGTCCTCAAAAACCCCTCAATTATCTTCATAACTACAAAAGATTGGAAAAAATATCAGAGAGTAACTACAGACTATGGACACTCCCATTATATACTTTCACAATATCTGAAATAAGGTACTATGATGCACAGGTTTCATAATACAGAGGCTTCAGCTAAGTCTATTTTCTAGCAGCTCACAACAGGTGACCAGTGCATGAACTGAGACATAACTGTCAATGGTATCTTTAAGAAACCCAAACCCCAATGTCCTGAGAGTAAATTTTATTTGTTTTATACATATCAAATGTTCTTTGCATTCTTCCCACACACACTGTTAAAAATTCAAATTAAATACAGTGTCAGAACTTCATCCTTCAGAATCAACTCTGTAGGTCATTCGTTCCTAATACGTACTTGTCTCCAATTAAATCTGGTAAACTATGGAAGGGTTGATCAGCTCCATCAGCATACATTTCTCTGCAGATCTTATATACGGACGCCTAAGAGGAGAGATTTCAACTCATCAATCACATTCAAAAGCCAACAACCTTGTCGCACAGCTAACAACTTTGTTTCAACATTAACAGCCACACTGTAACCTAGTACTGAGAGGCCTTTAAGTCAACACAGATCAAAAGTATCCATCTATGAGAAAGGATCTATCTTCCCCCCCACTTCCTCCCAGAAAGTAACTCAAAAGTTGCCTTCAAAACATTGTGGTTAAGTTCAGTGGCTGGGAAGGAAAGGCTGGAGGTCAACCTCCCGGAGCTGTAACAGCACAAGATTAATAGAGAGGGTAAAGATCAACATCCTTGATCCCGAGTCCCTTTACAAAACCTCCAATGTCCCAGCACAGCAACATAACCCCAGGGAAGGACAGACACACCCTGTATGTTAAAAGGTTTTCAGCAGAATCTCAGAATAAACTTTATCAGTCATACTTCAAATAAGAAACTTTACACCCCCCCTTTTTTCATTAACAAAAAGGCTTTTGATTTGACACTTCTCTGTCCTTTCATTAAAAAGTAACTCCTCAGAAGAAATACTGTTTATGACTGCATGCTTAGCTGCATCTCCAACTGCTAAGGTGGCTTAGAAATATCAATTCCATTGTCTACAAAGGAACAAATCAGTTTAGGTACAGTCCTGCATTAAGGTATGGAAAAGGTTGCTTCACTGCTCCTGAGAACAGCACAGGACAGAGCTACCCTAAAAGTGGCAGGTAAAAGAGTCTTCATGTGCCAGCCTTGTCTTACTGGCTTCGAAGTCAGGACTCATTTGAACTACTGTGAACAACCTAAATACTCATGTTTCATCTCAATGTACCTACAAATGCAAGAGTTCAAGCTGCATTAATCCTGACATTGTATAAATTGCATCCATAAAGAGTGTTAGCTAACTATTGGTTGAGACATCAGTTTCAAGTATCCTCTTCGCTAAGCCAATGGAAATGAAACTACACTACAGTTTTGTTCAGAAAAAAAAAGAACAAGAAAAGGAAAAAAGCGCTAATCAATAACGAGTAATAAAAAAATTCCTGATTTTAAAGTATCAAACACTCCAAAGAAGATTTGACAACAATTCTTTCAAAATCAGACAAAAAGTTTACAACTGTACCTAAAATTGTAAGAACAGCTGAACCATGATCACATTTTGCAGCTCCATTTTGAGATTATAGTATCGACGTTCTGCCTATGCAGCTCTGTGAGTACCAGCAAGTGCCACAACAATTACTGAGTGAACAGGTATACACGCCCACCCTCTGAGTTTAATCCACTGCATGTCTCCCTGCTGCAAGAATTCCTCTACCAGCCGTGAAAAAATTTCACTTGCCTTCCATAAGTAGGGAAGGCACTCACAGATTTAAAAAGGTGGGGAGATGAGAGGCTGGGAATCAGGATGTGGGTGTACACTGACTGTCACACAGCATGTTGCTGAACCACAGGCAAGTCACTTAACCTTAGTTTTCCTGTGAGCTTGCATTTGTGCCTCACGCAAGGTACCAGGACATCTGCTTCATTAGGGGAAGAAGGGACTCAGCAGTAACCTCTGTTGCCACAAAAGGAACTGCATCATTACCAACAGCAGTGACAAGCGTCAAAAGCAGTTACCTCATCTTTAGGAAAGTAGGGTCGTATGGTGTACACTTTGGAAGTGGGTGTTAATGGAGGTGGTTGAAAAAAGAGGTCATTTGCTCCATCAATAGGCAGCAAGCGCTGTGAAAACAAAATACTTAATATGATTGTATGAACAACAAAACCCATCACTCTTGGGTGTGCACTGCAGACTCCCAAATTAACAATTGCTACTTGCAGGCACCCCAGAAGAAGGTGGGGTTGGTATGCTTTACAAATGCAAAGACCTTATTTGAATAGAAAATATCCAATTGGTGTTCTAAAATATGCAATTGAAACAGCACATTAAGAGTCTGTTAATCTTAACTGCTTTAAAATACTTTTTACCAATCATATCTACACTGTCTCTGTATAAGAACATAGAATGTCAGGAGGAAAGGTTTGGTCTGAAGAGGGTTAACTGGCCAGAGGAGACGCTTTATCCCAAAAGCAATGCGCTGATTCAATTTGCTGCGCGCAGAGCACCTGTGAGGGGGGAAAAGTATAGCGCCAGAAAAATCCATGAACAAATCTGAACATGGTATAAACAGCGATTTAAGAATATTTGCCAATTGAATTCCTCGCAACAAAGCGCATTACAGCATTATTTACAGAGGAACCAAAATTTGGACGACTATCCCTTTTTGCTCATGGAATTCCCATCGGCAGACAAGCATGCGCGCATTGTGCAATTGCGGGCGCAGATAAAAATGCTGTGCGACCTGCAAAGAAACAATGTGAAATGTACAACTAAAGCCGCTGCGCTTCGCATGCGCGTGGGACAGGCAGCATCTCCTTGAGAAATTACTGTAGAAAGGGGAGGAAAATTATTTTAAACCAAGCTGTAAGGCTAATGGGCTTTGGACCAGAAAGCCTTCGGCAGACCAATCCTTCCAGACCTCTGATGTGCAACAAAAGGTTTCTCATAAAACAAAGAAAATGTCATTCAGTTGTGAAGTCATATTGATACCTGGAACTCTCCTGCTAGACCACCTCTAAAGGCCCAGGGTTCTTGGTCTCCACTTAAGAACTGTGCTGAAGATTGACTACGACACCCTGTTGAGATCAGATCCAAGCGGAGAATGTTACGAGAAGGGGGATTTCCTGGGTGTCTTACATGTCCAAAAAGCTAACATACACTTGTGAAAAAAGCTCTCTAACTGAGCTAGAAATCGGGGCTTGGGGGAGGGCTGTAATAATGTATGACTTAGAAAGATTTTGTGCTTGCGCACTAGCTGCAGTATTTCAAATTTTTGGTTACCTATAACAGCCAGGTCTAAGAACAGGTGAGGCGATTCAGTTACACACTTCATTCTAGACCAGGAGGCACAAGAATGGTGCCATGCACAACTGTGTAAACTTCCCAGACATTTTGTACCTTTTTTTTATGTTTGTGCATTTATTTCATCTATGAAAAGATAACATCTTGGAAGCTATGTGGCTCAATAGCTACTACCATAAATTTTAGATCAAACAAATGCCATTATCACAGCCCCTTGAAAAAAAAACGGACCTTTCTGAAGTCACATTTTAGTACTTATTGTTTCTAATCTTGTCAGAAAACTAGGACTGGCAACATATGCAAACAGTCTGGAACAGTTCAGGCAGCCAGGACAGTTGTACGAAACTGCATTCTTGAAAAGACTACGCAAATTTATATAATCCAGGCCGTACTGTCACAGTGCTGCTGGCATGTTAAAAAGCTAAGTAGTTTTAACTGGAATAAACTCACAATTTAACTAGTACACTCTGTTGGCCACTACTAGCTTTGCTTTTTAGTATCTTGATTTTTTACCTCCACAAGCGTATCGGACGCACCAAGGACCTTGCTGCTCAACCAGCCACAGCAGGCCCGCTGCAGTGCCCAGCTTTAGTTTGCACTTGCTTTAGAAAAGAATTTTCCATTGGCTGTTTGAATTTTAACATTGTTACGCCAGCACAGCACTGCAGCCTTCACCAACTAACACAAATGACAACTCTAGAGAGAGAAGAAAAGCAAGTGGTATCTGGAGATCTCAATTACCCGCCTAGTTTTCTGACAAGATGAGCAGCGCAAACACTCTTTTCCTTTTGTGGACAGCAATCTACCTCCTGTTCAAGTAACAGTCTCAGATCAGTACACACAAGTATGTTGTGCTAGTCAGAGAGTCCCAAAGTGTGCCAAGTTTGACATTTATGAGAGTTTAGGAAGACAGGTTAAATAAAAACTACCCTAAGTATGGTAAATTTCAGAAACAATCCAAGCACCAGAATTCAAATTTGGTTTACTCCCACATTTTAGAATTCTCACATAAGAAAATATCCTTCACAAGGAGATTTAGTCAATAACTTGGAAGACAGTATCTGTCTCTCCTTTGAGACTACAACTTAACTAGCACTTCCAATTATTACAGTAAAGAGCTGCGTGAATGAAGAGCTGTATAAATGAAAAACATAGTTAATGCCTTAGTCGCTGCGCAAATGTGACTTCAGTTCATGCCTGTTGCACAACTAATCTATCTGAGCTGCCTCACAGACAAAACCTTTCCATTTTAATTAATTAATGACGACGCGCTGTGAACATCTGGCGCTGTCCATCCAATAGCAGTAGAAACTTGTGCTGAGGATTCTCCCATCTGTACACAATGGGGAAGAAGACAATAGAAGTCATTAGTAATCCATAGTACTGTACAGCCACACTAATTTAAGGGACTGAATGCTAGCTGGACTTGAGAGGAGTGGTGAAGAAAGTGAACATCCAGTGGACCATTGAGCACACCGTTGTGAAAACTAACTTGTTTCTATTTGTAGTGTACTTGACTTTATATAATGACCTATTTTATCACAGACCTTTGCTCTGTATGTATTTACATTAGTGATAAAAACATAAGCTGAAGACAAAAATGGCCTCTCTCACAGAAGTACTGCTAGCATAAGAGTATTAATCTGTACATGTGAAAAACCCTGAATTTTTCAACTATCTAATAATAGTGTGAGTACTGGAACAGAACAGTGCCAAAGTTAACAGAGTTTGTATTAGAGCTGGCTTCTACTGCGAACTATTCCAAATATTTGATCCATTTAGAGACTTGAACCCAACTTTACAGGGACATTGAAAACTGAAAATAACTTCAGATGAAATCAGTAGGTAGTCTGATACTTCTGAAATGCAGTCTTAACCTGGGTCCTAAACATTCAGAGATTACAAGAATCACTGTTCTCTTTATAGAGCTTTGGCCTGGAGTTTTAAGCTGATTAAGCTATCAAGAAGAGAGCATTCTGTCTAGCTAAAGGTCAACATACAGCAAGAATAGTAAAGTTGGGGGAGTTGTGTTACACTTAAAATTCACAAACTAAAGCTTTTAAACAGCATGAGGTTGTTACAGAAATGTTAACATACTACAGTGCTGCTGAGTTCTCCACCCATGCTAGTCATCATCTCTGTACTTTGCAGAAGGCAGTCTTAAAAGCTCTCTTCTTTTCTCAACTTCTTCTTTTTCAACTATACTTATTGGGATCAGATATTTAATAAGCACAAAAGACAGTAAGTTGTTGGGCATGGACTGACTCGATGATTTAACAGGTCGTCTTTGTCCCTGTTTAAACCTGCCAGTGTTTAAGAATATAATTTGAAGACAATCCAAACACTAGGACTAGACCAAGGTTGTGTAATGGTCAACCACTGTGAGGTTTGTGACAGTTACAGGAAGTGTGACTTAAGACCATCAGCTTTGCTGTCTGCTGTGTATGTCAAGAAACTCCACAGCATATTCCTTACAGTTGTATTGAAACCTGAAAGTGAAATGAGGTCACTAGAATCACCCAGGCCATGCTGGTGCTATCTGCCAACTTAAGATCCCCCAAAAATCTTTCAGGAAAAAAAACAAAGCAAACAAACAAGAAAGAGCCACACATGAAAAAAAAAAAAGAAAAAAGAAAAGGAAAACCTGTTTCAAGATCATTTTAAGTCTCAGACTAAATCTGTCTAGAGAGCTTCACAATTTCCACCCATTACTAAAAAAAAAATTAAAAAAAAAAAATCAGTAATTTGGAAAGTGTTTAAAAGAAATTATTTTGCACCAGAATAGCCTTATGCTAAAGCTCGCATGCGCACAGGGCTGGGAGGATCAGCTTCCTCATGGCCAAGCCCACAAAGGTCTGTTGAAGACAGCAATAATGTTATCAAGACAGAGCAAACAGCAGATGGCTGATGTGGTCACATTTCGTAGTGTCATTCCCAATCATACAGCGGGGTATCCAAGGAGTTAATGGCATAGTCCAGTGTGCATTCAGTCAAGAGTAAGTTAAAGTCAACACTTACGTGTCAGATGAGATTCAAGTTTCATTAGCCCAAGAAGAAAATCAAGGTCTCCAATCTGAACCATCCAGCAGACTTCACTTATAATAGCAAAGCAAACTCACTGCAAGCATTGCTTCAAAGAGCAAGACAGGAAAATCTTTAAAACAGGGTCAAACCAGACCCCCATCCAAGAATGCACATTTGCCTAATACTTCAGTTTTCCCCGTGGGCTAATTAAAAGCACACATAAAAAATATGCTATCTGGGATTATAATGGCTCCCAATGCACCTACCTAACCACTGCACAAAAGATTTCACCATTGACATAATACTCTTGATATCCCAGACGTAGGAGTACATGTCATAAAGGATTGTCCTGTTGGCACAATTGGAGAGGCGAGTGAACATCCCCATCACCAAGCTGCACATCTCTTCAAACTTGGCTGCTCGGTTACGCCATTCTTCTATCTATGAAAAAGATCCACAGGATCAAACACAGGCTTCCAGGGAAGAGTGGTACTCTAAATATGGAGGAAGACTATATAATTCTTTACTTCATTTTACCAGCATTGACTACCACACCACACATGACCCACAGATATCCTCTATGGCTGTTAAAAGTGAGGCCAGTACAGGGAACATTGGTCAAATGCAGACACCAGACTGCCTTCACAGCAACATGGCAGTACAGGCTTAAAACAGTGGATTCCACTGGAGGAATGAAAATTACTGTGACCTGTGGTTGGTTATACACTACCCTTCAGGTCCTAGGAATTAGAACACCAGTCTCTACTACAGACAACAAATAAAATTGCCCAAGATTTTCATTTAGAAGGACAGAAACAGGATTCACACTTACTTTTTCAGCATCCTTTCCTTTGCAATTAACACTGACAACACTGCTATTTGCTCTGAGCCATTGGAATTCCCTCAGCATCTGTGCGCCTTTGGGCCCATGTTCATAAGGAAGGTAAAACAAGTCAGCAAGAAGCTGCAAGTCCTCTAAAGTCACTGGTTCTACTGTGTAAAGAGGCTTTTCATTTGGCCCAGGCACAAAATGTTCTTTGTTAATTTGCTCATCAGTCTGCATAGGTGCAATGTCACTACCAGAGTCTTCCTGCATAGACATCTCTGGAGACTTTGACTCAACTATACTCTCCTTATCTGTATCCATTGGCTTCAGCTCCTCTGCCATCTTGGCTTCGGCAATATCTGTCAGTATCTGGTTAGCATTCTTGTCTGAGTCATCTTGTTTTTCCACCACCATGTCCATTGGTTCCTCATCAGATTGCTTCTTCTCCTCCTCCTTGACCAAGGCTGGTGACTCGCTGCTCAGCGCTGCGCCCTGACTCATGATGGGTTCTTGGTACACCGTGGTAACCACCGTTGCTGCATTTAAAGAGGACGGTGCCACCAGTGGCCCTACATCCCCTACAGAGGTTTTAGCACCACTGTGGGCCACTTGCCTACCTGAGAATAAGAAGAAATAAGTTTAGAGTTCTCAATATCTGTCAACTAACATTCAAATCAGCAACTTCTACAAATCACAGGTGATTTTATTACTGCAGTATCCAATCAGCACAGCTTCCTGTTGGTATTTTGCCTGTTCACTTCTGTCACTGTAACTCTAACTACTGGTTTTGGTTTTTGCAAGTTTCCCTTGTACATAACTGGAAAGCAAAAATAGGATGGAGGGGAAGTTAGAAAAATTAATTAATATTTTATTTATGCACTACCAGCAGCATTTCTGACTATGCCACCAGAATAAAAAGCTCTTAAAGTCAACACTTTTCCCTCTGCATCAATTGACTTGTCATATCCTTTGGATATAAAGAACACTTCAAAATAAAAGGACTATGCTTAAATGTTTTAAAAAATGTTTTTAATGTAGGGAAAACTGTATTCAAAACCTATTCAAAACCTGACTGGACACAGTCTTGAACAACCTGTTCTAACTCACCCTGCTTGAGCAAGGTGGTTAGACTCAAGATATATCTCAAGATTAGATCTCAAGAGGTCCCTTCCAACTTAAACTGTTCTGTGAAAATGGAGGAAGATGACATCTTAATTACTATTCCTCAGCCAATGTTTCTGCTGCAACTGAGCTTTAGAAAGACACAAAACTCTGCAGCAGTTGAAAAGGATAAATGCCCTAGAGCAGAGTTGGGAGACAGGCTCTTCTATTCCACTCTGACCAGCTGAAACCCACATTTGAGAAAAACAGATTTTACCTCAGGTCCCAAGCTCCCATTGCTACAAGAAAGGTGTACAATGCTGGAAGGAACCCAGCTGGTTTCTGTAGACAGAAACGCAGAAAAATAGAACTATCTTAAAACAACTGGAAAAACATGAACTCTTCAGGACCAGAACTAGTGTTGATAACAATCTAACTCCAAAAAAATCACTATACTTCCTATTCTCTCAGATTCCATGGAAGTGTAGTAACAACCAGGACTAGCAAGATCCAGACTCTTTCCTGTCTTGCATCAGAAGTGCCAAGGGATCATGCATCAAGGTTGCTTCTGTTGATCAGTCAGAGTGCTACAGGCGCTGAACATCAATCATTCTTACTTTTTTATTAAGGTTTCCCCAATTACTAAGGTAGAAAATATTTCCAGCTAAAAAGTATGTGAATTGCCTGGACCTATAAAATATTTTTAATTTAAAGGCAAGTACTGAACATCTAACACCACTTTTTTATCAACACCAGAACGATACCAAATCATACTCACTGCTGTATTGCTGAGGTACCCCAAATTCCTGCAACCATTCTGTTAAGGCCAACTTCAGGGCCATTTGTGGGCTGTACAGAACATCCGTTTCAATATCTTCATCGCTCCCCTCATTTTCCAACTTAATCTGGATTGAAACTGTACTGTCTTCAGTATCAGCTAAAGACAAATTTTAAAAAGTTATCATGCGAGTTTAATTTAAAATAATAAAAATAAAAAAGTTGTGTTAGACAAGGCATTCAATAACTCTGACAGGCCTTCTTCACAAAGAAGCACAAAGTATTAGCCAAAATGGAAAACTAGGGTGACCGTCAACGTTGACACAGAAACAGTGTGCAGAAACCAGACACTCTGGCATTCAAGGTTTCTTTTGATCTGAACTGCTTCTATTCCAATGACATCATATCCATGGACACAGGTCAAATTTGGGCATTAAAACTCCTTGCTGAGAGTGTTAATTATACAACCATACATACCTCTCAAGGCTAAGAAATTCTCTGATAATATGTGCTACAGATATGTGCCAGGAAGTCAACAAAGCAAGCTCAATGCTCATTACCTTTCAGGCAACTGATATTTACTTATGGGACAGAAAAGGCTAGGTGATCATAAGAAGAAAAAGTTGGTGAAGAAAGGATAGAATCATTAAAAACACCAAAACCCAGTATGATTCATATGGTTAAGCACAGATCCAGGAAACATTTATGCATACTTACTCATCACCACATCTTTTCTCACTCCATTCATGTTAGACTTGTACCAGGTTGCAAGTGTGTGAATGGCAACATAATTGGCTTCAAATTCACAGTTTGGATTGGTCAGAACTCCCTTTAGTCGAGGGATGAGCTCAGTTGACCGACCCTTGTAAGGCCCAAGAAAAAGCCTCTTTTGATCATAATCATTAGCATGAATGTTATCCCAGATAACTGGTGCCCTCCTGATGATCTTAGAAACTTCTTCTATGGACTCTACTGGAATGTCTTTGGATACAACTTTTGGACCTAAGAGGGAAACAGGATAATCAGCGGGCTTTGCATCTACTCGAAGATTCAATCCCCAAGTAGCTGGAAAGTTTATTTTATTAAATACTTATGAGAAAATTTTTTAACAACAATAACAGTGAATTAAAAGAAACAAGCCGCCAAACCAAACAATTTTTACCTGTCCATAACACCTCAATGCCAGGGAGCAGCTTTTCTCCTACAGTCCGTAAATACGGTGATTGGGCAACATTTGGATAACAGAAAGTTCCACAGTACTCTGCACAGGAAAAGAGAATGTCACTGTTGTTAGAAGGATGCACATGTGTGACAACTGTTCTACCAACACATTGAGAGAATACCATTTGAAATGAGAAACATCCATAAAATTAAATCAGGTAAGGCCCAAAAGCCTAAAGTATAAATAAAAAGGACATTATGAATGATACTTCACATAAAGACCAGAAACAAAAGGTAGAGAATTTATTTAAAATTGCTCAAATGTCAAAATTAGAAAAAAACTAATACAGTCCATAAACAGAAGGCAGCAGACAATATGCAAGAGAACTGGAAAACCGTGAGACTGATTATGAAGTACAAATATCTAAAAATGTTAACACTGGAACACATCTCTTTAAAGTTAAACTGGAGGTCCGCAACAGGACCAAACTACTACAGTGTAAGGGGATAAACTAATTAACAATAACAACATTGCTACTGAATTGAATCTTCCTTGCAAGCATCCACACCTCTGAACATAGTGATTTTCTCCCCAGTACCTCAAAGGTATTAGAGAAAGTTTGCAATTCAAAAAAGCAATGACTGGACCCAAGTGCAAGTCATCTTATTTTTTAATAAATAAAGCAACTCAGTGACTACTGAAGTGGATAATCTTATTAAAAATAGGAACCAGTGACAGCAGTGAGTACAGACTGTACCTCTACTTTAAGAAAATTCTAAGAAACTAACAGCTAGCCAATTCAAGAGGCAAAAAGATTTTTGTTTAAGTAAAAACAAACCAAAAAACTTCCCTTGACCATTCTATCAAGCTGCCTTCTTTGCTTGGCATTAAGCCTTTCATAGCTGCGTAGATTTGGCAAAAACTTTGCATATATTTGAATAATCAAACCTTTCTTTATAAGTCAATTTCTTCAATCAACCCCAAAATACACCTTAAGGCAGCTATTAAATGCTAAACCAGCTTTCCAAACAATAAGATTGAGGCTGAACAAATGATTCCTCTCATTTTACCTGTAGGACAGAAAAGGAATGTGTCTGGTTCTCCTAGATATTGATAAATTTCATTTGTGATCGAGACTTGAGCATGAGCAAAAGAACTGAAAACTTCTTTGTCTGCTGCACACATGTTATGATCGATATCATCAAACAGCAGTGCAAAAGATCTGCAGCCAAACTGGGAAACCTAATACAAAAGACAAGAGCAAAAGGTTTAATTTGTTAAATTATTTTCATTTTTTTCTTAAATCAAATTAAAATTTTTAAATCTAATCTTAATCTTAAAGGGAAAGCTACAGAAATGGAGGAGAGAAGGTAGTGGAGGCAAGACAGACTTTGGTTTCTATTCACAATGAACGCCTATCTCTGGCCCATAGCTCTGCTTCTCTCAAAGATTAGACCTCTAAAGACCTGCAATCTGCTCCAGTTTTAACAACCCAAAGCTGATCTTGCAGAACAGACATCTGGGAAAAAAGCTAATTCTGTAATAGCTCTTGGACAAAGGAGAGGAGTCAATTTAGAGAACAAAGAAGATGTGCATGTCAGGTCTGCCTGCAAAGGCATTTGTTGCGGGCAAGAGTTCTTGCTTTAGCAGTGCATCTTGGCTTCAAGATTCCAAAATACTCTGAAGACAAAAATAGCCTTCAGAATCCCACACAAGATGAGACTTTTTTAAAAATCTAGGTGATTGCTGGCCACTTCTGCAATGCAACCCAAACACATCCATTGGAATTGTTCAGAGGCACCAAAATAACACTCGTGCCGAAAAGGTTCAAGAACCTGCTGAAAAGCTGCAAGAGTAAACAAGGTATTGGAGTTTCCAAACCAAACAGTACTGCAACCCTGCTGTTTGTGTCACACTTACCTGGTCCAGCTTACGTTTCAATGTGGATACCTCTTTAGGATTGGAGAAAGTGATGTCAAGTCCAGGTGAAATTGCATAGATAAACTCTATTTCGTGCTCTCGTGCAGCTGATATCAGAGTCATTAGCTGCTCTGGAAATCAAATTGAAATATTGTAGAAGGACTCAACAATTTAAAAAAAATCTTGGGCATCATTTTAAGTAACTTATGAAGTTCAGAAGCCACTTCTATCAGAATTTTTAAAAAATTGCTGGAATTTCTTGAAACTAACACAGCAAGGAGCACCAAATTATTTGGAAGAGTTCTCAGAAATTATGCCAAAAGGAATGCAACAACTGTCCTTGTATTCTTATTTTCCATGTTAAAGTTTTATAAATATTTTTAAAATTCTCTTTATCTCGGTACTGTGAGACAAATATAGTCTGTTTCCACAGTACGCACACCAACAGTTCTAGAATTATTACTCACTTTCTCCACACACACTAACAGACAATTCAGTGCAGTAGTATCACCCTGTGTGACTCGGGTTCATGTACCACTCATATCACTGAAACTTATGGCACATGGAAAACATGGGTTTTAACATCACTGTGCAGAAGTAGTTGCTTTAAGAAGCAAACTTGAAATTTCATCTTCCATACAATGAATAATAAGAATTATTTTTAGAATATTTAACAATCTTTGCTGCTATTGGCAATTACCTTGCAGTAACCTTTAGATTATATTTCTGCACTGATTCAAAGTGGCCTCCAAAAAGGATTATTTAATTTCAAGAGTATAATTTTTTCCCCCACCCAAGGAAAACTACAATCCCCTCATCTAATAAAACACCAAAGATCCCATAAATGTCAGAGGTGGATATAAAGTCTCACACCAGCATGAACAGGTCTTATGTTCTAACTAACTAGTCAAGAGTTGTTTTTCTAATAGGTACTTTCTTCGTTGAGACAAGGGCTTAATGAATCGCACAAAGGGACATGCTATTCGCTCAATCTTTTTTCTCTTTTCTGAAGCAAATAATTTCTACTTCAAATATGGTGCAGATGTTCAAGAGCCAGAGGAATAATTTCCCCTGGAAAAAAAGTAAATCTTGTAAGACAAAGCCTTAAAGCAATTTCAGACATCATCTGCAGTTATAGTTAAAAGTAAATCCATGCTTGTTCCAAAGCTGCAAAAAATACACCTGCAGACTATTAAGAAAGAGATCTCCAGTCACTTTTGGGAACGGCTACTGTGATTATACACACACAAGTATACACAGCAATAACCAATTAATTCTAAAGTCTCTTTATAGAAAACACAGAGGAGAAATAAAGGCAATTACCTGCTTCCTCCACAGAGTACATTTCTCGCCAAAACATCCTGTGCTTGTAGTCATCCTTTGGAGCATACAGGTATGTATTCAGTCCCCACTTCTGAAGTCTACAAACATAGGAAAAAAGCCTTCAAATAGCCTACAAATTCAGGAATTCTAAGTTTCACTTCATCTTATTCTTTTACTTGATCTAATTTTTTTCTTCATTGAACATTGTGTTACACTGTTAAGTCACAATAACTTTAAGCACAAACTATAGTGGACAAGTTCGGTTCGTGCAAGATAAAAAGGTGAACATGAGTCCCTAAGAATACAGATATTAGGCAAAAAGTTTCTCTAGGTTAGAACAATAATTCTTTCCAGGCTTAAGTGGAAGATTATGATTTCATTGCGATGGAATGTGCTGCAGTAAGGGGAAGCATGACTTGCCTTCTAAAAAGTTCTTTCCTCTGCTCCATCACCCAAGGTCTTCCATAAAATCCTACGGGAAACAAGATTAAAATTATCCAGTTAGATTATGCCTGCTCCATGAAACTCTTCTGCTACATTCATCAAAAAGCTTCCCCAAGCAGAAAGGAAAAAAAATTAGTTAGCATTAGGGAAGTGTAATAACCTAAACTGATCTAAATTTAAAATGCAATTATAACTTGTTTCATTTCTTATGATCTAAGGTCTCATAGTTTTGGCCACTGAAGCAATTAGTTTTCAGAACACAACCTGTGTTCCTGAGCATATGCCCTTGACAAGTCAAGTCAGCATTATTATAGCAGCAGGCCAAACAGTCATAACCTAATTAAACTATCACTCCAGACACCTACAAAATAGATTTAATTATAAGGTGAATACTGAAGACACTTGAAAATATTTAGTATCTCGAAAATGCTTAACTGGTGGCACAGATTAGAATTTATATACAGAGAGTATATAAACACATATTGGGGGAGATGATGTGTAATTAAAAAAAAATCCGTGCAAGTGACTCAACAAAATGCTCAGGATTTCATTCCTTTTATTCAGTTTATAGGCTCCTTGTCAAAATTAACTTGCAAGCTGGTATCTTTCTCTAAAGTTCCCACATTTTACAAGCTAATACTATGTCTGTGAATAATCACATATAAAAGCCTCTACACAAGTGATTTTAGAACAGATTGTACTGAAAGTCTTGGAATTCCATAGAAATTGTAATTGCTTCTGGTTTTAAATCTAATCCTCCCATTCTAGAAACAATTAAAAAAGCACCCTGAATGCACTCTTAGTCAAGCCAATTCACTTAGACCCATGTGCAAACAGTTCAACCACAAGTGGGCACTTCAAAACAAAGCTTCAGCTTGGCAGCCCTTGCAAAGACCAGAGACTAAAATAACATGAAATTTAATAAGCTCTTATTTTCAAACAGCATGGCCACTCCATGGTGAATGATGCTCCTAATACACAAAGCTCACGAGTTCCCACAGAACATCAGTTCAAAAGGCAGACAGTATCTTCATTTCCAGAGCTACTCAGTGCTGTAAATATTTGGTCTCACTGAGGCCAAAAATATGCTCCTATCACCTTTCAAAACTCCAAACTGATGCAACTGAAGCATTTTCTACATATTAACAGGTATTTCAATTACATGTTAAGTGTGCAATGCTCTTTTAAGCAGCTTAAAGCAGGCTCAAGTTTAAGAATTAGTCTGTCAAAGAGTAATTTCAGACTGCCTGGCACCACAACGCGGCAAAGCTGAGCAACTACTGCTCCTCACAACTGCCCAGTGGCAAACAGAGGAGTTAAACAGGGGAACAACAAGAGAGCAGTTGTGAGGCCTGAAAACCTCCAGGTTTATTTAACTCAGAATGAATTTCTCATTCTCACCACAGTTTCCTCATTTTGACTGATGCTGCCCTGAAGAAGCTCAAGAACCCACTAAAGGAACAAAAACTTGTGGGACCCAATGAATATCACCTACGTCTCATAACTCATTCAGAACAGTTTTGCTTTACATACACTTCTGTTTCAGACCCACAAGCCTGAAGCAGAGCAGAGCCTACTATAACAAAAGGAAATTCAGCTAACAAAAACTAATTAAATAAGGCTGAAGAGAACAGGCTAATCTGAGTGATACTTTTCCATCTGTCTCCACATTTCTTAGGTTACTACTGTCACCAGCTGGTGATGATGCTTGGATCTTTCTGTCCAACTGAAAAATCGACCTGGTTTTGTATTACTCCATCAGGACTGTGTGTCAGGTTGATACAAAGTCAACAGATCACGCCAAATGCCTCATCCCAGTTACCACATTCTCCATCACTAAAAGCCAGGACATCCTAGAGGCAGAGCACGAAAGCTTTGCACTCAGTAATCTTAGATCTTATTACTCTGGAAAACAGTGAATTTGATTTCTGTCATAAACTCTTCACGTTCTCAGAGTGTACAACCAGTATTTGGCCAATTCTCCTCTGCCTTTTCTACAAAAGATCCAAATTCTCCACCTCAGTGCTTTAATCTCACCATCCCTCTAGTCTGTGTTAACCACTGCTCTATGTTTTAAGTATTTACGTATACTTCTGAAGTTAATTGCTGTTTTACTCTTAACCTTATAATTCCCTGAGTCACTAACAAGACAGATGTTTTCACTCACTACCATTAACCTCATTCACCACAGGTTTGTTTTTCTGTCGGTGGTGGTTTTTTGTTTGCCTGCCGTTTTTTTTAAACATTCCCCTATGCCTTTTTTTCCTGTACACTTATTATTGTTGGATTGGTAACTCCTAACCACTTTTTGATGGCTTCGTTGGGCAGAGGCCATTTTCTTGCTTTGTTTTATGCATAGTAAATTCAACAACACCTGCAACAAAATATATGCAGAGGTGACCAACAACGTAACTAGCACTACCAGAAAAATGATTGTGGTACACTCAGTAGTTCCAATATAAACCTGGATGAACAGGTGATCCATGGTCCACATGTATCAGCAGGAACATGAGCAACCTGTGTTTCTCTTCGCTGATATCTGTCTCCAAAGCTTTCAATTTAGCCTCTATCTTCACAGAATTTTAAGCTATTAACAAAGTAAAGAGATCTTTCTCCACACTGACTGTATTTAAGCCCTAGTAGATGCTAAAAAATAAAAACTGGGCCTAACGCACCTCACACAGAGACATTTGCAGAGGCCAAATAGTCTTTTTTTTTTTAAGATATAAACAAAAGACATTCTGTAAAGCAACGTGAGTACTGAGTTTGATAAACTGCCTGTTTCCCTCTCCATTTCATCTGTTAATCACTTTGTTCTTCTACTGGAAAGTCATTATAGGTACTGAAATAATAAGAGATCACAGGAATCAAAACAATTTCAAACCAACTATTATGCTGGGAATAAACCATTTTTCTTGCTGGCTTTCAACCACCTACCTCAAGTGACCTGCCAGAAATGCAGACAAATTCTGTCATTAGTGAGAAATGCAAAAAAAGTCATTTTATTTGGCAGCTTCAGCAACGATTTAAACCTTTTAATGATGCCAACTATGTCAAAAGACAGAGGACTGTCCCACAGCCGAATTAAAATAATAAGCCAAAACGCTTTGGAGAACAAGGGGCATTTAATATTAATTACAGAGCACATGCCTGTGGAATCACATATTCCCTACTCAGGAAACTGAATCTGAGCTTCTGGCGCGCAGAAAGAGCACGTACAGCCGGGATAATCGCGCGGTAGCTCTGCTCTCTCTCGATACTACCTCCTTTACACACGTACCAGCAGGCGAGACGCAGCACTGCCTCAGCCTCTCTGAGGAATCATGGGTGCGCTTGGGAGCCGGGTCTGCGCTCGCCTCGCCGCATAGCTGCCATCAAAGGGCGCTCCCCGCTCCAGTACAAGCCCCGGGGGCAGAAGCCCCGCCCGGGAGCTACGGCTCCTCCCCGCCCTGGCGGAGTCCCGGCCAAGAACGGTGCGGCACCTCCCCACCGAGCGGGCTCCTCCGGGCGGGGGAGGAGACGGGGACGGCAGCGCCAGCTGGGACCAGCCCACCCCCGGTCTCCCGCGGACACCGAACCCCCCCCGTCCTCCCACACCCCCGTGCCCCAGGGGACACCCCGTCCCAGAGCTCCCACCTTCGACGACGCCACAGAGGAAGCGGCGGGAGCCCAGCGCTGTCTCCGTCTCGGTTTCCTCGCCCCCCGGGACGGGCCCCGCGGCGGCGCCCGGCGGCTCTAAGGAGGCGCCGGGCACTCCGGCCGGGTTGGGGCTGCCCTGCGGCTCCTCCAGCGCCGCCTGCCCCTCCTTCTGCACCATCCTGCCGCCCGCCGCCAGCGCCGCCGCTCGCCGGGCCGGGCAGAGCCGACCGGGTCCCGTCCGTGCCGCTCCGCAGCCCCTTTGTCTGCGCCGCTCCGGGGCCGCCGCTTCCTGTTTACGGGGCGCTGCGCCTGCGCGGGGAACCGGCCCTAACCGGTCCGTGCCGCTTCGCCCGCAGCCGCCGCGCTCTGAGGGGCCGCCGCAAGGGCCCGGGACAGCGTCCGGCTCGGCGGGAAGGGAGGGAAAGGGCGCGGGCGGCCGGGACGGCGACGGTGGAGCGGGAACAACAGGCTGGAGCGCAGGAGACTCCTCTGGGAACGGGGCGGGCGGGCGTCGCGCGTGCTCTGCGCAGGCGCGGGAGGGCGCGCACCGCGCGTGCTCGGCGGGGCCGGCGGCGGGAGGGGCGAGGCCGTGGAGGCACAAGGGCGCCTGCGCGGGGAGGCCGCGCTCGCCCGCAGCGCACGCGCGAGGGGCCGCGGGAATCGAAGAAGGAGGTGGTGGCGGGAGTGACGCGCATGCGCATTGCGGTTTGTATAGGGAAGCGGCACCGAGTGGGGGAGGGAGGATGGGGAGTGGAGTGTTTACTTCGGTTTTGCTCATGCGCCTGGCGGCGCGCGGGGGGTCCGCGCGTGCGCGGGGCTGAAGGGTGCGCGGGTTCTCCTGAGACGTGACCTACTTGCGGAGGTGCCCCGCAAGCTAAGCAGGGTCCGCCGGGGCTGCGGCGCGGATGGGAGACCGAGGGAAGAACCCTGCGGCCACTCCTTCCCTCCTCCCACAGCACGGCCGATGTTACGGTCGGAGGTGTTTCCGTGGCTGGAAGAGGCTTACGAGGATGCTGAAAGATGGGATACAAAGCTGAGGTGGATCTTAGTAAATCAGAGGAGGGGTCTCACGTCAGATGGCATCTCTCCTGGGAGAACTTCCGGCTGCATTGGGAGCACGAGTCAGAGACCCCAGGGCTGAGTAGATGACCTCCCATGTGGCTGTGGAGAGAGGCCAGCGAGGTCATCCTTCCAGCCCTGCCAGCACTGGGGAGCTGCAGCAGGTACCAGCCAACAAGGAACCAGTGAGCAAAAAGCTGCTGAACGACCTGGCTGGGGAGGAGGGGCTAGAGAAAGCCTGCACACATCACGGCAGACACATCATACTTCAACCACGTTTGAGCTTATCCCCGCTGATGACATTCTGGCGTGACAAGAAACCCAAGACGGCTGCTTTTCCAGCTCCATCTGTACCTGCTCAGGAAGCTGCAGCAGAGCCCCTTGTCAAGGAGCATCTCTGGTTACCACCAGGTTCAAGCTAAAGCTTTCAAAGAGCAAAAATATAAACTGTACTGCTGCCCGAAATACTAACTAGCTGAATTGTATTGATACACAAGACTTTACAGAGGGATTAGAGAGGAGAAATACACAGAATTTGGGTGGAAAATAAACGGGACTCTCATACCACCCTATAGAGAGCTGGGCAGTGACTGGACCCTGAAGCTGGCATCGTGCTCATAGCTTTGGTCATGCCAAACTAATCTTGCAGTAACAGTTCTCCCCGTGTTGGGATCTCATCCTTTTACAAAATGCTTGTGTTTCTAGGCAGTATTCAGGATGCTGGAGTGAATCACTGTGCCGGGCTGCATCAGCTGCCTCATCCAGTTGCTCAGCTGTTTTCCCACATACATGCTATTAATTTTTTCCTCTGATAGCTGGGAAAAAGATGTCTGGAAACAACACAAGGTTGCCCTTTTCCAAGGACTCATCAGCTCTTATCTCTGTTCTTATAAACCCACTGACTTTGCTGTTACCCTTAAATGCCACCTCCTCTTGACAAGGGACTTCCAAGCTCTGGCTCAGCCCTGGTCACCTCAGCCCCTTTTCTGCCCTTCACCGTGAGGAGAGGGACCCAAGGGATTCCATCCGTGGCTCACAGCATCCCTGTGCCATGAGAGGGCACACCCTTGGATATCATTGCCCAAAATAGCAACCAGCCAAACAGAGCTCAGGGGATAGGATATACTGGGAAAAGTGGGTTAGAGGGGAAGATGTGCCCAGGCCCATTCATACTGCCAAACACAGACCTGGGTGATGGCCAGCAGCTCAGAAAGATCCCTGGAGAGTGAGAGGCTTTAGAAAGAGCAGACTTGCCACTTTCCCAGTGCCACAGTGGTAATTCTCCCATAGCCAGAGCCAGAGCCCATCCTTTTAAGATGTTTTGGTCTCCAGGCAGCTCTTTGCATTGAGTTCCAGTTCCTGGAGCACAGACTGTATAAAGCTGGAGCATTTCGCTGTCCCACATCAGGTCCATGACCTTGTTCTTCTGCTGGTTTCTTTCTTCCATGTTTGTTTTTTCTTTGCTTTGCTTCATTTATTCCCAGTTCTCAAGGCTGCACTTTTCCAACGACCATTGATTGCCCATGAGTTTATGTCCCTAAGGTAAAGCCCTCCCCAGTCCATACCTACGTCTTCAAGGTGGTAGGACCATCTTCCTGTTAGCTCAGCCTTAAATGCCACATCCTAACAAGGGCCACCTGGTCCCAAACTCAGGTTTACCCAAGGGCATCTCACATACCTGACAGCCCCACTCCTGGGACCTGACATACTCGATGTAAGAGCTTTTTAGCCTAAATGCCTACGGCCTCTTAGCAAGGGAAAGTCTGTATTTACAGGACCATCAATAGCATGGCCAGGCTCACCACACACCTTGTCCCCTGTGCAACCTCTGCAGAGCACCCTGCAGTCACAGCACCCCAAAAAGGCTGCCATCCTCTGCAGAGACACTCAGTCCCACATTTCCCCTTCACCCCCACCCCAGATAGCTGACAAATGCAAAAACATAACGGTGGTGTGCATAGCGACTGTGGTTAGATTTTATTGGTTTTTTTGTTTGTTTGGGGTTTTTTTACCCATATAATTGTTATAATACAAAATATACAGACTGGAGATGCCAAGCGGGTTGTGGGTCACCATGCCCCGGGGCAGAGGGTCACTCCATGCGACCTACAGCGTGAGGGAGAAGGCGGCATCTGCTCCGTATGGGAGGGGGATTGTGGGCACCCCAGAGAGCCTGGGAGGAGGGAGAACAGGGAAAAAGGGACACAAGGGGTAAGGTTTGGGATACCTGCCCTCCCACCCTTGAGAGAATGCAAGTGGGAGCTCAGCCCCACAACAAACCTGGGAACAGGTCTGCAAGATGAAGGGTGTGTTGAATGAACCTAAAAAACCCACGTCATTTCTGCGAGGTGAATAATGTGTTGAATGAACCTAAAAAACACATCAAATCTACAAGGGATGGGATAAGGATGGTCCCGCTGGGGAGTGGCCCTGTAGCTTTGGCTCAGAGCCCCAGGGGGGACTTCTAATGTCTCCAACACCAGGGGCTCAGCCTGGGTCTGGGGCCCGGCCTGACGTGGGTGCTGGCCTTGCGCTCCTTCCCAAGTGATCCCAGACACCGCAGTTTAGGCCAGCCCAAATCACCCTTGGCTGCTAAGGATGCAGATGCTAGAGCCACAGTCAGGGACTGCCAAGGCTGGGTACATTCCCAATGCCTGTGGAGGGCTTCTGGCATTGGCATGGGATCATTAGCACATGGGCATCACTGAGCTACAACTTGAAGTGTTATGTGGGCAGGACAGGCCTGCCTGCACACACCCAGCTCCAAGGAGCTGGTGGTGACAAGGATGTGGGGAGCACCAGGGTCCCCAAGCAGCCTCTCACCTGGCCATGCTGGGAGATGGGGATGAGCCCCCCCTGCCCCAAGGTGACCCTCCAGCCTGCCAGCAGCATGGCAATGACTTCTGGCTGTCCCCAGCCTCACCTGTCTCTCCCAGGAGTTGCCAGCTCAACCATGTCCCCAGCACAGGGCTATGCCTGTGGGGACACCTCTCTGTCCCATTGCTCATTCCCCAGCCCCTGGGCAGCAGGTGGGCCGGGATGAGCCTGGGCCTGGGAGCAGCAAACAATGCCAGGAGCATGGCTGTGAGCTCTAAGGGCCAGGACAGCCACCAGAGCCCAGCACATCTCCTTCTTTTATGTGTCCTCATACCCTGGCTTCCATGTCCTCAGGAAGGGTTAGAAAGGGTATCTCTTGATTGGAGCCTCAGAGTGGTTCCCTGAGGTCCCTGTGTGCCAGCACCCTGAACTCAAGGGACAGGGGCTGAAGTTGCAGCCCTTCCAGCCTTGCATCCTTCATTCTGGGGGACCTGTGCCACAAGAAGTCACCTCGGGGTTCCTTTAGTCTCCCCTCTCCCCTTGTCAGGATGAGCCTCCTAGGTCTAACCAGGACCCTTGGGATCAGGGGATGCTCCCCACAGTTCATGCAGCAGTGAGCCCCAGGTGCCCATGTGGCTGCCTTCTCCAGCCATGGTCCCTCTGCCCACCCACTGGGCCAATGTCTGCACAGGGAGAGTGGCCGGCAGCTCACAGCCGACACACCGGACATGCTCCCCATGGCAGGACATGGCCAGGGCAGGGGAGGAAGCCGAGGCACTGGGGCCCTTTGCAAGACTTAAGATGCTAGACAGCATCGCTGGAGGGTTTGGGCTGGAGCCAGGACTGGGGGCTCCTGGGGATGGGGAGGATCAGGATTAGGGGAGCTGCACAGGGTGGTGTGCATGGGGAAAACCTTCTATTGCAGCCCAAGGCTGCAGCTTCTGCTCCAGAAATGGGTGCAGGGAGGTCCATCCAGGTGAAATGCTCATCCTGTGCCAGCTGTGCCCATGCTCCGATGTCTGGGAGCACCTGCTTGGGATCCCCCGAGGAAAGCAGAGCCGGCCCAGGGGAAAGGGAAGATCTCAGCATTGACTGCATCTCCGGAAAGGGAGGTCCCTTCCTGTGGGGGTGTCTGTGCAGCCAGTGGAGGGGAGGCTCAAAGGAAAAGTCAAGAGAGAGAAGCAGGTTCTGGGCCCAGTGTCAGGAGCGCTCAGCTGGAGGCAGGTCCGGGAGCTAAATCACACTGTCGAAGAGCTGCATGGACCGCATGATGTTCTCGTCCTGTCGGGAGCAGGTGGGAAGTGGGCAAGTTGGGCACAGAACAGGAATCTGAGCAGCTCCCCCAAACTTGGCTTTACCCTTATGGCAGCTCTGGCACATGAGTCAAGAGCCCCAGGGATTACAGGCAGTTTCCAAGCCCTGCTGGGATGCATGGCTCTTGTCATCTGTACAGGGATGACAGCATGGGTACACTTCCCAAAGCAGAGCTCCAGCCTTGCCCCTGGGAGCCCTGGCATCATCCCCTCTCTGCCAGGAGGGAAGTGTGGGGGACAAAGGTCTCCAACAGACAGGGTGGTGACCCAGCCCAGAGAAGAGCTGCTTTACCTTCTGGCAGGACTCCAGGAACTCCTCAATTGTCACCACACCGTCCTTGTTCCGGTCCATTTTCTGCAGGCAAGCACATCACAGGGGTAATAGCAGGGACAGCCCCAGCCCAGGGAGAGCCCAGTACCCCCTGCCCAGGTTGGACACAGCACACCTCTGTGCCAGCCAGCCCCAAGCACCCAGCAGGACCAGCAGAGCTCTGCTTCATCCCCAGTGTGGGGTGTTTTCTGCTGCACCCACTGCAGTCACTGGCTCAGTGCTGGAGCTCTGCTTCCCCAGGATATGCTCAGCTTACCTGGAAGAAGTTCTCCACATGCTCCCGGGGCGCTTCCTCCCGCATGGCCGGGTAGGTATATTTGCCCATCATGTCGTAGATGGACTTCATGATGTCCAGCATTTCCTGATGGGAAGGGAAGCAGGGTTGCAGGGTCAACACAGGGCTCTGTCTCCACCCAGTCCCCAACCCACACCTTTTTCATGATGCTTCCAAAAGACCTGTGGGGTGATCAGATGTGTTTCTGCTGATTCTATGCACAGTGTGGGCCATGTGTGTGCCTGCGTGTGTGATAGAGCCCCAAAGCAGCACACCCCTCATCTACCCTCCATCCCAGAGACACACCAGTGCCAGGGAGCCAGGAGGGACATGTTTGCAAAGCTAAGCTCAGTTAAATATTGACCCTCTGAGCTCTCCTCCAGAGCTCAGCCAACACTCCCAAGTCCTGCCCTTGTCCCCGACAGGTGCAAACCTGCGCTGGTCCTGGGGACCTGTCTGGACCCCCCATCCCACCTCTTTGGTGATGCAGCCATCTTTGTTCAGGTCATAGAGGTTGAAGGCCCAGTTCAGGCGATCGTCAATGGTGCCTCGCAGGATGGTGGACAGCCCAGACACAAAGTCCTGCAAGGATAAATAAGGCAAGCAAATGGGAGTTACAGCCACAAAGGGCCTCACAGACACAAAGCGTACTGCCCTGCTTGTCCCGCTAGCAGAGGGGAACTCAGCCCTAAAGCAGATGTGGCCTTGGGCTGGGCTGAGAAGGGAAATATCGGTATCGAATAGAGCCTGGGGAGAAACAATTGCTTGACCCCGTATATGTCCCACGCTAGTCCCTTGAGTCACAGCACCCAAGAGGACAGTGTGCATCAGGACCTGCTGTTCAGCCAAAGCCTGAACAAGACCCAGCCATGGCTGTTTCTGCCAGCCTAGATATCATACAAGACACTAGCCAGAAAATACAGAGAGCTTTTTTTTGTTGCTTTTCACTGTTTTTCTACTGCCTCTAGGAATTTAATAAACTCCACCAGCTCCTGCAAAGCTCTTCATCATCTGCAACAGCAATGCTGCTGATCCCAGCCCACAGTAGCTGAAGAGATGCACTCTTCCTGCCCCACTGCCATCCCATCACCCCCTCCTTGGCCACAGCTCACCTCAAAGCTGACAGACCCATCGTGGTCGGTGTCAAAGGCATTGAAGAGGAAGCTGGCGTACGTGCTGGAGTCTGCAGGGAGAAGGGCAGTATGAGGGGCTGCTGTGTGACCCCCTGCCTCACAGAGGCACCCATGCAGGGCATGGGGACAGGGATGGGCACTCACCTCCCTGAGGGAAGAACTGTGAATAGATCTGCTTGAAGTTTTCTTCGTTGACAATGCCGCTCGGGCACTCCTGCCAGGGCCAAGCCACAGCATCACTTCCACATTGCAGGAGGGGGGTGAGCACTCCCCTAAATCCCTGTGACTCCCTTGCTTTGCCTTGCTCCCTGCCCTGCACACCTGGTGGGGTGGCTGGTAAGGCTGCTTGGAGCATCTCCCTGATTTTGTGGGCTGCACCCCTCGCTAGAGGGGCTCTGCATCCCAGGCACCCAGGAAGGGGGCTCTCTGCATCCAAAGAAATGGAGCACAGGATCCGGTCTCCCCACTGAACTCCCTGGAGGCAGGATCAGGCTGTAACCTTATATAAACATCAACCCCAAGGTCCCAATAGCCTTCACAAACACTGGGCACAGCCAGGTGCAAAACAACCCTGAGGTGGACATGGCAGCAGAGGTGGGGCTATCAAAGCTGGTCAAGGGGTACTCACATTTTTGAAGCCTCGGTACAGGACCTGCAGCTCTTTTCGGGTGAACTTGGTCTGCTCCTGAAGCTGATCCAGCCCCTCGGGGCGGTGGCAGACGGTAGAGAGCTCAAACTCATCCTCAACACTGTCTGTAAGGAACCCAGGGGAAGAGAGGGCAGCTGAGGCCAGCACTGTCCTACCCTACCCTGCCATGCCAGGGGGCAGGAGAGGCACCTTGCACAGCACATCCCGTGCTCTCACACCTGCCCAGGGTGACACATTTTTGGGGTGCTCTGTTCAGCCAGAGTTATGCCTATGCCAGCAGGGGACACTCAGAGAGACCCAAGGGGCAGACCAGACCAGGGACGGACACTGGGCAACAGCCTCCCCAGCCTCCAGTACAGCCCAGGCTGAGCAGAAAGAGGGTGTGAAACCCCTCCAGTGCTGAAACCCTCCCTGCCTGCCCTTCTCCTCCCACCAGCACAAGTATCTGCCCTGTGGAGCTGAGGCCCTTGATATCCTGCAGGTCTGTGCTGCACCAGGGTTCATGTCCAGCAGGAGAGTTGCCCCTCCAGAGCTCCCAGCCCCAAATGCCCCCCTGCCTTTCTAGATTCCATCCTGCCCACTGTGCCCTCACCTCCATCAATGGCTTCTCCCCACCCATCAGCCAAGCTGCACAACCCCTGCCTGCAGCAGCCAGCACCCCCAGACCCCACTTCAGCCAAGATGGGCTGTGGTCCCATAGCAGGTACCCCCTCTCCGTGGGCAGTTCGGCCCCTGCCCCTCCATACTCACCTTTTCCCAGGGGCGATTGGCTTGCACCGGTGGGCAGAAAGAGACCCTGAGCAGGGGCTTGGACTCACGGAGGAGCCAAGCACACCCAGTGAAGGGAGTTAAGTGGCTCTGCGTTCACTCCCTGCTCAGCCTTTTTCATCCCCCCATCACACCTCCATCTCCAAACCGACCTTGAACTTTGAGCAACAACCCCCACCCCTTAAACCAGCGCCAGGAGGGTCCGGCTGCCCTGAGCCGGCTCCCAAGCGGGTCTTGCCGCTGAGAGCTGCTCCGGGGAGCTGGAGAGGCAGAAAACCAGCCCGTCGGCAGGTGAGTACAGAGGCTGGTGCAGAGCCCACGGGATCGGACCCCTCCAAGGCAGGATTGATCCTGACAGCCCCAAACCCAGAGCAGGGGAGAGGCGGAGGCGTCCCCTTCCCGCAGGCAGGGCCAGGGCGGAGAGCAGGCAGCAGCACCGCCGGGGACACACACACACAAAGGCAAGAAGAAGCACTTGCTTTCGCTGAGCGAGGGGATGGATTTGGGCCGGCAGCAGGGCAGCAGTTTGAGGAATCGCTGCTTCAGCGCTTTTTTAGTTTGGACTGGAGGATTGCCTGGAAGAAAGAAGGAGTCACCAAGCAGAAGAAGAGTTAACAGAGCATCGGCCCCGGTCCCGGCGGGCAGCAGGGTTGGGCACCCGGCGCAGGGTGAGTGGGGCCGGAGGCAGCACATGCAGCGTGAGGCTGGAGGAGCAGGAAGGCAAAGCCCAGCCGAGGTTCTGCTCAGCCTTCCTGCTTCATCCCAGGACAAACCCGGCACGCAAATTTCCCTCCTTGGGAAGGATGGGGGTGGCAAAGGGGCAACCCTGCTGAGCTACCCACACTCAGCACCTCTGCACCCCCATATCGGAGCATGTCAGGGAGCACTGGAGGCATTCAGGCACCCAGAAACCCAGGAGATGGCCTTTAGCCTTGAGGACAAATATCTGCTCCCTGGGGACCCTCCCCATAGGGCTGTGCAGGAGACAGGGTAGGATGAAGGCCAAGAAATAGCCTTTGGCTGAGCCAGGGCATTGCATCGTCCCCGAGCTTAGGCTGGGTTTGATCCTGTTGGCACCTGAAGGCTGAAGGCAAAGCATGCACTGAACCCTGCCATGCAGTCCAGACTGCAGCATGCACCCCCACCCCAGCACAACACTGGGACCCGAGTCCAGGGACCTGCTTGAGACAGCCAGAAGGGGAACAAGGCTCAGGGCTTTGCCTTGGCCAGGCTATGGGGCAGGGTGAGGGGCTCCCCACACCAGCCTGGCCCATGGCCATCACATTCAAGTGGCCCTGCATAAATAGTAGGTCCCCTCACTGCACTGACCCACCTGCCACACCCTATTCCCCCATTTGGACCCCAATGACTTCTCTAAGCCCTATCTCTCCCACCTGGTATTCCCTCATGGCTGCAGACCCGCTCCCTCCCTTCCCGCAGTGCCTCAAGCCAGCAAACTCAGCACAGGACTAATGCTGCAGGTGGGGAAGGGAAGAAGAGGAGGGGATGAAGGCCATGCTGCGCTCCAACCCCCAAAGGGAGGCAGACAGCAGCATGGGGCACAAATGATACGAAAGGTGCAAAGTCCCTTTGGGGCTCTGGTGAAACTGCGTTTGGTCCAAGCATCCTGGACATTGCAAGCAGGTCACAATGCCTATGCATTCCAAAGCCTGGTTTTGGAGTTGTTTCTCTAGGGGGCCAGCAGATGGGGCTTCTCTAGCAGCTTTCTTAGCCTTGTGGGGCTAAGATGAGCCCCAGATGCCATGGTGTTGCATGGTACCCAGCACGAGGATAGGGATGTGGGTCTGCATCCAGCAGCTGCAGCTAGGCAGGTAGGCTTCTGAGTGCCCACAGGCAGGACCTGGAACCCTTTGAGATTACACCAGTGCAGCAGGCTGGGGTAGGGAGATCCATCATTCTGGGGGATGGAGAACAGCTCCAGGAGGTCATTGTTCTAGCAGGACATCACACAAAGCCACTCAGAGAGGGAAAACTCTCCCCAAGGAAGTGGCATCCACAGCAGGGTGCCAGGGATGTGCAAACACATAGGAATGAACAAATGCACCCCCTGGCATTCGTCACGGGTGACAGGCACGAGTGAGGACCAGGATCATGGCACTGGCATAAAAGTACAACCTGGCTCCTGTCTGCTCCAGGGTTTGCAGGCAGGAGAGGAAAGAGGATTTTTCCTTCTTAGAAGTGGGCATCAGCTATACATAAACCATGATTTTGTCCCAGATGTGTTTCCAGGGCCTTATTTTGCAGAGGGAAAGGGAAATTGCACCTTTCAGCTTTCCAAGGATGCTTTGCTGCCAGGTCCCTCCAACAGAGCAGAGCTGTGGGAACAGACCTGGTAGGGAGAAATGTCCTCTTTGCCCAGGAGGAGAAGGAGAAGGGACAGGATGGGCAGAGCAATGCCCAGTGCCAGGGTCATGGACTGGGGAGGGAGCAGGGCAGGAAGGAAACCACACAGCGAGAGAGATGCAACAGAGAGTAAACTGTGGTTGGACTCACAGGGGCAGCAGGTATAGGCACGTGCAGTAGGTCAGGTCAGGTGCAAGTTACACTTTAGTTTGTTATAAAGAAGGAAAAAGAAAAAAAAATAAAGAACATGGGCGTTTGCTTAAGGAGGAAACCAAAGGGGGCCCAATTCCTGGGTCCCCAAGACAGGGAAGGGAACATGTTCAGCACATGCAGCTTAAAAATAGGAGAGGGGTGACCCGGGCTGGGGCTTTGCTGTCCTGGCTTTGGTGTACCCAAGGGCTCTGCTGGGTAGGACACACCATCCCCTTTCTGTCCCCAGCATCCAAACCACAAGCAAATCTGGCGGTTCCCCCTTGCTGGGAAACAGCTCTACCCAAAGACCAGGAGTGGAACGCAACCACGAGCTGCCACTGGGCACAAGGGACATCTGCAGCACCAAGTCCTATCCATGCCAGGAACAGCTCCTTTTCCAGATACCGCTCTGCTCTCCACCCTTCTGCAAGGGCCATCCAGCAGCTGGCACAGAACATGCCAACAGAAAGGGCTGGCAGTGTTTTATCTGCGGTGGGAGGTCTGCCAGGTTAAGTGGCTTGTCACTTCTCATGCATCACTCCACAGCCTGGCAACTTCAAAATACACACACACACAAACTGAGCCTCCATCCTTGGGCAGCACAAGAAGGGGAAGGGATTTCCCATTCCCACCTCCACATGCTGTTGAAATGAATCCCAGAGGCTGCTGCACACTGGCTCTGAAGTAACCTGTAACAGTGGATCCCTGGTCCCAGCAGTGATCACCAGCAAGACAGCCATCGACCACTTTGTGCTGAGCCACCAACAGCTGATGTGTCCTTGGGGGCTGGATCCAGCCAATGCCACCATGCTGGGGGGTTACACAGTGCTGTACATGGCTGACACCCCTTTCCCAGGGAGAACTCAAGCTTGGGCTGCTCCATAGTCTCTCCAGATGAAAAGCAGGAGCCAGAGTCAACCTGATGCATAATGATGTGCCTGTCCTCCCCAGAGCCACAGCCACCAGTGCCCTCCCAGGGACAGCTGGCTGAGAAGACTAACAGCAGACCCCTTCCACAGCACCCTCCTGCTAGAAAAGATCCTACAAAAACAAACCAATAGGCAGTGCCAAAACTCCCCCATCACTCTCAGTAACCTGTCAATAAATGCATCGCCATGATGGGTGGAAGATGTGCATCCCACAGCACCAAGACCCCCTGCAGTGTCCCCAGCTCAGATCCCAGGCATGCACCATTCCAGGAGGGGAGCAGAGCACCAGCAGCCCACCAGTCATGTAGCTCTCACAACCCCTGCTTGGCTCCATGGGGCAACACTGGGTCAGTCAGCAGGTCAGGAGGAGCTGGTACCCCAAGGCTGATCTGTCACAGCACTCTGCCCTAGGAGCAGTGCTGGGGCGGCACAAGGCTGCTGGGCAAGAGGACCCTCTGCCTTTTCAGACAGCCTGGCAGCATAGGGAAGAGATCAACAGTTCCCAGAATTCATTCTTTTCTGTAAAAGAGCTTCTATCCCCTTCCAGAGAATCGCCTTTTCCTTGGAGGCCACAGGCAAGTCCCCAGGCTCCCCCTGCCAGGCCATGGCACTGGGTCCATCTGGGCAGCAATGTTGAACACAGCTGCCCCTAAAATCTGTGGCTGATGATCATCCCTGTGCAAGGCTCAGCTCCAAGCAGGATACCTCAGCCCCCAGCTCTCCCCACCCCTGGCAGCGCCCAGCCTCAGGCAGTGCCACCAACCACAGCTCTGGGGTCTGCAATGAAGGCTGGCAGAAGAAAGAGAGAGCGAGTTCCCCCAGCCACCCTGGGGGATGTCAGGATGGGTCCCACCAGCAGCAGCTCTGCAAATGACCCTCATCAGTCAGCAATGACAGAGCCAAGTGTAACCAAGGTGTCTTGCAGCAGCCACTGTGGCTGACATCAGGGGAATGACATCAGAGCTGGTGGGGGCCAGACAGAGAGTCCCTGTCCTGGGGGTGGGACAGGGGCAGCCTCAGCCGGGACACCCAGAGCTGGGAGGAGTAAAGCTGCCAGGTTAAACCTGTGGTTCATGGGACAGCAGAGGCTCAGGGGCAGATATTCCCCAGTGCCAGAGGGAGGAGCAGCTGCACGACCCTTGTGCTGAGCAGATCCCGAAAGGATAGGGCCATGGGCCAGAAGGGGCTGTAGAGCAGAGCAGGGCTCACAGCAGTGCTGTCCCCATTCCCACCCCCAGCCCGTGACAGTGCTCCCAGACAGCCTGGATGTACCCAAAGGAGATGTTGGCAGAATAATAATTTCTTCAGGTCACACCATGCATGAAATTTTGTGAGCAGGGAATGGGTCAGGATAGAGGTGCCAAGGGACTGTGGAGCACAGGCATTCTCCAAATGGAGCAGGTAAGGCTGCAGGACTGGAACATCACCCTGCTGCAAAACCCACACACAGGGACACATCCTGCCCCCATCCCATCACAGGAACCTCTCTAGCAGCAGGAATCAGCGGCACATCCAGGGTGCCAGAGGAGCTACCCAAAAAAATGCCCCAGCAGAGCAGTAGCTCCTCTTGGCTGCAAACACCATATTTCATAAGAGAACTGGTGCTCTGCATACCCATTACCCATCCATATCCTCCCCAGTAAGGCACAGGGACAAAGCCTGGACATGCCCAGCCACAGCCCAGCCAGATCCCAGGCAGCTCAGGGACATCCTCCATGACAAGGAGGTTGAAAGCACCTCACGGGCAAAGTGCCTTCCTCTCCTCCTGTCCCTCTGCTCAGCCCCTGATCATTCCTATCGACACATCCTCCTATCACAGTCCCCATTCCAAGATCTGGCTACCCAAGGGCATATGATCTGTAGTCCATTCACCTCACAGCATCCCCAGCGCCAGCAAGGAGGCAGAGGGGATGGAAGCAAAGAAACCCCAAATCACACTCACGCAAAGTCTGTTTTCAGCCCTTGTCTGAGCCTGGATTGTCCGTGGCACAGTTGAGGAAGGCAGCCAAAGGAAACAAGGCAGCAGCACCGTGTAGCTCCCTGCACTCCCACCCTCACCAGGCACAACCAACAGGTCATGTATCCATTGCTCTAACATATTTTGGGTCCTCTTCTTTGGCCACATCCAGCCCTGTCCTCAACACCTACCTGGCAATCCAGGAAGCTCAACACCCACAGCAGCCTCTTCCCTCCCCAGTCCTAGTACAGCCCCACAGGCAGAGCAAAGAGGCTCTAGCTTCTTCTTTTATCATGTTCCTCCCATAGCCACTAATTCCTGTAGCAGTGGGAAAGCTTTGCCCTACATGGTGCTGCACCCCACATCCACTGCTCCTTTCTCCCAGCTCCCACTCATCTCCCCAGCTACCTGCAGCCCTTTTTCCCATCATTTGACAGAGACCAGCCCTCTGCAACCCATTGCCCCCAGACTCCAATAGTCCAAACAGTCCCCATCCCCCAGCAGCCCACACATCACTCCATCACAGTGCCTCCAGACCCATGATTCCCCCACTCTAACTTTCCCCAAACATCCTAACTTTCTAGAATCCTGCACCAAACACCACACACTCCAGTGTCCCCAAATATTCCCACCCAACATCCCAACACTCTGAAACATCCCCAGACATCCTCATTTCCCCAGCTCCCTAAACTCTAATGCTGCCAGACACCTTAGACACCCTAATGCCCCCCCCCAGATGCCCCAAACCACACTAATCCTTCCAAACCTCTCCCAAGCACCCTGCAGCCCTTGGGAGAGGAGGAGCACCTCCATCACAATATCCCCATCAGAACCCCATCCCCATCCCTGTCCCCATCCCATCTTCCCTGGTCAGGTCAATGATGCCCAGGGCATGGAGTAGCTTGAGGCTGGAGCAGAGCAGCAGGATGATGCCCACTGCTTGTAGCCCCTGCAGGTCCCAGGGAGCCTCAGCAGCCAACATCACCCCAACACAAATCCCCAGCAGGCAGCTGGTCTGGCAGCAACAGACCCAGCAAGGGAAGAGAGGGGAGGAGAGACCTGCCTTGGCCCTCCCTCCTTTTGCCCTGGCACCCTCTGAAGTCCCTTGGGGCACCCCGGCTGCAGGGGAGGAGAGAGCCCATGGAACTGCCCAAAAGACTGAGAAGTCAGCTCTCACCCTGGGCATCCCTGCACTACACAACGTGGCACAGGCACCCCACAGCACAGGAACCCACAAAGAGGTACAGAACTGGCACAAATGGCTATGTGTAGGAGGTTCAGCTGCACCTGACTCCCACCCTAACAGCAGCTTATGGTGGCACTGAAGTGTTCCAGGGACCCTCAAGCTCATCACTCACTCCTGGGATAGTGCTGCCACCCAGCCCAGGAACCAGCCCTGCCTACGACAACCCCTCTGCCCCATTGCAAACCACCAAACCTTCCCCCCAACAGTGCCCCTTTCATGGACCCACAGCATGGCATGAGTTCTGTGCCATGGAGCTCAGCCTTGTCTGCTGATCACCTCCATGGACACCTGCCACCCTCATCTCTTCCCTTATCACGTCCTGGGGGGAATATCTGCATCTGGGCACCAGCAAGTCAGTCACAGCCACAGCTGGGGGCTGCCAGCCCTGGATATCTTGCTTGCTGCTGGAAGGAAACATGCCCCACAGGGTGCTGCCTGGAAGGAGGGAAGCAGGTCAGGGCAGACAGCCAGGATGGGGGCTCCCTGCAGCCCACCCAAAACCCTGCCTTGTGGGCAGCAGGACAGAGACCCCAGCCTGGCAACAAGGGTAATTTAAAAGTCCTTTTTAGCTGGATGTCTATGCATCTCTCCCAAAAAGCTGCTTCTGATCTGGCCACAATAGAAGTCCTAGGGTAGGCATCTGTGGGGAATGAGAAATTATCCTGCGTCTCTGGGAGGTGATGCTGCAGCCAAGCATGGATGGCACATCAGACCTCCTGCTACCTGCACTCCAGGGACCACAACTTCATACATCCCAGTCCAGTGCACCTCTATTCCCACCTGTGCCCTGTCTTGGGGTCTAGTCCTGCCCTTCACAGAGAAGAGGTGAAGGAGACCCCACTGAGCTCCCACAACACTCAATACAACCCTGTGCTAGAGGGCCCCAGCTTCTCCCATTAGACTTCAAGGTTTCACCCTCCACCAACAAGCAGGGCTCCAGAGAAGGGTTGTCCCAATAGACTCCTTTGCTCTCTAGATTTATTGCTTTTTCTCCAGCCTGTGATTTTCTCACCTCTCTGTGGCTGAGTGATCTCCTTACCCCTCTGTCTGCTGGCTCAGAGCCCGTCTCTGAGGTAAGACACAGCAGAACGGGGGCCCTGCTCTATGTTCAGCTGGGTCCCCTTGCTCCTCTCTCCAGGCACATCAGCAACAGCAAGAGCAAGCCAGGCCAGAGGGAATTCAGAGGGAAGCAATGTGAAAAGTGATTAACACAAGGCCGGAGGGAGAAGAGATTCAACAAGCTAATTAGGTCTGGCTGGGCTGAGCAGGACATGTCACCACGCAGCAGCAGAGGCACAGGGTGCACTGTGGGTGCTTGGGGACCTTGGAGAGCTCAGGGCTGGGAGAGCTGCCCTGGCCTGGCAGTCACAGCCAAGGAGACCTAGGACCAAGTCCCCTTCTTGTCCTGCTTCACCCTCTCTAGGTAGGATGAGACAGTGCATCCCATCCTGTGTTCAGAGGGATGACCAGGTATGATGTCCCTCGGTGTGGAGCATGTGGAAGAGGCTCCACAGAGGGGAGATTTTCTTCTCCAGGATCCCAGTGCTGGCAGGATGCGGCCCAGCTACAGCCTGACTCAGAGTGTAAGGCTATGCTGGGATACAAGCTCAGGGCCTGATCACAGGTACAATATATCCCTGCTCCTTTCCCTCTTTTGCAAGCCCTCACCATGAGCCAGCTCTATCCTGATTCAGCCACCAGACCCTGCCCAGCCCTAGAGCCAGCTGAAAAACCTGTTAGCCCTTGGAAAAGGAAAAGCAAGGGTTAAATCCACTGCCCATGGGGAAATCTCTGGTGCACCCTCAGGAACCCCAAAATTCCACCTGGAGCACCTGCAGCTGTCCCAGGCTAGATTTCAAAGATCTACAGCTCTGCAGCCAGCCTGCCTCGACCTCTGGGGTCTGTTAAACCCACCAGGCTGGATGATGCCCTGAGCTCAGGGACCCCATCATCACATCCCTAAAGGCCAGTCCCTCCTTCAGCCAAGACGCAACACTCCTATCCAGGGTTCCTGGAAAGCAGGAGGAAAGCAGGGTTTGGCATGGGGCTTTGCTCTCGCCAGCACCTCAGGGATGCTCACTTTCTCCCCTCTCTGGAGGAACCCTCACCCTGAGCCAGCCATCAGGAGGTGTCCATACTGCTCACCGCCACCACTCTCCTGCCTGGCATCTTTTGGGGTGCTGGTGGCACCCAGGCAGGCTGCCACCCCCTCCAGTTTCTCCCCAGATTCTGGAGGAGTTTCGCACTGTCCCCAGCCCTGCTTCCCTCTCCGGATCTTCAGCTCTGGGACAGCAGCAGCACCCCCCTGAAGGAAGGCAGAGGCCGGCACACCCCATGTTGGGGGCTCTCCAAGACACCCCCAATCCTGCCTCCCTCTGCACAGACCCTGACCAGCTGAGGCAGGAACAGCCCTGGGCAGGCACCAATTATCCTGCCAACAGCAATCTGCAGCTTCATCTAATATTAATCTGAGGCTGGGTGGCTCTCCCGCCTTTTCCCTCCCGTCATCCCCCCTCCCAGCCAGGACCAATTGCTCTGCTCTGAATTATTGATGCTGCACTTCAGAAGCCAAAACTGATAGCGTTTCTCTCCCCATCCTCTCTCTGCCCCATCCCAAGTGCTTGGTCAAAGCAGGCTCTTGGCAGAGGGCTGAGATCCCCCCTGCACGGCTCTGCCAGGAGATGCTTGGGGCTGGGGACAGGCATGGTGGCACAGGGCAGAGATGGAGTGACACAGTCCATCATTGATTATCCAGCTGGTAAACAACATCAGTTCCAGCATCGATAGCCCTGGAAATCCTGGAGCACAGTGCACACAGCTCCATTGCTGCTGCCAGAAATGGCTGTGCCTGTGCCACCAATGCTGTGCGGGGTCCAAGGAGACAGAGTGCCAAGCAGACAGGGCAAGGGGGTGCAGACAGTCAGCGCTTCTGTCCAAGCCCTTACTCAGAGAACAGTCAGCTCCAAATGGAGGACAGTCTGCTCAGGGCCTCATCCAGCTGAGTTTGGGAACCCACTAAGCCTGAAGTTCCCCCAAGGGCAGGCAGAGTCTGTCTGCAAGATGCTCCCACTTAACCCATCTCCAGGGCTTGGGTATTTTTCCAGTCCCATCTGGAGGTGCTCCATTCCCAGTCCATCACTGTGGTGGCAGGACACCTCCCAGCACAATCTGTCCACGGGACAAAAACAGCACAACCTGGGCAGAGAGACAACCGCAGGCAGAGGACCAGCAGGGGACCAGCCAGAGCAGGGGAAGCACAGCAGGCAGCATCAATGGTTCCGGAGCAGGTGGCGGAGCCCTGTGTCCATTAGCAGACCTGAGCCATTAGCGTTTGGTTTCAGGCTCTTTGTGGTCTCTGGGCTGTCATTGTTGACCCAGCCGTGGCTTGTAAACAACCCCTGAAGTGGACACAGCATTTCCCAGCCCCAGACACTGCCTGGGACCTTCCACAGAGAGCAAAATCTCCTACCTCCTGCCTCTCAAGTTGAGGGGGGGAAGTGACTCATGCAACAGCATCTCACCCCCATCCCAAAACACTGCCATTCACACACAGAACTCCTCATAGAGTGCCCAGGGCTCAGCTCAACATAAGCCAATTTTCGCCCCTTGAGCAATATGCTTCCCTCTCCTCTGACCACCTTTAGGCAATGGGAGCAGCTGCTGGCAATGCAGGGCACCTGGGTCCCATTCTCACTGCCACAGCTGGGGTGAATCTCCAGCCAGGCCAGAGGGAGCTGCAGCTCCCCACCATGGGAACGTAGGTGATTGGGGACACGCATGCCACTGCCCCCCCAGAGGGGGGACACAGGACACCCCATCTCCATTCTCCTGCCCTGTCCCAGGCCAGCGAAAAGTCACTTGCAGATGGATGAGAAGTGTGCCCCAGGGAACAGAGGAGCCACACCAGCCAAGGAGTGGCCCCTGCCTTGTCCTGAGCCCCTCAGCAGGGTTGCTGCAGAAGATGGGAGGCTCTTTGTCTCCATGCTTTCCACCACACCTGAGAGATGCAAAACAGCTGCAGTCAATGCCAACTTTAGTCCAAAGCTTCGAGCAGCTACACGGGGAAACAAAAGCACTGAGAAGGGGGAAACCAGGGTCTGGGGAAGGCACCCCTCAAATCACCAGAAGAACTGGGGAGGGGGGTCCAAGCTGGGCACAAGCAGCATGCCCTCCACTGGGGTTCACAAGGCAGGATGCTTGCCAGGTCAGCTCCTGCTGCAGTTTCCTTCCTGGTATGATCCACCTAGGAGTACTGCTGCTGGAGCTCAGGGACAGAGCAAGCAGTTAAGCAGTAACGAAAACTTCCACCCACCATGCTTTCCTGTCCTGCGAGCAGGTTTGCAAGATCAGAAGAAGACCCCCCATTTGCTCCTTCACTCCCCAACCCCAGGCACAGCCAACCCACAAGTACAGCCCAAGAGTGCTGCCAGGGAGTGGCCTAGCACTGTTTGTGGAGGGGAGCCAGCATTCACCATTACACCCAGCCCGTGTGAGAGTTAGTACTGGAGAACCAGAGCAGAGCATTCCAGGGTACCAGTGGACCAGGAAAACTGTCTGTCACCCCCTCATCCACTGCATGCCCTGATGTCAGGGGCTGGGCAGGCTGCAGCATCCTTCAGGTGGGTGTGTGCAGGCATGGGCAGAGGCTGGGCAGGGTTGAGGGGACCCTTGACACAAACATCACCCTGGGAGCCCAGGGAGTACCCAGCCAAACAGTCCTGACCTCCCTCCCACCATGCACAGAGTCCCCCGAGCGGATCCAGATTCCAACAAGTGTGTCCTGCGCACACCACTCAGCACCTTGCACTGCCCATCCCCAGCTGGACAGCCCCCTCTGTGTCCCTCCATCCTGCCCAAGGGCCACAGGGGGCCCTGGGGAGAGCCAGGAGCAGGGAGCCCAGCAGATCCTGAGCCCGGCTGCTCTGCAAGCTGGTGCTGAGTCTGACACCTCATGTGCAGAGTGAGGTGACCATGATCTCTGGTAACATCTGGGTCCTGTAGAGGTGCTGGAAAACACCCTGGTGCCCACATGTACACTTATACACAGTCCCAGCCCACAACACCCCAGCACACATCAAAGTCACCACCATACAGCAGACACCCTGCCAGCCTTGTCCCCTCCCCACATCCTCAGCCACTGGGACAGGCAGGACACCCCACTCCTTGCATCCTATGCCCCTACAAGCAGCAGACAAACACCACGTCCCAGGACTCTCTCACTCTCTCATGGATGCAGCACTCTTGGAGCATCCTTGGAGGCAGCTCTGGACACCCACTGCCTGCCCCTTGTGTTCCTGGAGGCGCCAGCACCACCCACACCCGTTACCTTCCAAGGACACAGGCTCGAAGAGGCCAAATTGCTCCAGCACCTTGACGAAGAGGACCAAGACCACCAGCACCGCGATCATCTCAAGGCCTTCCAGGTTCATGGTGGGGGTGTCTCATGGCCCCTCACTCCCCCACCCCTCCCCACCACAGTCCTGGAGCCCTGTCACCCCAGCACCACAGCCGCCAGGCCACACATCCCCACGGACACCTGCCCCTGTCCCTGGTAAGGGATCAGCTGCCACCCCTCTACTCAGGGGCACCCGACATTGGCTGTGGGCAAGCGAGGGGTCAGCGTGAGGCTGTGGCAGCGGCTCAAGGAGCCACAGCTGAGAGCCCAGGCAGAGCAGGGCTGTGCCTGCGAGTAAGGGTGGAGAGAGGCCAAGTGGAGGGAGGAGTGGGGGGGGTGGCAAGGATAGGGGGGTTGAGGGGGGAAGGAGGCATGCCCTCCCATTCCAATGACACCACCTCCATCGATTTGCTTAATGCAGTTGCTAAGGAAACGGGCCACAGATATTAAAAGGCACTCGGTTCCCAGGGGGGGACACGGGGAGGGGCAGGACAATGGGCACTGGCTAAACATCCAGGATGGGAATGACTCAGATTTGTCCTCTGTGCCCCAGACACGTCTGCCCCATGGGGACCAACATGGCTGAGCATCATGGGAGAGTGTGGGGCAACAACTCCCTCTGCCCCATTTCCAAGCAGGCAGATGGGTCTAGCTGTTTTGCTGGGAGCACCAAGGGGAGATGGGAAGCAGGGCTGTGAGAACGAGTGGGAGCAGAGGCTGTGATGCAGGATGCCCAAGACACTGCCAGACCCACAGGCAGTGCAGCAATGAGCAGAAGAGGAGAAGATTCAAGGGCTGGGGATGCAGTGGGACTAAGGGACCCAGCCAAGGTCACAGAGCATCTGGAAACAGAGGGTGAACCCAGATATCAGTGTGCCTCAAGCACACATTCACACACAGCCAACAGGGCTAAATTTAGTTCCTCTGCTTTTTTTTTAATACAATTCCAGCTCTTGCCTGGCTGCTCAATTACAGGCCACAGGGACCACTGGGGAGCCAGGTGTCCACTGGTCCCTGCCTATCACCAGGGCTCAGAACCCTTGGGGTGCACAGCTTCCCCCAGGGACACCACTGGCGCTGCCCATCTCCAGGTGGACAATTCCCACATGGCACACAAAACAAGATCAGTTTTAACTCCAGCACCAGTGTGGCAGGCAGGGAGCAGGGCTGCCCCCATGCTACCACAGCTCCCCACCCTGCACAGTCCCCCCCAGGTGCAGGGCCGGCTGCCCCAGGCAGAGGTGGGGTGGCCTTGCCCAGGCTATGGGGCGCACCCCCTGCCCAGCTCTAAGGCCCTACTGCCTCCACAAAGGGCCCTGCAGACAGGACTGGGGCAGAAATCCCCTTTTCTCCCTGTTGTCTTTGTGCTGGGTAGGAAATAGGTCACCAGGGGAAGAAACGTCACCCTGGGACACTGGCGGGGAGAAGGGGATGGCAGAGGTGTTGGCTATTACTGACAAGACCTCCCAGCAGGGCTGTCCCACACCAATCCCCCAAGAACCCCCATTTCCAGCCCAGAAGGCTGCAGACTTGTCCTTTGGCATGGGACAGAGAGGGCTGGTGCCTCAGTCCCAGGTCACGGCACGGCCAGGCTATATAGTGGCTCCGTGCCACGAGGCTCAGCATCTCCTGCCCACGTGGGATGTGCTCCCAAGGCTCTAATGCCAGCAGAAGATGCCAGTGATGCATCAGAGGCGTCTTGAGGAGAAAGCTGAAAGTTTTCCCTGGGGAAACATCCCTCAGGCTGGAATTTTTCAGACCTGACATTTCCTTTTCTTGGAAAGAGGCAAGTTTCCAGGCACTGAGCCTGAATTTCACGTAGCTGCCTCCCAGTTTTGCCCCGAGTCAGTCCCTCCAGGCCAGGGTGGCACAGACCTGTTGCACTCTCAGAGGAAGTTTCCCACTGACGCCAACTGCATTTTTAAAGCCATTTTTCTTGCTAAACCCCAGTTATAACCCATTATCTCCTCAAGCCTCCAGCTGCTCCCAGTGCCAATGCCTATCCTGCACATTGTGGGTCTATTTTTGCAACCTAGTTTTGGCCAGACACAGAACGAGAGGAGCCCTTCCAGCCTGAGACAGGGCTTGTCCCAGCAAAGAGGGTTTGGGGCAGTTCCTCTGTAAAGCAAACCTGCTGAGCCCCTGAATGGACCATCATTGGTAACAGGTAACAGCTTCCCCTCCTGCCCTTGTGCCTGTCCCATGCCAGCCATCCTCCACAGCAGAGCAGTGATAAATCTCCCACTCACCATGTCAGGATTCCACATTTCCATGCTGGAGCCATTGATAAAAACCCTCCACTCTTTGCTGCCAGCATGACTGCAAGATCCCACCAGGACTGGCACAGGCACCTGGTGCTGGTCCCATGTCCCAGTGCCACACACCACACTAGAGCCCAGCTCCCAGCACCCCCAAACTCCCCAGGGTTTCTTGTCCAGAACACATTCCCTCCCACTGAGGACAGATCCAGATGGGCTGGGTTCCCAGGGATGCTACTCTGTCTGGAGCTGCCCCCAGTATGGAGGAGACACATGGGACAACATGTGGGACTTCACCAATGGAGCCAGACCCTCAGCTGCCTGCAAAGGGATGTCTGAAATCATACACACCCCACCAGAAGTGGGACAGGGCTTTTCCCCCCCATCCCACCAAGAGGCATCATTCCCAGGGATGTCTCCTCGTCCCTGCAGCCAGCCAGCATTTGGCCATGCCATAGGAAGAGCCTTAAGGCCATGGCTGAGTTTTGCAGAGAGAGGTCACACGGATGGATGGAGCAATGCACACCCCAGGCAGGAGAGGCTCTGCACGTCCTCAGACACATGATGCCAGTGCTACCCCTCCTGCCCTGCTTCTTGTCCTGGGGTCTCACCTTGCAAAACCTCTGGCATTCACATCCTACTGCAGCAGGGCTTGGAGAGACCCTTCACCAGGAAAACTGGGACCCCTGCCACATCCCAGAGCTCCCAAACACACCAGCTAAGGACCAAAGATGTAGGTCATCCCCAAAGGGACCCAGAGCCCCAAAACCCAGGTTGAGGCCCCAGCATCAGCACTGGGCACGCTACAAGAGCAGGAGGCTCCAGGGAGTCCATCTGTGTCCCCATCTTGCAGTGAGGGGTAGCAGTACCTGGACACCGGCAGTATGGTGGACCCTGAAGCAGCCCTGGATACTGCCACGGCTCAGCCTGGTGGCTGCCACCAGTGGAGCAGGACCAGGGCCAGGAGGAACAAATGAAGAGACTGAGGAGGAGACAGAGGTGGCCCAGAGAGGCAGAGAGGGTCCCCAGTCTACTTCTCCCACACCAAGCATCTGGCTTGCCTCACCACTTGGTTTGTGGAAGCAGATGGGATGGGCCAGCGTCACCCTGTCCCCCCAAGTCCCCAACCCCGTACCTTCAATGCCGCTGATGATTTTGAAGCAGCGAGTGGTGAACCAATAGGAGATGAGGAGGAGGATGGCAATCAGGGAGGCATAGAGCAGGCTGTCGTTGTGCAGGGATGTCTTCTCCATGGCTCCATCCCCTGTACCCACTTGTGCTCCCCACCCAGCCCCGCTGTGCTATCTGGGGCAGCCCTGTCCCGACAGTCCCCCCGCCAGAGGAGCCGGCCACCGCGGGCAGGGAGGCGGGGGGCCGCACGGGCAGGCAGGCAGGTAATTGGGAGCGTTGTGTGAGAGCCAGGCTCCCAAACCAATTACCTTAATTGTGCTCAGGCAGCACATGGCAAACAGTTAAAAATAACCCTCCTGGCCCGGGGGGAGAGTGGCACCATCAGCCAGGAGAAGGAAGCAGGGGGCAGAGAACAGACGTGGCTCATTACCCATGTGGGTGCAAGTCAGTGCCACGGGGCCAGCAAGGCATCACCACAGCTCAAGGGCTGCTCCAAGTTCCCTGCTGACCTTGGGATCCTCAGGGCTCGGCCCCTTGTTGCCACCCCACAGGAGGAGCTGGGAGTCCTGGAAACGGGGTTCCCTAGGGAATGATGCCTAGGATCAGTGAACACCAGCATCTCTGCTGAGATGCTTGTGTCCGCCCTTGCTCCAGACATGGGGCCTTGAAGGAAGGTGTCTCTGCAGTTCTGTCATCCCAGAGAGCTGGGTCTGGCAGAGAGGCTTTGGTATCTTGTCCCCTGTGTACCAGCACAGCACCTCCCCAGGGATGTCTGGGATCATCATCTGCTTTTCTCAGCCTGGAGTCAGAGCCAACTAGCCTGGTTCCCACTCTGTGATGCTGGGTGCACTTGGACAGTGCCACCATGGGCCTGGGCACACTCACAGATCCAAAACCATGTGGGATTAGCTGTACCCATGCCTGAGACACCTCTGTCCCCGGACTGTGCTTGGCCCCATCAGCTGCCCCATGGGATACAGACACATGGCTGAGAAAGACAGACCCAAGTGTTTCACCTCAAAATCTCTTTGCATACAAGATGTTCCATACCCACCCTACAGCTACAGCCAAGGGATGTGGCCACCCAGGTGTGGGATCAGGAGTACAGAATTGCTCCAGCTGTGCCTGTTTCAGAGAGCAGAATCCAAGCATCCAGATCCACCACTCCCTCCCTTCTCTCTCCCCCAAGACCAACTGCTCTGAGCATCCACAGGTGACACTGGACAGGCTGGCAAAGTGGTTCTGGCATATGCCCATGGTTCAGCCCTGGGGAGGGCGGCAGGCCCTGTAACACTGCCCCAGGCACAGCTATGCGAGGACAGGCAGCACAGGCTGGCACCAACTGCCGCCCGTCCCACTTTGGGCTGTGATAACAACAGCCATGAAGCATCCCCCCTCCAGCCACCCCCACCCTGGCTGTCTGGTGTTGCTGGCACTGCAGCCCCGCCACCTGGCTAAATTTAACCACCCTACCAGCCACCCGCTGTGTGTAGATAGAAGGGCCTGGGAGTGGGGTTTCTTGCCCAGAAAGCAGCTCCATGCACACAGCATGTCACAGGCACATGTGGGGCAACACCCAGAGCCATCAGGTAGCCAGGTGGCTGGTCCCCATCTCCATCCTCCCAGCACCACCAGCCACGGGGAGTAGGGAACTGTGCCTTGCTGTAGAATGGGAGCAGATGGGGGACAGAACAGAGGAATCATCCATCATCAAGGGACCTGTCTCTTCAGGAGGGGACCATGCACACCTTGACCATGGGCAGGCTCTGCCCTGCTTGAGAGCCATGCCTGTGATTACCCCTAAAGTGCTCTTCACCCAGTGCTGCAGGGTGTTAGGGCACTACCTCCACAAAATGTGTCATAGGACTTGCTGGACCAGAGTGAGGTGATGGTCCCGAGGCACAGCTGGGCAGCAGCTGCTCAGGTACCTTGAGCGATGCTGACCCGCTGGGGGGGCCAGCCTGATGGATAGGAGTTTCTCCTTTTTTTTTGTTCTCGGGGCCATCATCCATTAGGGAGAGTTAAATTTAGGTTAAAGCTGATCCCTTATTACCTTGCTGCTAATCAGAGCGCGAGCAGATTATTAATAAGCACATTAAAATATTGGTGAAATGCTATTTTTGGGAGGTGAAGTCACAGTTTTAATCTGGTTAATTGATTGAGTCATTTCTCTTTCCCCTCTCTGGCGACCCGTCCTTGGTTAGCTCCCTAGGGCACCCAGCCGGGGGCCCCCCGCCCCAGGGCACGTCTGGTCGGGCACCCGGTGCCTTCTGTACTGAGCTCCATGGGACCTCCTTCACCTATGCAGGGAGAACAGAGGGGCTCATTGCCCCCCAAAAGCTGACCATAGGGTAAGATAGCAGTTGGACAGGGGGCAGCATCCTGGTCACCCATGGACCAGAGCAGCAGCTGGGGAAGAGTGAATGCTGTGGAGTGGAGAAGGTTCTGCAAGCCCCATATCCCACTCCCATCCCTGAGTTAGGGGGACATAGATCTGCCTGGCTTTGGGTTTCACCCAACCTTGGTTTGTCCGAGAGTTTGGGAGGACACTGAGAAGAGGGTTCGCAGTGGTCGTCAGTGCCCCATGGCCAGCCATGCCCTCTGTGCCCATCCCAGCCCCGTGCACACCCAGCAGGGCTGTAGGGACAGCCCTTGGTGCTGCTCAGTACCACGCATGCCCAGTCCAGAGACCCAGTCGTGGGGGACACCTGCTACAGCCCCAGTGCCACAGTGCCCAGCTGCAAAGCCCAGGACACTGGGATAAAGATCCGCAGGATGTCCTTGCAGGTGGTGGGGGTGGAAGCATACTGAAGTCCCATCCCCACTTCACTCCATCACCTGCAGCTCAGCCCCTCATACCCAGGGCCGGACTCAGCTGACTCATCCTCTTCCCCCTTCACTCCAGACTAGTTGGCCGGTGCCCGATGGAGCCAACAAGCGGGGATGGACCTGTCACTGCCTGCAGCACACCCAGCCTCCAGAGCCTGGCACACTGCTGGGCCTGGGGGACTGTCCCCTGATGCAGGGGGACCCTCCATCCCAGGGCTCAGGTCCCTGTGGGCAGGAAGGTAGCATGACAGCTGGGCATGGCTCACAGGGTGGATACTGCTCCCATGTCCCAACCCCCAGTGCTGTGCCAAGTGCATCTCCATGCTATCCCCGCCTTTCCCTGGCCCCAGGGATGGGCAAAGGCCAGGGAGATCCAGGGGTTTCCCCAGATGAGGAGGGGCCAGAACTTGTGAGGTGTTTTCAGGCAGGCTGGGTCCTGGCAAAGGCAGTGCAAGTCCCAGCCCTGCTCCAAGGCGTGACACTGCCAATAAGGCCTTCCCCGCACTCATGGGAGGAAGTGCATCCCCCCCCCAGCACTGTTGTTGCTCAGAGGGCAGCCCAGTGGTCCTCAGCAGGGCAAGGCCATGGGGATGGCAGCTTGCCCCCTGCACAGTGGCAGAGGGACAGGGGCAGCAGTGGCACAACGGGAGTCCCAGCACACAATGACCTTCCCAAGATGTCCCCATTGGGTTTAGGAGGTGGTTCTGGGCTCACACTCAGAAGAGAGGGTCCTGGCCAACTGGCTGGTCTGTGCAGGGGCTGGCATGGGAATGAGGGTCCTGCCACGGCTGTGACAGCAAACCAGGAGCACACAGCATGCAGCTCTGTCCCGAGGACCAAGCATCCCAGGACACAAGCAGATACAGGCATCAGGGTGTGTCCCTGCCTTGGCTTGTGGGGCACACCCAGGGCTTTCCTGGCCAGATGGATGGAGGACACAGCTGTGGCCCCAGAGGAGTCATATTCCTTGATACAGCAGGGAAGAGTCCGATCAGCTGCCATTTATGTGCACAGCATTTCTTTCACGCTCCACTCTGCACCAGTCCCCTCCCCAAATAAAACATCCCCATTACCCCAAGTCCACAGGGGGCCTTTAGGGGCTCTCATTGCCTCCTGGAACGATCTTCAGCTTTGCTCCACACGGAGCTCAGTGCAACCCCTCTGCAAGGGGCTGAAGCATTCATCACCTAAACAGTATTTCCCCCATCCCCAAATAACCTCGCAGAACTCATCAGACACATACCCCTCCCTCAGAACAGAGACCCCGTGTCCTCCAGGGAGGCACCTACCTTGGGAGAGAGTGCCGGTGACAAACTGATAGAAGAAGCGGATCACCCGGCCCAGCTGCCTCTTGCAGCGCTGCTGGCAGTGGCTCATGGCTCCAGCTCCCAGCGCTGGGGAGGGACCCAGCCGCACACCCTCCCGGCCTCCAAACAGCCCCCCTGCTCCTCCGAGCAGCGGTCGATGCCCGGGGGAGGACAGAGCCTTCCTGCCCGGAGCGAGCCCGCGGGCATGGGCGGCCGGTGCAGCCCGGCGGGGCGGGCAGCGGCAGCGCCCGGCAGCGCGGCAGCCGCCGGCCCCGAAACCCGGCGGCGGGCAGCGGCAACTTTTGCGCGGGGATGCTCTGGTTCAGGGGGACGGCGGGACAGAGGGGCCGGCGGCGATGCCCCTCCCGGGGCTCGGGCTCACGAAAGCTGACCGCCGAGAGGGAGCGAGGTGCCCGGGCGAGTTGCCCCGTGCCGTGCCCGCCGCCAGCCCCCTCCGTGCCGCGAAGTTGCGGGGAGAGGTGGGGAGCAGAGTCAGGGTGATGCGGGGAGCCGGGGAGCCCGGCGGTGCCAGCCAGTTCTTCGGTAGAGGCAGATGGACGCTTCCCTGGTTGGCAGAGCCTCGGGTTGCCCCTGGCTCCCGGTCCGCCCCTTGGCACCAGACCGACCCGGCACTTCACGCCCCGGCTGGCTGGGAACCAGAGGCAGGTTGATATGGCAACCGGCAGACTCCACAGGTCCCGCTGACCAATGAGGCCCTGCTGCATCCCAGAGCCGCCTCTCTCCAAGGGATGCTCCTTCCGGAGGGGAGCCGGCACCGAGAGCATCCTGCATCCTTGAGCATCAGCCATCCGTTCCCACTAAGTGCTGTGAGCATCCTGTATCCTCTGACATCAACTATCTTCTCCAGCCAGCTGGTGCTGCAAGTATCCTGCATCCTCACATATCAACCATCCGGTGCTGCAAGTGTCCTGCATCCCTGTGGCCACAGCAATCCAGCACCACAAGCATCCTGCATCCCTGGGCATCAGCCCCCCAGCACTGCAAGTGTCCTGCATCTCCAGGCATCCGCTTCTACTGTCTCCACACAGGGGAGGAGACAAGGATGGGTGCAAGAATGGGAGGAAAAGAAGTCAAACTCCAAGACCACCCAGGCTAAGAGCTGCTCGGTCCAAAGCTCAGCCTGGCAGTGAGTTGCTACCTTGCACAGTATGTCAGAGCCAGAAGGGAGTCCGACATGTGGCGATGGGATTTCCCTGCTCCCAGAGCCAGCCTGAGATGCTCCGTGCAGACTCAAGACAACGTCTCTTCCCCAAGTTCCTCTTTCTCAGCTGTAGTTCCATCTCTACACTACATTCACACCCCACACAAGCAGTATCTATCAGTTCTGAATCCATCCAGGCTCTATTATTTCATAAGCTTCATCTCTTATTAATAGGGAAGGAAGTGAACAAAAAGGGACCTGATGGAAATTACAGCTTCTTCTCCCTCAGGGATGGAAAAGGAGGTGGAGCCATGATCCAGCAAGGAACAGCCCAGTCCCTACTAATACCTCAAGAAGGAACCCCAAGGGAAGGTGCAGAAGCACCACCACCTCCCACCAATCCTATACCAGGGTTGGTATAGGGTAACCTTACCTCCTGCTCCCCAAAAGAAAGGCCATCCCCTTCAAACCAAGCTCTCCCTGTCCCTTATTCAGGTTATGCTGCAGCAAAAGACAGGCAGCCCCCCAACAGAGTGTCTCCACACCATGGCAGGACAGTGTCCCAGGGTGGGGGACTTGGATCAGGGGATGCTGCACTGGTCACTGCATAGCTTAGCCAAGTTTGGGGAGATCCTAAAAAGGCACAACACACAGCACAGCAGGGACTGGCAACCCTACAATAGTACATCCACAAAGCCCCGGGCTGAGGAAGGGCTGCAAGGGACATCAACCTCACAAGGGGAAGGGGACAGCCAAAGCAGAGAGGGCAGCTTAGCAGACAGACACAGCTGTAGGGAGAGTCTGTGAATGCAAAGCCCTGACGGAATCTACCTCCATGAAACACCCTCTCCCACCTGAAAGCTCAGAAATGTGGGCTGCCAGCAGTGCCCAGTCCCCTTCTGCCACATTCTGGGGACAGATCTGCGGTTTAGGTCCCTCGTTCTTCTTTACAGTATCCAGGAGCCCTGTTCCTGGCTTAACCCCACAACACAAATACACTGGGACAGTTTCTTGCAACAATCAGATCCCATGAGCTGCCTGATACAAGGCCAGATCCTGACAATGCACAGCTCCCTCCCACTCTGAGGGAGAGGGGCAGCTCCCAGGACCACCGTGGGGACCAGCCAGCACAACTCAGACCAAGGCAGCTGCAGCATCCCAAAAGCCCACGGGATACAGGAGAGGTGGCAGAACAGCCACAGGAGGGTGCCAGAGCCCACAGGACGTAACAGCAAACAAAGTTTGCAGATCGATCCCAAAAACTACCATCTGGGTCCTTGGAAGCCAGTTTCCATTTGACAGAGAAAGTTGCTCCATCTTAGCATGTCCTGGGCAAGTGAGAGATGCAAGTGCCATCCTGCACACCCCGGTCGTGATGACCATGTGGAACAGGGGACCTCTTGTCCCCCCCCCAGGGCAGCAGATGTAGACCACCCCACACCAGCCTGCAGGGACATGGCAGCAGAGAAGAGCCCAGCACCAGTGTCACCCATCCCACCTCGAGGCTTGGCTGCCCACCAGCATCTCCGGGTGCTACAACCAGTCCAGAAGTGTAAAGTGATTTCCAAAGGAGCATCACCCCTCTGGGCTGGCCCCTGGCTCTCCAGAAAGGCCCTTATGCACTGACACTGAGACGGCAGTTCATGGGAACCACATGAGCTGAGCCAGGGGACTGTCCTCTCCCTCTGCACCCAGCAACCCACAGCAGGTAGTTTGCAAGGAGGGTGCATTGCAGACATGAGCCAGCTTGCTCCCATCCCAGGGCTCCCTTTGAGCACACACTCTCCATGCTGGCACCAGGGACTGTGTGTCTTGCCCTTGCAGAAAGGCAGCAAAGCCGCTTGGTCACTGACCCTGCTCCTCCCTGAAAAGATGAGCAGGCACTTAGCACAAATCAAAAGCAAGACACAAGGCAGGGCAGGCAGACCACCTTTACAGACTCTTTCTTGCTGAAGACATCACCTGGGACACAGCAACCAGGGGTGCCACTGCAGCATCCATCCTGCCTGCTCCTGCCTCGCAACCCAGCCTGTGGTTCTCCCAAACCTGCTCCCCCCATCAGGAGGTCAGTTGCTCCCCAGCCCCTGCCCCAGCCCCAGGGGAACTCCATTCCTCAGAGTGCCTCACAGGGCAAAGGACATCATTCCCAAAAAGACATTTAGAGCATCTGCTGGGCTCCCAGAGAGCTGCAGCAATAGGAAGGAGGAAGACTATGGCTCCAGGCTTTGTGTACACCTCTGCTCCCCCACGTGCTTTGGCTCTGACAAGGGGAGACACTGCCCTGAATCTTCCAGTGCCGAGCCTGCATTGGGGACCAGCCCAGCTCCCCGCTATAGGGGATAAAGGGTAAATTCAGGGAGACTGGAGACCAACATTGCCTCCCGCTTCCCTGCCCCAGTCCCCGTGCCTGCCTGAGGACTGTACTGGGACACCTCCAGCTTGGAAGCACAGAAGCCCGGGGCAGGACGTACAGGCCGCGAGGCGCACCTGCGGTGTCACGGGTGCCTGCCCACGCTCCACGCCCCCGCTTCGTGCCCCCCGCTCTGTGCCCCCGCCCCGCGCCCCATTCTCGGTGCCGCCGCGGTGTCGGTGCCGCCGCGGTGTCACTGCCGCCGCCTGACGCTGAGAGGAGCCCCGGTACAGCGCAGCAGAGCGGCAGGGCGGCAGGAGGTGAGCCGGGGACACGGCTCGTTCAGACGGCTGTGGCGGCTGATGGCACACGGGGGACAGGAGGGGACACGTGCTGTTGTGTCGGAGCGTGGCCCTGCACGCGTGTGAGAGGGGGCAAGGGAGCCGCGAAGGCCATCCCTGCACGGACACGTGGCCACCACGGTCCGCTGACAGTTCCTTGCAGGCTGAAAGGGCAGTGACAGCACCGCCGGGGATGGGGACACCCAGAGCCGTTGCGTCCTTCCCTACCCAGGCCCCCCGCCTCCCGAGACGGCTTCTTAGCAGACCCACGCTTCCTAAGACACCGACATCTGGATTGGTACCTGTCGCAGGAGTGCAGGGAGCTGCCGGGGGAATTTGCTCTGGTTCCTGGCCATGAAATATTCATTAGCACAGCCGCCGAGAGAAGGGGGGAAATAAAAGACAAACAGAACAGGGGAAGCAGACAGAACGCTTGCAGGCAGCTCAGCATGGCACAGACAAGCCCATGGGGTGGCTAAATCAAGGTTTTCATACGAGTCATCGCACTAGTATGTGGGTCCCCTGGTGTCCGTGCAAAGGCTGTTTCACTGTCACGGGTGTCGAGGGCACATGAGCATCCCTAGAAAATGCAACCAGGAGATAGTGGTCCTTGCAGGACATACAGCATGGATAGGGATGCCCTGGGATGTGAACATCACCAAGGGGTGCCATGCTGAGCTGGTGGCCAGGGGCCATTCCTGCCAGCCTTGGATGGTGCCTGGGCTTCAAAGTGTTTCAGCTTGGGCTACACACCCCAGGGACAGTACCAGATCAGTGCTCCAGCCCAGGGCCACCTTGGCCAGGGCATCTACAGGCTCTCTGGAGTCATCCCATGGCTGGCAGATACCTGTGACATCATCTGCCAACCTTTCTCTGAAGGAGGAAGAGCAGTCAGGGTGGGAGGCACATTTCCAGTAATGACAAAGGGCAATCAGGATGAGAAGGAGGCAAATTTCCATTACCAAGGAAGGGCAGTCAGGGTGGAAGCTGTGCAGGACACTCTGCAGCCCTGTGCCAAGCCTTAAAACACCATTCAGGCCCACAGAGACTGGGCAAATGCTTTGTTCTCTCTATACCTAAATCCAGCACTCACCTTTTTTGGGGATGGAGGGCATATGCATCCCAGCAATGCCAGACCCACAGCTGCTTAGCGGAGACAGAGCAGTTCCTGGCCAGAGGGAGAACTCAACAAGACTCACTCCAGAGCCAGGATATGATGAGGGAGGAGAAGGAGGTGGACATCCCGGCAGCAGGGATGACTGCAGGAGACATGAGTTTCTGGTTCCAGACCCACAGCATCGGGGTGGGTGCCTCTGTGGGATCCCAACACCACTGCCACCAGCAGAAGAAAGCTCAGCCAAGCCAGCCCTGTGTGCTGCTGCTCTGCTCCTGCCTCCTCCTAGCCCGGGGAAACCACAGCCTCCGGGACTGGGGGAAGTGCTGAAAACATGATGCCAGAGAAAATAAATAAGGCAACTAATGAGGTAATTTGCATAGCTATTAGCAGGCAGGATTTGCAGCGGGTCTGACATGGGATGTGCTGTCACAGCGAAGCACAGCCCGGGGGCTTTGCTGGTGCTTGCAGAGGGAAACACACAGCACAGCCGTGCTGCATGGGCACACTGCAGACACCCACCGCCGGCACCCACCGCCGGCACCCGCCACCCCACGAATGAGGAGGCAAGAGGGGCAGAAGTAAGCCCAGGAAGGAGGTGGGAGGAAGGCTCAGAGAGGACAGACAGTCTGGGAGGGGCTGAGTGCTGTAAGGTGAGCTCATACTGCCCTTGGCCACACACCCCGAGGCTTGGCCCTGTGATGTACAGAGCATGGGGCAGCACACAGCTCATACCTTGCCAAGGCATAGAGAGCATCCTTGAAAGGACAAGACCAAGGGAAAGCTGCCAGCAGCCCAGCCTGCCTTGCGGGGCAGCCCTGCCATGTCAGAGCCAGCTGGCTCCACGTGCTTTCCCATCCGGAGCTGGCCGCAGCTCCCTGCATCCCTTACCTCTGCTTGCTCCCTTTTGAACCTAGCCTAAAACACATCCAGGACAAGCACAAACCCTTTCCTACTCCAATCTTTGCTGCCAGCAAACCCAGCTCCCCCTGACTCCCAGAAGAAGGTGCAATTTTGGGATGTAGGACGGTGTATGAAGTCTGACGGCAGCACCAGCTTTGCATCATGGCTGCCCCCACCCTTAGATGTTTGGGTCAGGAATCATTGCTCCACAGTAGGAAGGAGTGTACTGGCCATCCTGGTGCCCTCAGGGATGCAGGGCAACACACCTGCAACCTGTGACACGGCTGGATCCCCAACCTGCTCTGCCCTGTAAATCAGCCTGTGATGGAGAGGAGTGGCACACAAGGCCACCCTTCCCCAGGCTGCCAGGGCATGTCTGGCTTTGATCACAAACGTGCGACGACAGCTCAGCTCGTTCTCAGCTGGTGGATCCTGTTAAAAAATGCATGTGACGTGATCTGTCTGCTCAGGAAGGCACTGCCAGGGAAAGAGCCCAGCCCAACACCATGCACCAGTCCTGCAGCACCAACCTGCCAGCAGCTGGCACACAGCGGGTGGTGGGGCAGGAGCCTGGCTCTCTGGCACCAGGGACCAAGACATGCCAAAGCACCCCCACAATGCAGGGAAAGGATGGGGGCACCCCCACCATCTGGTGACAGAGACAAGCAGAAAGACCTAATGGATGCATGGTTGGACAGACAAAGAGACACAAACTCCATGAGCAAGTTGGGTGGTGGGTGACAGGCCAAGATCAGGGTCAGAGCTCCACAGGGACCACCCTGGTGTGTCCATCCCCCCCAGCGCCTCCATGACAGCCCATCACCATCCAGGTTACACTGAGGCACTGACTGCTCCCAAGCTGAATTTTTTTTTGTCAGTTCTGCTAAATATTTTAGGGATTTACACAGAAAAGCTTTCTGTGCTCGGTGGCATGTAGGCTCCACTGGCATCATGCAGGCAGTCACAGACACACCCCTGCCTGCCAGGCCATGAATAATTCATTGCCCCCATGAACAGGGTACAAGCAGCGGGAAGAAGGTGACAAAACTGGGGGAACAGGTTTCATCACCCCTTGCCCAGGCTCCTGGGGTGCACCCCAAGACTCTCCATATCCTGCAATGGGAGGGCAAAGAACTGCACCAACAGCTGCAGGGAAACAGAGGCACAGGGAAGGGAAAAGAGCCAGAACCTGAACCCAGCCCTGGTTATAGGGCTGACACATCAAGGCTGCAGCAGTAAGCAAGGACACCACAGCCTGCCTGGACCATCTGGGGCCATTTCAGAGCTTGCTGGGCTTGCAAAGCACAGCAATGTTGGGGATACCCAGGTTATATCAGGCAATGAGGCAGCACAGCCCCCAGGACCTCCAAAAAGCATGGCCTTCACAAGTAGGCACATCACTGGATGGGGGTGCATGGCTCACACTGGGGCACAACACAGCCACAGAATCTCCTTATCCTGAACTGGCATCACTTTGCCCCTCAGATGCCCACCTTGCTCCATGCACATGGTATTTGACAAGGACCAGCAGGGGTTTCCATCCCCAGCCCTGTCCCTACTCCCATTCTAAGCCTCACCAGGGTCTCCTGAACTGCGAGGCTGGGAAAAATCTCAGCCTGGCCACAAGCGATGCCAGCCCTGCTCCCAAATCTGCTCCAGGGGAGGACATGGCCCTCAGCATCCCTCCAGACTCTCCACCCTGACCACCACACAACAAGCCATGGTGATGGTGACAAATTAACAAGTTCCATGCAGTCACACACAGGTTGGGCTCCAATAAATGGGAGATGGCACCAGGCTCATTTCCTTGCAATCAGCGCTTGCTTGGCCACCGACAGATCCAGCTCGGTGGGGTGATGGTGACAGTCAGGAGGCAGTGCAGTGGGGACACGACCTCAGTTTCCATGTGTGCAGGCAGCCTGGGGCTGCCTGTGGGCCAGGCAGCGGGACACCCTCCATCACCCAGGCAGATGCTGCTGGGCTGAGTGACACGGGCTATTAGCACCACTGCTTATCCAGGGCCTCTGGCACACGCTGGCTGCACAGCTGGGAGAGGGAGATAAGACGCCAGAGGGATCCCAGGGAGGGGAAGCATATTTCAAATGGCAGGAATCTCCCCCAAAACGGACTTGTCTTGAAGGCACTGAGAGTGTTTGCTGCTATTAATAACTCCAGCACTGCAACAAGGCACGTGCCCTCTGCTCAGAGAGACAGCAACAAGGCAGGTAGAGAGAGCAAAGCAGTGCTGGAGACGGGGCTGAGGTCCTGACCCATGGCTTCTCACCTGTCCCCATGCCAACAGCACCCCGGCACTGGTCTGAAACCCCTGGATACGTGGCTGAGGAGATCTGGGTGTCTATGGGCAGGGGAGACACACAAGTACTATCCTTCTGACAGCCCACAGCTCACCTGCACTTTTCTCCAGCCTCAAGCCAAGACACTGCACAGCCCTATGGCTGGGCTGATGGCCCCCGACACCAGCACTCTCCCTCTCCCCATCTGTACACTGAGAGATGGTTCAGCCCTCCAGCCTCTTGCACTCTCTGCCCCACGGGACAGCAGGGCCACCCACTTGGCATCTCCAGGGCACCTGCTCAGCCCACTGCCAGCCCAGGGGGGCCCCCAGAGACTGCCTTTTAAAAACTGACATTTTGGGGACAGGAAAGCTATTTTCAGTTGTTTCAGAGGCAGTGTTTCCGTCGCAGTTTTCCTGCCTCTACTGGAGGGAGGGATGCTCCCCCTGGGGGTGCCATGGCAGGCAGCTTTGTGATGGGCTGCTCAGCACCAGCTCCATGCCACCCCCTCATCTGCCTATTCAGTTCCTGGAGCCACTGTGCCCAGGAGCAGGTGGGAAAAGACATCCCTGGTTTCCCACCTGCTCATGAGGGTCAGGAGCACCCCATCTGGGAGAGAAGCTAGTGGGAAGCACAGAGCCTGGGAGCTTTGCTCCTGCCCAAGACCTTGCCAGCGTCAGCAAGTTATCTTCCATACACCTTGATGAGACAACCCCAAAAATGAGCACACAGAGCAGAAGAGGCCCCCCTCCCTCTGGAGCCCCCAAGCACTCTTGATATGAATAAATGTGCATAGAAGTTATGGCATGGGGGGGATACAGTCTCCCAGTGCAAGACCTGCTGAGAGGCTCAGAAATAAATATGTTAATAATCAAATATCCATCCTGTGCCTGAGCTCACGGGAGGACTTTCAAGTCTAATTAGCAGAAGATTTGTACCATTGCTGCCAGGGCTCGAGGGACAATTCGCCGTGGTTCCCATGAAGCGAGAGGTTCTGCTATAATTAGTCAGCAGCATCCCATCTGCAAGGATTACCTCCAAACCTCCCCTGCTTTCGGGGCTTGGGGCAGGCAGGACCCAGGTAAGCCAAGATGAGAGATGGCCCCAGGCTTTGATCTGTGCAAATTGACTCTGGAACTGCAAATCCAGGGCAAGCAGGAGGACAGGCAGCAAGGAAGGCAACAGAGTAGGAGGAGAGGTACCCTGAGCCTGCAGGTAACTCCCCTGCCTGTACACAACCCCTACACAGCTCCTCTTCCCACAACATCTTGCCACAAAGACCCAGAATGCTCCCAAAACCTCTCCATACCCCAACTGATCATTTTCAAGCCAGGCCTCTGACACCAAGGACTGTCCACACTTAGCGGGGGCTATTTCCCAGACTACCCCCATCACACATGTTGTACATCTCATCACCAACGCAAAGACCTTTCCCCAGTCCATCACACTGGGACAGGCAGTGCCCCGGGGAGCACTCCTACCACCCCTGCCCATGTGTTTTTAAAGAGGGCCACATTCTGTTCCTGAGGATGCCATAACAGACACTGTTCCCACTGCTACAGCACCTTGTGGGGTGGCTGCGACGGGGAGAACTGGGCACCCAGAGGAGCAAGACACGGGGGCAGCTCCTGGAGCTGCACTACTGGCAGTGCCCAAACTGGGACCAGCTTCCTGGCAAAGGTACAAAGGCAGACAGAGTAGAGGGAGCCATGTACACATTGATGACCAACTGCACAAGTGAGGATGCTCTGCTGAGCAAGAAGTGGGACCCATGCATCTGGTCCCACAGGGAGAGAGCCTGGCAGATACTCAACTGGAGCTCACTGACCCAGCAGCAGCTGCCAGAGATACTCATTAGCACCAATTAATTGCGGGCAGAGGTGGCTGGCCTGGCAGCAGACACCCTGCCCACACACTGTCCCCAGCCTGGCAGCAGGCAAGGCTCCAAGCCAAGGGGAGAATTACAGATAGGGTGACAGCGGTCACATTCAGGGCACTTTCTGAGGATTGGCCTGGAAACACCTGTGCCAGACACGTTGAACACATGAACAAAAAAGTCACCACCTCATCTCTCTGAAGGGCATGGAGGTACCTCATGTTCAGCTATGTTTCCCAGGCCAGGGCACAGCCATCCCCATCCAAATCCTGTGCCATTCCCAAGAGACCTCCCCAGCACCACTGGGTTGTTCATGCTGGCAAACAAGGGGTTACTAGCCCCTCACTTCCCCACAGTTATTTAATTAAGCAGTGATAAAAGGAAAGACCTATTATCTGGAGAGTGGCAGCAGGTTGTAATTACAGCAGGGTAGGCTGAGAAAACAAACAGTGCTGAGGGAGGCACAGGGTGGTGCACCACACAGGGGAGACACCGCATCCCCTGGGGACTCATGCTCCTGTCCTGGAAATGTAGTCCAGGGCAGAGGTGGGACCCTTGAGTCTGCGAGCAACAGAGGAGGGAAAAGGCTCCTTTGCTCTGACGGATGTGGTCCCAAAAGAACCTCCCTCTGCAGTTCACGCTGGGCTGGGGTGTGATCCTGGCCTCTTTCCGGGGATGCTGGGTCTGGACCAGCCCCAGGGAACAGCAGGTTTTCAGTGAGTCACTTTGAAATATTAAACACCATCTCCTTTCTCCCATTACTGCCTCAGGGCAGCCCTCTGCACACGCTGCCCAGCTGAGAAGAAGGGACAAAGTTGCTGCTGGGACGTGGCACCCCAGAGGGGTAGAGCTGGGCATGATGCCCTTCTGCTTGGTTACCCCAGGCTTGGGTTTGAAATTTCTGCCTCATGTCCCATGCACAGCAAGGGGCAGGGGTGGAACATGGGGCATGGCCATGCTGCAGGCAAGCAGTTTAAAGCCCCCTCCTTGCCCAGCCACCCAGCAGCAGTGCTCTCCCTGAGGAGGGGGAAAGCTTCACCCCCATGTTCCCTTCCAGGGGTTGGAGGGTACCACTGGGTAACATCACAGTTGCAGTTGGGGCACATTGGTGTGGCTTGGGCTTGAGGAGTGCACAGCCACTTCCTGCCCATCCTGCACCATCAGATGCCATTGTCCCCTGTGCAGCTCCCAGCCACTTCCCTTCCCTTCCTTAAATCCTCCTGCCCTCAGCCCAATCCTCTTATGCTCTCCCTCTCCCATTACAGCATCTTTAAATTAATGCCTGGCCAAGCTTGGGATAGAAGGAAATTAACCCTGGGCAGTGGGGCAGCCTCCACAATGACTCTTATCTCCTCAAGCACTATTCCCTGCCCTTCTCCCCCTCGACACACAGGGGAGAGACCAGATCTGCCATAACCACAGCAAGTATCACTCAAGCATGGGATCTCAGCACCCACAGTCCTTAGCTGAGGTGACAAGTGCCCCCTCCAGCCAGCCCCCTGCTTGGGAGGCTGCAAGGTACCTGGGAGAGACCCCCAGCTGTGTTTGGGTTTTCACCAGCAACAGCTGGCTGGGAACTCACTGGGAACAGTTCCAGAGCTGCCTGCAGCCCTGCCGGGGCATGTCTGGGTCGCCAGTTCTGAAGCAAGAAGCTGGGAGGTATTTGGCTGCTGGTGGGAAGCATTTGTGACCCCATGGCTTGGGGAGCTCATAGGAGCTGGAATGGGTGGGAGGCAGGGATATGGCCAGGACAAAGGGTGCCTCAACACACACACCCTGATCAATGCAGGGGACACTTCTCGCCCATGTCACAGTGGGGCAGTAGGAACATGCCCCTTTCAGAGGATCTCTGCGAGGGTGAGCAGACACTAAGGCCACAACAAACAGGTCCATCCTACTCAGCTGGGGTCCAGGCAGGACTTGATGGTTTTTGGAAAAATGCCTCAGGCAGCCGACACCATTGCTGGGAGCATGATGCAGCTGTGGGACCAGCAAGATCTGGAATGCTCCCATCAAGCTGCCCTCTCCCAGGGTGGTGGTGGCCAGGGCCAGGAATCACTTGCCGGAGCAGCGCTCCCACTGATCCTCTCCATTATGCAACAAATTATTCCACTCGCATTAATGACTTTGCGGCAAAGGGGGAAATGACATGAATGATTCCCGGTGCCTGGGAGTGACTCACTTCGTACGATGGAGGGGAGGCGAGAAGGGAGGGCGGGCTCCAGGGGAAATTTGTTTGGGTCAGCATGGGCAGCACAGGACTGGGGCTGGGCTCGGAAGATGTGACTTCTAGAAGCAGAATAAGGGGGAAAGAAAGAGGTACTTAAGGGCAGATTCTGCCACCAGGGAGAGGGCTGAAATGTCTCCAAGGGATGCTGGCATCAGTCATAACCACAGCATATTATAGCAACCCTCACTGTGCTGCCCAAGCCCCACACCCATTTGCCAACCTGTTCTGCAACTCCAAAACCTTCCACCAGCTGCTGTCCCTCCCTGCTCTGGGGTCACACAAGACCCCATGCAGGTACAATCAGAGCTGGGGCTGCTGTGCCCCACCACTCAACCCCCCAACTCCAACATGCCCCTAGGAGTGCAGCAGGATGGGCTGGTGGGCAGCTGCCCACCATGGCCCTCAGGGCAGCAGTGGGGGACGAAGCGAATCTGCCACATGTACTGCAGCACAGAGCCTGGCATCTGACCTGCTCTCTTCTCCGTCACCTCTAGAGGCTTTGCTAAATCACACCATTAAAAATTAATGCGTATTCCCTCTTGGAATAAATCAAGAACTGTCAAGGGCCAGCCCTGTCAGCCACCTCCTGGGGACACCAGAGACACGTGGAGACACAGTGGGGACTTCAGCAACCCACTGCCAAGTAGCCCCAGGGGGACCCTTGCAGTGATGGAGGGCTGGGTAGATTATTGCCTTTAAACCCATTCAGGGGCTTTCTGTAAGCAATGCAATTTAAAAAAATTCAATCTAGGAAGAAGCGATTAACCAAAGGGGCCAGGAGCAATGGCTTGCCTATCTAATCTCGTTAGTGAGCAGGCCAGCTCTCATTTCACCCCACCACAGCTGGATGGGCTGCAGAAACCGATGAAAGCAGCTGGATGGCTCTTCCCTGGCTCCTGACCCATGGGTGTGCAAGTTTTCCAGTGCCTCCCTGCATCCCACAGCTTCCCCAGCTGGGCCAAGGGAAAAAAAAACAGAACCCCCTCTTCCCTGTGACTCAAATCCGGGCCAGACCATCACCAAGGCTCCATCCCTAAAAAGCACTTTTTTTGGTGTCCAAATGCGTGGTTGGTGATGGGAAGAGGGCAGGTAAGGGAGTTGGAGCATCCCAGCTCTGCTGCTTAGGTCAGTGCCTGAAGCCAGGAGTAAGGTCCCACTTTCTGCCCCACAGAGGCTCAGTGACAGGGTCCTGCCAGTCTCTCACAGTAGCATCTTGCCAAGAGAACTTCCTCTGCTTCAGATGGTCTAGTCCCTTCCCTGCAGGAATGTCACTGCCATGGGACAGGACATGTCTCACAGGCACAGCATGACAGCCCAGGGATGGTCCTATCCTACCCAGTCAGTCCCTAAGCCTTTGCATCAGAGCTGTGGTGGTAGATTTGTGCCACCACCCCACCTGCTGAGTTAGTCTCTCCATCATTGTCCCCGATCTGCTCTGTGGAGAGGGGCCAGAGGTGAAGTCATCTCCACTGCCAGCCTGGCACCATCCCTCGGGGCTCTGAGTATCCCCTGTCTACCTTCAGGCACTGCTGCTACTGGAGTGTGGTCCTTGACAGACCTCTCCACAGATGTCGCAAGACAAAGCCACCTGCTTGTCCCAGGTACAGCCCAGCGCTCTCTAAGAGGAGCATGGATCAGGTTTGTCTAGATGCAGGGGTATGCAGTACCCTCGCCTTGCACAGGGCACAGCCTCCAAAACACTCACTGCAGATGGAGCTGGTGCAGGAATCGGATGAGCACCAGTGCTTGGAACTGGGGCACCTGCTTGTATGTCCTGCAGACCTCAGCATCCCCAGGTGCAGTAAGCAGGAGCAGCATGGATGGGACACTGACCCTCTTGCCGCACCCAGAGTCCCAAGCAGCAGTGCCAACACTGGCCCAGCTGCCTGAACAGGAGGGGACCCCAACCCAGTAGGTTCAAAAGCAGAGTGCCTCCTGCCAAAATGGGGCTGGAGTCACCTAGAACCAGAAGGAGCTGAGCCTTAGGGGCAGGAGAGGCATGTGAGGCGTGGACACATATGTGCAAGCCAACAGCACCCCTGTCCACAAGTTTCTGTAGGTGACTTGCCCTGTCTGGACCAGAGGGGAAACGTTCAAGAAAGCCCAGATTCAGAAGCACTGAAGGTGACACCCTCCTGCATCCCCCATTCCCGTCAGCTCCTGTTGAAGGCGGCAGCATCCTGCCCCCAGCTCCCCTCCCGCAGGGCTCCCTCTCCAAACAAGCTAATTACTCTCACTGCTCCCCGGGGACCGCACCACCCGTTTTCATTTGAAGCGGAAGACAAATTTACTTAAAAGCCAGAAGCAGCCAGAGCCATAGCAGCTTGGGGACCCCAATAAGAGCCTCCTACCCAGCACAGCCCAACTGCCACATACCATTTGCAAAGCACTCAGTGGGGTATCGCTGGGAGCGGGGACATTCATCCTCTGTATCCTGCCACTCACCACCATGGCGTGGTACCCACCCAGCCCTGGCACTCTGGCATGGATGGTGGGTTGAACAGGACCCCTGCACCCACCCACAGCCCCTGTCCCATGGAAAGGGGCTCCTCTCCCCCTTTGCTCCCAGGGAAGCCACTTGCAACAGCCCCAGCATTTCACTTGCTCAGCAATAACCACCCTCAGGGCTCTGCAACCTTAGTGAAGGGTTTTGATTCTCTACCCCAAGCCAGAGCTCCTCACCATGACATCAGCCCACCCACTTCAGCCCCCCTGGCAAGGGACAGCAGGGAGATTTGTTTCACTAGAGGCTCATTCATCTGCGGCATGATTAAAGCCCAGGGCTGGGATCCATTCCGGGCAGGAGAGTGATTTGCCAGCAGATGGATTTATCATCTCCCAAGCACAGCAATTTGGCTTAAACAAAACCAAACCACTTCTCCTAATGAAAACATCACTAATGAGTAGAGCCAGCAAGCGAGGTGGGGGCAGCTCCACTAATGGGGTCTCTCCTGTCCTTCAGGACTGGTGTGACCCACTGATGCTCTGGCGGTGAGGAGTGCAGCTCAGCTCCACCTGGGACATATAGACCCAATACGGTCCAGAGGGAAACAGAGTTTGCTCCAGAGACCAAACCTCCTCCTATCTGGGCTCCCAAAGCTCTAGGGGCAACTGGTTCCAGCACAACACACAGTACAAGAGCAGCACCACCGAGTCCGGGCACCTCCAGCTGCGACACGGCCAACGGTGGGGAAAAACTCTGCCCGTGGTGAAAGAGCCCATGCACGGCCAGCCCTGTGCAGCAGGAGCTATACCCCTTGGACAAAATTGCAACAGCCCATAAATTATGCTTCAGCATCTGCAGAAATCAGTTGTATAACTGCCCCACTCAAATCCACAAACTTCTTGTCAATTAATCCTGTGCCACCAATTCCCTGTGGACTCCGACCTGCCTTTGTTTGCAGGGATGTAACAGCGGCTGCCAAAATCTCAGCTCCAGCCTTTCCAACTGCAAAATCCAACCCGTCCATGGGCAGTGGTACCCAGCAGTATGACCCACATGCTCCTTGCCCCATGTGAGGCTTTTCCTTGGCACAGGTTTGGAGCAGCATCCCCTCCATCAGGGACCCCCAGGATCTCAGCCTCTGGTCAGGGAGGGCCACAACACCCTGTCAGAGGGGATTCATCAGCATCAAAGAGCTGCAGACAAGCCAGGACAGCAAAGAGGGAAGAGAAAGAGGGTACAGATGCCAGAAGGAGGAAGACAGCAGACAGAGATGAGGAAGAGTTAGGCAACAGTCCCATCACCCCAGGAAGGTGCAGCAGTCAATGAGGGCAAGGCGCTTTGGCATGAAGAGGACCCATGGGAGCCCTCTGTCCTGGCACACGAGTGGAAGACCCTAACCCCACAGTACCCCACTCTGACAGAGGACTTCCTGGGAGCTTGGGGACCTGGCTTGAGAGTCAGCCCAGCTTCCAGCCCAGCCTCACCACCACGCTGCAGGAGCAGAAGTGGCAAGTGGAAGGGGAGTCGTGTGGGGCAACAGCAGCAGTGCAGAGGAGGCAGATTAACAGGGGAGCAGGGGGATGGGCAACACTCTCGGTTCCCATGGGCTGGAACCCCAGGGGAAGGACACCAGTGTGTGCTACCCCTCCTGGGGACTGCTTCTAGGAGGAGGGGACAACCGATGCCTGACACTGAGCAGAGGGATGCAGGCAGCTGTCTCTGATAGACCCATGAGGGCAGGGCTGTGCAGCCAGCGGTGTTCCTGTGCTTCTCAAGGAAGCAACTGGGCAAGAGAAGGAGCTTTATTCTGGGCATGGGTGAAGTGGTCTTGGGCACAGTCCTCATTCCAGTCCCTCTCCCTGGGATCCACCCCAGCACACAGGCACACCACACAACGTGCCATGCACACTTGAAGATGGGCTCCTGGCTAGCCCCTGCCTGCCTTATGCCCTTGCTCCCACCCAATGGCCTTGTCACTCCATCCTCCAGTTGCAGATCCCAGTGCTTCCCCCTACACACACTATTATTTGGGACAGGCTAGCACTGACACCTCCTCCACACCCTGGGAAATAAATTATCCCCCTCACAGATGGAAGTCCTACGCTATGGCTGTGAGCAGCCACGATGGAGCTGTTGGGTTTGCCGGCAGCAGAACAAGTCCCTGGCGCAGCCCTAGATCTGCCCATCACCTGGGACCTGCCTGCGGCAGATGCGTTGCCAGGGCGCGGCTCCTCGGCTTTATCCCGTGGCAGGGACCAGAACCCTACTCCCACTGTGCTCCCAACAACCCGACTGGCCAGTCCTCCCTTTGGTGTGTCTATGGGAGACAGCTCAGCCCCATCTCTCCTTTCTTACTGCCATGGAGAGAAATGCCTCTGAAACACTCTCCCTCCAGGTAGGGAGGAGAGCTCAGTCAGATGCTGTGCTGCCACTACACTGGTACCTAGGCTTTCATCTCCCAGAGTGGGTTGCTAAAAGTGCTAAGAGGTGGGGAGTCCCCATCCATCAGCCATGCTTCCAGAAACAGGAGGATCCCAAAGCTCTGCGGATGATCACTATAGCAATTGCTCAACCCTGCAAATGCTGCGGCTGCCTTTGAGGTGGAGCAAAGTGGTTGTTCAAGTCCCCACATCATGACAACAGAAGGGAGAAAGCAGGGGTGAGAAAGCAGGGGTGAAAAGAGATCCTGCTAACCCTTTTCTGGGGACCCAACAGACCTGGAGGTGAATCCCTTATCTTTCTGAAAGGCAGTTAGGGGGTTTGCCCCAGCCCAAAGAGCCCAGGTATTGACCCTATGCTGGCATATGCCATCCCAGGGCAACCACCCCTGCTCCCCATCTGGAGCTGGGGCAGCCTTGCTGTTCACACATCCCTGCAGTATCAGGCAGAAGCAAAACCCTTCTCCAAGCCCACTCACCTCTCACACTGCCAGCATTTGGGGCCAGGGACGTGGTACCCATGCTTCTTGGGACAAAGCGGCACTGGACTCCCATTTCTTCTGCGTAGAGGGCCATGGCCAGAGCAGTCCTGAGACACTGGCTCTGGGCTCTGCTTGCACACTAATCACTCATGTCATTAGAGGCTGAAGGAATAATGTAATTTATGGAGGGCTTTTATTTCTCGCTAGCGTCATCTAAATATCCCAGAAATGGACCAGTTTAATTTCCTAGTGGCGTAACCTAAACATTTCTCTCCTTAATACCCAGGTGGGAGCCCAGCCACAGACTCATGGCCACTGCCTGCCTTTGCCCCACACCGCCACACCTGGGCCAGCACAGGCAAGGCCCTTTCCAGCTCACCCCAGCGCAGCCAGCCCGTGTTCCCCCGGCACAGGAAGCAGTGCTGCTCTCCCTGCTGCTCACACACAGGCAGTTCTCATTCACTCGGGCCTCTCACACACACATCCACGTGCCCGCACAGCTGGGGCAGCTGGGCACTGCTGGAGATGCTGCAGGGAGGGGGGGCTGTCACTGCACCCTCATTTTCAACAGTTTTTTAAATTTAAAAATGAGTGTGCTGTTGGGTACAGTATGGAGGGTTTCTCTCCTGAGCGTGGCTGGGGGTCCTGCCACTCTCCTTCTTTTGGAAGCAAGTGTTGCAAACCTTCTACACACTGGGCATGCACAGATGGTAATCACGTTGTCTTCACTCCTGTTCTTGGGCAGTGATGGGAGGGAGCAGGACTGACTGCTGTCCCTATGCACAGCTGCAATTGCTGGAGCTGCTGTGGGGCTGTCACATCACCTGACACCAAATCATCTCTCGGTTAACACCTCTTGCATGGAAGATATCCTCTAGATCCAGACACATCCTGATGGATGGGGGGTCTCCAAAGCTGCAGGAACACGCCAAACTGCTTATACTTGTCCCCAAGCACTGCTGTGCTACCGAACAGCAGGTGCCAGCAGGGACACTCCCATCTGCAGGGAGAGACTAAGCCCACACCGGCACTGCCAGTTTCAAGCCAGGGTTTCACTATGGCCCCATGGTGGTCCAGACTCCTCACTGCATCCGCAGGGTACCAGCAGAGCCTAGGCCAGTTAGAAGGCAGAGGCTCAAGCTAGTAAACCCTCCCTCTCCTGCCTGTATCACTTCCACACTTTCTGTGAGAAAGACAACTTTCTCTCCACCGGGAAGGATGGCTCCAGCGCATTCAGCCAATGCAGAGGAAATCAGTGCCACTGCGACCAGCTCCCTCTCCTCCCTGGTGTTACTGTAGGCTCTGCCCTGGCAGGTCATGACCTGACAGCAATGGCAAATGAGTGACATGCCCTACTGGGGCCTGTTTCCCTCTCTGGGAAATGGGGCAGATATTTCCAGCCTTGTTCCCCAGAGACTTCCCTGCAGCCCCATTCCTGTGGACAGGGGCTTGTGTGGTGGCACAGCTCCCCTCCACCCAGGCTCCTGCTGCACAGTTGGTTCAGAGGTAAGTCCAGGCATAAAAGGTCTCAGTCTCAGAGAGACTGGAATTTATTTTTAACTTTGATTTAATTTAAATCCATATGGACATTTAAAGTTACCGGAGAAACCAAAAGTTGTGTGTGGGTTCCAATTTCCTACACAGCTCAAAAATATCTTCTTTGAAGCACGTTTGGGCAGACAGTAAGCAACCCCCATGTGTAGGGTTGCTCAGGAAAGCAGAGCAGAGGTCCTGCCCTGCTACCACCACCTATTCGAAATTCCAGAGCAAAGCCTGAAATTCACTCCAGACTGTGGTAGGAAAAGCATCACCAGGAGTCAGAGGAGCTGCCTGTGCACACATCACAGTGCCTGCGGCATGAGGGCACCCAATCCCACTGGCTATGGACGGGTTCAGCTCCATGATGGGTCCTGGGAGGCAGGTGGAACTGCTGCCCCACTGCACAGCTGCTGCAACAGGGGCCCTGACAGGGGACAGGATTCGGCCTGATCTGTGGAGAGCACATGGGGAAGGAGGGATGTTGCCAGCTCCAGCCCAGCTGCTTCACTATCGGACAGTGGGGGATAAAGTGTGATGGGTGGACAGATGTGGTGGGATGTGGGATGCCCAGCAACTCCCTGGGACAGAAGATAGAGGGGAAAGGAATTGCATCACAGACAGGTCATCTTTGTCCTCCCCATCCTGCAGCCAACCCCATCCAGGGGTGGAATATCTCTGGAGATACTCTAGGGAACACCAGGTGATAGGTGAAGACACCAGGCTCTGTGGTGCTGCTGGGGTTTTCTGAGCAGAGTGAGTCTCTCCAGTCTTGGGGAACCTACTGCTGGGGTGCTGCTGTGCCACCTCAGGGAGGGTGGCCCAAGACATGGTGGAGAGAGCCAAACGCCAGACACTGGTGTCCCGAGGGGCTTGGGATAACAGTGATAGTGAGGGAGCGTGAGCTTGGGGGCGGCCAAAAGCGATCCAGGCATCCCTCCCCCCGGCCGGGGCCTTTTCCTTGCCTCGGGACAACCGCTGACCGGCTGGGACCAACCCTACCGCCCCCGGAGCATCCCCCTGCGAGGCCGGGACTGTCACCCTGCTCCAGCGCGGGGTCGCGGCCATTCCCCCTCTCCCCGAGCAAGGCGTGAGGCGAAGCGGAGCGGGCAGGGACCGGGGCTCAGCGGGGCTGGAAGCAGGTGCCCGGGGCCGCCCCGCGCCGTGGTCCCAGTGGCTGCTGCACCTTCCCCGGCGGCGGCACTCACCCGTCAGCTGGTCGTAGGAGCCGTCCAGGTCGCGAGAGTCGGACAGGCTCTCCTTCCTGCCCTTGTTCCGCATCTTCCCGCCCCGCCGAGCGGCGGGGGGAACGGCGACGGGGCGCACGGGCTGCGCCGGCGGGCAGGGACTGCCCGCGGCCGCCGCCTCCCCCCGCCCCGCCGCCCGCGCCGCTCAGCGCGGCCGCGGCAAGGGGCCGGCGGTGCCAGGGAGCTCGGCGCGGCTCGGCACGGCTCGGCACGGCAGCAGGAGCGCGCAGCCGCCCCGGTCCCCGCCGCCGCCGGGGCTGGGCACGGCCGCCCCCTCCCTCCCGTCCTTCCCCGCCTCCTCCCGGGAGCCGTCAACCCGGCACTGCCGCCTCGGGGAAACTGAGGCACGGACGGGGGGCGGAGAGCGGGAGCGCTCCCGTGAGGAGGCAGGGAGAGAGCTGCTCCGGGCTGCACCGAGGTGCGGGCTCCGGCGGTTCGGGAGAGCCCCGGGAATCAGGGACCGCGCAGGGACAGAAAAGGAGACAGAGATGAAGAAGGCGTGGGGCAGAAGGGGCGCAGACCCCCCACAGACCACTGTGGGGGATTTAGGGACCCCTGAGCCCTGCGCGTCGGTGTCCATGCACCACGGCTGCGCCCTGGGACCCACAGGAAGGGGAGACCCACCCAGTCCCACCCAGTCCCGCGCGGCTGTTGCATCCCCGCCTCGGAGGAGAAGATGAATGTAAAATCGGTCCGAGACGGAAGGAATGGGAAGGGGTCAAGAGATGCAGAAGAGGCTTGGCCAGGTCCCCCTCCCTGCAGCCAAGCGCAGGAGCAGGTCCCACTGCCGCCCCCACGCCGAGCATGGCTTTCCATGCGGGTTGGAGTCTTTCGCGGGATTTTACCCCCATCTCCTGCAGCCCCAGGGAAAGGGTGAAGCAGCAATACGCTTGAAGAGGTTTCCAGAGGCACGGTGCTGCCAAGAGAGGAGCTCACAGCCCACCGGTACATCTGGCACTGGGAACTTGATGTCCCGCTGCTGCCCCTGGTTATTTGTTGCCATCTGTGCAGGCTGCCATCCCGGGGGATGCAGACTGTGCTGGAGAGTCCCTGCCACGGACAAAGCCAGGGACTTTTGTTATGCCATTACCCGAGCACTGACTGCCCCATGACGTTGGTCCTGGGCACATTTCAGGGGCTGCCCAGCTCCCAGTGCTTCCCCGCACTTCCTCCCTTCATTCTTTGATCCATGCAGAGAGATGGGGGGAACAGGAGCTGCAGGAGGAGGCAAAGCATCCCATCCCAATCCCTGCACCCAGCCCAGCCCACAGGAGCTGCAGGGCAGAAGGGAATCCGGAGCAGCAAGGAGGGAGGGCCATGCTCACGAGGCAGCGTGTTGTCAGCGTGCTTTGGTGTCAAGCCATGAAAGAAGCCGCCTTAGCAAGGCAGCGATGCTTAGCAACTGCCTGGATCTAAAAATAAGAGCCATTTAGCGAGGAAAACGCAGTGGAGAAATGCTTGGAGAACTAAACACATTCCCCCAGCCCTCCCTGTGGCCCGGCCACTGCACAGAGCCTGCATGCACTGACTGGCTGAAGAAAACCTCCTGGGATAGCTCTAGTGGTGCCTGCTCTGCTTAGCCTGACAAGCAAAGCTGGAGCCTGGCCAGCCCCCGATTCACCTGTGCTTCTGGGCTTGTCCATCCTGCTGCTCCTTGGCCTCCTCAACCTCCTTCCTTCATCCTCTCCACCACATCCTCGGCCACGTCTTTGTGGTGGCTCTTGGGGACCAGAAGTGTCCCAGGGAAGTAGTGGGGGGGCAAAGGGGGGGTGAGCTATGTGATCCCTGCCCAAGCTCATCCACCCTGCCTTTCGCTTTCTGCAGGTCCATCCTGCTGTGGATGTGGCAAGCGCAGCAGAGCTGCACAGGGAAGTTTTCACCTTCTGCCATCCCTGGTCCATTGGGAGGCAAACATGGCTATTTTTATCCCAGCTAAGTGCTCCTGTTCCTGCAGGCAAGCAAAAGATGCTTTGCCAGGCTGGGGAGAGGGGGAAAGTTGGGCGGTTTGGTGGGTACCATAGGGTAGGATGGGGCAGCCCCAGGGCCAGGCTGACACAGACTTCCTCCTCACAGCGTAGAAAAAGGGGGACACAACTCGCTCACTGGTTACGGCTCCTTTCCTTAGCAAACACGAGAGCCGGGCATTCTGCCAGGATTCATAGCCTTTGAGCCTTTCTCTTGGGAAAAATACAACATCCTCCCCTAAATGTTCCTCTGGGCACTAGAAGCTGGGGGTCTGCAGGATGCCAGGGTAGGAGAAGCCCTTTCTGCTGCAGGAATGGGTCTGGTCTCTACCCTTCTGTCCAGACCCAGACAGGGGTCCTGCTGTGGGTACACTGGATGCAGAGACACCTTGGTAAACATGTCCGGCCAGGGATGAGCACGGCGACAAAGTCATCCCGGAGTGCTGAGCATCTTTTGCAGCACATCTCACTGTGACTGTGCCAGGCTGAGGAAAATCACCTAAGTAGCATCCAAGGCTTTAATCAAAGTGTGCCTTGTACAGTCCTGCTGCTTCTGGCCTCATCCACCACAAAAGCAATCAGCAGGTCCAGGGCGGGCAGGAGCCATCCAAAGGCAGGGCTGGTGGTCTGTGTTGCTGCAGATGACACTGGATTAACTGTTTACAGAGGATGAGAAGAGCTCTGCTGGCTCCCGAGAGCCCAGATCCCAGTTACAAGGGGTAACCAGGAGGGAGGGCCATGCCCTAGATGGCCAAGACACGGCACAGGCTCCACAGGCACAGTTAACCATGAAATCCACATTCTGACACCCAGGGCAGGGAAGTGTGGAGGGCTGGCAGGTGGATGGATCCAGCCTGCTGGGGCAGGCAGGGGTCCTGTAGAAACGCCCTGGCCTCAAACTCATCTCTGGGACAGCAGCAGAGAGACATGAGAGAAACAGGGCCATGTAAACCATCCCCAGAGCTTGGCACAGCCAGCAGTGGGGTGCAATGGGGATGGAGAACAGCAGGACAGGTGGGAAATGCAAGGAGGGAGGCAAAGTAGGAGCACAAATGGTGCTGCCCCCTGAGGTGCATCCCAGGCTGTGTGTCTCTCAGAGGCAGGGTGTCCCCAGGACTGCCCATGCACCCTCATCATGATGGAATTCACCCATTTGCATCAGCTGGGGCATCAGGCATGTTTCCTAAGTGGCCTATCTGTCACCCTGTTGGGCAGCAGTGCTTTGGTAAGGGACATCTGCACGGGATTAATGCTGCTCCCCAGGCAGCAGAGCTGCAGCCAGGAATGGCTCTGAGTCAGGGTGAGCAGGGCAGGGCAATTCTGTCCGGGGGCCTTGCTTGTCCTCAGCTGTGCAGCCTTGTCATGAGTAACTGGGGAAGGGGACAGGTTTGGGGATGCTTCAGTGTTGTTTGGGGCACTGGATGCAGAGCCTGGCTGCAGGCAGAGCAGTGCCAGCCTGCCACCAGCCTCATCCAGACCCAGGATGGACTGAGCTGAGCCCATCGACAACGACCCCTGCTCCTCTTGAGGACACTCACCTGCAATTACAGGGCTGATCCCTTCAGCTGGAGGCCCATGCCTCCAGCTCCCTCTTGGGATTCCCTGGCTTTGGGGACACATGCCCCCACACACCCCACAGAGCCCTGCTGAAAACTCCAGGCTCAACACAAAACCCAAGACAGTTCCAAACTACTCCCATCCACAGAAGCACGACCCTGAAGAGGAAGCAGGAGTGCTGGGGTCTGCACCCCACCGGGCTGGGGTACAGGAATGTAGGGACCTCTCCCCCAGGCCCTCTGCTCTTTGCAAATAGCCTGCTGTGGGTGTTACAGAGGGACAGGGAGAAGGAAAGACGTAATTTAACACTTCATTAGGTAACCACAAGGCATTGATCTGCCCTACCAGCCTGCACGTTCTCTAATTGCATATCTCCATTCTTATTAGTTCTATCGGAAAAGCAGAGAGCAGGGCTTGGGAGCCTGATCCTATCTTTAGGAAATTTCAAACAGAGATGTAATTGCCGAGTGCTTTAAATCATGGTGCTTTATCCACTGTTAACAGTATTTTAAAGCCACGGTCATCAATAGCAGTCCTCGGGATGTGCTCCCAGCAGATGCCATTAATCCTATTTTGGCTGTGGTCGCCTGGTGCCTCTGGGCTCAGATTTACACTCGGAGGTAAGGGACAGCTCTGCTTCCCCAGCAGAGAGGGCTCCCAGGCAGCTCCTGGGCTGGGACATGGGGCTCAGCACCCAGGCACTGGTTCTAGGGGCAGAGAGCAGAAATAGAAGCCCCTTAAACCAGCTCCACCCCTTGCAAACATGCTAGCAAACAGCCACCTTAGATGGAGATGAGTAACTTGACACCAGGGGCTACTCCCCTGCCAGGGCCCATGCAGCCCCCCCAGTCTGGAGCAGGGACGTTCATGGCCAGGCAAGTGTCTGGGGAGGGCTCCAGGCAGGGCAAATAGCCTCACTCAGGAATAAATCACAATATTTACTACATCTGCAAAGGAAATGGATCTGGGTGGCACGAGACCAAGACAAGCCCCTTGGCCTCTGCAGAGACAAGTCTGGGGTCTCTGGTGCCCTGGGGACTAGGGGAGCAGCTACGGCAGAGCAGCAGGTCCTGGGGAGGCGATGCCTGAGGGAGACATCACCCAGGACATACACAGGGCAAAGCTGCTCCCATCTCCATTAACCCACCCTGAAGAGATACCAGGGCAGATGGGACCCACTGTGAGACTCAAACCTGTGGGGAATTTCAGGTGCTGGAAATCTTGTGAGGCTGGAGGAGGAACAGATTATGCTGCAAGCTGCTGGGAGAGCCTTGCAAGCAGGAATACTGCAGGAGGAAGGGAACCTCCTCTGTCAAATGCAAACCAGCAGGTGCGAGAAATCTGGCTGTGCAGGAGGGAGAAAAAACTTTGCATCGCACTCTGTATCCTCGAAAGCCAGTCACCTGCCTCTGCCAATGCCTCCACCAAGGAGGGATTCCCCAGCATGGCCCCACTGCTGGGTGGGCGGTGTGGGGCTCTGTGCCCACCCAGAATGTTTCTTTGCCACTTCTGCATAACAGATGCAAAATCTGTGCGAAGAAAAAACTTGGTTTAGGGAGTTGAGACTGAATTAGAGCATTCCTCGGCTCAGGATGTACCTCTAGTCTCATGAGCCCTCTCAGCATTACAAAACATGTCATGTTTGTGTGCTCAGTGCCTGTGGGCTCAGCTTTAATTTAAAGAGGAACCAGATACTATTTCCAACCTTCACTTGTGCTGTGCTGGATGCCACACCAGGGGCTCTTTCAGCATCTCAGGTCTGCTATGAAAACAGGTGTGCCTCTCTGCTGTGAGTCCACGCTGCGGACACACGTCCTGCTCTGCCAGGGCCCTGTGCCCGAGCTCACCTCCATGTGAGGGGATGTCCCCGCTGTGACTGTGGTCTCAGCACTCTACTGCCCATCCCATTCCATTCCATCCTGTCCCATCCCACAAGCCTGGCAATGGTGGCAGCAGAGGGGTCAAAAGCGGGGCATGGGGCCAGGGTGCCCAGATGGATTCTGCTGGAGCATCACTTGCTGTAGGGCTGGGAGAACAACCAGATCGGAGCTGCTGAACAGCCACAGGTCATAAAAGCATCCTCGCCCCTGGACACTGCCAGGAGGGCCCAGGTTGAACTCCGGAGCAGAGGAGCTCCAGCTAATTAGTCATTAGTTGCTTCAGTGGGGAAACGAGCCAACCCAACCTCTGTATGCCTGTAGCAGAGTGACCTGTGGGCCTTGGGACACAGCCAAGCTGCACATCACTGAGAAATGACTGAGGGTTCATCTCCCACAGCAGAGCTGTAGAAGCAGCCCAGCACAGCGGGTGCCCACCTCCCCAGCCCCCTCCTGCCCCCACGGGACTCCTGGGAGCTCCCAGCCTCTGGCAGCAGCCTGGCAAGCCTCTGAGCTGCCCTGCAGTGAGCAGCAAGCCCGACTCGTTTAATCTATTCAATTGGATTCAATTTCCAGCCACATGATTCAATTAGCCCTGGAGGGACAGCACGGAGAGCAGAGGCTGCAGAGCATGGCCCGGCCTGTGCTCCAGCAGCTACCAAGCTGGGAAAGGGCGGCGCAGTGTGGAGCCACAGCAGCAGGACCTTGTACTTGTCCTGGCCCTCTGGGGCGTGCTGAGGTGATGGGGGCTGCAGGGGAACCCTCTTTTGTCCAGGAGAGGCAGGGGCTCATCTGGGCACAAGCTGCTGGTCCTGAGTGATGTGTGAACAGCTGTAGGACAGAGTCTGGTGGAGCCCTGTCCTGAGCATTTACCTTTGCAGTCAGTCAAAACCCAGAGAGGTGACAGCCACTCTGGATCAGATCTGAGGTCTGCATCCCTGAGCACCTGGCAGGGTGGCCTAAAGAAGCTTTAAAAAGACAACAGGAGCATTCAGAGATGCTCCCCCGAGGATGCTGCCTGTCAGATATATTTGGGATCACCCCTCTGCTTGATCAGTGTTGCACTGAGCTCAATCACACTGTACTCTGATGGGGAAGAACCAGGTCTCTGACCAGCAGAAGGACTCTCAGCAGCCCCAGGGCCCTCCAGGTCCCACAGACCTTGCAAAAGCCCTTCTCCAGACTCCTGGCCTAGACTTCCATTCACTTACTTCTCTGTCTGCCCTCCTCCTGAAAGCATCAGCAAAGGCATTAGTAAGTTCCCACTAGGGGAAAAACACATCTTATCCTGGTCCCTTCAGATTTCTACACCTCCCAAAGCTGGGCTTTACTTCTTTCCTTTCAGGTTACTGCAATAGCTCATCTGCCAAAAAAACCCATCACCTCCACGGGGACATAGTCTCATCCAGCACAACCCTGCTAATCCCAACAAGTAACAGAGACCAACAGGAGATGAGAACAGATATCCATAAGGCATTGGTGCTGACACCAAGATGGAGAGCTGCTTTCCAGTGCCAAGAGCCAGCTGTAAATCTTACCACAGACTGATGGCCACACACGAGTCCCAACACACATGATGGCACTTGTGACTTGGCAGGGGTAACAGCAACTCCCCCTGCCTGCCCTGTACCGAGCTGGGAAAGACAGCAGCTCCACTCTGGGAGGGAAGTGTGGGGAAGCAAGTGGAGCACACTGGGGCTGATCCCCTGTGCAAGTGCTGTCTAGGCAATAGTTCCTCTCCAAGAATTCTCCTCCTGATACCGACTATGCAACAGTCTGGCAGGACCCCAGAGCAGGGAGCGTCCAATTCTTCAAACAGGAAGAGAAAAGCACCCCAACAGGCACCAGGACTCACATGGAGGGCAGCTCAGTCCTGCAGAGGTATGGTCCCTGTGCCATGCAAAGGAAGACAAAGAGGTTTGCAAACCAAACAGAGCAGGTGGGTGAAGTTGCACCCTACCCTCTGGCTGCTGTACATGATCATGGGTTTGGTGCTACCTGCTCCTGGCACTCCCAAGGAGCAGACAAAACATCACATGAAGCAGACAGCCCATTCAGGGAAGACTCAGCTCCTGAGGAGCTGCCTCTCTCGAGTCTGCATGAAAAGTGGGACCTGTAAGAGCAAAGGAAGAAGAGACCAAAAATCACAGTGGCACTTACAAAACAATTTTTAGTAACTCCCTCCAAAATTTAGCTCAAATTCAATTCTTCTCTTCCAGAATTTGGTCATTATTTTGTAGAATATTTGTCTCCCTGCAGCAGCTGCCTAATTTAAAGGCTGCAATCTGATATCTCCCGACACTCCTCAAGCCTCAGACAGATCTTCCAATATAACTCCAAGACTGAGTTATAAATTAGATGTAACAAAATACACTCACCTGCTCAGATCAGATACAGGAAAGTTTGAGGCCATCAGCCACATCCTGATGCTGAATGTTAGAGTTAAATGACTCTCTGCTCAGCTCAAGCTGGCCTCAAAACACAAGTAGCAGCAGGGTGTTTAACAAAGCAGGCAAATGTGCAGCAGAATCTGTGAGCAGGAGTTTGCTGACACCAGCAGCAGAGAGCATCACACTGTGCACAGACAGGTCCCTGCATCCCTCACTCACAGGCTCTCAGCCTTGCTGATGTTTTCCTTACTGGCAGCCCCAGGCACACATAAGAGGAACAGGGATGCTGCTTACTGGCTGGTACCTGCAGCCAGGACCAAGGATGCAGCACAGCTGTGCAGCACCACAACCTCCCCCCGCATAGGCAGGAAGAGCCCAAAGGCAGGTGACAGCCCTGCTGCAGCCAGTGTGCCACCAAATGGTGACAGGGCCACCCCCACAAGCATCCCACTCTCCCCCCTGCGAAGGACAAACATTGCACACTCTGGACAGTCAGGGCTCTGCTATTTATTGAGCTCTAGGTTTGTATGTACATCCATTTACAGTGCTTGGTTTGCTGACAGCATGACAACAAAATGTGTGTCACAGTCTTCCCCAGCTTAGACTTGGATGAGGGCTGAGCTCAGGAGCAGATCTCAGTCACAGCCTGGGCTTCTATAATCATCCCAACAAGGAAGCGTCCTGAGGGAGACAAGATTTTTAATAGCTGAGCCCAGAATGAGAAGCTAAAAATTCCAGAGGTTGCTGAGGCAAAAGCAGACTCATCCCAAACTCTCTCAAGTATCTGACTAGACTCAGCCTAACTGGGATCAGAGAACAGGAGGCATGTAGACAGCTAGATGACTCAATGCTCCGACAGTCGCGATGCTGGGGCTGCACCTCCAGTCCCCTTGAGAAGGAACTCCCACCCTCAGAGGTGAGATCCCCCACACATAGACAGACAAGCATCATGTGCTGCAAACAACTGTTACTCATTTTCACTGGAGAAGCTGCCTCCTCTACATGTCCTGGCCTGTTCTCAAGCAGTGATTTTATGGAGCCTGCTTGCTCTCCCAAGCAATGTCCCTCTGACATGTACACATTTCCACACACTCGCATGGCAGAAAGCAAATAAGTGTCTGGCTTAGCTGTTAAAAGCCAGACAATTCCCTGCTGAGGCATAGTATCTTCTGCTGAGAGAAGCCAGTGTTCCCAGGGAAAATATAGGGACTTCATCGGGTGTCATGCCCAGTGGGTGGCCAAGGACACAGCTTTCAGTTACCCATGCTCATAGCAGGTAAAGATGAAACATTAACACAATTAACGCACATTAGTGTGAATAAGCCTTGCCTAAAAATGGTAGTAAATGAGCATGACATCCACATTACTCACACTAACCTACAAGGCTAAGAGCAGGACTAGGCACTTTTTAAAAAAAACCTGTTTTCTAGAGGGGGGAAAAAAAAAGTGGATCTGGGACGTAAATAACTTCTCTGCTTCAGTCCACCAAATCAGGCCAGATCCTAACAGCACTGCCGGGAGCAGAAAGCACACGAGCAAGGAACGGATGTATGTGCTGTGTATTCCTGAGCTAGAAGCCTGACTCAGCACTCTAAACAAGCTCTGCCAGGCCTAAGCACCTCTGAAACACCGGCTCTGGAGTAGAAAGGTCTGGTGTGCCTCACAGGATCATCCCAGAGCTCTTCCTTAGGAAGTCCTCAGCAGACTGTCTCTGTAAGTTGCTTGGTGAAGACAGGAGGCCAAGTGAGAAAGCGAAGTTACTACTACTCCAGCTGCATTTTAACTGTGTGCTACACACAAGGGAAAAATTGGGGACTTCTTCATTCATGAAGGTCACCAGGTACCTGCAAACATGTGCAAGGCAGACGTTCCTGTGAGGGAGAGGAGGATTGTCGCAATGCGGTCTCTGATGGGCAATAAGGTGAGTGGGGAGAAGGAGTCAGCCTGTCCTCTGCCCCATGAAAACCAAGTATCTAAAAACGTCCCTCAACCTTAGAAACAGCAGATGAGCTGGGACTACTGGAAGCAACAGTGACCCCAAGCAGAGCTGGTTCCAGTAACAAAGTGCTCTGTTTGATGACCCATGTTCTTGCATATTGGCTCAGCCTGGACCGTGTAAGCCAACAGCCTTGGAGGCAAACTTTCTCCTGTTCCAGTAATCCGATGGCTTGGTTGAAGTGACACCTTCTGACATCAGGAGTCAGCAGTGAGCAGGGCCTGCTCCTTGGGGAAATTTTTATACTCCAAAGCCATTGCCAATGGGATGGCAGCGGATTTCACTTACATTACAGGAGGGTAGTTGATTACATCATTACAGTTGATTCAGGCTGATGGAAAAGAACAGCCCGCACCTGGGATCAGAGAGCTTTCCCCATAGAGCAGGTGAGCGATCTCAACCCAGAACAGTTTCACACAGCTAGGCTGGTTTTATTATTTTGGTTGTGAGCTCTCCCCAGCTCTGCTACAAAGGTTTCCAGTGCATCTTCCCTGAGCCTGTGGAGGGAATCTCCCATTGCTATGTCACAGGAACGGCTCCCCACTCCCATGTCACCTTAAAAAATTGCTTCCTCCTCAACATGCCAATCACCACTCCTCAGCCCAAGTTCTGTTGAAACACATTCCATTGGGATCAAACACACAGCAGCAAGGCTTTCTCCTAAAAGAAACACAATCCCTTCTGCAGGCGGAAGGCAGGGGGTGACCGGCTGCAGAGCTGTAGTGTCCCTGCCCACACAGGCCCATCTCTGCCCGGCACAGCAGCAGTGTCCCCGCCTCAGGAGATTGTAGAGAATTCCTTCAGCAGCAGTTCCTGGCTCAGCGTGTTGAAAGCAAGGTTCTTCCTCACATTGATGCTGATGGACCGAACCTGACAGAAACAAAACAAGATGTTTTAGCCAAGGGACTCCTCCTGGCTCCTCACGAGCCTGGCAGTTTTGATACCAGTGACCTCCATGCTCAGCATGAAACTGTTCTGCACTGTTACGGCTCCACAGAACTTGCTGCAGTAAGCTCTCGCTGAGACTCCAGGTTAGCAAGAAAACACTGAGATTCAGCAGTTTCCTGGAATAATAGGAATGTCTAAAGTGACATCCCAGAAAGAAGAGTAAATTCCCAGTGAGACAGGGGTGGGAGAGGATGCTCTGTTTGGATGCATGAGCTATGATGTGTTTCCTGGTCTGGGGCAGAGATGAGGAAAGTAAGCACTTCCACGTTGCAGCTGGAAGATCATATTGTATCAGTGCCCACTGGAGTGCCAGCCAGCATTTTCCCGGATTAATGCAGTGCCATGGCCTCTTTCCTGCTCCAGAACCCAGAGCCAAAGATACAGACTCAAGGAAAGTTCAGAGGCCATGCCACTAAGCTGAAAACACAGATTATCACCCAAGCTGGCAGAAAACCCCAGGTTCAGAGCCAGCTGTGTGTACTCTGAGTGAGTGCCTTACACTTGCAGCTGGCTCACTGACTGTCTCTGGAGACACCTTTATCCCTCAATGACACCCAACTTCTGGTCACCCACAGAGCACAAAGAAGAGCTGGGCAGCCCTGCTGTGCAGCCACTTCCCTTCCCCCTTCGTGCCTGCAGACTCGTTGGCCGAGCACACAGGCCCCAGACTGGGCTCAGTCTCAACTGCACTTGGCAACGAGAAAACAAAGTCAAACATCATCTGTGTCAGCGACTGTGCAGCAGTGACAGAAAGCAAAACTGACACAAGCTCATCCAAACAACGGGATTACAGTTCCCAGAGACTCGGAGCCTGTGATAATAAGGTTGTTGCTGACCTGGTTAGTGTTTTGTGCTTTTTAAAAGCACTGGGGGAAGAATTACAGAGAAGCAGAATGAGGAATCCAACACTGGGGACAGAAAAGCACATAAATATACATATATATATATATACACACACATATATATACTGCTGAGGGTCCCACTTGCTGCCCTAGTGAGAAAAAAAGAAGAGAAAGGCAGAAAGCTCCCCAAAAGGCAAATGTGTAAGGCAGGGAAGGAAATCAAAACATGGAAGGTTAACAGGGAAAGCTATAAAATGAATGCCGTGAGCCCCATTGCATAGATCCTAACAACCTGAGCATGCTAGCAAAGATGTCTATGCTTAAAGACAGAGTATTTAAGTTTCATGTCATCTGCAGAAGCCACAAACTCCCCTTCATCAGGATGCTTGGCACAGACCCCATGTGTTCCTTGGAGCACCCTCTTCTCATCTCTCTTCTCTAGGTGCCTTTTGGCTTTCTCCATCCTGAAACAGTTTGGGATCACGTCTTTCAAGATAACCACAGGTTACAGCCTATGTTAACCACTGCAAGTGGTCTCCAGAACACTGTTTTGCACTGGGCTGTCTTGCTGCCAGGAGACAGGAGTCTCACTGACAGGATTTGGTCCCAGTCCTACCAAGTGCTCCCACCCCAGAGATTCAGTCAGTTCTCACCAGAGGGAAAGAAAATGGCTAACCAGATTCAGAGAGTCCTCTGCCCTGGGGATCATGACTGCCTGCAGAAAAGGGGTAGGTGCTACATGTAGTGTAAGCCTTATTCTGACTAGAAGCATTTCTATGGGTCCCAGCAACATAAAGAACAAGCAGGAATGTGATCCTGGCCTCAGGAACTGCTGCCAGGGGCAGGTACCAGCAGCAGAAGATTCCCAGCTTGTATACACATCAAGTTCTCCAAGAAGGATGTGCAGAAGTCTCTGCAAGCCCAGGAAGGGAGGCTGGAGTGGCACGATGAGAACACAGGGCTTAGCAGAAATTGTAGCTATGGAGTGGAGCATGAGAAATTAATTAGCCTGATTAGTTTGCAAAGAGAAGGAGGAATAGAGCAAACACTCTCCAATATGTAAAACGAGGTCAGAAAGAGAACAGTGAGTAATATTTATCTGGCTCCCCAGGGATGGGGCAAGAAATACTTAGCCTAATTTAAGACAAAGAAGATTTACATAGGAAAAGAGGAAATACTTCCAAACCTATAGTTTGTGAAGGAGTGGAATAGCTCACCTGTGGCTACTGTGAAGCTGTTTTCACTTAAAGACAGCTTTGGGTTTCAAGAGGAGTTTTAGACATAGACTTTGGTCAAGAGCAGTCTAGCTGGACTTGGATCTGCTTTTACACAAGTTGGGGAGAAAAATGGCCATGATAACAACACACAAGACTGATGTTTCTACAAATCTCTGTCCAGCATTTCTTCTGCTGTGAGAAATCAGGCAGCCCTGAGTCAACCCACTTAAATGGGAAGAATAGCTCAAATGAGAGTTAAATCAAGTTGTCTCCACCACCAGGACTCAGCACAGGGAGCCAGAGTTCATCTCCCTTTTGGGGATGGAAGACCAGACAGTGACACAGGGAGGTATCAGCCTGTAACAAGGATAAACTTGAGAAGCTTCCTGTAGTCTAGCTGAGCTGTTTCATCCACGCTACACCCCAGGACTCCTCCTAGCCCACTGGTGCAGCAGGCAGTCCAGGTCTGGCTGCCAGACTGGAAGCTACCAGATCTCTCCAGAGTAACTTACACAAGTGCCCCAAAACCACAGAAAGTAAGGTCAGAGCTTTAACATTCATTCTGCAGGGAAGTAAAAGCAGATTACATGTCCTCTCTCGCTCCTGTATGGAGCACTAGGGCCAGAAGAGCTTTTAAAATTGTTTTCTTCCTATTAGCCCACAACCTTTGAAGAAATGGGAAATGCATGAAATGCTGACATCATCTGGAAGATGATGAGGGAATGAAGGAATGGATGAAGCGATGGCATTAACCACGTGAGGAAAACATGATTCAGTTCTAGTTTTGTGTCATTATAGCTGGATGTGTGCAAAGCTGCATAGACACTCCTATTTCACAGCAAGTCTCATCAATTAAACGTGTTTCTAATCAACAAGCAGCTCTTAAGATATTTGTACAATGGGAGGAAGGTTTACACTGACTGCTACATCTAATTAAAAGTCAAATTAATGTAATTTCCCCAGCAGAAATCAATCCCTAATCAGACTATACTGAAGTGACAATGAGACTCTACTGAAATCTATCCAACTGCAAAGACAGGGAACTGCAAAGACAGGGAAAGACGCTGAATCTCTTTCCACACATTTCTTCAGCTGCAATGCAAGGGTCCAAAGGCTCACATCCAAACCATTCATTCAATCAAAGCATCGCAGACCTCAAATGACATCCCTGAGGATTCAAAGGAAAAGATACAAAAAGTGTTAGAAAACTTCCTAACTTCCTTCCTTTAGCCCCTCAAAGGCAGCACAACAGGCCACAAAACCCAGTTGATAAAACAATCTGCACATCACCTTCCACCACAATGTGGCTGCAGTGTCACAGCCTTTGAAAGCTTCTTTGTAAAGGGAATGGGAGAAGAAAGCAGATTTTTCTTTGGGATTAGCAAGAAAGAGCAGCACTGAGGCAAAGCCAGAGAAGCGAAGCAGTGCATTAGCAAAGCAGGTCAAAGGAGTGAGAACAAGATTTCTAAGCATAAAGGAGCCCAGAGAATGGCATGGGGAAGCTTCTGCTCACTCACTTAATGGGAGCACAGAGAGATGAAAAGGCAGCTGAAAAGGAAAATGACTCCTGCATGTCATTCCCCACCCAAGAAGGGTTTGCTTTAATGCAATCACATAGATAGTGATAAGAAAACCAGGTAGAATCTGGAAAGAATTATTTGCAAACAGATCCTGTTCAGGAAGACCTGATGGGACAAGCATGACTTTGGAAACCATAATGGAAACCTTTAGTTCACTATCAGCCCTGCTCATTTGGCACAGTTCACAAAGACAACTGCAGCAACTTCCCTCTGCCCCCTCCACAAAATCACGCAAAACTCAGTAGTTAAACACAAAGCATTGCATAGCAGGGCATTATCCAACATCAGACCAGCTACAGAAGCCAAGGTAAAGACTCCAAAGCTTCACAAAAAGGAAGCAAAGTACCTGGTTTGAAGAGGCTATGGGGAGGACAGAGCAAATTAGGACCTTTCTGATGAGTTATTTGGACAACTAATAAAGCCATCAGTTACTGTGCACCTAGAGAAAAACAGAGCAAGAAGGCCAGGAGGCCAGCTGGGTTTGCTGAATACAAATCATAACATATCAGGTTGATTTTCCGCTGTGTTGAGGGAATGGCTTAATGGAATGCAGGGGATTTTCTGTAGCTGTGAGTAAAGAACGTTTAATAGGGTCTCAATTCTCAGGGCATCTAGAGATGTGGATTAAACAGATTCACAACTGGGTCAAATCGGCACATTTATACAGTAATTATTCAGGCTTTAATATGCTCCTGAGGAGAGGGTCCCAGGGGTACCTGGATGGGCAATTTTCAGAAGGGAGTTGACAGGCTGGTTACGCTAAACCTATTCTTAAATGATACAAAATTGGGATTTCGAGAAAAAAAATCAGTCTAGGAAGAAAATAATTTTAGCTGAAGTGTTTTGTGGCTGTGATGATCATAGGACTGAGAATGTCATTTTAATCAATTGGCATGATCAGCCTGAGCTTCTGCCAGGCCAAGTGGAAAGTGGGGCATGCAGGAAGCAGAGCAGTCATGTGGCCAAGAGGCTGGGGAAGGAGATGCTGGCTGAGGATGGGAGCCCTTGGGACAGAACAGATGACAACAGAAACAGGAATGTGCCTTATTTCCACAGTACAGTAATAGAGGAAGCCTGTGTCACAATAAGGCTATGGCCAAATTTCTTTGCATGTGTTCCAGAAAAGGTATTAAACAGCAAGCTAGAGAGACAAAAACAGGCACAAAAGAACACAGAAGAATGGCATGGAAGTGATTGCAAGTGTTTTTGCCCATATACTACCCAATGTCTGGAATGACCCCAAAAGCATTCCATACAAGGAAACAAAACCAATTCAGGTGCTTGCTCTGGAGCAGAGTAGACAGAGGGATGCACAACATTCCCAAACTAATGCAGACTCGTGATGGAGTGGGCAGGCATCAATTACTCATCAATCAGGAAGGACAGAACTGGGAGAGAGAATCAGCTCTCAAACTGGTGGAGAAAACTGCCACAGTTAGAGATCTCTCCCTCCGCTGAAGCCGTAATGATTCCAGAGTGAGGAAAAACAGGCTCCCCTCAGGTACCAGACATTACAAAAACTCTGCCTCCCTGCTGATGTGGCTCTTGGACAAGAAAAGTTGCATCAGGGCTCTCCAGAGCAGGGGAAGCAAGCCAGCTTGCTGAAGAATATAACTACAAACCCAAATTATTTGGACTCAGTTTTGTCTTTGCTCTATTACTTTTGTGGGATTTCTCACCATCAGTGTTCTCCTCTTGCAGAAGGAGACATTTTTAGGGAATGCCTTCACTATCTTTGCTTGGGACCCTATTTTGTGAGTGATGGAGGAAAGCAACGAGCAGGAACATGTTTTACCAGCATCACATACTCTGCTCAGTCCCATACTTTGTGCTCCCCTTAACAACAGCAAAAAAGCAAAGTTGCTCTGTGTAATAAACCCAAAATGGGAGCAGTCAGATTCTCCCCATGCAAATTTACCACTACAAAACACAGAGGATCGCCATGGCAAAAGGGACAGACACTGACCAACCAGTGCTGGCCTAAGTAGCCTGTAGGTTCCTCTTCAGCCACACAGGGAGCTCCAGGAAACTCTCAGATCTGTCGAGACATGCAGTGTCTGTCCAGATCCTACTCCTGCGCTGTCTTTTGAGGCAGCCCAATGAAGTGACAAGGCTGCTCAGCTATACCCCAAATGCCACTGCCCAGGCCATAAGCAAAGGGTCTGAAAGAAGGTTGTTGATTCTGCAGAGTCAAGTCAGCTTACCAGCTCTTTGAAGAAGGCAGCCTCTTTATGCTGCTCTGAGTAGCGCTCATACTGGTCCAGTCCGTCCTGCAGTTTCAGGGTCAGCGTGTCGTAGTTGGACCGCACCACTTCCAAAACCTGCCAAAGACAGCCAAATACAACAGAAGAGTCAACATCCACAGATACCTCACCACAGGAGGAGCAAGGCTGACACAGATCACAGCTCTGGCACCTATGTTGTTTTTGCACCATAGATGGCTTTAACAGCCAATATTTGGCTCGTAACCGGCAACACAGAGATGAGCACTCAATGTTTCCTAATGCCAGTAAGGAAGAATCCTCAAATTTATGGAATTTCTTCATTCATGAGAATAGTGCATGGAGCCTATATGTATGACAGCAGCAGTTTTCTGTCATCAGAAGTAGACATGATCTCAATAAATTATGCAGCTAATTACCCCGTTAACACACAAATACAACACAGTAGGCACTATATACACAGGTTCGCCCGACCCCATGGTCCTTCCAGGGCTAGTTTTGCCAGCACACCTCCCTCCTGGCTTGGGAATCACCATTCACCACCTGCTAAACTACCAGCTTCTACGGCTGCTCAGGTCAGCTTCCATACAGAACACTGCACTTCTCTCCTGATGGGAACAAGCTTCTGATAGGCACTAAGAGAAGACCAACCCTGGTACAGACTCTGGTTTTAGAAAGAGATGAAGACACAAATCCAGCTCTTCCTGCCCAGGAGATACTTTACTATCTGCCTTCACTGCAACAAAAGCACTATAGTTTTTATTACTGCCCTACTCTGCTCCCAGCACTAGGCTATACTTGCAAATTCATAGCTACACATCTCTGTCCTATTGAACTACTCATTTTCCTAGCTAGGAAACACCAAGAGGGACTCCCATGATGATTTTTAGCTTCAAAGCATTGCATGGACTAACATATTCCTCAAAGCATTTGTGAGATGGTTAGTAACAATAATGTTCCTAGAAGGAACCATAGAGCTCAGCACTCCTGGGCAAACATGCTTGAAACAATTTTCTTAAAGACATGAACTTCTTTCTAGGCTGTTACTATTTGCTCTGAGAGCTAAACAGATATCAGCATCTGAGGCTTGCACTACAGTAGCTCCTGCTTATGACAAGGCTCAGCCAGGAGGACACATATGATAAGGTGCAAAGGAAAAGGACTCTGCTCCAAGGCATCACAACCCAGAAAAGATCCTAAGAAGAGCATTGCAGAGGATTTAAGACAACAGTGACCAGAACAACAAAGAGCCCTTGTACTTCTTCTTTTGTCCTCTCAACAATTTAAACACTACCCTCAACCGTCCCTTTAGGCAGCTGGCAGCTGCTGCCCCTCTACAGGACTGAATCCTGTCCTTACACCCCTTATGCCAGGAAACTTGGACTTGCTTAGGGTTCCTTCAAAAGCTTGTTTCCTCCAAACTCTGCACGTGGCAGTGGTCCACAGAGACATTCATGCTAGAGCCTGAGGTGACAGAAGCCACAGGGCATCACCTAATCAAGGATGAGGGGCAAAGAAAGGGTCCCAAAAGCGGTTCCCAGGTGAGATGGTCATACAGCAGTCACTCTGCAGCTCAGCTGTCCTCCAGCACTGCACAGACAAAGTGGGGTAGGAATAAGCATTTGGACTCAGTCTCAGAGGTCTTTTCCAACCTAATTGATTTTAATTCTGATTCTAATTCTGCAATGTTACTTAAGAACAGCCTGCCAGTGTCCTGCTGTTGTGAAAGCACACAGCCTCCTCTCCAGGACTCATTTCCTAATGCTGTTTGTCAGCTCCACTGGCAGAGAGAAAGAACCCTCTGCAATGACAGCCACCTTCAAATTCAGCCTGCCCTTCTTGTCCCTGTGTGCCAAAGCTGCAAGAAGTATCACAGAGCCAAAAGCAGTGATGAAAGAAAGCCACCAGGGCACAGGAATAACTATCCACTAGGGATAGAGCACAGTAGTATAATGCACCTTCTTCTGAGCAATAAAGAATCCAGCATCTTGCTCCTGTCAATTGGAGGAAGCCAAATTGACCAAGATTAATAAGTTGCAGGGGAAAAACCTTGTCTGAAAGGTGAGGAATCGAACAGGTTTCTCCAGCAGTAACTCAGGGTGAAGGCATTTTACTCAGGGCTACCCCACTTCCCAGGAACCTTCCCCTGAGCTCCTCTTCACTCTCCTTGTGTCCCCTTATGCAGAGCCATGCACAGTGCCATACAGGTGTGCCCAGACAATGGATAAACATGCTTCTCCACAAAGAATCAGGATTCCTCCTTGCTAGCTCTGAGTAGAGATCTCCTCAGATATTCAGAGGTATCCTCAACCCATGGTAAAGAGAAGTAAACTCTGAGGGCAGCAGTGAGTTCTGTAAACAGTATCCTTTAAATCAGCCCTCCTGCATCCCCTTTGAAAGGCAGCTAAGAACTCAGTTTGATACCTAAAGAGGAAGTCAGGAAAGGAACAAGAGGCTCCGAAGTCTCTACTGTGTTACCTACTACTTATTGTAGTCTCCGCAGTGAACTTGAGATCAGCTTATCCCTTTAGCTACACATTTCATTGGCTTCCACTCCTTAACGCCTTTAATTATGAAATAGAACTTGAAAAGAAAGAGTAAGTTAAAAATAAACAGCTTCTCCCCACTGCCTGATAATTTCCCTTTCTTGCTGCTGCTGAGAAAAAATGCTACGTGGGATCTGAGATAAACCCACTCACAGATAATTTCACTTCATACCTTGTAATGGATAGAAACTGTTACTGAGATTAGGACCTGCCATCCTTGAGACAATTTCACCTGCTCTTTAAGATGCAGCTGCTAGACAGAGGACAGGTTAAAGAGTAGCAGAAGATACTAAGAGCATCTAACATGAAGGTTTAAAAGCTTTCAACACAGATGACAATGAACTCAAATTCTCTGTGTAACAGAAGATTGTGCGTTAGCATCTTTCGCTCTCCTTACGTGCTGCTTTGACTTTAGCTCAGGAAAACTATGCAGGAAGAACAGCGCTTTTTGTTAAACACAAGATCTTTATCTGCACCTTTCCATCAAACAAAAAGAACTAGAGGAATTTAATTTTGAGATTAAAGCATTTCTCCTTCAAGGTCATGTCCAACCTGTTCTTCCTAGAAGTCTGTAAACCAGGAAACATGAATTCCAAGATGGTGAAGTATGAATGACTTAAAAGAAGAGATTTTTAGTTGGACTCTTTCAAACAGATTTTAAATAGTCATTCAGATTTTTACAATCTCATGGGCATCTGGACAAACACCAGTTCTAGTGTCAGGCAAGGATAGAGGAATTTGGACTGCAGATTATTTCAAAGGAGCTTGATGTGACTCCTCAGATTGCAAGGGTGAACATGCAGGGCAATCTATTTGTTTTTAAATGTTTTACTGGATCTTTACAGTGGAAAAAACCCCTAATGGAGTCACAATCTAAAACTCTTTTTGTTGGTTACCTTAGGCGGACTGAAGTCTTTTTTAAAAAAGCAATATGATGAAGTGAGCAACTCAGACATAGTCAATATAAGAAGAGTGAAGGCTGCTAAATTCCCTTCCTGCAGTTACCTGTATCAGCCCCAGAGGCTACATTCGCTCATTTACTCCACTGCAACCAACGTGAAGTCAGTGGAGCTGCACCACTGTAATTTAAAGATAATTTGCCATCAAATTAACCCCCTGCCCCATCACTCACTCACTGACTGCTTTCCAGAAATTCCAGAGAAACATTAGCTATTCAGGTCCCTGCATTTGTGTCCCCAAACCAACCTTTCAGGAGCTGCTCTCTGAGCAAGTGCTTTCTATGGCACTCAGATTTCATCTTCCTCCTGCAGCTACAACTGCCCATGCCCCCGAACTCTCCTTCCCCAGTAACATCGACAACTTGTGAGCAGAGGCATCCCCTGAGTAACACAGCAGGAGGGCTGGCTTCTGACAGAAGGGCTGATGTGGGGCTCAGCTCTCCACAGCATCCCACCCATGCCATGCCCTGCCCTGCCATGCCACTGCACCCAGAGAAACAACATTATTTTGCAGAGTTTTTGCCTCCTTACTTTGCTCCATCCACCAGCTTATCGCTACCTTGCAAACTGGATGAACAACCTCCATTGTTTGGGTCAGTGGGCTCTTGAGGACACAAGCTCTTAAACCAGTTCTCCCAGAACCAATTGCCCCTGCCCTGCAATTTTCAGCATTCGAAACAGACCACGATTTTGCTGCAACGCTCACTACACACAGGCTCCTTCCTTACTGCACCAGAGCTGTTCCCTCTGACTGATCCTCAACAAGAGCTGACATACTACACTCTCCCAGGAGAGACTGGACTTTCTGGAAGAGCCTGTCCTGGGGAAACATGGGAATTACACATGGCAGTTTCCTATCCCTATCCTACCCAGCACACAGTCACTGTTAGCAGCAAAGTCAGAGAAGAAGCTGAACTGGTAATGAAATCTAACAGGCAACATGCAACACTAGGGCCCATCTGTCTGAAAGACACCATTTGCTTCATTGCTTAACTTTTTAACCTGCAGAATCTTTCATCATCTGCAACTGCAGTCTCTCTGCTTTACTGGAACATAAAATTAGAGAGCACCAGCAATTCACAGCACCCAGCAAAGGACCTGGTGGTGGATAGATTCTGGGAAGCATGCACAGGTAATGACAGAAAAATAAAAGGAAAAACAGAAGCAAGAAGAAATCAAGGTCTCTACACTGTCTTTTTAATCAGCTCAGGAAAGGACAAGAATGCAATCAGTCAGCATCACCAGTACCTCGCTAAAGCCTCTCCATGCCCTTAAGACAGTAATTAGCTACCATGATGCCAGAGCAGTTGGAACAGCATTGATTGAACGATCTCAAATCAAGTAAAAGGCAAAAAACCACCCCAACAACCCCCAGGTTAAAATGCACTTGCCCCACCCACCAGCTCCATGCCACTCACATAGCTAGGATGGGGGGAGGCTCTCCAGATCAAGCCTAGCAAGCCCTCACAGGACAGAAAAGTTAGATGCTCCGTCCCAGCTGTCCCATGCCAGAGGATGGAGCAGCCATTCTATGGGGCATGTAATGCCGACCTCTCATCAGTGCTACTGCACAGACATAGCACAAGGGCAGAGGGCAGCCAGGGACAGGCAAACAATCCTCCCTGCAGAGGTGTTGGAATGCCTGTCACTGCCTGTGTATCACACAGAGGGAATTCTGGCAGTTCCATCTCCCAAACCCAGGCAGAGCCCAAAACACCACAAGCAAACTCAGCAGTCAGTCCCCTCAGTTCAGACCACTACGGTTTTCCTATTCCAGTAGAATGCCCAATGTACATTTTACACTGCAGTCCTCAAATTGGCTTGTTTATTCCAGGTTTAGTACAAATGCTCCCCTTCTTCTCACTCACTAATCTCCACAACTCCTAGTCCCTGAGCATTTCTCTTCGTGAATTCAACTGAAGAGCAACATTTCTCATCGTAATGAAAAGGCTGCTGACATCTGGACTACGAAGAGGCTATTGCCTCTCCATAATAACATGTCAGGTAATTGACATCAATTTTCCAGTACTATCTTCTAATTAATATGGAAAATGATTTTTTTTTCCAAGTGCCATCACACTTCTCACAGAGCAACTTTAAAGTTGCTGATGCAGGCTGGAGTCTTTGCTGAAATTAATCCCCAGAAGCATCACAGACAAAGAACATAACTAAATAATTAGAAGTTAAATAAAAACACACACACACAGCTGCCACATTTCCCAAAAGACTCTGCCCAAACCCCGGCTGCATGCATCTCCTCCCTTTTCTCTTCACAGTCTGCAGGAGCCAAGTTCAGAGACACTAAGGCTGCCAGTGCTACGCACACGTGCTGGAAGCAGCTGCCATTCACACTGGCTTCCAGGAAAGCACCCAACCCAGGACTAGCAGCAGCACAGAGCTTTTGTCTGACCCAACACTACCTTACCTTTGCAGCTGTTCCAGAGCTAATGTAGTGCTGATGCTTTAACACCATTCCTCACTCCATGGTGATCAAGCCATGACTATTAATTCCATGTTCATGAATGCTAAGAGGAAGAGGAGGAGGATGTCCCTAGGATAGTTTAACAACTCAGATTCCCAAGACATGCTTCATGTACTGCACATATCTATGGATCCAGAGGATGTGCAGTGGGCCTGGTGGGAAAGACAAAGATATGGGCTGGAGATGCAAATGTAGCCAGGCCATATACGTGTCTTTCAAGACATGCAGCACATTGCCATTCCTATTCTGGTGCCCCAGATCTCCTGCATTCAACAGCTTGCACTACATGTAGTGAAGGACCTATGGCTTTCTCTTGCTGTCAGATGAGAGCATGAGGCTGCTCACACATCTGTCACTCCCAGAGTAGGAAGCACCACCTTGTCTGCCCTGAGTACAGGAAAAAATCCTGGTAGGAAGGTTTTTTCCCAATAGTAAAAAGTTCAGCCAGCCCAAAGAATTAAGTGAAAGTAAAAAAGGGCAAATTTCTCCTCTGAGGTATGAAACAGGACACCACTGATGCAGGATGCACCAGCACTGCTGGGCAGGAAGGCACAGGAGGTCTGTGCAGGTCACTGGGGGTAGAATGGCCTGCAGAGGTGGGCACAACTGCCCACAAGCCCCAGGGCGGAACTGGGCCATGAGTACATGCTCCAGTCCTGACTGTGGAGAACCAAAAGCTGATGGGACTCATGGGAGTCTTGTTCAGTGCCTGGAGCTGGACACATGGACAAGGCTGAGCAGCATATAGCAAAGACAAGTTAGCCAGGAGATAGGGAGAGGAGGTGCCCCACCTTGCTTTCCACTGCTAAGGTTGGTGCAGGGCCCCCTTGCATACAGTTCCCATCAGGTTTACTCTGACACTTGCTAGTTTGTGTTTGCCAATCTCCCTCTGCTCAACTCACTGTGCATTAGCCAGGACCGGGAGTGAACAGTCTTTGCCCATTAGTTCGTCCTTTGTCCCTGCCAGTCACTCCTGGCAGTCCTGCTGTGCTCAGTGAATTACTCTGTGCCTAGCCAAACATGAGGTAAGTCTAACTCTCCATGTCCCAAATCCTTCCTGAGGACCGCTTTTATATATTTGCACCTGAATGGTATTGAAATCCAGGCCTTGCCAGTTCTCTACACAAGGCAAAAGGTTTTGATCGTACATAAAAGATTATCATTATTATTATTTTACTTAGCAACATCAAGGAGGGACATTTCACACCCCCTTTTCCTCAGCTCAGCATAGAGCCATTCTGTCAGGCTCAGATGATATACAGTAGCTCAGATGTTTGTTCAATGATCTCACAGGGATCTGTGATCTTTAAAAGAACAAGCCTACAAAGGCGACAGTTTCTATCCATGGAGTGGGAGGGTTTGGTTACAGTCTTTCTACTCTGCCCACAGGTGCCTCTTCCAAAAATAAATAATTTATGAGCTCACTCAGAAAATGACTGTTGTTCTCTGAAGTCTGCTAGCAGAGATGGCATCCTGTTTTGAGACAAGAGTTATCTGCTCCAGAAATGTTTTAAAACCATAATCCACTAGAAGCCTCAGGTGTTCGACTCTAATGTTGGGAAAAGTCTCATTGATCCAACCAATCTAGAACTCACACAGCTTACAGAACATCCCAAAACCAAAAGTGTTATCCAGCTCCACCGAGAAGCTGTAAATGCACAAAAACAGTGCCCATTCCAAGCTCTCATTGGACAGGCATTTGCAAGAATCAACAGTTACTTTAAGAAACAGAAAAGCTGCAAATAAGGACAAAGGCAAAAACTAAGGGAGACTTATGATCTCTCTGTGCACAGCTTTCAGGGGACTTAATTTGTAAGAGATATAGACAAACAGAAGAGATGAATGTGCTTGATAACCCTGGACAACCCTGTAGCCATCACGAAGGCTAGGGAGTCTTGTGCAATGACACCCTCTGAGCTCCAGCATTCAGGCAGGTGAAAGCCTGCCCACCTCACCAGAGCGCCTATGCCAGGAACACTTTTGCTACATAGTAATTACAAGAAGTCATATCTACAGACACGTGACAGCTCCCACACACGTTAAATGCACTTTGCTCAACCCATTCGGGTTTTGGAGCACAAGGAGCAAAAATGCATGTAGCCCCACACTGCTTTTTCTCAAGACCAATCCACTTTTCCAGTTTCAAAGACGGTCAGCAGGTTTATACTGATCTACATATCCCACTTGGCACAAAGAACCTGGCACTCACTGTGGCACCCTGGGCACCCTTTCCCAGACTGCAGGGACAGGCTCTCCAGAGGAAATACATGGGGCAATTCTGCATCATTCAAGTAGGAAAACAGGCTCAGTGGGTTTCTGCCAAGGGAACAAACATCCATGTACTGCACAACACTGGCACTTTCAAAACCCAGGCAGGGAAAAAGAAGTCAAAGATCTTGAAACAAATGATCTTAAAAATTATCAATTAATAAAATAAGCAGCCTCCAGAGCAGATATTTAGATCTGGATGGGGAGATATGCCAGAAACTAAATGAGGCCCACTAAGCTTGCCTGATTTTAGAAATTTTGTGAGGAAGGCAGGCAGCAAAAGGAAGGCATGGATGATGGCAGGAGCATAAAACCCTGAGATAGATTTGCTATTTTGGAGTTACAGCCCATTTTGGAATTGTGAACCCTTATCTCCAGCTGGTGGCATTTATGAAAACATTTCTCACCGTTAGGTACATAAGAGCACTTGCAATTCTGCCAAGGCTTGAAATGCACTGCAGATAGCTACGGACTGGACCGTTAATTTTTTTATTTCCCCGTTGTGCTTACAATTAACTTAAGTGCTGAAATGCGATGGGCTGTTCCAGGAGAAGCTTTTTATCTACCAGCTGCATTCTAGCAGAGCAGTAAATCAACCGCTGTCACCAAAGTGTCAGACAAGAGGACGAGAGCATCCTTATGCTCACTGTTATCACTCATATTACCCGTTCAGCCTAAGTGGCTAAACCAGCATTCAGCAAATGAATGCTGTGATTTGTGTGCAACCTTTGGTGCAGTTCTCTATTTACAGCAGACCTTGTCCTCCTGAACACAAAGGAAAAAAAATAAGCAGGAGCAGCTCTTTAGCACCATTTAACTGACCAAAGCAAGACCAGTAACCTTGATGCCCAAAACAAGATAAAAGAGTTTCCAGTCATGAACTGCTGCTCCAGCTGAACTGAGAAGCCAGGACATACAAAACTATTACAGAAATCAAAGACAGCTACAAGAACTTTAAAAAAAGGAGCTGAAGATTTTAAGAAAAGGTTTGAAATAAAATTCTTCCAGGGCCAGTAGTCAGAAAGCATCCTGACAAATACTGGAACTCAAATACACCGCTTTCAGTTCAGATTGCCTGGATGAAGTGACAACAGGATACCTGATGTACACCAGAGGAAACTCATTCCTAGTAAAGAAATTCAAATTTGCCCAGAAGACAGCTGGCTCAGGAATAAGGCTGTCTAAAGAACAGATTAAGACAGGATACGCAACAAAATCCTTTCTATTCAATCAAACCTGGACAGAAGTGCACTGTTCCAGTTCGAAGAAACCAAAACCTAATTGTGCCCACGGGAAAAACAATGGGGAGGTTTATTCTGGTTACAGTCTAATCAAACACCTGCAGTCACAGGAAGCTTCTGGAACTACATCACCTGGTCAAGTTCACAGAAATCAGTACAGGATCCAAGAGAGCCTGTGCCCCCCACACAGCCACCATGAACTTCTACAAGCCATAATGATTACAGACTGACTCAGAAATAAAACCAAACCAGAACTCACCAGGACTCTGACTTGAAGAAAAATGAAAGGAGAACACAGACACTCCAAAAAGCTAGAGAGCTTGCCATGCATTTTGATTTTCTTTTTTGATCTTTTACAGCAACTAGCAAGCAAATGGCCTCTACGAATGTACAACCCTGGGTCTGATGCTTGCTGAGAAAAAGTGGATGCTAATCTACCTCATGACTTTTTTTTTTTTAATGATCAGAAATCTTTTTACACTTGGTTTGCACAGCATGAATAAATTTAATTAAAGGAAGCAGCAGAACTAAATACCAAGATGCTAAAAAACTGGCCACAAACCAAGTGGATGCTGTGTATTTAAAGTAAGTCAAAACAATATAGGACGTGCTAGAGAAACAACCAGCTAGGACTGAGGAAGGAAGGTACGTGTTTGGAGGGGCAAAGGTTAGAAAGATCAGTTCCATAACTCCTACTTACATTTCAGCAATCAGTGGAAGTGATAAAAGGCAGTTATTCAGTGGCTTGAGGAAATGCAATGAAACTAAGAGGAAATGCAGAGATCATCTGACTAACTGACCACATGTGGAAAATGAACTCAAGTCTGTTCTAAGATAGGAAAAACAAGAACTTTTGAATACAAGCAAGAAGTCTGGATAGCCAAGAAACACAGTGAGCAAATAGCTGTTTGATTATTTGCACAATTTTGCAGTTCTACAGTATCTTCTATGAAATAAGGGCATTGGAATCAATATACAAGATTTAATACATGGATTATCAGAGAACTTACATAGAGACAACACAGTACTCCTCCTTTATTTTTGTGTTCTCTCTAATAATTTCTAATTCTCTATTTGCCTTTATGACCACTGTTGAGCCTTGAGACAACATTTCCAGGCTTATCACAATGACTCTGAGAGTCCTTTCCTGCATGGCAATATCTAGCAGACTTTTCTACAGCTTAATGATTCTAAGAGACTTATAAATTCAATCTGCAAAAATGCCTTCTAAAGATAGAGCCCAAAAGAAATAGAAGATCCATAGTCACTTGGTTAGCTACAAATAGCTGTAGCTACAAATAGCTAGAAAGACTGTAGTAGCAGTATGCTAAGGTAGGTAGCTAATAAGGAAAGGTGGGCAGTGCTTAGAAGTTTATGTGACTCAACCCATATAAAAGTTCTAGCTCTTAAGGCTTTTGCAAATCTGGAGTTGGAAACGACAGCCATAAGCTGCTGGATGATCTTACAAACAGAAAATCCTGTAGTGAAAAGGAACTTCAGCTGCAAAATATCTGCTCTAAGGCTGCAGTGCCAAGTGTGGTTTAACTCAATCTAAGTGCAGGTCACCTAAACTGCAATCCAAAGTCTGGAGTTCCTCCTTCAAAGGTACTTACAGCAGAATAAGACACTCTACTGTGCAACTCTGAAGTCTCTTCATTCTAGACACAAGCACTGAGGGTGCTGATGACCAGGCAGTATTGACATCAGGAGGGACCGAGAAGGTAAAGAAGGAGCAGAGATGACTGAGATATTGAGAATAAAGTTTGTAAGAATTGTGATAGTGATGAAATTCCTCACAAGACAATGGGATCAAATCAAATCTCCCCAAACTAAGTGACTCCTCACAAACCCCAGACACACTTCTGGATCCTATAGTAATTTTCATGGCACAGTTGGAAGAAAAGGAAAGGACAACGTCTGTAATGAGGGCAGAAATAAAGGAACCAAATAATTTCTGATACAACATGCTGAAGGAGTGAAGCTTGTTAACATTTTAATTTGTTGAATTATCCCCTTTTGTGCTGTTGGGATGTGTCACTCTTTTGGAACTTCATCTGGGCAATGACCAGAACTGAAACAGGACGAGACCATTTATGCTTGGAAGCGTTCATGGCCAGCATAGAAAACATTTTCTGCCTGCAAAATCGGAACTGCTTAAACTTGACTGCTAAGTTAATTTAAAAGGAACATTTAAATGGCTATCAGGACAGATGGAAACACAGAGGCTACTATCCAAGATAATCACTAACAAGGGCAGGCCTGACGAGATGCTAAACATTGTGGGCTGAGACACTTTTTGACTGAAATAGAGATGTGCAGGATAGCTGGTCAGCAGACAGTCAACAAGTTGAAGCTGAGTGGGAGCAGAGACTTGGGTGTGGACCACACACAGAACACAGCTCAGATGTTTCTGAGAAATCAAATTGTCTGCTGCTTATTACTGCCCTTCTCAGGGAAAGATGTCCACGTGTGTTCTCTGAAATAAATACAGAGACACCAAAGGTTGCTGACATTCAGCTGTTTCTAGTCATTTCTTCTTACACATAACAGAAACTATCAGAGCCCAAGATAATAGTTATGCCTCTAAAGAAGGATTCCTGGCATGGTTAAATGGCATCTTGCAACCAAAACATATTTGGAGAACAAAAAGGGTTTGTGTGCCTTGGAATGTAGTGTTTATCCCTGCAATATTTCTTCCACTTACATCCTCAAAATATTAGACCTACCACCTCTTCAGCACTGGGGTTCTCATGATTCAGATGCTCCCAGCAACAACCACAGAACACCAAGAGGAGACAAGTTCCTTAAGAACGTATGGCCCCTGTTCTCTCCAAAGGATGAGGAGAACAGAAGAACAAAACTTATGCTTCCTTTCCAAAGCACCAGTAGCTGTTGAATCCTCAAGTTGAACTGATCAGTACTCAGAGCAGCAAGCTGGAGAACTACTTGCCCACAATGCCTGCCCTCTGAATCACAAACATGCACCCTTTGCTGTCACAGTTCTAAACAGAACCTGCTGGCTATAGAGATGGGATATATTAAAGACTCAGGCAAAGATGATGCCGCTCTCCTGGGGATATGGAGCTGATCATCAAGGCCTCCACTTTATCTCTATATTTCTCTTTTGCCATATTCCTGGATCAGTACCTGCAGGATCTGTAATGGAAATATCATCTCCACGGTAATTTCTGCAGTGCTTGGAGGACACCATTGTTCCACAACCTAAAAATCCCTCTGTGAGGATTTAGTGCTCCCAAGTGCCTCTTGGACATCAAACGTTTTCAAAACTATTAGCTCTGATGGGTTTTTGAATAAGCTCAGTGAAGTCACTCAGTATTTCTCATAAGAAAAAGGTAGTTCTGACCTGGTAGAATAAAAATTAATGAAAAGGACGAGGAGGAGGGAGAAAGTCCACACAGCCCACGCTGTCTGCAAGCAAGGAAATGAGATTTGATTTACTCCGTGATTCTGAGATGTGTTCAATTTCAGCTTGAATTTTCACTGCATAAATTCAGCTTGGCCGAGCAACGTCCCCATTAGAGGCTGTCCAAAGCAATATGAGGCGATCCACAAATGATCTTTGAAGCTGAAGGTTCAAAGCCTTGGTGAGGTGGGGGTTTTAGCATATTTTTGCATGTGCAACCCACAAACCCATGTCTTCCAACAAGTTTCAGGATGACAATATAAAGAAAGCAATTAGACACAGTGCATACACAGTTCCTTATGGGTGCCAGTTAATCCATTTATTTATTTAGCTCACTGGCTAAATTTCCTCTTCCTGCACCACAGAGAACAACTCCAGGTCTGTTTTCTATGATGCAAAGGGATTAGATGACAAGCAGAAGTCACTCACTAAAAGGACTTAAGGGCTTCAGTTCAGGGATTAATAACTCAGCAGCTTTTTCTCCAGATTTTAAAACCACTAATTTGTACTGCATTGGCTGGTAGTTTTATTTGCACAACTATTTTTGTTTAAATGGGAATCTTAAACTCTTCCCAAAATGCTGCTGCATTGCCCTCTTGGTATTACTCTCACATCTGAATTTTTGACTATCTTTAAAGAGGATTTCATGCTTGCTTAGCTAATTTTTTAAGAAACTGCACCTTGTACTAATACACACAAGTTCAATTTCTCCTTGGCTTTTCCTAACTAACCAGGCATATCAGCTCAGCAGCCCCCTCAGGAATTCAACAGCACTAGAAAGCAGCTTGGGTGGAAGCTTTGGACCAGGTCTCTGTGCATCAACTCAAGTCTCACATTTCAGAGAAGCTCTACAAAATATTTGCCTGCATTTGACACATAGTAACACACCTTTAAGGTGGGGTAAACCACAGGGGTCCACTCTCACCTGGGGTTAACACAATTGCTACCACACTTATCCTGCTGAGAAACCCAGCAGAAGCTGAAGTGGGATACACTTCTGCTTACTCTGTAGAGACTCTGATCTTACAGTTCTGAGAATCATTCACATAAGGGAGTTTCAGTGAAATGGTGCTACAATTTAACCCCAACACTTCTACCACTTTGGACTGTATGAATAAAATCCAGAAACAAGTCTGCAGATTGAAAAATTCAGGCACTTTAAAGGTTTGTTGTAGCCTGAACTGGCCTGAGTCAGAAAAGACTAAATTTCTTCCATATGCCTTTTTAAGGACTGACTTGTGACTGTGCCTAGAGCTTTTATTTGGTGTATTTTCACAAATTGCAATAAGTAGAGCTGTTCACTTGGTTTACTGCTTCTAGACAACAACTGCCAGCTATAATCAACTTAGAAAGGACACCAGGGAAGGGCTGGCAGCAGCCATAGGATGCAACACAGCAGCAAGCGATGGTTGTGCATTAGGAAAGGTTCATCTTTCTTCCTTCTCACCTCTCTAAAACATGTCAAGGGCACCAATTAACAGGCTACCCAAGGCACAAAAAGGCTACAAAGAAAGATGTCCCTAGTGTCCTATTAAGGCCCAATCCCAAGATGACTACCAAGGTTTTAGAAGCCTACTGAACTCTCCCAGTCACGAGTCTCCAAAACTGATAACAGAAAGAATTCAAATATCACAAGAACTGCAGAACTAAGAAAAGCAGAAAAGAAATAAAGTGACCTACTTTATAGTCTGTTATCACATGTTGAAAGAGACAGAATTGTAAAATGCCAGAAGAGGCACATGTAAAGGAATCCTCTCAAATGCGTGTGCTGTCAGCAGCGTGATGGCACACAGCCACCCACAGAAAAAACAAGGGCAGGGAAAAAACTCAAGTCAAATACTGTGCCAGATCAACAATTCAGTATCCAGAGAGAAGGGAACACACAGCAGGAGCCATACAGAACAAGAGAAGCCTGTGATCTGAGATGCCACTTGCCCCTGCCCTAGCAGGCATTAAAGCCTCTGCCAGGGAGGGGCACCCTTGCATCAGAACCATCTGATCGCCTCTTCCAAGAGCACGTGACAGAGGAGAGCTGTCTTAAATATTCGGTAGATATTTCTTGAGCATCTGTTCTTGACTTAGTAACAAGCAGCAGGGCAGAAGATGCTGCAGTGGCCTGAGAGCACCCAGGTACAACTATGTAAGATGACCAGAAATGGGTTTAACGGTCCAGAGTCTAGACTAACCTTTTAAACCACATCCCTATTGAGCACTGGAAAGTAAGGGGGTTTGGGAGAGCACCAGTAGGGGATTTTTTCACCCCCTTTTTAAAGAGGAATTCTATCAAAATAAAAACCTCCTACTCTCCAGATTTGACTTCTGAGATTTTTGCATCATTCTTTTCTAAAACAAAGATCAAGATCAAACAAATTGTCCATTTTTCTTCAAGCATCTTAACCTAACCTCTTCCAAGCTCATCTCAGAAAAAGCTCTCCCTGACATAGGTAAGCTGAGGTTACACTGAGTTATGATCTTGTGTATGAAAAGCATGGCAGCTTCAATCCATGTCTCACAACAGAACAGTTACCTCCATCTTCAAATTATGCTTCACTCAACTGAAGGGTTGCAGGGTGAGGATGAGGGACCAGGCTATGCCTTAAGCTAATAATGCAGCTGACAAGACCACAAGTTAACAACTGACTTCCTGATGAGCAATTGGGACAGGAGTGGTCAGTGACCAACTTCTTTATGCTAAAACGTTTGGTATGACATTAATTGCCCAGCCCGAGTACCACTCTGTCCCAGTTCAGAAGCATCAACACACTAAATAGCAACAGAAGCACTTTAGAACTCAAGCAGTCCTGGAATATTATCCCTCTGGGCACTAGTGAGGGTGGAAAGCTCAGCAAAAACTGGATGATATGGGAAACTGTCATCAGCCAGAGAAATTAAGTTCAGATCACGTTAATATTTTCCCCTGCAAAAAGTGTGTCATGCTCAGGTGTCTGCAAAGAGGCTGAGATGAGGCATTACAGCAGCTTTCCTTTTATTCTTCTGAGGAGTTTAGCCCAGCAACAGATCTAACTTTCCTTTCTATGCCTATAAAGCGACTTGTAGGTGGTACTGTAATTAAATAGGTCCATCACTTAAAATAGAAAATCAAATCTTTATAGCTGAGGTGAGAATTAAGACTCTGTAGTGAAATGCATCCATCAAGTCACTGGCTTTCAGGAGCATTAACGACAGGGTAGAAAATTCCCAGCAAACCAGACTGGATGCAAAAAAACAAAGGAGACAATCAGAAAGTCCAAGCTCCAGCATGCCTATCCTCAAAAATCCACATTTCTGTTTTCATCAGCTGGAAGATTGTTCCTGTTCCAGTGTTTCAAGATGTTCAACAAAGAGAGCACTTACTGCCAACAAAACACAGCCTTAAAAAGCCTATACCGTAGCTCACAGCTATCTTTTTGAAGAAATGAAAGGGACAAAAATACCTGCAGATACAGTCATGTGAAGCTCCATCTAGATCCTTGTTCTGTATTATATCCTGTTGTACAAAATCACTGATAAACCTTGGGGTGACAGAAACAGCTAATGTTTCCTGCAAGATGGATGGACAGATGCCTGACTCCAGCAAATCATCAATATGACACAGTTGAGCAAATGCTAGTATCTAGGTTTGGAGAGGGGTATATGTATTTCTAGAGCAGAAGAGTACTGGAAAGGAAGATGCAGTCATTAGCCAGCTAAGCAAACTCTTCTTTTATACATTTGGAAAGAGAACTGCTGACAGAATGAGAGACATCTCAGGGCAGGCTCTGTTTGACCTCCGGATTCACATATGGATTGATTCATCCTGGGTTTGGAACATTAATTATCACTGAACTAGGAGAAGGCTGCAAAGGACAATGCAATACTTAAATGAAAAGATTGGTGTCTTACTTGCAGGAAGAGCAATGGTTTGATTCACAATGTGCAGAAGAAATATAACCAGGGGGGAGTTGATAGCTATGCCCAGAGAAACAAGTTTTCACAGTATCACCATAATACTGTTATTTCCGGCTTTCCATTGTGTTAAATACACTCATGGAGCTCCAGGGCAGCTCAGTTTGCTCTGCAAAAGGTATCAGAGACCTCCCTAAAGCCAAAGCACCCCAAGAAGAGTTAGCTAGCCAGATGCCTGATGCATCTTGTTGCCAGAATGATGCCTTGTCTCTCCCCATCATTAAATTTCACTGCAAGCAGCTGTCACTGTCTCAGAGTGACATCAGAATGTCATCAGTCCATTAATGGACGGGAGCTTTGTCATGCCATTGCAAGTGGGAGAAGCACTCCTAAGAACTTCTCCACCTCTGTAGCTTTTACATGGGACCCCAACCCAGCATTTTCTGGGAAGTCAGGAAGCCTTACAGTAAGATTTTAACTGCATTCTGTGTATGTTTTTACATCCAACTCAAAACCAAATGCAATCTGCTGAATTACAGCTGCTGAGGGAAATACACTTGGGAAACCACGATGGGGTTTGTACACAAATAAGCCTTCGGCACAATATTTCATTAGCAGGGTTCTGCACACAGTGACACTTATTGGCAAAGTTTCCAAGTAGGAGGCTAAAGCATATGGCAGGGGTCACTGGAAACAATGTTATTAGGTGACAGTATGCAAGAAATCACCCCATACTCCAAATGTTCAGGATACACCAGCAGATTTTCCATATACGTCCTCTTACTGCCAGAGGTTATCCTGACGAACATCTGTTTTCATGGAAAAGAAAAGCTTCTAAGTTTAAACTAACACTGATACGACTGTGACACACCATTTAACACTGACGCAAGTGATGGTTTCTGGGTCCCATCAGCTTTTTCCAGAAATCCCAGGTACTGTCAGACAATGCTCCAGGACAATTTACCATTTTCTTGTCTGGGAGGCCAGAAAACATTTTCCCTGTCAGAAATTCCTGCTGTGAAGTGCTTATTGGTGGAAAACATAAATCCATGAATTGGAAAAAGTGAAATAGGAACTCCTCCAAACAGGTATTCACGTGAAAGCAAACACAGGGCTATGAACTAATATCCTTCTGCCAGATATGAGGCAGACGCTGCTGCTCAAACAGCATGTGCTGCTAGCAATACTTAGCTCCCCAGGAGCTTATTTGTGCCTTAACTGAGCCATGGGGGAACCCAAGCACCCTCTCACTGAGGCAGTGGAATTGATTTACAGCCTCTGGCACTTGGCTGATGCAGAACCACCTTCCCCAGTTCCATCTCTCTGGGCATCCATCCCCCAAGCTTGCTGTCCTTGAGCGACAGCTCCTTGAGCAATCCCACTGCCTGCCTCAGATCTCCCATGAAGACAGAAAGAGGATCAAGAAGACACATCAGGGATGCTGCCTTCTCCACTATTAAAAGGTTTGCCTTTGGGGTCCCTACTGTGGACGATAAATTTGAACTTAATGTCTTAACATACAAATGCCAAATGTCAGAGAGCCAGAAAAACTAATCTTCCAGCTGAGTGGAGCTCTGCTCAGGTGTGGCACCTTTTGGCTCAGCAGCATTTACTCCCCTGCTCTGGGAGGGATGGAGACCACAAAGCTCCATTTGTTTCCCACTTAGAAATCAGAGCAATGACCCAATTTGTCACTTTTGGGAAACAGCTGCAGCTCCAGTTAGAGGATCCAGAGAAGGAAGGCAGAAAAATATCATCTGTTACAGCAGGATACTACTAGAGAGAAGGAAGAGTAGCAGTCTCTGAAGGCAGAAGTTTTAGCCTAAAGAAGCCCCAGAATGAGCAGGGCTGACAGTCACTGCAAAGCCTGTCCCCCTTTTGTTAGAGGAGTGGTTTCTCACAGCCACATCGCTGTCTGTAGCTGGCACAGCAGGCTGCAGCCTGTCTGCCTTTAGGACTCCCGAGCAGAGAGATGACTGAGTGTAAGGAAGCTTAGGGTGGAGCTCAGGCCTAGAGCAACAAAGTGTAGTTCTATAAATCCAGCTTTACAGAGAATGACCAAAGAAGTTTGCACGGTATCTATATGCATTATGGCAACAGCCAGCGTCTGTTCCTGTTTCACAAGGGATTAAAAAACCTTCTCAATCTGAAGTTTTACGAAATGCAAATTGAATTGTGTGTTCACACAAGCCAGCCGTTGACAGCTCCTGCTTTAATCGCAGATGTGCAAAGTTGTAATTTAATCTTTATAAATGCAGACTGTTTTGATCATTCTGTTGCAATCCTCTGTGGAGCTTTCCCTGCCCTATACAAGTGCTTAGCAGTGACAGGAATCTGTAACACTGCTTTGCACTTCCACAGGAGCCTTCTCCAGCAGATCACACAGCACTTCAAATGCTGCCTGGCTCCCCAAGGGCTCCTCACTGGCTGCCCTCTCACTCAGGAGGACACAGGGGCTCAAGGTTTGCTCAAGGCAGCACAGTGACAGCCAGTTCAGATCCCAGCCTTTAGCCCCTTCCTCTAGCTACCCACAGCCTCTTTTCTAGGATTAGTCAAGTACCACATAAAAAGCAAACCTGCCAGACATCTCAGAAGTGTCTTCTGAAACACACTCACTGGGGAGGAGGACAAACACTAGGAACTAGAGCAACATCAGCTTGTTTCCACAGTATGGACTGGGAGCTTATTACAAAGTTAAACCTATGGCTCTTGCTCAGCACACTCCCAGCTGTGAAATCAGGCTAGGGTCATAACTCATACCCCAAGTGTTGCTTCTGCAGCCCCAGCATAGAAACTTATCTTGCTCCAGGAGACTTTACCCAGTTGCAGCCAGCAGCCAGTAGCAGCTCCAGAAGGCAGCTCTTCCAAACCAAGTCCCCAGCATTCAGTGGTCACCTGCACTACAGCAGTCTTCAGGCCTTTATCAGTCCCTGTGATACTGGCAACAGCCAAGCAAGGATGTGAAAACAGCCATAGGAACTGAAGTTGAAGTTTAATGGACTTATTTTGTTACCAGTTTGTACTTCAAGGCAGTCCCTAATCTGCCCAAGAGGACAGCTCGCAGAAGTGGTGGAAGCAAGACATGCCTCAGCGTTTGCACTGCACAAAGGGTGGAAAGACTCCTCTGCTCTGGGAGCAACTGAGGTGTTTCAGGGTAACTTTGCCTCCAAGAGCCACAGAGCAGCTAAGTGCAACCCAGGGTAATGGGCAGGATGCTGGGGAACCTTTGTGTCAAGCCTGAAGGAAGGGAACTGAAGGGTTTCTCCCATTTCTTATTGGAGTTTCTGGGATTGAAACAGGAATAGGGTTGTATCTCTCCAGCAGTAGCTGTTTTTAAAATCAAAGTCCTTCTTTTGTCCCTCTAAGGGCCTGCCACAGTTGTTCCCCCTCCTCCAGTGACGCACAGTTTATTGTATTCTGCATGTTAATAAAAGGCACTACACAGCACAAAGTCACTGCTCCAAAGCTCACCTCCAGCTTCAAATCTCCTTGCTGCAAAGCTGATCAGACCTTGAAGCCTGCTCAGACCCATTCAGTCTGGCACACTGCACAACGCAGTCTGAGGCATTTAGTAAATTGCAGGGATATTTCTCTGATAAAACAAAAAGAAAAAAAAAGAGGAAGATATCTAAACCAGAGAAAACCCCCATAAGCTAAGCAAACCAGCAATTTGCCAACTCCAGAAGACTTTTTATATAGATCCTTTCCAGTTTCACCTGGTGCAGCTCAGCTCTTTCTATTTAAGCAATAAAATCTGTTTCAAGCCATTAGTCATGAGTAGGTGTCTGTAATGAGACCATGAAAGCCAACATCCCTGCCTCATTTGCAAAGATGCGCTGACTTTAAATTAAGGCCTTGCCTTGGTGATCCCTTTGTTTGAGTTTCACATTCCCACTACTGTGTGCAACAGGGCACTAGCAGGCTTGAGACTTTCAACCCCAAAGCTCACTGCATTTCAGAAGTGAAGTAGCCAAAACCATTTTAAAGTATTTCTGGAGCTCTCACAACACGTTATACTAATGTAAGAGATTAGGGGGATTTATTGTAGTAGTATATAGCACTGATGGTACTCGGCATTTTAGAAATATCAAACATGCACATGCCAAGAGGCTTTTAACTCTTAACACCACTGCCAGCAGTGCTTGAAAAAGATAAAGCATTTGGTATCTGCCAGTGGTTTTGCTGCTAGTTAGGGAAAATAGAACAAGTTGAATAAATCATGGCATTAATGGCTCAGAATTAAAACACTTGAGGACATCAAAACCAACTACACCCTTTTGTGTCTTTCTGTGCAAGTCACTTGTGGACAGACCCTGAGCTGCGCTTCAGGTTAGTCCCTCGAAGCCCCACCAGGTAACAGAAGGCCATGAGGATTGGGGCGGCATGGAGACCATTCAACAATTGAGGTATGACCAGTGAAAGGGAAATGGCTTTGTGAGATTGCCTGACCAAACTGGATTGCAGCTACTGGCAATGCTGGGTTAATGATTGGACTTGATGATTTTAAAGGTCTTTTCTGACCTAAAACAATTCTATGATTCTACCTGAGTTATAAAGGTGTCACAGTGTGAAACAACCTAAGTATTACATTCATTTGTCACAATTTCAAAAGTGATTCAGTTGTCCTGTTTTTCCATCACAATCTGTTCTGGCTCCCAGCACTTTCCATCTGCAGTTATCAGACAGAAAACAGGTGTTCACAGCAGTCTCTCACAGTGAACTTTACCTCTGTTTTGGAGGTGGCATAATGTCCCCACTGTAGCTGGGAAGAAAGAGGGGCTTCTATTAGAAAAAGCACATAAATGTTATTGACTAGCAAACATCATCAGTCCCACATGTCTGCCATCTCAATTTTAAGACCCTTAGAGAGGAAATCATTGAGAGAAAAAGTGCCAACAAGAAAATGAGACCTTAGTGAGCAATTTTGTAACTGGTAAAACACTTGCTTGGCATGCAAGGCACCACAAGACATTCCTGCTCAGAGCAGATTTCACCAAAATTATTGGGTTCCTCTCACTTTACCCTCTCTTGAAGATTGCACTACATTGCGATCAGGCAGAGAGCTGCCTTCCTACAAACAGCTGCTCTTTCACATCCAGAAAAGGCAGACGTGAGACCTCATCCAGATCATTCATGCTGTGTTTTCCTTTCTGTTTGTCTGCATTTGCCCTCTCATGTTGCTGTTTCCTCACTGCTTTGACCCTGTTCTCTACAACTGCTTCTGCTAGAAAACATGTTGGGAGCTTCTCAGATCATATATGGCACAGAGAAAGTCTACTGCCTCTAATGCATTAAGTAGAAGGCAGTCCAGTCATCTAGAAAGTACAGATAAGCCCATGAATTCATTTCATAAAAGGCTATTTTGCCGTTTGACACAAGAAGGGACCAAAATCTCTTTGAAGACATGGTAATAATCACTTTCATGGAAGAGCCAAAACTACACTGGGAAATGTAATGGCCAAGCCTCCCTTTTTGACTATGCAGCATCCTTTGATACCTTAAAAGATGGGCAGGCAGGAGCCAAATGTGTTGAGAGGGAGAATACCACAAAACCACAAACTCACACTAAAGTCAGGTTTAACAAAGAGCAAGTGATGGAAGGTGCCAATAACTGGCTAAGATAATTCCCAGTTTCATGGTGAGGAACTACAGCAAGGTCTGTAAAACTGCTAATGACTAGGAAGGATTCTGAGTTTGCCTTGGCAAGTAGATGCTTTGCAGAACTGCACTGACAAGGATGCCATGGTGTTGATAGACTGAAGTGGCTCATCATCAAATCCCTGGCATTTGCTTGCCTCTGGGAATCTCCCACTCTTCGCTCAAGAGAATATGAAACAAAAAACATCCCTTCCCAGTATTTCTGATCTGAATATTGGATAAACCCCACAACAGCCAGCAAAGCAGTACCATGAAGTCTTACAAATATACCTGTCTAGAGCAGAGATCTGTATATTCAAACTATGGTTCCTGGAGATCTTTAGGGCTGAGGAGGTACTGTGGTATTAACATTCTATGCTTAAAACAATCCCATGTCCATCATTTTCAAGGACTTACAAATCCCCTCAGCACGTAATATTGTTAAAATTAATGCTTGTAAATAAAAAAAGGAGAAAGGACTGAAATGACAGACTTAGAATGGTAATAAATGGACATTAGTGATTAACAAGGTAATAAAGGCTTCAATAGGATTAGGAAAAGAAAAAGACAGAGCAAAATCTCTTTCAGCTGATTACTCAGATTTTTTTAAGGATATTAAAAATACAAAAATAAATAAAAAAATAATCTAACTCGCATGAACAGGGCATCAGAACTTGGGTTCAAGTGAATCGGACACAAATTAGAGCAGTTGGAAATTCCCCTTCAGAGAGAGCTATGTCAAAGCCACACCTTCCCGATTAACAGGATATTCTCAGACACCACAGAGGAGTATAAGCAGCCATATGAGAATCTGGTCAAAGACTAGTATCTGAGAAGGAAATCCTCATTAAAAGAAAAGTTTGATCTTGAAAATTGTAAAAATAAATGTTTCCAATAAAGAAATACCAGTCTCCTGAAACTATTGGAATAACTCAAAGGAAAGAATAACCAGTTACAAATGTAGTATCTATGTGTGGACACACAAGCTCAATGTCAGCATTAAATATTTCAGTGTGGTACACTTCAAAAACCAGGGCTATAAAAGATGGTGGATTCTGTGCAGAAAATATTTATGGACAGCAGAGAGATGGTGAATTAAGTGAATACACAAGTAAAAGCAAAAGATATAGCTGGAAGAAAAAACAAAAAAGTAAAGAGACTGCAGCAGCCAAAAGGCAAGCTTGATCCCCCGTAAATCCCCCTCCACATACACTGAACAGCTAACACAACGAAAACAACAAATTCTGTTACTCCACAAAAGCCAGACCCTGAGCTTGATCTGGGCCATCTACCATTAACATACCAGGTGGGACAGCTACTGACAGAGGGGAAACCACAGTCCAGCACACAGATCTGAGCTCACTGGCATAATTAAAAGTGGAGGCAAGAAGTCTCCATCCCTCTCCTCTTTGTGCAGTGAATTGCAGAGCACTGATTAAACACCCTCACTGAGACCACACAGTCCCTCACCACAGTGACATCTCCCTTATTTCTCTGCAGTTCACCAGGGCCTATTATTGCTTTACTTTGTTTGATGTTCTCCCTATGTTGAGAGAAAGCATGGAGGGAGAAAAGAAAAAAGAAAAATCTGTCTGTCTTTCAACTTCCTAATCATCTTCCTCAAAATGCTCTACGCATCAGCGCTGATTTCATTATCTCCCTGCTGCTAGAGACTTTATTTAAAGAATAACACACAAGGAAGAAAGGATTTAACCTGACCTCCCTGAACTGCTGGGGGATGAATACTACACAGAGCTGACAGTGAAAAGCTCATTTCCTTTCTCAGACTAACTCAAAGACTATGCAAAATTCCCCTCTATCCAAGCCTCCAGTTTTAAATTGGGCTATCAAAGGCTTTTCTTTTTTAAGGGGCCTGGGTTGATGCAATCAGTGTATCATCAATGAATGAGGATTGATAACATGAACTATCACAAAGCATAGCTGTGGATACAGTGACTCTCAGAGGCAGAACAATAAGGAAAATTGAGTAAATTAAAACCCGTGTTCTTCTATACAGCTATACCAGGAAGAGAATAAAAAGCAGTAAGGTCCACCTTTTTTCCCCCCACTGCACCAGCACAGCATTCAGCCCAAGTTTTTGGGGTGTTGCATACTACAGATCAAGTAGGTTAATAAATGAAAAGGTTAGTGGGAGTAATCAAGAAATAGTAAAAATATCACAGACAGAAAGAGAAATTAATTGCAGAGCAGGTTACAGTCAAGATCTTTTAACAAGCACAAGTATGGGATCCAGTAGAAGGAGCAATCCAAGGTGACTCCAATGAAGCCTGTCCTAAACTGCATACACAATTTCTTCTCCAGAAAGTCCAGAAGTGTTGACGCAGCTGTGTCTGGAATGATTCCCCCAGCTCACATGGCAGCTCTGCATTTTGTCCACCACCTGCTCCCGCAGAGTCATTTACCTCTCCAAGAATGATTAATGCATAATCCCAATATTTTATTTTGGGAAATAGGCCAGCTCTTCCCGAGATCATACACAGTACCTACTTTCAAAAAGCCACATTTATACATTAATGCAATACAAGCAGGACACTAAGAGACCAAATCAGGCCAAATTAAGGAAGGGAAACCTAGCCCTACCACCCTCTTCATGAAAAACCTTCTCTTTTCAAAATCTAAACCAACTGAACACAATTACCCAAGAAAATTTCCACCAACTGTTGCCAGAGCTCCCTGATATCACTAAAAAAAAAAAAATTAAAAAAAAATAATTAAAAAAAAATCAAGCTATGCCCAACAGTTCCCCAATGACTACACTTCTAAATTTGCTGCTAAAAATTTCCTGTCCCATTCTAAATGCCAGCATCCTCAGTCTCCAACCACACTTGCTGTAAATGCTGCATATTTTCCTTGTTCATACCCATCTTTCTGCATTTGCAGGACCAAAATCTCTGCATCTGATGGTAAAACTGCTAAAGCAAGCCTTGCTTTTCTTTCACCCACATCTGAACAAGGAACATGAGAGTTTCACTTCCACCCCTCATACTGCTGCCACATCATCAATCCCAGCGAGCACAAGGTAGTCCTAAACACCCATATTCCTTCCAGAGGTCAACATGACCAAAGGTCATCACACGCCTGGCTTACCTGATCCTCGGAGAGCTGTGATATGTGATTCACTGCAGCGTAAGACTCGATCTTCGGGTTGAAGTGATTGATGATGGCTCTGAAACAAAGGAGGGAAATTTTCAGAGGTCTCAGGAACAGCTTAGGGATGTAGCGGAAATTCCCTGCCAGTTTGAGTAGGTGCACGTGGAACCACGGTCCTGCAAGAAGTGGTTCTTCCCTCACTACACCGTGTTGCTTACTCTGCTGAAGGCACACTCTCTGCCAAGGCCAGTGCAGAGTCAGACACAGGCTGGCTGGAAATCACAAGCACAGGCACTGCCCTACACATGGATGCATCTGTCCCAGCAGATGCTGGGCTGTCCTTGCTGCTCTGAAAGAGGGAATTGCTGCCTTGCTGGGAACAGGATGCAAATTGTGCTGTCTCCCCACTGGAACACGGGAAACATGGCTATCACTGCCCCATCCTGCTCAGGAACTGCAGCTCCTCATCCCTTCCAAAATCAGTACTGCTCAATATTTTGCTCTGCGGAACTTTGTTGCCTGATATGATGAAGCTGATGGTTTACTGCTTTGGATTTCCACTACGTTTAAAATGCTGTAGCTGGCTCTTACTTGGAGTCATTCATCACTAAAGCCACTACACTTTGACTTCTTACCATAATGACTTTAGTGCTCAGCCCCAGTTTAGATTGTTAGAGATAACTTATGTCAGCATCCCAAACACAGCAGCAAATGCTGGTCACTTCTGCTTCTCTGCCTCATTTCTCTCAGTACCTGCACCAACATACTCCCCTTCCCTTCTAGGTAGATCTAGAGGCAGATGTAAGAAATCTAAAATTGAAAGTAAAAAAACAATTGGGGAAAAAAATCCAGCTGCAGTTTGGTGGTTATATCCTCAGCCTCCCCTCTGCTCGTCAGGTGCAGCTGAGCAGACAAATGGCAAGACAGAAAAGACTCCCTGGGATAGAGTTTGCAACTGCTCTAGTTGGGATATTACTCATGAGACCCACTGCTGAGGTAAATGCTCATCATGGGAACAGGCCATGTCAGTGCTCGGCACAGATGTGTGCTGACTGTGCCTGGAGAACACTTGCTCAGCCAGATTACACTGCAGCAGCAGTCAGGGCTTCCACTCTCATATTCATCAGCATGAAAATTCACTCCATCTCTCTCTTTTATACTCTAATGGATTCCCTCCTCCCCACACCTCCCCCTGCAGAAGGGCTTTCAGCTGCTGTCTCCAGACCTCATCACAGCTAAGAGCTTGTGCACCAGTCTAGGAATAAGTGGTATTCAGAGGTGCCAATCAGAGCCCATGGATAGAAAACCTGCCTGGAAGCATCCTTACTTCTTTAAGTACACAGATAAAGAAAAACAGTGTGGAAGGGGCAAGGAGTGGGAGCAAAAAAGAAAAAAAAACCGAAACAACTAAACCCCCATCCCCCAAACAGAATTTGCAGATCATAGACATAGCATGGTTTAAGTTGTAGAGGGACCTTTAAAGGCCACCTAGTCCAACCCCCCTGCAACGAGCAGAGACATCTTCAACAAGATCAGACTGATCAGGGCCCTGTCCAACCTGACCTTGAATGTCTCCGGAGATGGTGCATCCACCACCTCTCTAGGCAATCTGTTGCAATGCCTCACCAGCCTCATTGTTTAAAACTTCTTCCTCATATATATAATCTAAATCAACCCTGTTAGTTTAAAACCATCATCCCTTGTCCTGTCACAACAAGTTCTGCTAAATAGTTTTCCCTCAGCTTTCTTATAAGTCTCCTTTAAGTACTGAAAGGCTACACTAAGGTCTCCCCAGAGCCTACTCTTCAGCTGAATGACTCCAGCTCTCCCAACCTGTCTTTAGAGAAGTGTTCATCCCTCTGATTACTTTCATGGCTTCCCCTGCACTTGCTCCAATAAGTCCATGTCTTTCTTGTGCTGAGGACCCCAGGCTGGACACAATATTCCAGGTGGGGCCTCACGAGAGCGGAGCAGAGGGGCAGAATCACCTCCCGCGACCTGCTGGCCACGCTAGATTAACTAAACATTCCCAGCCACACACCTTTCCAACACACCAGGTGCAGTCCTTGCACAGGGTCACTCCAGCAGCTTCTCCTTAGCATCAGTACACACTTAGCACAGAGGGGCTTCTGCAGTCTCACCAACCTTGACAGTTACATCCATAAAACAAATTCAGCAGGGCACCTATCAGGCTTCCCATAATACTCTTCCCTCTGAGAAGGGCAAGCAGGCAGGTAGAGACAGGCCCAGACTCTTCCCATTTCAATCTGACCAGAGAAGCAGCTCCTGTGAGTCACAATCACACTCTCCATTACCCAGCCTCTCCAACACTGCGGCTTTCAAGTTGCATGTTTCATGCCTGGCTGGAGTCATACTTATAATCCTGCAGGACACACTACAAGTTATTGAAAGAAAAGGGAGCACAGACTTACAACAACTTAAGTTCTGGCTTGACAGAAGGTTTGGCAGCTCAGAGGGGTTCAGTGCACTCACATGGTTCCAACATTTACCAGGGAACAGATTTAGCATTCATTTGTACCCACTGCTGTGAAGCATTTCAACATGGGCTGCCTGCTCACAAGTCCCTGCTTGGATCTGAGCTAGTGAAGCGGCACCTGCAATCACAGCTGGGATTCACCCAGGGAAAGTAAAACCACCAACCAGCTGCCACTGCAGTAAGAATCAACAGACATTAAGGAAGGGAAAGAATTCAAGTCTCCTTCCTCATTTCACTAAAGGTGAACGGAGAGCTCCTCAGTTACTAGAGGAAGAAGTTTGCTGTTTAATTTGTTTTAACTACAAAGAATTCCTTCCCAACCTGATCTTCTGCAGAGCTGTTTTCCTGAACCCACAGGCAGCCTGGGGCAGAGGAGCATGAAGAGGTTGGATTCAACCCTGGCTCTGTGTAGCCAGGTTCTTACTGTCCAGCATACCCACCAAGGCCAGGCTTTGCACATGGTACAGCTCTTCCTCACACATCTGCTACGAAAAATTCCACTGCTACACAGTCCAACCTGCTGTGCGACAGCGGTGCCTTTCTGCATCAGCTACTCTGATATGCCTCTGCTATTCTTCCATCTCCCAAAATCTATCTTGTCTCTGAGGCATACTTTTAGGCAACTGGCCTCCTGGGCTACTCAACTGAGTAACAGCCAGAATTTCCCTTAGCAAAGCTGACACGTCACTGGCACTTGATCCTGGAGAAAACAGGAGACCAGCACTTTTAAGCACAGTCTCCCCTCTATGGACAACAGGCCAGTGGTTTTGCCACCATTTGTTCACACACCCGCAGGTAAACAGCTGAGCCTTGGCAATGGTTTCTCTTCACACTGTGATTGCCTCATCAGCCAGTGTCTTTGGGGAGGGGGAAGAGAACAGTTAAAGTGCTTACAAAAGATTTGTGATGTACTGCTCTCTACTGAAATCTTCATATCGATCATGGGGGGGGGATAAAACCCTTGTGTTTGATATTCATGAAGCATGAGCATCTTCAAGGCATTTGTAAAGCAAGGAAATGGTGAAGTGTCAACTGAAAGACTAAACGCCTCACCTTTCTTCCTCACCTTCCTCAGCCTTCCACAGTGTGTGCATTTAGACATTACCACACTGCCAAGTCCCTCGGTGGGGCTGGCTGCCATTTGTCATATAAATTTCAGAGCACTTTTGGGACACAATTCTCCAGGGACTGATATGTCTGGAGACATGTCACTTCAGCAACACTGCCTTCTCTGACAGACCCACAGTTCAGCAGTGAACTGGCAAGAGGAGACTGTCACTGAACAAAGAAAGGATTCTGCTGAATAGGCAGAAGGTTCAGGAACTAAAAAATTAGCTCCTCAGACCTTTCTTTTTGAGGTTAATGCTTCGTCCTCTAAGGCAGATCACAGGCCATCTCCACATTCTTTATTCCTCAATCTCCCAGTGAGAGATGTTGATCTCCCAGTAAATACACACCAGCCATACCAGTGGTCTCTGAAAAACACACATCTCCTATTACTTCTTCACTCAGCTCTTCAGAAAGCAAGCTACCTATTCTTATGAGTATTATCACAGAATATTCTGAGTTGGAAGGGATCTACCAGGATCATCGAGTCAAACTCTTAAGTGAATGGCCTGTGCAGGGATTAAACCTGCAATCTTGGTGTTACTATCACCATGCTCTAACCAACTAAGCTAATTTCTACCCAGACACCATGATGCCAGAAACCATGAACCTGCATATTCCTCAGGATGAACAACCTTTATGTAAGTTTGCATTTATTGCATATTTATTACATTTATTTAATTCTTTGTGAAGAAGGGAATGATTGCAGGAAAAAAGTGTATCATCCTGATTTAAGAACCTAAGAGTGCCAATGAATCATTTATTTGTACAAGCTGTATTAATCAGGTTATTAGACAGTAAAAGTGGGTCCCACTGTAACAGGTATTGTACCAATCCAGAACGGTGCAAAGCTTCTGTCCCAGGGCTAAGGATCTCAAATGCAAGAGAACAGGGAAAGCACAGAAAAGTGCATCAACAACAGAGAACATAACAGTGCTGCTACTTACTAAGCATCATGAAAGACTTCAGTTAGAGATAAACCATGGATAGAAAAAACCACTGATAAAGAATACTGAAGGAAGAAGTAGAGAGATAGGAAAAAGGAGACAGAAGGGCAGACAGGATCAAGAAAAACAGAGGTGAAAAACTGCAGAACAGAGAAGATCAGAGAAACAGCAAATCGATCCCAGGGCAGTCTGCCCTCTACAAACTGCAAAGCTGTGACTGGTGGAAAGTTTCTACTTTGGTTGTTCTTGAGGTTGCAACAACTGGCCAATCCTGAAGTGACTGTTACTAGCCCTTTGCCCCTCAAACGCACATACATTGGAAGGTGAGAAGCAGAATATCCATTTGGGCCCTGTTAGTGTTTTTTATTCCCCAAATGGGTACAATCCCACTGTGGTTCTCACCTAGAGCTAAGGTGAGAGAAGGAATACCTCCAGGTCAGTTGTATTCTGCTCCTCTCACTGTGTTCACTGCAACAGGGCTTGCTTCTACAGTGGCTGCAGTAGCTCTGCAGACAGTAACATTTAAAAACTTGTTTTTATAGTCTTTAAAAACTGCCTAGAGTTCCTCCTTGATAAACAGAAACAAGTGCTACCCTGCAGAGGGGCCCAGAGTAAAAGAAATTCTGAAGACTCAGAGTCTGATGACAGGGAAGGGCTCCTGTGAAAAATCGATATGTCATGACTGGAAAGATTTAAGTAATTCCTCAATTTAATTTGCCAATAATTGTAATATCAGATGTGAGAAATGCACCAGCAACATGAAGATACCCGTCCCTTAATTCCTAGCATCTTCCAGCCCAGGTGTATCTACTGTGGCAAGGAATGCATCTTGCCCTCCTTAACCTCACAATAAGCTGGTCTGGATCCAATGTGCAGGGAAAGCAAAATCACTATGCTTAGGCAGGCAGCACTTCTTCAGCACGTTTTCTCTGACCTCCAGACTCTCCCCATCAAGTTATTGCAGATGAGCTGTCTAATACCCACTCTTGCCTGACAGCAGCTACATTTCCAGAGTCCCATAAGACAACACTGTCCTCTTGTCCTGAGCAGTGAAATGAAGCACTGTGGAGATGCTGAAAGTAGGCTAAGGAAAGAACAGAAAGGCTGCAAAGTTTCTTGTAGAGATGGTAATGCTGAGCCATCATTCTCTGCATGAACCTGGCCTTTGCACCTACTTCACAGGTCCAGTGTGCAGTGCCTGGCATAAAACATTCTTGTGGATACTCAAACATTTCTTGTACAATAAAAGCAGCACCACAAGTTCACTTCTTCCTACATCCTGTTACAGTGGAACAGAGAAGCAGCAAAACCTGGCTGGTATTTACCCCTTCACAGGAAACCAAGGGTGACTTTATATTTACTACAGACATTCATGCTGTCATCTGCTCATGCCAGCACAGTGTACAGGGCATCAGTGAATGCACCTCAGCTTTCACCGAATAAAGTCAAATGCACGGCAAAGGCAGCCAAGTTCACTTTCCCTCTTCAATAAAAACTGACACTATCTGAGATGGACAAATACTTCAGCATGCACTAAACTTGTAGTACCATGATGAAGGCTAAGAACAGACTAGCAGGAAAGGGTATAGTTGTCTTTCATCACACTCCATAAAGCTGCTTTACTACAAAAAGGAGACCTGAGATAAAGTGGTTATTGTTCAGGAATGGGAATCAATAAGTGACCAATTTCTCCCTTATTTGCTACAGCAGTTTGTTCTTCCTCTCACACACCTTAGCTTCTCCCTTTATGAAATCAAAATAAGAGCAATCACCTCCACAAAGTGTTTTAACTCAACAAGGTGATAAGAGATCAGAGTGTTTTACTATGTAGTATGTTGGAAAATGCTCAAGCACAAGGTAGCAAGTAAATTATACATAACACAGAGACTCAAGTAAACACAAATCCCCTATCCTCTTCCCTTGTACATGCCATCACAATCATGGTTGCTGGAGACCCGTGTAAAACTTCCTGCCACAAGCTAGCCTTCCTGCAGCATGCTGTGTCTCAGCAAGTGCTGCTTGGGGCAAGGAACCTGCTGACATGGCTCTCATAGGCACTCCCAGCACTCCAGACAATAAAACCCCATCTGTTCCATGCCTGCAACAATTAGATTGAGTTACTCCATATGTACAGCCCCACGTGGCAGGAGGTGAGAGAGTTTAGGTTATTTTAACACACGTCCAGGTAGCTTTGCTACAAAGTATACATACCTACCATACCTAAGCTCTGTGCATCAACTAAAAGCAAGCAAACTCCCTAAAATGGTGCACTAAATTCTTTCTTCTATTGTGGTTTAACTCCAGTCTGTTAAATTTCTTCTGCTCCTACGATTTAATGAGTACTGACATTAAGCTGAAAGTCCACAACTCACAGCGGGAGGCATCTTCCAGACACAATAATAAACTGCAGGGAAGAATCCAAGACAAAAGGATATTTTAGTCAAAAGCACTTGCTTTACAGCTCACAGAAAATATCCGAGTCAGCACTGCAGCAATTTCACAGAAGTAAACCCGCTACACCTGTTCAATTCTGCCATACTGAAACCTATTGATCGCCATGACAGGCTCCATGGCAGAGAGAGATACATGGTCTATTTATTTAATAAGGAGGGGACAAAAGAGTGCGCAGACAGCAACTGAGCTTCTCGCAATTCTTGGCATGGTCTTACCAAGCCCCACTCTGCAAGGGCAGAGGCAGAGCTTTCTGAACCACCGTGAAGCTCTGCAGTGCATCCTGCCACCTCACTACTTGCTGGATACTAATCTGGTATCATGACAGCTTGCAGGATATGCTGATTTTCTTTTCATACAGATCATGTCCACACATTTAAGTCAAGCAAACCAAATACCTCCATCCTCACACTTATACAACTTCTATTTGGCTTATTAACTAGGGAAATCCTCCTGGGTGAGCAGTTAACTCTTTTGGGACAGCTGTACAACCACCTCACTGGAGGCTACAACTCAGGCTATTTGTCCACTCACCTATTTTCATGCAACCAGTGCATCACTGGAAACTAAACTAGATCTATTTCTGCTCCCTTTTCTCAATAAGTAGGCATCAAAATTCTTAAGTCCCAGTGGCACTGATAATTTAACTGATATGAATGACAAAGTAGAAAATACTGCCTAGGCATTGGGAGCAAAAATATCTATTGAAGCACAGGGCACCAGCCTGATCTATGTTTCAGCTCTTCTGCCAATCTGTAATTGACTGTTGTACAACAAAGCTATCACTTGATAACAAATACATTTCTCATCTCAAACATGTAATTTATGAGACATCAAATGACATTTTATGGGACATTTCATTGCTCTGAAACAGTCAGTTAGTACTGGCGAGAGTGAGGCAAGAGTTTACTTTTACCAAAGTAAAAACATTAAAAAGCCAGCCCTCCATTACACCTCGATTCCAGAGAGCAGCAGTTAACTACACCTACTCACCTCTAACTAAAAACAGAGCTGGTGCTGTGTGACAGAATACAGAAACACCACAGATAGGAAGTCTGCCCTCTGAGCATGGGCTGTCAGGCATCAAAACCTGCAACCCAGTCTAGCATGTTCAAGATGTGAGTGCTGACCATGATATACCAGCACATTTTAGGCACAATGTCTACGCTTCTTCCTCAGCCACATTACCAGTTTTGATTCAGACAACTTTTAAAACGAGAAGCCTTTCTTTGAAAGTTCCTTAATATATACTTTTAGTAAGTACTGCCCCAGGGTTGTGGTCCTGGCTCAATATCTGCACAGAGCCATAACAAATAATATTAATATGAAAGTATCTATTTCAGAGCCTTACCAACCTTTTCTGCAGCACATATTTCCCAGTCCTCTTACCTCATATACATTCCTTTGTCCAAAGTTCTTCAGATGTACTGAACAAGCAAAAAACACAGGGGCCAGATAGGCTACAGTTCTTTTAGTATCTAAGCACCCTGTGATGCAAACACACAATATTCTCTAGTAGCCAAGTGATTTAGAGCAGTGAAATGGGTTATAGAACACTGCCCAAGACCAACTAAAGCCCTTCACTACAACTGCTTTTAACTCCCATGTACAAGGCAACCTGCTCTCTAAAACAAACAGCAATGTATGAAGAAACAACTAATCCAGAGGGTGGGGGGGGGGGAAACTAAGAAGGGAAAAAAAGGGGGAAACATGCATTTGACAGTGGTTTACCATATAGGTTTGTATGACCACCCTCCCTGGTTAGGACCTGAAATAAAGAACTTTTGAAATATTTATTCTCTGCAAGCGCTATAAGTGGGTCAGTATCTACCCTTCACTAATAATTCACATTACATGCTGCTATCCAAGCTTCCTGAAACACAAGACACATTGCAAAACCTCAAAGAGGATCAAAACCAGAAGTATTTTAAATTACTTTTAGTATCTTCATTAGTATTTAGTCACAGGATGTTTAAGGAAAGCAGAAAGCCGAGTTCCGCACATCGAGTGCGGAACACCGTACACTGTGCACACCAGCTTCCAAACATATCAAGCTAAGAGTGAAACTTAAAAAGTTTATAAACCATCCCACTGGGACCTTTTAAATCTCTCTGAGAGAGGCAATGAGTAGGCTGTTAGTCTAATTAACTTAGTGAAAACTTGCCATCAACCCCATATTATCTAGAGTGCACTGGAAATGACTCTTACTACCTCATTTTGTCAGGTGTGAGTTGGCAGGTGTTGCATGAGGCCCTCAACACCGTTTGTAGACTGTGGCAGCAAGACAGAAACCTCTCTCTTTAGGTCATGTAACACAAGCTTATTCTACCAACCCACAGTAAACCCTGTACCACAAACAGAAGTCCCAGAGGGAAAGGAAGGCACTGAAGCATCAGCATTTGTCTATATTGAGTGAGTAAATGATTAGAATAAAGCAATCTAGTCATGAAGTAGCTGGATATTAAATGACACAGAGAGAGGGAGGAAGGAAAACTGTCTAAGCAAGAATCAGCCACAGTCAAACTTACTTTGCAAAGGAAATTAAGATGAGTCCCACAATGATATTTAATTAACTTACACCAGTATTCAGCTATGGCTCTATTGCACAGCCATGTAAATCCGAAAGAGTTCACAATATCAACCTTTCAGACACTACCAGCTACCCTACTGACCAAAGCCAATTACTTACAGTCCAATCCTCTAAAATACAAGATGCTGCAAACCTCACAATATTTTCTTGTCAGACAGGTGCAAATGAGAATCACATTTGTTGAAAAATGCCTGATGGAAGTCAGGTCCTTCCAAAATCCAGGACCAAGACTGAAGCATGGACTCCGATGACACCCCCACACACCCTGAGTGAATACCACATCCTCAATTAAGATGTCATCACACATCACTTGGGACAAGGTGAAGTTGGTTTTCAATGCCAAGGAGAGGTAGAGCCAAATAGCATTGCAGCTGGATGAATGGTTCTTTTTCATGATATTTATTTCACATCTGAAATGCAGGAGGATCTGTAGTTGATTAAGATTCTGTTTTCCTGAGACAGGGTGCCTGGTTTATTGCCCAGTGGAGAGCTTCATCTCATCTCCTTTGCTGTATTTCATGTGTACCCATCTTCCCTGTTTAAATCCCTTAATCTGACCTGTCTCCCTAAAAGCCAAGCTCCCTCCATCCCGATATCTGCACATCTCACAAACATCAACTCTATTGAGATCTCTGCTCTTATGATCTAAGGGGTGATGATGAGAAGGAAGTGATTTACTGAAGTTGATCAAGTTATCAGCTGAGTTACCCACAACAAGCACACAGTCAATGCATTGTGACTGCAGAGTAAATTGCCATATATAACCTGGCCCGTGCCCATACACTCGCAGTTCACCGGACAGAAGGAGGATTGGGGTCAACTCATCACAGCCCAACTGACAAGTGGTGACTTTTTTCAATCATCTGCCTCACCGAGGGCTTCCAGAATCCTTTCAATGGTGTTGGGGTTTTTCGAGTTTTGCTTTTATTTTGCACATCCTTATCCTGCCCCAAAGTTCAGGCAGATGTTGACAAAACCTGTTCAGCTGAACCGGCCACTGAAGCGCAAATCTCTGGGAACAGACTTTCTCATGCCATGGAAGAGGAGAAATTTATTTTCTTTTCAAATACCCACATTCCCCTCTCACCCACTCATCATCCCTGGCATACAAGCCCACACTCACCTCTCCCTCAAAGGTTTGGTTTTGTAATTTAGACATACACTTTTTTCTGCTCTGTTCTTTGTATGGGTGTCAGTGAAAGCAAGGCCAGTAAAATGTATTTTCTATTTCAAAAGTGAAGTATGGTTCTCCAGTATTAGAAACAGCACTGCACCAAACATTTCAAAGTCAACTGCTGATATTTTCCTACCTATCAAGTCAAACAAAAAGCCCAACTCCTACAGTGTTCTGCTACTGATATGTCTTTCATGCTGTAGAAGCTTTTGAAGTGTTTTTCAAGGCTCTTAAAACATAACGCAAAAAAAGCCATGTTTTTTAATCAGTTACATGTAATATAACACAGGCGGCAGAGAATCTGCAAGTAGTAAAGAAGGAGCCCTGGACTTTTCTCTGTGGAAAGAGAACTAAAGGTTTGCCTCTGCTTTTTCCTTTTAATAGTTAATACACAACTACACATCAGAGACATACACCAGTTCTAAACAGGGCAGTAGCTTTAGACAGCTCAAGTTAGTTTCTTTGCAAAGCTTAAGCTACACAATTCTTACACCAACAGTTATAATTCAACATTTCAGACCTTGGGCCAACCTCTGAGTTGTGCAACACAAGACTGTGTTTTTTCCCCTCCTTTCCATTTCTTTTTGAAACACAAAGCAACCATATTCAGTTGTTGTTGACAAGGTTTGTAGACACTTAGCAGATGGGGAAGACCACACAACTTCCCAATTAAGCAACCACAACTGCGGTCACATTAATAAATGTTACCCATAATCAAATGAAAATACAGTAAAAAAGCAAACTTGAGGAAAAGAGACAAATGTGTTGTAGTTATTTGCAAAATAATTTAATATCAAAAAGGCAGTCACCACACTTGGTTGCATTCATTTCTCTAAGCAGTATTTCATTCAGAATTGCTCTATTGAAAACCAAAACAATCTAAGCATTAAAAGGCTGTTGAAATCTTGACTTGTCATTTTGCATTGGCAAAAATTGCACATGTATTCAGCTATTTGATTTTTCCTCAGTTCCTTTTAGCTCTTCCATTCAAAGACTGAAGGCAACACTTCTTTCATGGTCCACTCACTGTAGCAGGTTGATTTCTACTCCTGCACCACCTCACCACTCTTCCATCCACACACAAGGGGTCAGGATCTTTTTCCTGGTGTTGCTTGTGAACCGGCATGAGCAATATCAGCTCAGCACTAGAAACATTTGAGACAAGTGTGCTGCCATAAGCTACAAAGGGAAAGCTGCCAAACTTAAGCATTTTGGGAAACACAGAGGAACAGGCGTATCTTATAAAAAAGGTATTCACCATATATACAGGTCACTATTACAAAATTTTAAACTGTCAATGGTTACTGCATGTTTCTGTGATAGCACAGATTCCATCACATTTAAAGAGTAAAAAAAAAAATTGCGTGGCTTCTTTTCCCTTGGCTAGCATTCCTTCTGAGCATATGCATAATTACTTACTATTGATAGGCACACACTTAGAACTTTCTGACAACTTAACCCAGATCCAACACTGCTCTAGCCTGACTGATACAGTATTTACTGCCTGGTAAAACAGTGTAAAAATCTTGCTCCAAAAACACTACTCAAACTTGCAGCAAAAAACGTGTTAGTGCAACAGAAAGCAATCAGGCTGCTCACTGTTCACCTACCAAATCCTGTTTTCCCTTCACCACAGTGCTCTTGCTTAAGACATCATTTTCCTGAGCGCATTTAAAAAGCATTCTTTGCCAGCAGCTCTCCAGCACTGTGTAAGTTAGCTTGCATGGCAAAATTTCCTCATCTGTTGCAAGACTCCTAAAGGAATTAAATCATGCAAGTCATTACAGAACTTTGATTATTATATTAAGTAATAGGTCAGATGATTAAAGAACCCATTAAGTATCAAAGGGATTAATTGCTGCTTTAACTGCTTGGGTGGGTTATCCCTGGCTGATTGCCAGGTGCCCACCAAAACTGCTCTATCATCCCCCTTCTCAGCTGGACAGGGAAAAGAAAACATAATCAAAGGCTTGTGGGTTGAGATAAGGACAGGGAGAGATCACTCAACAGTTACCAGCATTGGCAAAACAGGCTCAACTTGGGGGAATTAGTTTAATTCATTACTAATCAAATCAGAGAATGGTACTGAGACTCCTCACGCTCTTCCCCTGCTCCAGCATGGGGTCCCTCCCATGAGAGACAGTTCTCCACAAACTTCTCCAACATGAGTCCTTCCTATGGGCTGCAGTTCTTCACAAACTGTACCAGTATGGCTCCCTGTCACAGGGTCATGATTCCTGCCAGTAAACCTTCTCCAGCATGGGCTACTCTCTCCATGGGGCCATATGTACTGCCAGGAATCTGCTTCACAGCCTTCCTTGGGCTTCCACCTGCTCTGGTGTTGGGTCCTCCATGAGCTGTTCCACTGTGGACTTCCGTAGGCTAAAGGAGCACAGCCTGCCTCTTCATGGGCTGCAGGGGAATCTCTGCTCTGGCTCCTGGAGCACCTCCTTCCCCTCTGGCCTGGGTGTCTGCAGAGTTGTTCCTCTCACACATTCTCTCTTCTCCCTCCAGCTGCTGCTGGTGTTGTGCAGCAACTTCTTCCCTTCTTAAATAAGTTATCTCAGAGGCACTACCACTGTCACTGATGGGCTCAGCCTTGGTCAGCAGCGGATCTGTCTTGGAGCTGGCTGGCATTGGCTCCATTGGACACAGGAGAAGCTTCTGGCAGCTTCTCACAGAAGCCACCCCTGTAGACCTCCACTACCAAACACTTGCCACTCAAATCTAATACAACGGTCAACACGTGCTAGCTAAGCAACACAACAAAAATGATTCAGCCTGTGGCATTTGATGCTAATGAGCACCAGCACTTACCAGTTTGCAAGAGCCAAGGCTTGGCATCATGCTTATTTGAGAAAGCTAAAACTGCATAAACCTCTTTCTGGAAAAAAATAAAATGTGAAAAACAAAAAAGGATAAAAACCCAAACAAATGAAACAAAAACCTGAATACTGTCTAAAGGGCAGAAGTGTATGTGGATTCACAGACAAGTCACACAGTGATAACAAGAAAGTTGACCAAAATTTAGAAGTCTTCCCCCCCCCCATATTTGTTCTTAATTTGAGTTGATCAAAAACTTTGTTTGGAGAAAATTCAAGATTTCAGTTCAACTTTGAGATACAAGTTTTGTGATAAAAATCGTTACAAACTTACATGTTGAAAGCATCCAGCTACTAAAGAAAATGAGGTAATGATATTTCAAAATAAGAACTGGCAAATATCAAAAAACGTTTTGATTTCAGCCTTCCACTGGAAAATGATTATATCCAAGTTCTTTCCAAGCTATCTCTAAAATAAACTCACTGGGTCCAGCACAGAGTATTTCCTCGCACAGTACACATATCATCATGGCTAGGCTTCGCGAACGAAGATTTGGGAAGGGCTCTACCCACGTTTCTTGCAAGCGCGACACACATACACACACAACAGACCCATCAGGACTAATGGTTTGTCTCCTGTTTCTGGCAGGGCTCCTCTTGTCACGGAACAGGAAGCTCATCTCAAGATCTGTGCATCTCTAAGCCTTCAGATACAACATCCTGCATTTGGAGGAGATGTACAACTGCCCTGTGCAAGTCACTTCAAGGCCCCTGGCTGGAGGCCAAAGGTGCTGGCAGCAGGACCAAGTTTGGGGAGTATTATCCTGGGCTGGGATGCCTGTTTATTGCTCAGCATGTTCACCATTCTGTGTTAATAGGAGCCAATATACTTTCCCTGACCTCTACTTCCCACAATTCTCAGAAAGCCTGAAAAATTAATATTCAGGTGACTTCTAAGGTTTCATTCTGCATAGTGATGAACAGGGAGAGACAGCAGAGAAACAAAGAACCTGCTTTAATGCAGGTGGCACAGGAGAGCAAGAGTAAGCAGAGTGCTCAACCTCCTGAACTGCAATGGCAAACCTGAGTGTCAACAAACCATAATGACTTAGTGCCCCAAAACAGCTCTGTCATTATTCAGCAGGCAGAATTAGGAGATGGCATGAAAAGACAGACCAGTAGACCTTGCAGATTCTCTGCAGTTACATGCTGGGGCAGCTAATGAGTGCTCCAAAACAGGCTGTCCAAGGCTTCTTTAGATTCTCCCTCAGACCAGCTCTTCATGACACAGCAACAGATCTGCATCAAGTATTGACTGCCTTTCCTGTTTTCTTAAATGGTTTTTAACATATTATCAATCAAACCATCACTTTAAGTGTTTTCAACCATTCCAGAAAAATTGCAGTCAGACAGCTGCTAAAGATCGAGTTCACCTCCAGCTCTAACAGGAGTTGGGATTCACTACAATTCACTGCAGCACAGTTTGGCACAGCTGACTTTATCCTGATGGTTGGGCATCATTAAGATTCAGTTCCTGCCCTATCTTTACACATAAAGCATTGCTACAGGAAGTGCCAGTCGTGTTCAAATCACAGTGTCTGGATGCATGGAGATGGAGGCCTGAGTGCCAGGCTGCAGATCCTGAAGCTGATAAGTGGGTCCTCTTGTGTCAAAGGCTGTCTTGACATCCTGACCTAAAGATGCCAGCATTCTCAAGATCAGATCATCTGGAGAACACCAACACTACACTAAAGCTTACTCTAGATGTATGCACTTTAAAAAAAAATGAAAATGAAAAAGAAAAAGACTTTGCTGAATAATCAGCAAACTTAACCCTTCCAATTCCCAACATGATTTACGGGTTCTGTCCATTAATTCTGCAACTAAACATGGAAGACTGAGCAAAACTCATTCAGTAAAATCTTACTTTTAAAATAAGAAACAGGCTCTGAAATCTCTGAAGCACCCTAGCTGTCTTTCATTTTTACAACTGAGTACAAAATTCTTGCCATTCTGAAACACAATGGGCAAAATCCCTGCTCCCATAAAAAACCTGAAATACGTATCACTGAAAATATAAATTACAGACATGATATTTTTACCCAGAGGTTAAGCTAGTGAATAATTTCTCCACACTTCCTTGCAACACAAGTCCTCCATCCTGGCCCACACTCACTGAGCACAGCAGTCATGGTGACTTGCAAACTGCAGAAGAACAAAAAGCTTGTGGCCCACTGACATCTTATTGAATCTAACCTCTGTCATGAGGTCTTAAGAGTAACAATGCCTCAAAATAATTCTCAGAGCAGCCTTTCTGTTTAATTGCTCCATGGATAAATTTCAGCGTATCTAAGGCTGATGCACAGGAGAATTCTCTCAATGCAAAAATAAAAGCCCAAAGCACAGGAATACAGAGTGAACTTGTTAAGTTTTAAATGCTAAATGAGATCTTCGATCCAGTCTGCCTGATTCATGATACTACAAGTCAGTAGATCAGCTTATGTGAACTTTGGCATATCACAGGCTGTTGCATTTTTCAATATTACCCTTGCACTACGTAGTCTCATGTCAGCAGCTTGATAGAGCACATCTCACCAAGGTATTCTGTTTAGATAGGAACAGGAGAAGAAAACCCACTCCTTCTGTCATTTACTACAGTGGTTAACTACCTATTAAAAAATGGGTACTAATTTATAGTTTCAATTTGGTGTCAGTGTCTAGCCTTACATTCGTTTTCTGCTTTGGTATTTTATCTTCTCAAAGATGTTTGAACACTCTGTAGAGCATACCTCGGGTTTTGTTTTAAAGAGATTAAAATCTTGAAAGCCTTCTTACTGGCCTCTCATAACTGAGACTTCTCTGTCCTTTCTCCAACTTCTTAATATACTTTCTGAAACAGACACCAGAAAAAATTGCAAAATATATTCGATCATAAAATCACTTTCTGTCTCCTGCTAATATTTCAAGAGTTAAATAAACCTTTTTAGTTGAACATTTTGCAAGAGACCTAAGGTTGCCAGTCTAAGCTTTTTTAGTCACTGCTTTTCAAGACACAGCCCCTTCTTGCAAACTGCCACTTGCTTTTTCATCAAGCACACTGCCTGAGAGGTTAAAAAGCAACTCAGATCACACCGCCTCGTCTACTTCATGATTTAACCTTCTGCCAGTCTTCCAGTAACTTGCAGCATCCATCAGAAATTCTTTTTGTCCTTTCCAATCACTGAAAAACTTATCATGTAGCCCTATTTTCATGCTCATCACCTGAGAAAGGCATCCTCAACATCCTTCTGGGGATGCTCTATGACAAGGGATTTGTTACATCACTTACTCTTAGAATCTCCAGCATTGTTATTGATGTCCACTGATAAATCCAAAAGCAACACCAAGAGTTACACCTGTCCCTAGAACTTCAGTAATCTCTGCTATGACACAGACGTACAAAGGTTCTTAAATACTTCTCTGCCACAAGTTTTCCGTTGTGCAGATGAGGTACAATGCACACATGTCAGCAAACAATACTTGGAGAGCCAATGTCAAGCCAAGTCTGACCAGCAGCAATCTCAATGACTTCTGAAGCCTCGCCCTGTGCTGACATTCAAGAGCTCTCCAAGTTCCTTTAGGCACGTGGCGTTCCTTCGGTGATGAATGATGACATTCGAACATAAACTCCTAAAAACTCTCGGCCAACGGACAACTATTTGTCTGCTTTAGCCAAGACAAAGTGCTTGATGCCAAACAATTTGAAGCAGAATTAGCGAGTTCTGATCTTGTCTTATCTCTGTTGTCTGCAACGTGCTATTCGATCACATCAGCAGTTTTGAGGCCATCAAGTGCAGAAAAGTGACAGGAAGAGAAGTGTCAGCTCTGACAATAGGCTGCATCCACATTTCCTCTCAATTAACAATGCTAACAGCACATAGACGCATTGTTCATCTTGCAACTGTGGTAACTGCCAGGGAAACATTGATTAGAATGAATTTATTAGCATACAAATACATTCTCTCTCCTCCACAGGAACTCCTGTTCATAAGTTGATCTCTCCAATGCGGAGAAGAACTCAAGCTGCCATTACCACAGATCATTTTGAAGAAAAATCAGCCTTGATATGATGAATATTTCCAACAGAACAATCTAACAAATACCACATCCCTCCACCTTTTTGCTTTCTTTACACAGAACTGCACAGAACAAAAATCCAATTAAATTTCTAAAATGAGGTCACCTCTCAAACTCGCATACACTTTCTACAAGACTGCCAAGGAGTTCTCATACAGATCTGGACCTAGTCCAACCTGAAATACATTTTGGTGCCCTAAAGCCCATGGAATTTCAAAAGGACAAATTATTCATCAATGTCCTCTGCGTACTAAAATGCATTCTGCAATGTTGCTAGCACAAAATGGCTGTTTGCTATGAGTGGGCAAAATGATTTATTTGTTATATATACATATAGCCTCTGAAGCACTGCAGTCCTTGTGACAAAGAGGCATACAAATGTGAGGATTATGCAGATAAATCACAGGCGCAGGACTGGACTCTACTGTACTTCCACTGTATGTGTATATATATGATCCACAAACACTTTCAGATGAAGTTTTGTAACATTTTAACATTGAAAACTCTTGTTTTTATAAAAGTTGATTACCACTCCCAAATACCTATCTTCCTGCCCCTGTGTATTGACTAATACATTAAGCGAGAATAAGACAATACAATTTTTGCTTCACGGCTATTGAGAGGCTCCTAAGCATGATTAGATTATCGCAGTTCAACCCAGACCAAAATCGTTTCTGGGATGTTCCTACAGCACATTTCATCTAGTACATCTGCATTATTTATGGCATTTACACAAGGTGAATTGAAGGCTTTTATGAACGAAGACACAAATCAATACAAGCTCTTAGCAGATGGGGCCTTAGTAGGGTTCTACAGCAGCATCGTTCCACACTGAGCAAACTCTTTCAACTGAGCAACTGGTAACACAGAAGAAAGGTTTGCTTAGGAAGTCAGGAATGAAAGACACCTTCAGCACCCATCCTTTCCAGGAGAACTGTACCTGCCTCATTCAGAGCCTGAACAGGCAGGGTTAGGTTTGCATGCAGTGCTTGAAGTGCTTCGCAACATCAGTCTGCAAGAATCATGATGGCTCCGTTTCATTTCCCTCCCCAAGCTAAGATAAAAAGGTTGTAACACAGATGGCTTTCCCTGTCAGAGGTACCATGGCCCGGGGAAGAAACGGATAGGAGGCAAATTCAGTTTGGCACTCAGTCATGTCAGCAGTGTGCTCCAAAGGAGACACATCTCAGCTTCCACTGTGTTGGTGCTTGTTGTAGGCCGCACAGGTGGAGGTGCAGAACTGGCCTGAGAGATCAGCACTGGGCAGGAGAACCAGCTGGAGCCACAAAGCCTTAGTTCCTCAGAGGGAAAAACCCTCCCCACCTCCATACAGATACGGCCAGCTGGGCCAACATGGGACAGCAGATGACAGTAAGATATATATGGTTTCACAAGTGCCTGTTTTTCAGATAATGTTATTTTAATTCACCTTGGCTGGTCTTCATTGACAAATGCTCATCACAAAGAACAGAGGCTACGGCACTTAGCGCAGCGATCAGATCACCCTGATCCTTCTGTTTTCCTAATGCATCTACTTGTACGCTGAAAATTCACAAGAGTTTTTTTTCTTTGGATTTAGTGAAATTGAAAGTTGTCTTCAGAGATTTTGGCAAAAGAACCTTTTAACCATCTATTTATAGAGCAGTGCATTGGGACCTGCAGTAGCCAGAAGGAAAAAGGAATGAATGATAAATTATCCAACACAAACTTCCTTTATAACAGTAACCTGCAACAGAAAAAAACTGATTTATGTTCCTGTTCAATTCCTTGCTCTACAAATGCTCAGTAAAGGGATTTGGCCCCTTAACCGAATTTAAAAACCTTAGGGTCTTTAATTTTCTTTTTTTTAAATCAAAGAAGTCTCAAAAGGTCCCAGCAACTCAATCTTCAGCTGAAAAACAACAGGCTACTGAACTTATGAAGAGTTTTATATTTTTGTTGGGGCTGAAAAAATCCTGTTAAGTCTTAATTAAAATCATGCCTTGCTCAGCTGGCATGGGTTTTACTTTCATGAGATTTATGAGTACATGATCCTGACAGCTCTCCATGAGGTCCTTCTGGAGAAAAAAGGAACAGTGAAGATAATAACTGAAATTCTCAAGTAAAATCACATGGGGAGAAAAATCTACCATGGTTAATCATTCTAGTCTTCTCTTCACCAGCGCTCCAGAAAATCACACACTTCTCTGCCACTCCCAGAAAAGAGCAAAAGGTTGCTAGACAGGAGACCAGTTCACCATATTCTTCCTCAGACATCCCTCTTCTAAATTACCACACGCAGTATTTCCAGTGCACACACAAGCAGCAGCAGAAAGCCACAGAAAGGCTTGGAGGCCCTCTCTTCTGTATACAATGAGGGTGTGGGTCAAAATGAAGTTGAGACTCCTTCATATAACAATGAACCCTTACAAACACTCAACATGGCAATTCAGCCTTCTCAACTTGAAAGCAGTGACAGATTGAACAAATCACATGTATAACCTAGACGGGTGATTGTAAGTAAACCGCAATCCTTCCATCCTGAAAGCAATGGGATGGGAATGCTTGGCATGTTGCCTTACCCTTGGGTAAAGGCTTTGTAGCACATAAGTTATTCCTGAGAAACTGCTGACAGATAAAATTTATGTAAACATTAAAAACTGCCATACTGAGTCAGGTAGCAAAGGCCAGCTCTATGTCCCTACTTCAAAACTGTCCAGAAATGGGAGCTCCAGTAACAGCATAAAAGTAGACAAGAATAAAATGATACTGCCCCAGAAAGAACTCTTACTTCCAGCCACATGCAGTTCAAGATAATATGAGAAGCAGAGGTGACTTCTGCATGATTCAGTAACCCTTGATGAAATTCTCTTCGATTAATTTGTATAATCCTTGCTTAAAATTCACATAACCTTTTAGGTATTCCACAGCGTGAAGCAGTGTCTCTTTGGTTTGAGTTTATCTGATCTTCTGATACATCCTCTTCTTATAGTTCCTCTTCATATTCTCTGACATTTGATATTTTTTACTAAGTCTTTTACATAGTCTCTGCCATCTCTTCCAGCCTGAAGACTTGTCATGTATATAAATGTTCCTCATAACACATCTGGTTCTGTACCTTCAGTCATTCTTGTTGCCCCTTTCTGAAACTTTCGTAGTTCTGCTACACTCTTTTGAATTTTCTAAGCTCTGGATACACATGAAAGACTAGGCTAATGAATACAAAAATTTGCCTTGCCTTTGGGAACCAATTCTAATAATAGATACATTATTTTCTGAGGGAGAGGGATTAAATGGAGAAGTAAATTTAAAAAAAAAGTTATTACAGCCAGGTAAGAGAGAAGCTCCATTTTAGACCCAGAGATATGAATGATTTTAAACACCACAGCTAACAGTTTAGTTAATGCATATTAAATATTTTATCTAGAGTGGTATAGCAAAATAAACAGTAAACAAAATAAAACAAATAAAGAAAGCCAATTGCTTTTCAACAGAGCCACTGTATGTTGCTGTGGGAACATAAGGTTATGTGCAAATCCCAGGTTTAGCACTGCAAAAGGATAGGGGTTATTTTCTGTGTGTCTGTGTGTGTGGCAGGTAGTTCCACATACAATCAGGTCCCTGACTGATGAAGGGAGCATAAACCAATATCCTAAAGGCTGGGGCAAGTGTTGTACTGAGAACTTAAAATCATTTTTTCTTAAATTTTCCCTAATTTTTTTACTGATGGTCTCCTTCAGTAATTGTAGGCTGCTATCACAATCCCGTGCTGTTCAGCTTCTTATGTTTCCATTTTGCAGGTTTTCAGAAAAAAAAGTGTCTTGGGTATGGTCACTGAGTACAGAGAACTCCAAGAGCAAGGAAACAGTGGTCAAGAGAAAAATACAGACATCTTTCCTGAGGCTAGAGAAAGCACGCTGTGCTAAACAATTTAATAATTAAATTGAAGAAGAAAACACCACTGTAATTAACATACAAAGAATCAGCATGGCCTAGCTAATCTCATCATGACGAGATCGAATAAAGTAGCATGCGTTTTATGGAGCAATTTAATCTGGCAACCAATTAATCGTAAGAGCACTAAGTCAAACGAACAGATTTCCCTTTAAGGAGATCACATTCATCATCTGTAATGTATTCTAAACTGCAATTTGTTAGCCAGCCCCTGAATTTTACCGAAGACATTTACTGTCTTCCTTTAGCGGAAAAGTGATTCCTGACTGACAGGAGGGAGTGGCATCACTCTTTTTGAACCGGCTACCCTATTAACACAAACATGTTCTCAATCATTGATGCAGGAAGCAAATACGAAAAGCAGCTACAAGTTTCTACAAGCCTTATATTGTAGAAAACGCTACACACTATTTGAATTATGTCCTAAACCACAGATCAGCATGATCTGACCCACCTCTGTAACACCCTGGAATTGATAACATTACTGATGCAGGCAGAAGGAAATAAAAAAAAACCCCACCCAAAACAAACGAACAACCAAACCCATAAAAAACTCCCCACACGTTCCTTGCTCATTGAGAACATCAGTAGGCATCTTTCACCTGGGCTCCTCCTGGTACATGTCTGGCATTCTGGTTCTCCCCATCCTCTGATATTCTCAGCTACAAAATAATCCTCCCCTGTTTAGATTGCATCATTTTAACTGATTACAAGACTGCCCCAGACTCTCAGTGCTTTGAATGTTAGAAAACCTTTCACTTCCAACTTTTTTTTATTTATGATACTCCCTGTCCATTTGTTCCCATTACAAACTACCCTTCAGCTTCAGAAGCTGCTCTACATCACTTCTGTTTCCCACCACATTAGCAGTATCCACTAGTTTTCGCTTTGCTGGATTGGGCAAAGCATGAGCCAAGTGTCCTTGGGAAGGAAATCGTGATTCTTGATGCTTGTCTGAACCTGTCCCCATCCAAGTTTATCCTTCTACAAGATGAATTTGAAGGCCTCCTCTCTTCCTAGGAAAGACTTTCTGTTGACTGTTTTCCTATCTTACTTTGTAGATGGCATTATTTTAGTTCTGCCTGAGTGCACAGTTCGGATCATGAAGATTAGTAGGCTGAAAGCAATCAAAGCTCACGTCCTCTAAGTGTCCTTGGGCCCAAACTGATTTCACTTGGAACACAGAAAATGCTTTGAAAATTAAAAACGTATTAGAAGACAAAAAAAAAGGGCCCTAAAAACCATTCAGTAAAGCTAAGTCTTAACAGGGACCACTAAACTTTACCGAAAAATATGTGGCAACATTTCATCTAGAAAGCACACAAATTTCACTCAAATGAGGCTATTGGCCATGTGAGAACAAAAGCTTGCAAGAGACATACAGCTTCTGCCAGCGCCTTCCTGCCCCACTGTCACTCCGAATCAATTCAAAAGACAGATTTCTTCACAGTAATGACAGGATGAGACCTATGCCTGGCTGCTTTCAGTCCTCTTCCAGCCTGATAATTTCCCTTATGCTCCACTCAGACTGAAGGCATGAATATAAAGTAGCCCCATGCCAAATCAAAGTTAAATAAGTAGTACTGGAGATAGAGTACAATGAAAAAAAATGAAATAAAAATCCCCGAGCTATGCTCAGACCAAGTTCAGTTAGTATCATCTAATTCCAGAAACAGCTAAAACAAAGCTCATATTAAACTGATTACGAGAAAATACTCCTTTACTGGACTGTCAAAGCAGCACGGGGAAAAAAACTTATAAAATTAATCAAAATAAAGATTTTCGTATTCTCAGAAGGGAAGGAAAAAACCCCACACTGCAAAAAGATGGCTACACTAAAGAAAAACTCTAGTTTAAAGGCTAAGCCTTTAAACTCCTCTGACCTGAACTTAAGTGCTCAGTATTGTTTCCTGATGCCTTCCTGCTACATAACATCATACTTAGACCAATACCACATTAAAACGACAGCAAGTGCAGGCACAATTCATTTAACAATTAATCTACCCTAGCTATCATTTTCACTTGTCATTAACTGCCTCTTAAATGCCCTCAATCTCATATAACCGTAGACTCTTCCTTTAAACACACACACAGGGGAATATGCCATTACAGGCATTATTCAAAGCAGTGCTTTCTATCCCTGTCATCAACCACAGCATTAATCATACTCAGAATAGTTTCTCCTCACAAATGACTGAGTTGCGTAGTTGGATCTCACTGGCAGGATCCAATTTAATGGTAAGATCACAGACAGCAGACAATACTGGGCATCTGCAACAACATGTACTGTGAGTTCTTCAGATTTTATCCTTTACTGATCTTCCAGGGAAAGAAACTAGATGCCAGCCACCACAAGCTCTTCTCATTTAAATAAGTGCTCTACTCTGCATCTCTAGCAGATGGGCCCAGAGTTAACATATAGCACAACACACCCCAGGAAAACAAGCTTTCTTGCTTGTTTTACTATCTGACCATGCAGTGAAGTGACTGCTCCCTAAAATCAAATGGGTTAGGTTGGAAAGGACTTTGGGAGGTTACGTGGTCCAGCTCTGCACTCAGCATTGGGCCATTTAACTCACAGCTGTCGTCAGGCAAGACAGGAATAACTCCAAGGATGGAGATTGCACTGAGATATTTGTTCCAGTATCGGATCACTTATGTTGAGAAGAACCTCCCTCACTGCAATCTGACTTACTTTATCTCCCAGCCAAACTTCAGATCCTGGACAGTCTTGTTTTGTGACTCTTCATTTCTGACATTGGTTTATGTTTAGAGTGAAAGTCACCAAACAAGGAAGAAAAATACATGCTACTTAGTGAAAATTGCAGTCTGGTCCTTCAGCATGGCTCAAGATATCACACATGGACTAATTCAATAATCAAGAACATACAGCAGATCTATTGCTTTCTAAGTTTACAAGGGACGTCTGCCTCAGACAAGCTCATCTCAAATGTCTATAAAAAGTTAACTCAGATTCCAAACAAACAGAATTGCAAAACTGTAAGGAGGACATTAAATAATTACAAAAAAGTATAAGTAAAAGCAGTCAGTCTTTGTTCACATACACTGCCCTGCTTAACAATCTCCCTGTAAAGTCCTTTCAAATACCCCATGAAGGACATTATATAAAGTACATCATATTCACACCCCGCTGTCAGCAGCAAGAGCTTTACATTAATTAACACAACATACAACCTTCTGGAAGAAGGATCCAGTTTAAAATTCCTCATTCAAAATGTGGGAAACGTCCCAAGTTTGTTTAGAATAAAAGGCATTTATCCTGCCGTCAAAGCACTTACCAGCCACATTTTCTATATTGGGTAAAAGCAATTTTTTTACAGTACCCAAAGCCATCTTTGAAATTCAGTGTTATAAAGTTTGAAATCATCCTTCCCTCGGCCACAGAGGTTGCATTACTTCCCATCCCACACACACTCAAAAACCTTCCATAATCCAACTAATGAGAAGAAAAATGTCACTGTAATTAACACAAAAAGTGATGACCTAATTAATCACTAAAGCAGCAACGTGAAAAAGCTTTAGGCTTTTAAAGTCTTCTAGCAAAGTCAGGCAAAAAGACTGCCAGGGAGCTTTTAAGGTCATTCCAGTTTTGGTCATCCTCAAAGTAAGACACGTTTGAGATCATGCTTTTATATCCTATCAAACAGGGCTCCACTGCAGTGAGATGCCTTCGATGTGTCAGAGATCTCCTACTCCCAGCTGAGTAACACCCAAGTTCTCATTTTTTGGGCTCATAGTAGTATTGTCTCAAGCCCAATACCTAAGGCAAAGCTTCAGGCAATGGTTATAATGATACTAACAGCAAGAACAGTTTCCAAAAACCACCCTATACTATATATCAGCACAAGTAAGAGAATGTGTGCTTAGACCCCTGCAAAGAGTCACACCAGTGACCACTGATGATGCTGGACATAACCAGAAAAACACTTTGCAGCATTTTAGTTCAAAACTGGTTTAACAGGTCAATGCTGCTAAGAGAGACTGTCCTGTTGTCCCTAACACTGAGCTGTTTGTGCCCACATCCTCTACAGGGTGACACAATCAGTCACATATCTGTATGCAACAAAGGCTTGAGAACTGACCAACGCTAAAAACACATTGCTTTGTTCTTTTTTTTTCCTGCCTAGAGAGTTTTATCCTGGGTCAAGTCCCCAGTCTCCTCCTTTACATGCAGGCTGCTCCCCACAGAGGAGACAGCAGGAATACAAGGCAGGCGAACCCTCCTGCTCAGCCACACTCAGTTTATACCTGCTCCAAGTGATCACAGCAGTGATCTGGGGCAGTTCTGCCAAAGGAACACCCTTTAACTAAACCCTTTCCAGCATGAGATATCAGAACCTGGGACCCATCAGACTTGAATTCTTCATGAGCTCACTGTTACCTTAACATGGTTGGCTTTGATTGCTGAGAAGCAGGCAAGCACATGGGCATCTGCAACTGCCAAACCTTCACAGCTAGCATCCCTTGAGACAGGCAACAGAAATCTGACCTCAAAGCTAAGGGAGAAATTGCTACTTCTGGAGTATTATGCCATCATTTTCTGAATTTTTGTCTAGCTACAAGGGTCAGAGAAAAAATTTAAAGACTAAATAGGGTAACAACAAAAGGTTGCATTCTGGGATTCTGAAACAGTCAATTTAATTCAGGCCACCTGAAACTCTGATGTATCTTATGGCCTCTGTCTGGACTCAGAGATATTAGAGTCCAAAATACTTTGGCATTTTGGAAGCGGAAAAAAAAAACAAAATTCACACTCACGCAAGCTCTCTTCCTCCCACCCCTCAGCTCCAAACAGCATTTTACTTTCACCTTAGCCTTGGCTACACCAACTGGTATTTACTGGCAGTTGCAAAGTTAGCCCCTGTGCTGGTAGGGTGAGACAACCTTCTCTGCCTTTGGTGGGTAGAGCCCCTAAGAAAAAGTATCTTAACTTTAGAAGCTAAGATGCATGATTTTTTTAATGAACAAAGTCTTACAAAGAAGTGTCTTCCTCTCACAGTTCCCTAGGAACTGAGCTACAGATTCTGCTGCAATCTTCAGACTGCAGTTCTGCAGTCATGCTAACAATGTATTATCCTTGCTTTCAGTTCAAAATAAGGTAGGTACTTCATTACCTTAATGAGCAGATGTACTTAATGAGTGGGTACTTTGTCAATTTAGTCCTAAAGGAAGAATTAAGAGAACAGGGCATTTACATTTCTAGAGCAAACCCAAATTTTAGGCCCCCCACTATTATAAGATAATAAGAAATACATTTTACTGACTTTTGAAAAGCTTTTTTTTCCAAGTACACATCCCACAGCCCAGATTTTCAGAGGGAATAATAATTGTGGCTGCTGCTGTGAGCAACAGATTTCTTTTAAACAGAAAGAGCAAAACAGCTCTATATTACATCATTTTTCAAGGGAAAAAGGTGCTATTTAAGCTCACAATGATTTTTACATTGTTTGGGTTATGAAGAAAGTTGCTTAATGTTCTTTCTCCATTAAAGCAAATCTTGAAAGCTATATTTGAGACCAGTGGAGATCAGAGTCCCTTATATTTACCCAAAGAATAAAACCAGCATGGGCAAAGTTTCGACAAGCTATAAACAGCTGTTTCAAACTGTGCTTCAGTCATGTTCCAGTAGAGCCAGTTCTTGGGGCCAAGAGAACCTGGTTGCTTCCTGGCTGCATTAGAGCTACCAACAAAGACACTGACTGTAAGGTTGAAATCTATCAATTAGGAACTGAACTCATGTCAGCCACAGTACCAGAATAATTAAGATTGTTCTTGTAAATAGGATGAAACAATACAACCATTGAAATCCAGAAACAGCAGACCTCTCTGGATTTTGAGCTGTAACAAAAAACCCAAGATGTTTACAAGTCTGCATTCTAGCTTTGCAGTACATGCTTTAATATACTACTGAGCTCATCCACAACTTGCCTGTTTCCAGCAACAGGATTCAAGACCAAAATATCTGCAAATGAGATGGAAAAATAACTTCTAACCAATAAATTTTTTATCCACTTCTGAAATAAACCAGAACTACTCCCCATGCAGACATATATTCTCCAGTATTTTTATGTTTCTACAGAGAAAAGTATTTGGCAAGCAAAACCAGAAAGAATTTCTTGCCCGGTGCCACACTTCTTCAGACCAGGCGGTGCACAGTCACTCACATAAATCAAACACAACTGCACCGACAAGTCTCTCACCTCTCTACTGTCTCTTCTCACAAAGCTCCAGACCCCAAATTCACTAGCATAAAAAAGCAAAGAAATCAATCCTTCCAAAAACCTACCGGAAAAAAAAAGTTCATTAAAGAGAAAACAGGCTTGACATTGTCAAAGTCCCTTCCCAGGCAGTAATGACTGAAATGAAAGTAAATGGCAGAAAGAAGGAAGGTGACTAGGGATGTGCCTGACTTGCTGAACCATGCTGCTGTGTTCATGGAACTAGTCCATATCACGCCACTCAAGCAACAGATCTGCTATCTGGATTTAGGCCAGTGGTAGAGACAACATTTAATTAAGCCACTGTATGAATGAGAAAGAACGAAAGAAAATTATAGCAGAATGAAATCAGCTATGGCTCTGTAAGAGAAACACACTGAGATGAATCAGCTTGTAAATAAAGAGCAATAACTGAAAACTAACAACACTGTCTCAAGAAGAAATCAGATAATGTACAAGAAATGAAATGCTGAAGTTACAGGACTAGACTAAATGCTAATAGAAATAATGGAAACATGGGTAGACTGCCATGAAAAGACAAAACATTGCAACCGGAGATAGGAGTGCTTCTGTCATTCTTTTTGATTATTCTGTTAATATGTTGCTGGTCATTAGGTTTTTCCCTTTCAATCCACCTGCTTCCTCTGTTTAAGTGCCAGCTAATGCCAAAATCTGTTCACATCAAGATCTGTTGCTCCTAGCAAAGGAACTTTCCTTACCAGAATACTGCAAGGTCAACTGAAAAACAACCAGAGTTAGCAGGTGAACTCTGAGTAACCAGGCTCTGTTATAACCACTGTGGTATTTCAGAACTGTTCTGCTGTGCCAGAATCCCTGTGCAACCAGAAAAGCATGCAATAAGAAACACATGAAACGACAAGAGGAGTCTATTAGTTTTGCTCGTGCAATGAGGATTGATCACAGATCACTAAAAAAGAACTAGAACAAATCCAGAATCCTCATCTAGAATCCACTTTCAGTTTTTCAGCATCATCATTTTTTCAGCCTACCACCCAAAAACTGCAATGAACTAATTCTTCAAATAGCTTGGATACATAAAGCTCAGAAGTTTTCTTACGGCATTTTAGCAACAATTTGATCCTTATCTTACTAAACTTATTTTAGACTTTAAAAGTACCAATAAAATACATTTCTGCCTTTTTCTTTGGGTTTTGTTGCTTTCTTCTTATTAAGAAAAGTAATTGTTGACTGTCTTGTGCTATCCTGTGATCTGAGCTCAATCAGGCTGATTAGCAGTGACAGCATGTCAGAGGTCATTATCATTAAGCACACCTCAGTGAACAATTCAATGGAGTTGTTATTCCACCAGTGGTAGCCCTCACAAGTGGGTTTAAGAATCCCAGGGAATGAACTCCAGATCACTCTGGGCTAACCTGCATGCCTGAGCACCCTCTGCTGCTCAGCACTGGCTGGCCCAAACCAGCACTTCCACACGGTCCCCCACACCCCGGGGGATCACGGTACACATCGAGTGCAATCATGCTGCTGGAAGGAGCAACACCTGAGCATCCTTAGCCCATACTTGTGGTTCATCTTGGAGAATATGGAAACAAGCAGGTGCTTGGTATTTTCAGCTTGGAGATTATGGCTTTAGATTAGCGCATTGCCAAAGGCAGCATGTTTTTGTGTGTGTTCTACATATAAATATATATGTATTTGTAAGTGTATACATGTGAGTATGTCAGTATATGTCTTTATATATACACAGATATCCATATATACATATATGGATATACACATTCATATATGTGCATATATCTATAATGGACACACAGATATCCATATTTTATATATATGCACACAGATTTTCTTGACCATTTCTTTTCATAAACAGGCTTTAAGCTTGCCCTCCCTTTTTCACTCTCTTACTCATTTTGGCAAGAAATGTGTGTGTCCATTACGCCTGTACAGAGAGGGAAGGAAGGAAGTGTGCGTGTGTATATATATAAATACATATCTTATACAGTTTCAGCTCACTGTAATCCACAAGTCATCACTCCGTACTGAAGCCCTTCTCTACCAGCAGGTCCCCATTCACATATCCTGCATAAATGCTAGGGCTATCCATTGCAACATGACTAGGTTAGCAGCATTTGGTTCTTCTCTCCCTATAAACAGATGCTAAATTCCTTGCAGTTTGGTGGAACAATGCTGAAGGTACTACATGGACTGCCTGCAGCTGCTCACTTTCTAACAGATATCTGCAATGGAGCCTCCTCCCCTGTCAAGGTTTTCAATAAAGGCAGTTCTGTGGAGTGCTGGTAATTTATCATGAGCCATAGCTTCAGGACCAGGATGTCTGTTGTCCTGCAAGAAACAACCACAGCCTGATTTGGCTTTCTTTCACCTAGGTAAAATTGCAAGGGCTCCTTCAGAATGCTCCTGTCTAGACTGGCAGCAAGCATAACCATTTTATACATATCCATGTGATGTTTTAAGTGCTCCTCCCAAATCCCCAGCCTCTCCTTTACAACCCCAAAAGCAGCCCTGGGAGAAGCAGCACCTCCTGTTCAAAGAAAGAGCATCACACGGTGTCCCAAGTGGAATAAAAGTAGCTGCAAGATGGAAGAGTGAATGAAAGCACCCAAGCAAGGATTGCAGCATATGCTAAAACAGGACATAAAACACCTTAAAAAAAAATAACCCTATCTAGTTTCATACTACAAACTTACTCTCTGCTTATTAAAAATGTTTCAGTGAGAAAAATAAAATTACTTTAAAAATTATGATGGGACTGAATTTCAGACAATGAAGAAATTCAGTCAAGTAATCACTGAGTTATTCACCTTGGAAAAATCCTGATCAGGAGAAAGTCTATTAAGAGAACACAGGGATTCAGCTGCTACCCTTCTCACTGAATAGACAATCACAAGATGCCCCTTTGAACCTTGCATTAATAAAATTCTCATTAAATGCAAACCTGCACAATGTTATCTTGAAGAGGCTCATTAGCGCAATAAAAAATAACTTGTCTCAAAATGTGTTTATTTCCTCATAGGTGAGAAGGTGAGTTTTCAAACCATCAACTGCTGCACCTTCCTATTTCAACCCCACCAGTGCTGCAGCTATATCTTGCAGTCTATCACATCTCAATTATCTATGAAAATCCCAGAGACAAATCCACAGACAGAAGTTATAATGACTATTATGAGATAGGACAGCAATTGAAATCACTCATTCCAGTGTGGTATGTAAGATTTTCAGATAGATAAGGCTATTATTATTCTGTCTTCTTCAAATTTCATTTTCTTTAGGTTGGACAGAAATTATGAATTATCTCTAAAAAAGAGAAGGCAGAAATAGCCTCTCCATCTCTCAATATTAAAAAAGAATATTCGTGACTGCTCTTTTCACTGGAGAAATCAAAGAACATAAGGACAAGAAAAATCAAATAATCAGCAACAACAAAACTCAATCAGACAGCCTAGTGAAGAATAAGGTCCAAGTCAAAAGTAGTGTTCATACCATAATAGGATACACAAAGCAAGATCTCTCTCTGTGGCTGAGTTTAAACAAGAACATGTCAAAGATTCTCTAAGTATTACTCATCCTGACTCTCTATTACAGCAATTAATCAGCCGAGCTCACCAGCTCAGCACTGTGGGTGCAAGCAGGACTGTTTTATGTGTCTCCTCAGGAGTTACTCCTGTAACACAAATGCAATGCAGCCACTCACCACTCCTCTCCTGGCAGAAATACACATAAAATTGTACACTAGGATTTAAGGCACTTGTTAAAGCCCACCACATGCATGCATAGGCAGATGCTTTTACATTTATAAAACCTACTAAAAGCCTTAGGATAAGGAAGTGACAATGTGTATTTCTTTTTAAATAGCTTGTATAATGAGATGAAGATATAAACCAAAGCATGACTTTGCACTGTAGAGTTATAGCAACAAGCAGGTATTCATTGCTCATAAAAACCTTCCAGAACAATGGAGCAAGGTGAGGGAAAAATCCAAGGTGAAGTGGATTTCTCTAAATTCGTTCTCTTCATGGCAAAGGCATCCAAATAAGACACAGTCTGCTAAGACCACTCTAAGGGGAAACCAAAGGGGCATAAACAAACAGAAAATCCAAATAACAAGGAGCTAAACCAGGTTCTAGTCCCAGGCATCACTTTGAAACATCACACTGTCAATCACCTTCACAAAAGCATGGTACCTTTGTATTTTTCTAGCTGCTCTGAAATCTATTTAGTTAAAGAACCCTTCAAATGCAGTATTTTTACCATCAGAAGAAAACAAATCAGAAGACAAAATTCTCCCCCACCCCCTCCTTTTTTTTTTTTTTGAGAGCAAGGAAATGGGATAAATCAAACAGACCGACTTCTCTGAATTCTAATCCTTCCCTAGGCCTTGAATCATCTCTAATTTAGACCTTTCGAATTTCAGTGAATGAAAAGCAGTCATTCACGAAATTTCAACACAGATGAGCAGTTGGGTGGAGCAAGGGAAATCTACCAAAAGTCTATCAGAGAAACACATTAGAGACTTCACTGGTTCCAGACAGAACCGTAATCTGGACATGTCTGATAGAGGCTGTCCAGGGAGGGGTATCACAGTGACAATTTTTTGGTTGTTTCTTGTCTCAGTTGCAAGCTGATCTTCATAAAAGCAGTTGTTAAGCCAAAAGGAAATAAGCCCACACAAAACCTTAGTTTCACAAACCAGAGGTGAGTGCAAACCCCCTGTGATCACTTGTTTTTTTTAATCTCTTCCCAGTTTAGACTTCTCTCCCTGGGTATACAGAGAATTCCCAGGGCAGACATTTTATGTCACATTAAGTGACATTAATTTGCCAACAGCTACCTGTTCTGCTGCTTCACTTCAAGTGCATTATCTACCCACAAGAGTTCATTTACATCTGTTTAAAAAAAAACAAAAACAAAAACAAGGATAGGACTAAAATAAATCTGGAATCATACACGATGTTACCAAGCTTACAGGCTTACTAAGGGAACCTTTAAGGTGGTTTACAGACATGTAAGGTGTCCTACACAATGTCTTTTGTAGTGAGGGAAATGACAAGCACTAGCAATGCGACAGTACTGAGCTGCTTGGTGTTGCAGACATCAAGTGTCTGGGATGACCAGGGAAGTGATGGACAGATATTTTTTCAGTATAAATACTTACATCTTTTATGATTTGTTTACAAGCCACAGTTAAGCAGTAAATATTCTCTCTCAACATTCTTTCATTTTCCAATCAATCAGATCCATGATCCTCTTGCCCAATACCCAGTTGGTCAGTACTAGCTGCTTCAGGTGCCAGGAAAATAAATTATTGCCATTGTGAAAGAGCACACACCTAGATTTACACTCTTTAGCCTTACAAGTAAAGCATAACTTCTGCCCTTGAACAGGACAAAGAGCTTTAAGAGAACACTGAAATGTCCTTAAATAATCAGTTTTAAACACACACAAAATCCTGCAATGTTAACAGGCCTCGAATCTGCTTGTTAGAGCTGGCTTATAGTCCCCTCCACAGCTTCACGGAATTGCAATAGAATCATGCTACAGAAATCCATTAGGTCCACGACTGCTTTTCCAGCACAGCATTGTTCCCTACTGTAAAATTTCTCACAAGAATGCTGTGAGGATTAATTCATTACAGTTTGTGCCATGCTTTGAAAGCACTCAGTCAACAGAAGAGCCGAGAGAATTATTAGAGAGGACAATCAAACCCTGGTGATACTTTCTCTATCCCAGTAGGCCCTGTTTAGAGGAACAATTTAGCCCAACAAAGAGAATAAATTCAACCCCAAATTTATTAAAACAAATGTGAAAGAATCATGATAAAAATGTAGTTGCACAGGACACAATCTTCAAAATGGTTACTAACTTGTACTCCTTACCTAATATTGACTAATGCATGGGTCACCTTGCTTGCAGGCTCTTTCCACTGACCAGCATTGGTAGACAGCCTTAGAACTGAAAGGAGAAGACAGTTAACAGTGCTGGCACAGGACTTGCAATTTTCTAATTTAAAACAGGAAAAAAAAATAAATCTGCTTTGGCGAGATGGAAGTCCAGGAACCACATCAAAACAAAGGTCTTCTTCAAGATGACCTGTGATCCTGGGCAGATATTCCCTTCAAAGCCCATCTAAGAAACATAAGGAACATGGAAGAGGTGAACAGAATAAAATAATGACTCCAAGACAGGAAGCAGAGAGGACAGAAGAACCCAGGTCCTGCTTTCATCACCACATATACAGTTCATTTCCCCCAGAAACAGGGCAGTGACCCATGTCTAGAATAACTATTATTCTACATTCTTTGTCCTCCAGCTCCCATTTATGCAAGATTCCATCGGAGCTAGACTACATCCTGAAGACTGAACTCTCTCGAGCAATGATGGATTCTTTACATTTCAAATTATCCAGAACTGCAAAGTGGAGTTACACACCTGCCTAGGACAAAACACTCCCTGTAGGAATAAGGGTGATGTTCTGTTGCACAGATGGTCTCTGACAGACTTAAGAGCAGATCTGAAAACATTCTGCAACAGGAAGAACTTCTAGGGAATCCAATTCTTTTCTGCCAGAGTACCAAAAATATTTATTTAGGTCAAAATACACAGTGTTTCTATGGTGGTAGTTACCTGCACATCTCTTGGTATGCATCAAAACAATAACAGATCTTGTAGCAGATGTTCGGATTAATTTCCATATTGCCTGAATAAAAGGGAATTTTCTATGAATTGGTACATACAGAGTTTTCTGGAAATTAGATTCCACAAGAATGGTTCACCATCAACTCAGAAGTGAAGGAACAGCTCATCATCTGAATTTAGGATCATCTAGAAACATGGATGCTACAAGTGAATCCATAAGCACAGTGGCTGCATACTCATGCCTATAATTGCAGTACAGAAGCTTCCAGTCCTGCAGATCTGGATAAAGTTCAGTTTCAAAACAAGAAAAAAACCCCAAGTCAATTAGATTCCACCTCCACTCCCAAAATAGAAAGTTTCAACCACATTAACAGAAAACTAAAGGACAAAGTAGCTTTCTCATCTATGCTAACAAATGCCCCATGGTCAGGGGACAGAAGGGTCACTGTAGTCTCAGAGATGGGCCAACAAGCAAAAGGAAGCTGTCAGGACACTTAGTGGTTTTCATCAGCTGGAGACAGTGCTACCTTCTCACTTCCTAGTCTACCATTACACATCATCTGCAGAAAAAAGATGTCAGCTCCAAATAACATTATTTTGTCAAACAGTAGGTACTGTATTTGAATATCTGAAGTAACGTATTCAGAGAGGGTTTCCATTCAGGTATCTCCAACAGTAATTCAAAAGGGTTTGCTCTAGGTAGCAGGATGGAAAACATTCATGTGACAAACTGTTTCAACAGGTTAGGTGTGCCTTCTGCAACCCAACTGAGGAACTATATGAGTGTGTTATTCTCCTATCCACTTGCCTTCAGTTTCCAAGGGATAGGTTTGAAAAAATCTTAATAGCTACAATACTTGGGAGTGAGAAAATCCTATGCACTCAGAGGGCACAAAAATGGCCAAGTGATCCCCTATGTAATGGTTGAAAACTGTAGAAAATTTATATAAAAGAGTAGTTCATTTCTGCTTGGAGTTACAGGGGGTATTCAGCTACTTTTATATAAGTGAGCATGGTACTCTCCCATGTCAGTGTTGTGGCCAATTTTCTGTCCTTTAACTCCCCTTTTTTGCTTATATTAACTCCTGTTGTTCATTGGGTGATCACACTGAGAAGGAAGCAGGGGGTGAATGGAAGAAAGGTCTTTCTAGAACAAAGCAAACAAAGAACACAGGTATATTCCTTTTCTTCACAGCTTCAAGTAAGCAGACACTACACCAGTGCTGGTGCAGCTCCCCTGGGCTGCAGGCTCCTGTGTATATGCTGCCTGGTTATGCTCCATGCACTCCTTGCTCTTCTTTGTTCCTCTTTTCCCTGCTGGGTGTCACTTGGTAGCATTCCAGCATGTCTGTCTCTCCTTGAAGGATGGCAGCTTCTCCCTGGTTTGCCAGTGGGCACATTCTTCAGTCCACTGATTCACTTGTCACTGCAAGCAGGTTTGTGAGGGCTGTTTTCTTGGTTGTTTTGGCAATGAGTGCAGTAGATATGATTTGCTTAGCACTGCAAGTTTTTTGCTATATGTTTCTCGAATTCTTTTCCAAATTCTTATTTGCATTGAGTGTTTCTCTGTACTGGCTGGTTTGGCAGCATGTACCTTCCTTTTGACTCGAAGTTGTTGAATATAGTAGAAGCAAACTACATGAAAATGCATGACATACCACATACTCTGTTTTGACAACAAATTTATATCTCCAGCCACGGTAAGTGACTGATACAGAGGCAAGGAGTCTGTTTCTATTTTTTTCTGACTTAAAAAAACCTTATCCCTTTAATTAGTTTATCCTTCTCTCAGTTCCTCAATTCTTAATTTACCAAACATGTCCTAGTACACAAAACATGTTCAGTCAGCAAGGCACACATCAGAAGCAGGTGGACTGAAAACACCAGACACAAACGTCCCTCCTCCACCACCCTCTCTTCCAGTCAGCAGCAGTCCTGACGAGTCAGGAGGTACTCACCCATGGAATAAAGGTTGTCAAAATTCTGATGCATCCGAATGATTTCATAATACAGCTCATCATAGCTGCTGGGAGTGGGGAGGAAGGTGTCTCCGTAAGTGATGAACATGTTGAACAGGTTCACAACCTAGATAAGTGAAAAGAAGTTACAAGAATATTTAGCCCAAATCTATTCTGCAACAGAAACAATGCAAACTACGTCCCAAACCTTCAAAGAAATAGCTCACAATTGCAGCAGACAGTATTACACTACTTCATTGCTTTATCTATTATTTTCCTTGTAGTACAGAAGAGACAGACAAGACACTTAAATACTATTTTATCTGGAGCTAGAAAAATATGTTTCTATTTTGTATACAGAGGGACACAGAAGAAGAAACAGTATTGTCAAATCTGGAAAATTAAATTAGGCCCTTCCTCACACAGACTTCTTTATTTCAATGAGCAGACCCTACAGTGAGTCCAAGCACTGCCCTTTTCAAACACCTAGCGAAATCAAACACAATTATATCTCTCTGCTGTGTGGCCATCTTCTCATATCTCCTTAACAGGCCGGAAATCCTTTCTGGAATCCTTTCAGCATTATAATTCTTTCTTAAAATTCATTCACATTTAAGTTGTTAAAAATAAGAGGATTTGTGTGTACTCACCATAAGAGCAAGGGTGAAGATGTTGTGCTTGGCCAGCAACACAGTCTCATTAGACATGAGGAACTTTAACAAGTTGATCAAGGCTAGGAGAAAATAAGTAGTTTTAAAATAATATAAAAAACAAAGTCATTTTCAACAAGTCACTTAAATACAGACGCATGTACATTATCAGGTGTAAACTAGCCTAAATGCCAGCTGCAGAAATTGTCCTCAGAACTTATCAGAAATTATCAATTTACATGTAGGGGTTGGCAGTGCTTTTTGTGGCTAAAACACTCTGCTGGACAGGTAAGCGACAGCTATTTTACCACCCCACTTTTATTCTATTTCACTGACTTCCCAATCAGATCTGCTCAGGCTCAAGTAAAGTCTCTTGTTAGCTCAGTTCATGGAGCTTTTTCTATCTGCTAGATCCTGGAGTGAGTTTTCAGGTTGGAGAATCTGACTGTCTCGTTTCTGTTTCATATATCACCACCATGATGTATGCATAGTCAGCCCCAAACTGTCACTCTTGTTGATACATAGAGTTTTAAAAAAAAGTAACAAAAACCCCTCGGCACAGCTTTTCTGTAGCTCTGTGTCAATGCTGCTGCACTGGTAAAAGGAAGAATGTAGTACTTTACTGTGTCAGTTATCTGGGGCTGTGCGGTAAAGACGTTAGATCTGGTTCACACTTGTCTTAAATAATGAAACAACAAAAGCTTCTGCTGTAACCACCCAACAGCAGTTAGTAAGAGTGGTAATTAACAAAAAGGTTCACTAAAAATGCTTTAATCAAGTCGACTTTACAATAAACAATTGCATTCCATGTGCTTGAATAAAATGCAAAGTTCTTTATCTTCTTTTTTCTAGCTGAAATTTTTAGAAGAGAAAACTATTTTCTTCTGCATTATAGCTGCTCAGGACTGAAGGCTGATGCCTGCTCAGAACAGGTTCTTAATGTACTCTCTGCTCTGAAGTCAATAGATTTGAAGACTTAAAATACCTGACTTTAGATGTCCTGCAAAGTCAAGACAGAGTGCTATACACACTTTTTAAAAAAAGTTCTTTATTATCTACTAATTGGTAACTGCATCTAGCAGAACAACACCAGGCATTACTCCAATTTCTTACAGGCATGAGTAGGATTTGTTAATCTGTTTTTCCCACCACCACTACATAAGTGTCACACACTACCCAGTAACTTGTGAGAAAATCAGCTCTGGTTTGGGAGAACTCCACAGCAAATGCAGAACAGGCCATTCCTTTCAGCCCAAAGGTACAGGCTGTGTAAGAGAAGGAGAACACACACAGGGAACAGGAATGAGGTAAGGGCAAATTTTAGATACCCACCCCCTTCAGGATTAGAAAGTATTCACAAAAGGTAAAACCAAAAAACCTACAGTATAAAGACAGATGTGAAGAGAGAGGTCAGATCTTGAATTAAACAAAACTGTTAGATTCTGAATGCAGTCCTGCAACCTCTATTTTCCAATATTAGAAGTTTACCACGAGTATCAAAAGTTTATACATGCCCCCCAAAAGAGAAGCCTACAGCTCCTGGGTGGCTATTTACTCATCACAGACAGAATCACCACAGTTTAATCTACCAGCGGGTGGCTGATGCTGAACTGCAAACCAGAATGAACAAAATTCTCTGCAAACTCCAGACATGCAAGTGATTTATCTTTCAGAGCTCTTCAGAATTTAACCATCAGCAATAACATCTCTCCCTTCCACAGCAGCGATCCACCATGAAGCAGATATATTAACACCTATTCAATCCAGCCACAGAACTCCCCATACCATTATCACCCCATCATCAGACAAACTCCTGAGACCAAAAGCAGAAACCAGATTCCTCAATAAACTAGCTCTGGAAATAACTCCTGTCAGTTATTTTTCTGTAAAACAGCTATTTCAAAACAAAGAAGTAGCAGGTACAGATGGGCTCTCCACCGGAGCAGAGATCCAGCTAAAAACAGGTTGCCAAGGTAACCAAGCCTCCACAGCAAAAAGGTAGAGTCTCCTGCAGTCAGTGCCTTGGACTGCAGACAGCTGCCCTGCATCTCTGTCACAGCAGCTCATCGGCCGTCTCCCCATTTCACAGTTACAAGCATGGCTTTACCTCTTTCCCCGCCCCACAAGTCCACATGGCCACAGCTTGTGACCAGGTGGTGCTGTTTAACAAACGGCACCTTGGGCTTCTGGAAGCAGAGTAGCAGAGCTCTGGATTTCCTATAACAAGTGGTGTGAAGTCTTTTGTTCATTTCTTTGCCTCTTGCTCTCCCAACAGAGCCCTGCTGAACAGCCTTTGTAGCAGGTGATTGCACAGCGTGACAAGAAGCCGCTGAACATCCAAACACAGTCAACATGAAAGATGCCCCCGATAGGGAAACACTATTTTTAAAAGAACAAGTGTATTTGGCTAGAGCATAAGCACTCACCAAATGACAAGGACAAGCACCCTACAATTGCCTATTGCAGTATTTCTGAAGTACTGGCACTGCTCTATATTGGCGACAACAGTAAAAGGAGAACTTGCTCTGTTCTACCCCAACACCAGCTCCTACATTTGTCCCAGCTGTTGTGAAGAATTCGCTTACGTTTCATTTTCCTGTTCCAGTTAGAAAGAAGACAAGTGATTAGCACTGCTTGAAATAAATCTTTATACCTGAACTGCACTGCATCACAGCCCACTACTCACAGCTGATCTGTGCTGGTCCTTCCCTAAGAACTAAGGGTCGTGCTTCACACGAAGAGGAAACTCAGTGCTGCACTCAGAGCCTGGTGAGAAGAACTAACCCACCAGGTTTACAGATACCGTGTGCACTATAAAGATAAATTTATCCAACTGTTTGGAAACCACACATTCCTAAAAAAGTTGCAGTGTTCCTAATTAGGATATGCACTACATCAATACTAAAAGAGCAACCAATCTTTTTCCACACCAGCACATTCTGCAGCAGCCTCTGCTTAAGTGGCTCTAAGGAACAGGATCACTGTAGAACATGAACCCTTAAATCTCTTTCCTGTGTCTCTGTAGTTTGCTTCTAAGGCAGACTCTGTACTGAAAATGAGGACAGCTATGCCCTGGAGTTTTCAGGATCAACAACTTCTAGATCCAGCTTCATGTGCCCAGTGCATTTCAGCAACAATTACACACACAAAATGAACTTTTAGAGGAAATGTCCAACTGGCTGAAAACCCCTCTGCCCTTGAGCTCCAACAGGGCACTAATGCTACTATTCCTGAGCAACCTGAAGCCAAACCAGATGTGTCACTTTTTCCCTGCTACAATCAACTGTTTGCCTCTCATAGCCCATCTGCAGGCTACCCTCTCACACTAGCCAGGAAATTATCCTTTTTTTTTTTTTTCCACAACAGAGGAGCCGTTCAGTCTCTCAGCTGCACAGCAGATGACAGCACTGTGACCCTTGCTTGGGCTCAGCCAACTTATCCCAAATTGTGCTCCAAGATTTAACAGTGATGGATAGTTTGGGCATGAGATCTATTTCAACATGAACTGGGAAACAGTACCATTTTTGCAATAGCCTCTAGAGTCTTTTTTTTTCCCCCTTATAGATACCTGTCTTTGGCATCCCTTGGCAGGACCCAATACACCCAGTATGGTGAGTCTCGAAACATCCATAATTTCACAATACAACACTGTCACTAGAACTTCTTTGGCAACAAAAGCAGGAGGCTGTATCTAAACTAAACAAGCAGCCACCATATTTTCATGCAAGCTCCTCATTTTGAGCACACTGACTATGCTTCTTAAATCAATAAGAAGAGAACACAGCTTTGAACACCTACATTTATAGCCTCAAAACCAAGTAGAAAGCATGGTGAGTGGACACAGAGTCATGTGATTGGCTGTCTGTGAAAGTGGTGTAAAGCATACAGGTTGGTTTTTAGGCAATTTTCTCTCCAAAGGATTATTATAGCCAAAGGATGAAAAGCAACATCATCAGCTTTTACAGATACTCTCCTTGCTTTCTAAATTGAAGTGACTGCAGAGAAAGAGGCTCTTAGCTCCTCCACTGCACAGCTGCTTTTGAAGACAGACACTTTCCCTTATCAGCTCTTGTGGCCAGTCTGTCTGCCAAGGAGCAGCAGTACTTCTGCTCATTTATTTGCTGCCCTTCTTCAAGCCAATCCTCTGTGAGAAGACTGTGGGTAGCCAGAATCTCCTTTTCTACCAGAAAGGAGGTAATTCCAGTTAAGGACAGATGCCCTTCATTCACTCCTTCCCCTATTCCTATAGCAGGTTTACCTTCTCTCCCTGTAAACCTTGTTTCAAACAGAAGTATATTCAACCCCAGCCAAACTGGGATTCATCAAAGTTTTCGTTAAATTTAGTGTCTCAGTATTCACTCTTTGGATTATGTGTAATGCAACAGAACTGTGGAGGTAGATTAAGAATAAAAAAGAAGTAGTAGTACCACTCCTTGGGCAAGTCAGAATGTAGCACAGATTCTGCCAGGAGCATCAGAAGGCTCTGATGTGTTATTGCACAACAGAGCAGAAGAGAACAGCCCTGAGACACACATCAATGAGAGCCTGGATGGGTTCAGCACAGTCTGGAGGCCTCTGTCACCGCATCTGCTGCGCTTACAGGTCAAAAATCTTCTAATGGTGCATATAATGGCTCTCAACAAAGGAGCAAGGGAGAAAGAGAGATGCGAGGGTTCCTCAGCTGCAGTATAACATCCATTAGCAGGATCCTGTGTTCTACTAAAATCCTCCAGTTTTCTACCCTTCAACTTGCAGGGCACACTGGGAAGAACAGTGATTTTCCCATTCTCTCTGGAAATTACCATTGTACCAACAGTATATTCAGTGTCCTCCTCTACGTGTCTCAACACCTTTAGGAGGCTCTCCACCCACATGTCACTAAAAGGCAGCTGATAATGACATCTGGGCAACACTTCCATGCCACAAAGAAATCATCTGCCTATGAGTGTCTCAGCAGAACAGTAACTACCCTGGACCTCCCATAGCCAGCCTGTTCACATGTACATACTCTGAAGGCAAGGGCCATTCCACTCATTGTAGCACATGGCAAGCCAGGTCTGCTAAGGCTTAGTGCACTAGACTGGAACTGAGAAGAAAGTGGATTCAATTCTTCAGGAAGCAGCATTGGTCTTTCTGTGCTTCAATGCCTCCAACATAAAAGAGAAAACCAGACTACTCTACCTGCAACAGCACTGGAAACATCAATAGAGCAACAAGAAGAGCCCTGGCCGTACCTGGCCAGATGAAAGGCCCACCTGTGCACAGTGCTCTAACTGGTCAACGTCAAATGCCTGTTGAGAAATAATAGGCCAAACAATTCTTTCTCATAATGCTCTTCCAGATTCCAAAATACAGCATGATTTCCTCACATGAGGGAGACTACAGCACAGAATATGGAAATAACAAATTCTCACAACAGACCAGTCCACTCTCTTGTTCCACACTGGAAGTCACAAGGGCTAAGGTAGGACAACCATATAGCCCAACGTGCAGCTATGAGGAGAAAAAACTCCAGAACAGACTAATCACCTGTAGTAAATGCTGTAACTGAAAGGCAATTCAGAATTAGGGCAGCAAAAGGCTCAAATACAACATTCTGAGATGACCAGAGTGTTAAAAGGTGCAGATCTGGCCACATTCAGCACTGGCAGGCACTCAGCAGAACAGTGATCAAAACAAATTCAGCAGGAGATGAGTATCTACAGATTGGGTTTGACAGGAAAGAACCAACAGAGGTAGTTTCCAGATAGAGCTGTAGGAATAGGAAGCGTGTCCAAGAAATAGCTACATTGCTGTTACAAACTAATGCACCAGAACTCCCTGAGGCACAAACTATCCCAGCATTCTTGGACAAGTGAACCAATTACTCACTGACAGCACTTGCAGCTTCCTGTCAATCAGCCAAAGCGCTAGAAAACAAGACTGTTGCACCAGTGCTGCAGTCCCCACTCAGGGGAGCAGGGGAAGCAATGAAAGCTCTGTCAACATCACCAGTCAACATGCTTCAGGCTCCTTCCCTCTGCTCTGATCAGGAGGGAGCACTCAGTTCCCCTCTGTAACAATTACCCGGCTGGACACTAACCACAGCCACGCTGCCCCCCTGCTTGCTGCCACAGGCACTGCCCCAGGTTCCTCCTCCAGGACACCACAGCTCTGTGGCAGAAAGCAGCTGGCTACTGGCAGGCTCCCCATCAACAGCACCAGCACTCTGCAGCTGTTCCCTCTTCTCCCCATGACTCTCAGGGTACAAGCATGGAAGCAGCCTGTTTTCTTAATGAGAATCAACAGCTTGCCAGAGGGCTGGAGCACATGCTGGCATAACCCACCACTCCCAGGATCAGTCAAGCAGGCCACTTCACTTCCAACCCTTTACTTTCTTTCTATAGCCCCCATCCCTGGTACTCACTGTTCCCACCTAAATGGAGCCAACAGTGTGAAAATTGCAAGCTTAATGAAAATGCTGACTGCTGATGCCAGAGCAATGCTGCTTGATGGCAATCCAGCTAGCAATAAGAAAGAATGCAAATTTTCCAACTTAAGCTAAAGCTCAGATGAACAATATGCTTTTTTATTAAAAATAAAAAATAAAAAAGCACACACCCACAAACTTCATTCCTCTTTAGAGAAAAGGGGAAGTATTGAGCTCAATTCTGTTTTGCCTGACAGTGTAGGTTCACACTGTTAGTTAAACAGTAGTCTTGGGAGTTAAGGTTGCACATGGTTTTAAAACAGAAAAAGAGGACAATCTGGAGAAAAAGCAGAAACATTGTGTGAGAACATGGAAAGATAGCAAGGTAAGGAAGCCAGGAGTGCTTCTGTTTGAACACAAAAAGGGGGCAGGGATAAATCACTGCATTCTGAATGCTGCAACCCCTCCATGCATACAAAGAAAGGGCTGCAAACAGCTGACTGTAACACTTTATCATCAATGGGACCGTTTCCCAGGAGAAATTTTCACACTATCTCCTACGATCTGCAAACTGTTAGGGATTCACAATCAAATTCTCCAGCGTTTGCTAACTTTATTTAAAAAGTAATTTGCAGGACAGAGCAATATATCTGGATGAGACCTGTCAGGCTGAGGCAGGATGACCAAAAGCTTGCTAGACTTCTGTCCATCCAAATGACTAAATTCCCTTTGTGCTCATCTGAGTAAGCCTCTGTGGATGAATTCCCATCCTCATCTCACCAGGTGACCAATAATAGCCACAAATTCTTGTGTTATTCTTTTTCTGTCCACCAGTTACCAGGGTAAAGCTCTTTATCATCAGTATTAAAATATGTTAACATAAAGTAAAGGTAACTAGAATTAAGTAATAGAACACTAAGATTTAAGTAAAAACAGATGCTTTCCAAAAATGACCCATGCAGGGAATTTAGAACATCCTCTTTTACAAAAAAGCCACCGAGGTTTTGCATTTCTTACACAATCTTCTTTAAGAGATTTATACCGGGACATTTCACCAAATGGCTGTGTGCTCTTACCACAGAAACATTCTAGCTTTGGCTGAAGAAGGTAGTGTGGGGAAAGGTTAACATGAAATTGGCCCACCAGTTGAGAATGGCAGCAGAAGACTACAAGTAGATGTTTGCAGTCTTCCTTCTGACCTTCACATAAGCTTCTGCCTGCAAGTGGGCTTTTTAAGATGGGACTGGGGTTTTCTGGGGCAACATGGGAGTGCTGCCAGCAGTACAAATTAAATAAATCAATGAATATCAACCCATAACACACACCACAACTACAAACAAAAATTATTTTATAAAACTATCTTTCAATGTCATTCCTTTCCTAAATTCATTGAAATAGGTAACAGGAATAACAGTTGCACCAACCTTCAACCAACCTTGTGCTAACACAGTACCACGTGTTCCAAGCATCAGCACTCCTATGAGTAAGGAAAAAAGGACCCTCTGAGGACTGCTAATTCCCACTACATATTCCATGGCACATAACAGTTACAGTCTTTAGTTTATGTGAGAAACTATATTCTTTCCAATAGGTTTTCAGAATTAATCCACATCCTCAGAAACTTCACTAAAGTCAACAAGCACAAGCGTTTGTAAACCTGTTGGGTTTCCTATTAAATAGTTGGTCAACATTATCTATTTTCTTTCAGTTCCAAAGACAAGGAAGAGGATATAAAGCTTGCTGGTCACCCATCTACAAGTAAAGGGGAGGTAAGTTGCCATAGGCAAGGACATTGCATAAAATGCTACTTAATCACAATTTTTATACTGATCTACTGAGGCACTTAAAAAACAAACACTGATTCAAAAACTTCAACTTAATGATCCAGTTCATCAGAATACTAAAAGACCTCGCTGTTTTTTGCAATCCTAGAGGTAAGCATCTCTGCCCTCAGGGTGCAAATAAGACCTGTGAAGTCATGTCTAGTCCTTCTTGACACAGAAAGAAGCCATAAGCACATCTGAAACTGTCAAAACATCGTTCTGAGAAGAAAAGATCCTTTCCTCTTTCAAGCATACCATAGATTATAGATACCCAGGATACACAACTAAGCTAGATGCTAGCTCTCATTCCTCAGTTTCCTAAACCAAAGAATGGTCCTAGCAAGTCATTCAAATAAGAGAATAGAAAAAGGATATTAGTTCCATCCCTGAAAGTTAAAAGTGATTAATAACTCCCTTTTTGTATCATGCAGTGATTTCTAACACCAAGTTTCTGCCCAGTAACACCTGCCAGCCTCCCTAATGCTCTAATCCCAGATCTCACCCTACCCAGTCCCTCCTGTACTCAGGGTCTCCTATTCCTCCTAAGCCACTATAACCTCCCTTTCACCTTAGACTCTCCATCCTCCCAGGTCGAGATCCTTTACACCTCTAAAGACCTCCCCTTTCCATTAACTCAGAACTCCCATTCCCCTTACATCTTTAACCAGCCTGAACACTATTCTTGCTTCTTTCTTCCTCAGTTCCCGGTGCTGCCACCACCACTGGGAACAGCAGAGAGAGCCCATCCTTCCCACTTCCAGCCCCATCCCTCAGTCAGGTGGCACTCTAAAAAGCCAGCATCACCTTGTACTCAAAGGGCTCATGAGATCCCAAATCTCCAGAATGGCACATGGCTGGGAGCTCTCAGTCACGTGGAGATTCTGATGTGCCACTCTGAAAAGTTGGGCCAGCCTCCCACTTCAAAAGGCATGGAGAAATGAGAGGGTGAGCACCAGGTAAAGCCTGAATTGGGTAGAATGTGTTGACCTACAAAGACATTCAAACTCTAGCATTTGTTCCATAGTTCTCTTTACAGTTTACAAGCAGTGCAGTGAAGTCAGAATGCATTTCTGTTGGAAGGTATTTGAAAGGTCAAGTCTCACATGTTTACTTCTTTCTCTTCCCAAAGTAGAGAGAGTTCTACTCTTCAAGTAGAACAAGCAGGTGTTCTTTGTACTCACCCTAGATTTCATTTTATGAAAGCATTTTACACTTAACACACAAGCATCCTATTTCTTCTATGCTATTCCTACACATGATCTTTATTAGTTACCTTTGAAGATGCTGTGCTGAAGAGACCATTCTCTTATGCTTCAACATACTTCAAAGCTTAAGGACATTTCTTTCTTTGTTAGAACATTAGAGAATTCCTCATTGCACAGAAATTAAAACAGCAGCCTTATCTATACCATCAGCTGAGTCATGACTGCTGAACTGCAAAGACTTCACAAGCATGCAGAAGACAGCACTGTTGAATTCTGAACCTTGGCAGCATTTTTTAAAGCCATGGAAGACATTCTGCAAGTTTGTAAGAAGGTCAAATTTTATGTTTTTAAGTCTTTTCCCTAAAATCTTTTAAGTCACTTGCTAATGATCAAGCTGTATGATCTTGCAAACTCTCATGGCATCTAGTGATCAGGCACTTCACTAGTGAACTAGACTGTCTGGTACATCAGTATGTGAATCCTGCCTCCACAAGAGCTGCAAGCCAGGTAGCTGCTGCAGAATGTGACAGTGACAGCGGTATTAGAGATGAACAGGAGACACATCACCTGATTTCCAGTTCAGCAACATAAATGAAGCAGACCTGATCAACAGTTTAGAACCAGAAACAGCATAGGTAACAATTACTATCAGTAATCAATATTGCTTTATTATTTCTGCGACTGAAAAGTGACTAAGGAATACCACTTTAAATATGCACTGCATAAGGGCAAGAGAGTTATATATACTTCAAGTGTGGGGGGGGTGAGGTTCTACTCCCCCCAAAAAATCGCTTATTTTAAAATGTTCCACAGAGGAACCTTTTACTTCTTTAGTATTCACCCAAAAGGATTTTGAAAGCAATATTACCCTCATGTTATAAACATAGAACCTGACAGAAAGATACGAAGAGTTTACAAAAAGGAAAAAAAAAAGTAATTGTGTATAGTAGCATTGCAAAAGTCTACTTTGATAATTCTAAACTGAAAAAGAAGAAAAATTAACTTCTTGATAGTGCTACTTATTTGAAGCACCTTTACTAATAGTGCATTCTGCATCTATCAAATTAACTAAGCTAGAAGATAAGGAACTATAACATGTTAAAATGATTTGGATATTCATCTTCAATACTTACTAATGGCAAGCCCACTTTTAATCCTACTTAGCTATTTATTAGGGCAATTGAATGCAATTTCACTATTATTCATCATTATGTTTAAGATTTTTTTATGCTCTAGTCTTGCTATTATAAGTCTATATTATTCTGTTTCTTTAAACATGGGTTTTGCTTAAAGCAAACCACAGCAACTGCAAAGAAGTTACCTGCACCCCCTAAGCTCAGAGTGAATTGCTCAAGCATTGCTAATTTTGAGGTGGGAGGAGTTGTAGAAATGAGGTCTTTTTATATAAAAAGCTTAAATGACTCATGAAAACTCTCTTGGCATAGCTTATACATGCTTGACAACAACAACAACATATATATAGCACCATGCATCACTCAAGTGCTGTACAAACTAGCCCAAAAACACTGGGCATAACGGGCTATTTCTGAGAGCAGGGAACTGGCTGTTACAGAGTCAAGTTTCCTTATCGGGCATATAAAGTACCTTATACTTGACACGCAGTAAATCAGTGTTTAAAAAGTATAAGGTACCCAGCCTAACTGTCCAGGAGATTTCCAATTGGCAAAAATGTCTGCAAGGGAACGGGGTCAACACAAACATACCCCCTTAAAGTTTCTGACCTTGGTCAAATTTCCAGGCTAGTCACCAGCAATGGTGCACTGTCACAGATGAAAAACCTGAATGTTTTCTACAGTGCTCATACAGCTGCACACTAATCATAGACAGTGGAACTGAAGTGAATAGTCTGCTGAAAAGGGCTATTAAAGAAGAACCAAGATCAACAGACATGTCTGGACCTAAATGTCCGGTCCACCTATCAGTAAATGCAATTGCCAATCAGTTTCATAGGCTAATCAAAGTACAACTGCTTTTTACTCTCCAGCATTCCTTTTAAGATAGTCTGGAATTTAGCTCCACTAGTGATCTGGTATTTATTTTCACACTACTTATAGCTGAAGTCAGCTTATACACACTACTTCTGCCACCCACAGATTTTTCCTTTCTGTCAGTCCTGCATCCAGCTCTCAAATTCCTGCATCTTTCTCTGTCATTCTTGGTCATCTGGTCTGCACAGCTAGAGATTTACACTGCTTTAAGTGCCATAGTCCTGGCCCCTTGACTTAATATGAAAAAATTATTCTAATAAAGGAGCTAAGGCTGGATCACATCCAAAGACTAACAATATTGTTCCTCTTTAAGCTCAGATGCTGCAAAAGGAAGTTCAACAGAAATAAGATTATATGTAAACAATATGCCACATAGTGGCATATCCAAAAAAGTATGAAGTATTACAGACTACATAAAAAGCCTTATATGCATCCTGAGAGATGCCAAACACCTGGTTCTACTGCTTTTCTCTGCCATCACTGCAACTTAATATCAAAAAGTAAATGCAGAAACTTTCTCGAAGTGCTGCTGGCCTTCCCTACTGAAGACAAAGCACTCACAAAGGAAGAGCATCAATCAATCAGATGACATGCGAGTGGCTTTCCTTAATTAGAGACTAGCTAACATTAGAATTGGCAAGTGAACAGAAGGCTCCATACATTGCTACTGCTTCCACCTACAACCTTTATCTCAGTTCCTCCGCACCTTATACTGACTACCTACCCCACACTAGTCTCTTTGTCTTCTTCTCCCACTCAATTTTCTGCTTGAAAAAACTCTCCTTCTTTTACGTGTCAGGTAGAACTCCCTCCCTTTCTTTCAATACTTCCTTACACCAATTCCCCCCAGCTTCTTTGTTCCACTCAGTCCTGTTCAGGGGGCCTCCATTGCTATTATCCACACTGCACCACAGTGGCATTGCTTCACTCATCACACACCTTGTCATTCTAGAAGACAAGTGTAGGCTTGAAGATCTTCTGTAAAGCACACCTGATGGGGCAATCTGAGATCTTAGACCTTACAGTGAACAGCTGTTCTCTTTTAGTTGTTCATCCAGTTATAACTAATTCCTCAATCCAAAATAAAAACCCAATGGTCACATGAAGGATAGAAATTAATTCACAAGTCCCTGTGCTCTGGTTTGAAATTTTCTGTCACTTAGATCAAGACCACAGAAATAGCCATTCTTTCACATCAAAGGCAGCAGCATTCTGGGTAACCAAAGAGCAACCCTGACAAGGATAAGAGTTAATTATGAAATAGATCTCAAGATAGGGCTGGTAATTAGTGTTTACTCTGCAACATACAGCACTCTAGAAGCACATCTGGAGCAGCTCGGATGTGTCCTTTTACAGGTGTATGTACCATTCCATCCAGGGCCTTCCAGCCTGTATAAACCACCTGGCAGCTACTGAAGTAGCTGAATCTGTCTGTTCACCTCAACTTCCTATAAAAATTTTTTTGAAATATTCTTACGGTAGTTTACTCCCACATGAGAGGATCTCCCTAAAACACACAGAAACCCATACTACACACGAAGCTCTTCAGTTACATCAGGTGTGCAGACATTCCAGGTCCTTCACAGAAACTTGATCAACCTGACTGGTTTTTACATTACTGCTTTGCTTTCAAAGCGTGTGCAGTACTCAACACTTCTGAGGCCCTTTACGTTTCCAAAACACTATACAAACACCATTTAATTAGAGACACCTAACAAGAATATCCCAAGATACTGAATCTTAGCGTGCAGCAAGGATTTTTATTTTTTTCCCCCCATAAATAGGTAAAATTAAGGATTGAAAGATGCCTAAAAGTGTGCTCACTGAACTGTGGAACAATACCTTCAAGCAAAAAGGTATTATATTTGAAACTTCCATATTGCCAGTGTGTAGGAAAGATCCAGCCCAGCCTGGCCAAAGAGAAATGGCTCTGGTTGACTGGTAACTATCGAGAGGATATCACACATGCTGTCAGATGCAGTTTCTATTCACAAAAGACATCCACATTGTACACACACTTCTCCTTACTGGCACTACACTGCAGCCATGCCTCTAGGGGCTCTGCTCTGATGAAAACAACTGAAAAGAAACCACTAATCCCTTAATTAGTGGCACCCGTTTCACCTTCTGCAGGAATAATTTAGACAGTCTGAATGGGCCACATGTCACACAAAGTGAAAATTTAATAACTGAAAGTGACTCAGGTTGTCCGTTCATTTCTCTGTACCTACAACTTAGCTGGGAAAGGCTACTGAAGGTAAGTACTCAGTGTTAACTTAGAACAGCTTCACAAACCACTCATCACTGCCTTTTTGAAAAGCCTCCTCTCCCAAATTTCTGATGGGAGTTGCATTACACCAGGCAAGTCGCTGATCCCAGGTCTCAAGCACAGCTCGAGGAATACACAATTAGGGCCATGTTCCCTTGAATTTTCATAAAGCTCTTGTTTAAGCCACAACAGCAAGGGGATTAGCTGTACTTTCCTAGCTGAGCTACTTCACTGCTTGCTAGATAAGAACAGAAGCACACACTCTAACCACCAAAAATGCCTGTTAGGTTTCATCATCCATTCTGCTACTCCCTTCGTCAGACCTCCCACGCAATAATTGCATCATGTCAGAGTCCTACAAAGCTATGTCCAGTAGATTATGTCAAACCCCGTAATATTTATCTATCTCTGGATACAAGTGGCATGAAACAGACTTACCTACCATCAACTCACAAAGGTCAGAGTTAAAAGCCTCTCTTCCTTCACACTGACATTTCTAGGCTGCTCTCTTCAGAAGGGGCTGCACACACTACTCTATGTGCATGCAGCTCTGACAGTAAAAAGGAAAAGTAAGGTCCATCTCCCTTTATCCAAGAGCCTGTTTTCCTTCTACTCACAAATACCTGAGAGAAACACTTCTCCATAAAACATTACTCCCTTTCTCTAATCAGGTGAACAGGGACTCAGGTAATGAAACAGAAAAACAAAGACATTTGGATACCATGGTGATCATGGCCAGACAAGAAAGTAAATTAGCTACCATTATGATAATGAACTGGCTTTCCAAAAGAGGCAATTTGCATGTAGCAACTAAGAAGCAAAATAAAGATGCTTTAACAGAACTGCTGCTTGCTGTTTAACCATGGAGCAATGGCACAAGCAGTTACAGCCACCAAACAGCCACTGCTCTGGGTTTTTCCTATTTGACTGTCACTGCAGATGCAAAGTACCTGACCAGAGCTCCCTCCAGGTGTAATGAAGTCTCACTCTGCATTTCTTCTGATAGCACAGCAGCTTGTGCACAATCTGAATGCACCGTCTGGAAAAGAGAGGGCAAAGGATTAATGACATTGCATTTTCCAGGAATTCTACATTGAACCTGGAAACGTCTCCGAAATCAGCAGCAGAGAAACTCAAAGACTATCAGAGGAGGATGGGACTCATAGCTTTGAGCTCCTAAAGGGAATTAAAAAAGAATCAGACAAAATGAAAGAAAGGGGCCTGTATGTCAGTTTAAGCTCAACAGGATTGGACCGACCAGAAATGCATATTTGTTGTTTAATTAACACTTTCCACTCTTTGCTACCCTTACCTGAGAGTCTCATAAGCTCTACAAAAAGAGTTACTTAACTTGTAGGCTCCATATGTATGAGATATTGCAAGTTATTGTAAAATCAGACACAGTGGAGTTTCTCAGTTTCTTTGGCCCAAATGATGAGGCTAAAGGAAATAAGAGTGTCAAAAAAACTATAGGATTTTTAGTTTGACTGAGGTGTGTGGTTTAATTACATTTAAAAAAAAAAAGATAGATATTTCTATTCATTTTTCCAGTCTCCTTAGAAAGTAATTTAGGTGGAGTTTTGCAATGATCAAGCACTACACATACAAGCTCTGGAATCCCCCAACACAGCCAGTGTACTTGTCAAGTCTCCAAATAATCCTGTAGGTCTCTATAGCATCTAGCACTCATACAAACTCTCAGGTGCACAAACATTCTTCACAATAATATCAGAACTAAATATACAGTATAATGAGTAAATTCTCTAACACTAGCTATCATTACAGACAAGACAAAAAATTTATACAAATTTTAATGTCTTTGGTCAGGCCATTTTTAGTTATTAACATTTAGAAAAAATAGAAGGAAGGTTTCAAAAAAGAAAAATCCCTTTTTCCCCATATCCTTATATCTCAAAAACATCTCATTAATGTGAACATCTTTCTGAAAAGACACTGATGAAAGACACTACACATCAGATAAACATAGAGAAATCAAATCCTAGAAATTTGCAAGGAATTTATTCAAAATGGTGTGAAGAGTTCAAGAGCAGGCTTTAAAAATAAGGTTGTAGAAAAAAATATGCAGAAGGTGTACCTTATTCTTTTCAGACCTTTAGATGATCCCAAAAATACCACAATGAGGTAAGAACTAAAACTAACTTTGAATGAACAAAAGTAACCCCATCTATAATCGCTGAGCATCACAGTAAGTGCTGTATTTCAAATAGCATTCTTATAAATTCAACCAAGAAAAGGAAGCAAACCAGCTAGGATAGACAGCTGTCTTCAGATCAGGAACAGTAATCACTCTGGGAAGAGACCTCCTATTTCTGATGTTACTGGTACCAGACAATGCCCAGCACTTTTTCACCTACATATTTGCTTGGCTGTAAGTCTAAAATTGGCCTCTACAAGAAAAAAAAAAAGCCAAACTCTATTTAAGATGCTGACCAGAGAGAATCTGCTAATGGCTAAAACATTTCTTTATAATAACAATATCTGTTAATGTGAAATAATCTGCACACACATCTCATCACTGAAACCTTGTGATTGTACACAGTAGCATACAGCTACTGTAAAATCAAGGCACGGACAGAAAGGGATCAGAAGGGGCATAACAGTCCTAGTACCCCTGCCTAGACTTCCAAACTACACTGCTTTAGTTGTGAAACTGCTTTAGTTATGAAGACATCCATCCCGGTGGGGTATTTCTGTTTTTTAGTTTTATGCTGAGGATTCATTATACACATAATGGACAAAAAGCACCCTTAGTCTAAGCAATCTGGATTTCTCTTTTAAATATTAATATGCCCTTCCTTGAGCAGCTTCATGTTGTCACCTTTTAAATGTACTGCAGAGAAGTATGACACTACTTGTGCATTCAGAACATCCACTTTGTCTGCAATAACTGCGTCTGCTATGGGATAGTTTCAGACAGGAGCATAGTGAAAGGACTGCACAAACATGCCAAAACGAACGGATACAGATGTCCACTGGTGGTTGCTACATTGTTTTTAGTCTCATGGAGTTTCTGGATGTGACATTACTTCTGAGCCCAAGAAGTTCACACCTTTCTTGTGAAACTCCAGTGCATTATACCCATCTACAACTAATTCTGCAACTGTCATTAAAAAAAACATTTCTCACAAACTCAATTGAACTATACAACCTTTGAAAAGGCACTGTAATTGCAGGGTTATGTGGGAAAAATCAGAACATGCTGAAAAGTTACCTTAAGGGAAAACATCCTATGTGTCTTTATCTTTTCTACAGAATATAGTGCTGTTCACGCCTTGGGGAAATTCAGCACTGTACAAACAGTCAGAGCAAAGCCAACAATCTGCCTAAATCCTATTTCTGCCCTCCAGGCTAAAGCAGCACAAAAGCATTCGAGGGGCCCCGTGGGACACATGGAATGCTCATGAGTAGCTCTGTCCTCTTGTCTCCTTTGGCCCATTGCTCAGTTTTACCCCTTGCAAGCTATTTCAGGCTTAAACCTCTCTTCCTCTCCACATTGCCTTCCAGGCCTCACATCAGTCATCCTTGGGTTTTTAAAACTGTCTTTTCTGTTTCTAGACCGAGATTCATCTTCTGGGAAGTGGGGATTCTTGCAATGACTTTGTGTTATGAAACTTCTTTTAGACTGAAAAGCTCTTTGTGTTAGATCAAGTAGATTAGGAAAACAGTCAGAAAGGTAGAAATTCATTTCACTTTCAATTTTCTGGCACACGGAGGATTTTAGAAAGAGAAAAAGTTACCGGAAGAGTTCATGAAATGCCATCCTGCTCCCCACCAGCCACAGTGTTATTTCAGCAGGAAGATCGCTCTGTGAGCAGAATTCCACCTGAATTCAAACTTCAAATGAAATCACAATGAGTTACCCCACAACACTTACATGTAGAGATCCATAGGAAATTCTTTCATCATGTGTGTTACAATGAATTCCACCATCAAATCTGACAAAAAAGAAAATGATTAAGTAAGTATTGAGCTGGCTACTGGTAACATCTTGTAGACTATGAGGAAATCAAACTGCCCCACCTACCTACCTCTACCAGACAACAGTCCTGCTTAGATGAGAGGAATTTCCCTTTTTTTTTGTTTGTTTTAAAGAGCATTGGACATCCTCTAGAATTAGAAAAAAAACTACTGGAAACTGATGGTACATACTGTATCCTTTTGCATTGAGGCACTGCTTCCCCATATACTTTCCCCCACTAATAGTCAAATGAAGACTATACAATGAATTCTGATGTTTAGAATTGCTCTCGTATTTCAAGCCTTGTCACTAATGGAAAACTCCATTAAGAAGCACATTTTAGAAAATTATTCTTGCAAGAAACAATGTACAACCTAGAAGTTTACTTAAAGAGACGTTGTAGATAACACCTATTTTTCCCTAAAACAAATTCTGAAGTAAAGCTAGTTTGATCTCAACATAGGCTAGGCTTCTGCTTAAGACTAATTCAGGGGGGAAAAAAAAGAAAAAAGGAGAACGGGCTGCCCATTTAAGGGCTCCCAGTGTGAGGATAAGAGGCAAAGAATATAGAAATACAATTGAAAGAGATAAATTATGATGGTTCGGCTAATAAATGATAATCGAATGTGTGTGTGCTCAACACAACTACAGCAAAAAATGCTTATCCCATGCCAGTGGTAACAATTGTGAGCTGTAACCTCCCAGGGCACTTATAGGTCAGCAGTATGACTCAACAGTGACTAAAAACAGTCTAGGAAAAGAGTGCATAAGATCTGATAAGTCTAGAAACGCTCTTCACGCAGCTGTTGTGTCTTGGCTTCAACAAGCACATGTTTGAAAATGCTGGAAGTCTAAGACTGCTTCCATACCATCCTGCTTAAGAGTCATTCAGGGATCCAGGCTTCATCCATTTCTGAACCCATTTATTCTTTTGGCCTCCACAGTAATGAGAGTCACAATTTAATCATGTGTTGTATGAAAAGCTTTTAACGATGCCTCCATATCCACAGGCAAAAACAATCCTAGCTACTGACATTCCTATTGGTTTTTTACCCAGAAAAGGCTAAATACCCAGCAAACACATTCACAAACATGTCCTTTCCATAGGTTTGCCATCCTCATATCACCTACAAAGTACTTAGGGCTAATTGTTACCACACTCACCTAAAACTGAATTTATTAATCAACTGTCCTCCCTGTTGTTACTAGTTCATATCAAAGGGGCCAACCGGCTTCTGCAAAGCTTGCTGTAAATATATATAGGATTTCTTGCTGCAGAGCTGCAATCTTGGATTTAAATTGTCTGTGAAGCAGCCACATATGGTATGGAGATGGACATTCCATTGTTGGAAACATCTTTAGTATGTAACTGTCCTCCTTTTAAGTCCATCCACCCCTCCACTTAAGCCACAAACCTCATATTTCTATTGCACAACAAGAGGTGCCTTGGGAACCACAAGCACACAGGTATTGTGACGATACTCACCAAGCACTGCACACACCAGCGGGCGGCAGGGCAGGTTCTTGTCTGCTGCTTTCTTACGATGTCTCATCGGCTTCAAACACACAAAGATGAAAAGAAATCAGCAGAAGCCTGAAGTGACAGTCTGTGTATTACTGTATTTTTCAAGCAAATTGTATCATCAGCACAGGTTTCCCTTTGTCCTTTTCTCCAACTGCTGTCTTACCTATATTAATCCTAAAGGCCATGGCTGGAGCAAAATTGTGCCTGCTTTTCCATACTGGGGTTTTGTTTCTCTAGCTGAGTAACTGGAGGGCACTTTTATACTGGGGGGGAGGGAACACCACAAGACAAAAACAAATTCCTCCCCCTTGGTTAACATACTGATTTGTTCCTGACCCAGAAGTCTGATTGCCATTCTTAACAGTGCGTGCATTATTCAATGGCTTTGGTGTCTATTGTAATAGACCAGAAAGGCTAACTGGATGGCAAGTTTGTTGTTAAGTGGTAAGGATTGGCATCCTTGGAGTATGTCCCCTATAAAGTAAGATGTTTGTTTCTGTCCTGGATTACTGACACTTTTAAGTGCTGCTTCATTGTCAGGTAAGGCAGAATTTACCAGTACCACAAAGACAGAATGCATCAAGTTAGCATAACCATTCAAGTTACTTGTAACTACAGAGCTTCATGAGCCAGGTAATGACACTCTCCCTACAGATATCTATAGGAAAAAGCTCTGGAAAAAATACTTTCCTCCCTGAAGGTGAATCACTCCACCCAGGATGAAGCATAAGCCAAATGAGAGCACTCAGTGTAATTCCAGCTGGCTATTATATATCACATGAGGGCTCATGCCTGCTGAAGATTACGGCAGAACATTCCCTCTGTCACTGATTTCCTCAGAGATCTCATAATATGCAGCTCCTCCCCAGCTACACAGGCCTCTGAATTCACTGACAGGGCAACAAGCTCTTTGTTCTTTGAAGAGACATTCTGAGAGCGATTTCAAAATCATTCCCCAACTACTGCATTTCTCACAGTATTTCTACATGCCTTAGCAATCTAGGTTAGATGTCTGTGACACAGTTTTCAACATACAGGGTCTCAAATCCTCTGAGTTTGCATCCCAAAGAGAAAACAATCTGGAGGAAAAGACTCACCATTCTATGTAGGTTTACACGAAAATTCATGTTGTCATCATGAAGAAAAGCATTAGCATACTGATCCTATTGAAAAGGGCAAGAAGAGGGAGGAAATGTGAACAGCCCAACATCTTACACTTGCCTCTCAAATCACACGTTTCAGTGTAATACTCCCAACATATAACTATAAAGTTAAAAAGACATCTGTAACTTCTTGCCCCCACCTATGTTTCCAGTCACACAAAAGTAAACCCCTCCTGATCCCAATTCCACTTTAACTAAAGTCTGAACTGCTGCTTATTTGGTTAGCAATTTATTTTCCATTCTCCTCTTCTGCTCATTCAAACTCTGGACTGCACACACCACTATGTCAAGAGTTCAACAAGTGCTCCAGATGTATAATATATGAAGGTGGTTCTCCAGCACACCAGTTTCTGTGACTAGGTGGATGAAGGTTTAAATTGGCATTTTGATGGACCCATCATGCCAGAAGTTACTGCAGTACTAGCAGCTGTTCCACCCCTCAGGCAAAGCTCATTCCAAGACCATCCCTAAATTAAAGAGACTTCTCCAGATAATGCACAGCCAGGATGGGTAATAAATATAACCTGCCTTAATACCAGAACCAAAGCATGCCCTTGTTATGGAGAAATAGAAAAATTTAAAATGTAGATTATTAGCTTTCAGGCTGTACCCTAAGGAAACATTACTTCAGATCTTTACACCTGCTATCAACATCACGTCTTTTTATTCTTTGTTAAGAATGAAAGGTCTTTATTTGCAAGCAAGCAAAATGCAAATGCCATGCAAACACAATCACCATTCAGGACATCAGTCGGATCATTAGTATATACTTCCCATGAGACAGGACCACATTCTGCCAGGACTGCTGACCTAGCTCTGTGATGCTGCTTTCTCACCCTACTATCACATTTGCTACTTGTTTTCCTTGTAGGGACCTACAGCCATGTGACTTTCTTTCAGACTTCTATCCTTCTTCAGCAGAAGGGATATGGCATAGCCTGTGTTTACCATGAACAGCACAGCGCTGAAAGCCATTAGCACGTTACTCATCTAAAAACCACACCACAAGGTCACTTGACAACTAAGAGAGAAAAGGCTTAGGTTCACTCTTTTTTCTCTTCATTCTTGGGAGTTGGATAATCTTATTTGGGTTAGCCAATTTTCAAGTTTCAAGTCAACTTTAACAGTACTGTACCAGGTTTATTAGCAAAACATTAAGTGCCTGAGGTCCTAACCACTCAGTTCCACTGTGGATATTAAACTCCTGCTCCACCAAAGACAGGTAGATAGAGCCCTGTAACACACCATCTGCTGAGCAGCTTCACAAAAGAAACTTACCTCTGCTATGCATGTCAGGATGATCAGGCACAGCTTGCCACTGTGCAGCCGGTGCTCATCTGCAAAGAAGAAAAACAAGTCTTCTGTGAGCCACACAAGCCTAGCAAGGCTAAAGAGAGAGACAGCTGTTGCAGCAAAAGAAAAGCCCAGCTTGGAGATTATTCATACTCCTACTTCCTCCATGATATTTAATAGTCTATTCCCATTAGGCATTCACCCTCCAGCCTGTCCACTAAATCCCACCCGACAGTCTGCAACAACAGCAAAAGTTTCAGATTTGAACCTTCAACAGCACTGTAATTATCCGCTGGGCTTCCAATCTCATTCAGTTTTACTTCCACAGATACTCTAAATACTGGGGTTAGTCCTTGTCTTTCTGTCACAGCAGAGACACACTGTTCCCTCTCTTCGACAAGATGGAAAGAAAAACATCACCTTTGCTGTAGGTTATGAAACAAGTGGCAAAGCTTTGTCAGACGCACAGCACGATGTAGCAGAATGACTCCTGACATTATGCTCAAAGTTCCAAGTTTTAACCCCAATACTGAGAGACACGACCTACTTTGCTCTGTGCAAAACTATGAAAGAAGTCTGCAAAGACTTAGCATTTTAAGCCAGAAGAGTTTCACACTGATCATGTTCCACAACCTCTTATTCATCTTACACTTTCAAGCAGCTTTGGCCCTGAATGACAACTGGAGGGCTGAAAGACTCACTAATAGAGAGGGACTAAGGCAGAAGAATGCAATTTTTACTTGGCTTATTTAAAACTCTTCTTTCTCGATTTTAACCTTGAATATAAAAAACCCTCAAGATACATACAGTCATAGAGGACCACAGGATGGAACAAGCCTCTGGTTCAATCTTTTCTCAAAACAGGGCCAGTAAGACCAGGTTGCTGAAAGCACTGTCCAATCAAGCTCATTTAAAAATCTTTGTTCTAAAAACTAAACCACTCACACTACACACCCCTAAACCCACACAAACAAACAAAAAAACCCAACAACAACAACATACCTAGAACTACATCCTAAGGAAGTTTAAAATTGCACATTCCTGAGACCTCCAATAGCTTTTCTAAAGCATAAGACTACTAAACATCCCAGGCATCTGCCCTAAACTTGGAGAAGATGGAAATATGAGACCCACTTTCATATAAACCAGGAGACGGCCAAACTCCTTGCATCTTTGCAGATAACTTTTACAAACACTTTGTTAGCTGGTGTGTATATGGTAATCTATAAAAATAGATAGAATGGACTTAGCTACCTGCTCTGTCTAGTTTGATGCCTCTTGTTTTCTTTACTATGCTGCTGAGGGACAGATATTTACAACAAGATATGCCCTGAAGTATGCTGATTTCATCTTGCTGCACTAAGTAAGATGAAGAGGAATTTTGGAATGGGAAAGTTAAATGTCTCTCCTATTTTCTTACCTCAGCTAAAATGTTATAAAGTCTTGTACTCCAGCAAAGCAGGAGAAATGGCCTCAAATAACACTGATACACAAGAGTCCTATTATATTCATACTGTAAGGCCTCCCTGTATATTTCTGTAGGTTCTGCTACCACTTCTCTCTCTGGGGATCATGCTGTAAAGGCTCGTTTCACACCAAGCGCTCTGTCTTCCGCCGACGCTCTGTGAACATCACGCCATTTTCAGCAGCAATGGGGCAACTATGCAAGCAGTTACTTGCACAGACACTTTGTATTTCACAGCATCCTTCACTAAAGGAACAAAGCAAGCCACTTTCTAAGGGGAGGTGTATCACTATAAACCCTGCTTCACCGATGGGAAAAAATGACACAGAGGTTTTGTTTCTCCCAAGGCAGCTGCCTCTGACTGACACAAGAGAGGAAAACAAGAGGATCTAGGAAAAACAATCCATTAAATTATGCTCTCCAGGACAGGACCGAAACAACCGTCTAGTCCTGGATGTGGAACAAACCAGTCTCCCCTCTGAGTGTTCCCACCTGCCTCAAGACACTTGAAGTAAATTGGAATTATTCATCCTTCTTGCTATATTGGTGTCACATTGAATCATAGAATTGCTTGGGTTAGAGAAGACCTTTTAGATCATGGAGTCCAATTGTCAACCCAGCACTGCCAATTTACCAGTAAACCACTTCTCTAAGTGCCTACATGTCCTTTAAATACCTTCAGGGATTGTGACTCGAGCACTTCCCTGGGCAGCCTGTTCCATGCTTGATCTTATACAAGAAAAAACTAGGCAGGGCTCCATCTAGAATCAAAATATAAGGACAGGAATATACCCACTAGAATTAATAAGTTCAGGTTTGGAGGGCACACTAAACGATCGATCAGTGGAGCTCATTGCCACACACCACCTTGGTGGGAGGGAGATTAGGTCTATCAGCCAGACCAATTTCAAATTACACAAGTTAGAACCAGAGTAAAGAGAGAAACATCAACTCCTGTCTCATAACATAAACTCATCTCTTACTGGCTTGTTTAGTAAGGAATCCCCTCTATCAGATTTCACTCCATCTGAAACTAATCCAGTTTGGCAGTTCCCAAATCCCTGTGCAGACTTTTCATGTTACGGTGACTAATAAGTGCACAAGTTAAATTGAAAAACACAAAATTGTTCCATCAGAGATCTGGATCAGAAAGACAGACCCTGAGAAAAGCAAATGAGAATGATTAGAGAGCTGGTAAGCCCTCCTCATGTGTACAATCTATTAGAAATGACTGAGCAAAGACTGATGTGGCTTAGTTCAAAAGACAAAAGCTAGAGGAAACATGAAAGCAGACTTCAAATACATAAAGGCTGACACAAAGAAAAAAGAAACAATCCATTCTCAATATCTATCTTGGAGAAGACAGACAGTAATTCAAATCATAGCAAAGAATTTAGGAAGCACATGAAGGATGGTTAAACATTGGAATGGACAGTCTGAAAATGGTGCTCCACCTTCATCCAACTTGTCACCAACACCTCTGAGAAAATATTCAGGTAAACCTGATTCTGCCTTGGTTTTGAGGAGTTGTCAAGGTTTAAACCCAGACAGCAACTAAATACCATGCACCTGCTTACTCACTTCCAATGCTTCTCCTCTTCCCCCAGTGTGAAGGAGAATCAGAAAGAAAAGGTAAACCATGTGGGTTGAGGTAAGAACAATTTAATAATTAAAACATCGTCATAATAATAACCATAATAATCATCAGCAGAGAGAGAAACAAGAGAAACAAGTGATGCACAATACAACTCACGATACATTTGCTCACCACCTGCTGACCAATACCCAGCCCATCCCCGAACAGCAAATGGCCCCTTTTGGGGAACTCCCCCAGTTTATCCACTAGGCGTGACATTCTATGGTGTGGAATATCCCCTTGGACAGTTCAGGTCAGCTATCCCAGCCATGCTCCCTCCTCGCTTTTTGTGCACTTCCTCACTGGCAGAGCATGAGAACTGAAAATTTCTTTACTTAGGGTTAGCACTTCTTAGCCAAGGCCAAAATACCAGTGTGGTATCAATATCATTCACATACTGAATCCAAAGTAACAGCATTATATCAGATACTAAGAAGAAAATGAACTGTGTCCCAGCCAAAATCAGGAAAGGGGTGCACTAGACATTTTTATAAAGTCCCTTTCAGTCCTAATTTAATTTATTCACTTTTTCCTTAACTAGCTTGCTTACAGAACAAGGCAGCCAAGTGTAACTTCACTGTAAGCTAGTAGGTACAAGGAAACTCTCCTGCCTGCTCTCTTATTCAATGCCAAGCAATCATGAAGTACAATAATTGATGTATCATAGCTCTGCAGCTGTCATCCTATTTTCGTTCAGTTGTTACATCTAACTTAACAGCAAAAGTCAGTAATAGGCTGAAACATGGTGCAAAGATCACTTGTTATGTTCACACTATGGTCCTGCCCATAGAACCACTGGGCAAAACAGCACCCTTGGGTACCCTGAGCGGGAGATGAACCAATACTTCAACTCCAGCAAGCTGAAATTAACCACCACAGTACTACAGGAGAAACAAAGAGCACACCATGGAAAGATACTTTCTCAAGCAAATTACTGCCAGTGCAGTGTAAGTTACTGCTGTTCTCTTTACAATTACATTGCTACATGTTTAACCATTAAATATTAAAGGACAAAGGAAATATTTCCTCCTAATGCTGAGCTTTACCTCCTGTGTCAGTTTCTAAGTGTTCTTTAAAGTACAGTTCTCTGGTCTCTGACACTTCCCCTCTCTGACAGTTGGGAATCATATGCTCACACCTCCTGCATCTGGACAGGCTTGGTTATTAGGTACTATAATCTATTATTAGATTCTTTCCATATTTGACATCTTTCCTGCCAGCATTAGGTCTCTCCTAGTCTCATAACTCTTATCTCGCAATAAGAAATCGCTTAATTTTCCCAAAAGGTGGAATTCCTTTAAAGGGACTCCAGTTCACTTCTATTTCTGGAGTCACTAGACATGTTCTTGTGACCTCCTCACTTCAAGAAGCACTGTTTGCTGCATCCACAGAATTCATTTACCTTTTGTGTCCTGCATCACAATCGAGCTGTACTTCAAAAAGGTTATCAGCAGGTTGCTGGTTTGCACATCAGCATCCAAAGGTAGCTCTGCAGAGCTTATAACTGGAACAAAGCAGATAAGACACATTTATCCTATACAAATACAAGAAATAACTACACAGACAACCAAAACACAGACTCACAGACCTGGGGTAGGCTCAGCTTACTTGCAGGGCCATCTGACCTCCTCCTCCCTCATGACCACTCAGGAAAGATTTTGTTGTGAAGACTGGTACCACTCCCTCAGAGACCATTTTCCTGCTCTAAGCACAGGCTGCGATACCTGGTAAAGTGAGATCCTTCTCTGTCCTGCCCCTGCTCCTCCCCCCAGGGTGCTCAGCCTGCTGTTTCAGCACTCATCGACATTCCCAGCCTAGGGAGCTCAAGATATTTGCACTGATATCAAATTAATTCTTATGATCAACACAGATAACATTCACACCATTCTCAATCTGGAAAGAGATGTGCCCAGCAAAGGCCATTCTGTTTCAGCCATTTTAGAATTTCAGTTCCAAAAGATCCACGCCAATTCCATTCTTCCCTCCCAACAAGAGTCTGTCTTGCAGAAGCAACACACAAGATATAATGTAACAATTACTGATCAAAGCCGTAGAAAAGGGATGCAGAAAGATCAGCTTTATAAAAATCAAGAAGCAAAAGCAGTCACAGCTTGTGTTAGATACATCACAACCCAGCAGGGAGCAGAAATGTACTTTCCATACCTGCAGCAGTTCACTGGCATTTCTCTGGGACACCAGCTGTACTTTTGACATCTTAACAGTGGACATCATCTGCCTTAGACTTCACAAGAAGCCATCTCAATTCCTCAGCTAATTGCACAGTGTGCCTCCTGCTCACTCCCCTTGCACCATCTGAAGCACACAGTTTACGAGCTGTCGAACCCCTATCGTGACTGAGCCACATTTTTACTGATGAATGTGCCCGAGCTGTCCTAAAGGGCCGTTCTTAGCCTTCCCAGTCAGAAAGCTTTATGAGAAATATTGAAAGGGAGGAGCAAAAAGGTAAGTGGTAAAAATGCAGCATGCATTTACCTGCAGATCCTGCAAGTCTGATACCATTTAAGGTAAATTAGCTCAGACAAAAGAAACCCCAAACTGATGGAGGTAGTCTAGGAAGACTTCAGTAAAGTACTTAATACAGTGCTGTATGAAAAATTAAGAGTGAAGCAGATAAGTGGGAAGCAATACTTAAATTTAATGTACATCAAAGAGCTGGTAAAGGAGAAGCAATTGGAGAAATTATTAGTCTGAGAAGAAACTACTGCTTGAATTCCTTAGGTGTCACTTTAGATAATAGTTCTCGTTTTTGTGAGTGACCTGGGCACACGAAACAGTTGCTTGCTAATGAATCTAGAGCATGGTGCTAAAAGCATCAAGGTTGTGAAGCTCAGTCCCCATATGGGCCATTCACTCGATGATCCTTGTGGGTCCCTTCCAACTCTGAATATTCTGTGAAATCTGCTAATTGCACGAAATGTAAACACAGAGGAGTATCAGACTGCGCACAAAGAATAAAAACAAGAACAGATAATAAATACAAGATGAAATTCAACAATGTAAGCCATAGGGTCGGGAATTCAGGGATTTATTTCCATGGCAAACCGAGAGCTCATCAGCTGCCAACAAACTACCATGATACACTATCAGATCATGAGATGACACGCTACCAACACAAAGGGCTCACAAGTGGTTCTACAACATATCCAGAAATGCACTTCCAGCAGAGACAGGAACACTGTAATGCCTGGCACAAGGCGCTGATGAGACCTTGCCCCGAACATTGTCCATAACTATGCAGAACCCACGTTCAAAGAGGATGAGCTTAATCTTGAAGAATATTAGAGAAAGGTTAGTAGGTGGAACATAGGAAAAGAGTACCCTTCTTGTGAGACAGCAAAATACATAGGTGAGTACCCAATGCATGAAAAAGAGCTGTGTTTCAAAGGCAGGTTAACAGCAAGAGAAATAGGTATGAACTGACAAGAAATGCAGGTTGCAAAGTTGAAGATTTCTAACCAAGGAATAAGATGCTGAAACTGCCCCCAACAGAAATTACTGGGAAACAAATTAAGTCAGAGTTCAATAAATTTAAGGGATGGATATGCCTGCGAGCACAGGGCACTAATAGTCTAGGGGATCTTTTCCAGCTCTACGTACATGACAATAACATGGCTGTTCTGGCTGCTTAGGAGCTCAAACTCACAGGTTTTCACACGCAGGAGGTCACAGGTGGCTTGAATTACAATTGTCAGAAGGCTCTCTCTCTTCTCAAGCCATAGAGATAGCCTGAGATAGGGCTCCTTTTGCACTGGAAACAGATCTGCAGACCACTAGGACACATCTTAAGAACTATATTATCTCTTTTCCATCTACCTTCAGGAATACCTAAGGCTTTTCTCACTCTTGAGGCAAGAAAAAGGTATTTATTATGAGATTGGAGCTTGCAAGAAGTGAGGAATTACTCATAACTGATTGTTGGATGTCTAGGTTGGGAGCTCTGAAGGGAAGTACTTTGATCCTGTACACAACTGCGTTTTGGTTCAGAGAAAAGTCAGCTTTAACATGCAATGCCTTTCACAATTCAAGGCTTGTATCTCATAACCCTGTAATGAGGCAAGCGAGGCTGATTTACCCCCCTGGAACTGGGGCAAGGACAGGCACAGAAGGATGAAGGAGACGAACCAACAGTAAAATGCAGTATTCTTTAAACTGAGCACAGAGAGGCCCAGAACACAGCAGAGGCTCTCATGGAGCTTAGGATTATACAATCACCTTGAATACAAAATTGTAGCCCTTGGAAACAACAGGTCAAATAGATCAATGTAACTTCACTGTTTGAACCACATGAAAAAAATCATAATGGGGCTTTCAGCTTCTAAAGGTTGCACATCCCCAAGTGTGAGCTGGTTTAGTCCACTCAGGCTTGATGCCCTGGGGCTCCTGACATGTTGCAAACATGCCAGGTCTGTTGGCAAAGTCTGTGCAATAAGACTGGAAGCTTTTTCATTCCCGATATTATGAATAGCTCAAAGATTCAGCTAAAAGTCTGAAAAATGTATTTATATCCCCAGTGGGTCCTTCTTGAGCTGTTACAATGAACATAGTGAATGAATATTTAACAACAGTAAGCAAACTGACATTTAGATAACTATGGTGACAGCCACACTTGATTTACATATTATGGATCAACAGTTTCTAGCAAAAGTCTCATTTTTTGGAAAAAAAAAAAAAAGAAGAAATCACTCTGAAGAACACATCCCTGCTTATCCTGGTTCATGCTACAGACCTTGGTGGGTTTTTTTAAACACACATTTTGAAACTTTACAAGGTCTTAATTCACACTATAGGCTAACAGCCAGAGAAATTTCAAACCAGAATACGAACCCATTTTTAATCCCAGTCAGCATAAAAGAAAAGTGCCTGAAACCCATAGAGGGATTCTACATGTTATTGTAACTTGAAAACAGTTCAACTACACATTTTTTTAATGCAGGAAAAAGAAAGCAATCTTTTCATTCCAAAGCAAAAAGCCTCTTGCTAACTTTCAGCCATGGGCAAATTTTACATCTGAGTTGCAAGACCTTAGAAAATGAGGAAAATTCTGACATATTTTTAAAATGACAGCAATACTGAAGCATAGCCAAACTAAACTAAGCCGAGGGTCACAAAAAAAAATTATCACTGAGAGCAGGGATCAGCAAGGTGACAGTAAATAGAAATACAGAATGCTTCCTGATGTAGTTGCTGCACATGAAGATCAGATCCTCTTCTTAAATTTAGTAGCCTTGTAAGCCACAAGAAGCCTTGAACTTTACAAGATCACTGCCTCTGCTTAAAGCAGGATTGAGTTTTTGTTTTGATTTTGGTAAATGAAAAAAAGAAAAAAAAAAGAGTGCAAGCAAGCTGTAGATGTAGGTAAGCACAAATTCTGTCAGTTGTGTAATATGGTGTGTGGGCAGATACATTTGCAATGAACATGTTGAACACAAGCCCACAAAATGCCCGTCCCTCCACATTTCATGTTACATGCACACAGAGACTTGAGACATAGGGGACTTTTTATCTGAAGCTTTTGTTATCCATGGTAACCAGACAGAATTCATCCAGAGGAGGATCATCCTTAACTAGGGTATCAAATGACCTGAATAGCTGATGTAACTGAGTAACCCAGGCTGCTTTTCCCCAGAAATATTTCCAAACTGTGCTCTATTCAAATTGACTCTGTTCCTTCATTAAACACTTTCTTCAGCTCTAGAGTACATGACAACAGCCATTTAATTTCTTCTCTTAAACTACGCTCTATCTATCCGTACCTTAAATTGCAAGGGTTTTATTTTAGGAGACTGCAATACATATTTATGTGGACTTGTAGCACCTCATTTCAAAGAAAGATCTTGGGGTAAGCAGTCTTTTACAAAGCCTATCAGAGAAAAGGCAGTAAGAGGGAGGAATACTTCCACACCCAAACAGAATTCAAATCCCAATTAATTCAATGCTGAGGATAAGTGCATTAATGATAAGCAGGAATCCACTGCAATTCTCTGTAAATCTGTTCCAATGACAAATAATCCCAAGCAAAGGACCTGACACTAGAAATATTCATAAGTAAAAGCCCACATAGAATAACTAATGGGCTGGCTGTATCTTCATGCAGATATTGGGAGAGTACTGTTTTCAGAAGGAATATCAGCATAATTTCATTGAGCAATATACAATGAAACAGAAATAAATTTGAGTCAAAGAATCTTGCCCATGTTCAGTTAAGGCAAGTCGCTTCAGGAAGAGACCATCAGGTTACATCTGCTCCAGACAGGTCTCATTAGTTGCCATCTTGAGAAAATACTTTGCTAGTTATTTTACAGGTTTCAATAATTTTTCCCCAGGAGATCATTACATTTCTTACCATCTGAAGAAGGTGGGGTGGTTCCAAGTGGAGTGACGGGTGTCATTGGAATTGGGCTTGTTGGTGTTGTCATCAGGCCCATTTCAGGATGGCTCTAACAGGAAACACACATGCACAGGTCAATAGCTTCCCCAGCCATTGGAAACAGAGATCACTACTTGTACTGTTCCATAGTCTCACACAGACATGACTAATGAAGTCTCAACAAACTTCAACCTCTCTTCCAAAATGCCAGGCCATGCTTCCCAACCTTGGACATCTAACAGTTAAACAGTACATCAATTTCTTTATTCCCCAAAACATGAAAATATATCAGAAAGTGGTAGCTCTCCCCAGCAGACAGAAAATACTCCCACATAAAATGGGAAAAGGTTTGCAGAAGCCTACACTGCTTCTAGCTTCTGATTCCCCCCAAAACAACCCAAGGATGTGCATTTGAAGTCTTCCTCCAAGATCCTGTCACTTCTCTTTCTAAAAGCAAATTCTCCTCATCCTTGCCCCCCCCACCTGTTCATATTCAAAGATGATGGCAATATATTACTTTGCTGTCTCACTATAAAGCCCAGGCACTGCAGGACAGGAGTGGATAACATAAATAACACTATCATTATCAATCCTCTCAGCTTCTATCAGTCAGTTACTCTCCCCATTTCATCTTTGCTAATAGTTGCCTGCCCAACTGCTTTGACTTTACTCTTTGCAAGCTTCCAGATCTATGCACACACTGGTGAGAGCATAGGCAATCTGCTATTTTTGAGTCTGGCTGCCAAGCAAAGTGTCCATTTCATAGGGCAAGTTTTACATAAATGTATCATCTGCTTTAATATATCATCACAGTTTCAAAATAAAAGAAAGATATAGAACTGCTGATTTGACATTAGTTCCATAGGATTTTTCACAAGTGGATATCCTCCACGCTGCCTCTGAATATCTCATTTATGAGCAACTATAAATGCATGTAATTTATGGGAAGCACGGACACACATACTACAACTCAAAGACAATTCTACATCACTATAGGTCTTAACTTAAACTTTAAAACACAATTTTTCACTGTAAGTCTTACATAAGCCAGGTTTCCTTCCACAGATTTTGGGAGTTTTCCTTCTTTATTCCGAACAGTAACTGGTAGTTGAGAGACAAGAGTGCCACCCAGCAGCAAACCCGAGCACCCACGGCTGGTGAGCACATGGAAGCCTTATTGCTCCATACATCCACACAACTGAATCCCTGCTCTTCCCATGTGTCACACAGCAGCAGGGAGCCATTCATGCAGTGCCAAGCAATGGGCACCAACTTAGGCAAGAGCATTCATCAGCTTTTATGAGGTTTTTCCAGCATGACATGACCTACCTTGCCCTCTCTTAAATGAAGGATTACAGACAATCCACCCAAGATCATCAGGCCTCCACATCAATTAAACTCACTGATCAGTGGCTGCTTCAGCTATTACTTTCACAGCCAACTAGTTTATCCTTTTATTTTTAAGAGCTTTTACTCTATGTGATCTTTTTCTGCCCTACTCTTTTCCCTGCCAAAGGTCTCTCTTCCCTCAGGAATATCTTGACCACAGAAAGGCCTGAGCTGGTACTACACAGAACTGAAAGAGCAGAAATCTCTCACAAGTGGTAGGAATGAATAACCTGGGAAAAGACAGGCAGGGAACCTCAGCAAATTAACCATCCATGAAACAGAAGCTTTCTTCAGAGGCTGCAGATCTGCTTATCAGACCTCTTCCATCACCACTACTGTCAGGAGTCCTCAAAGGTCTCCTCCATCATGCCAAGTGTCTAGCCTGTGATGTATGGCTGCTCTCTGAGGACCTGAAATAACTGGGGAAAGGTGCTAACTGTTTTGCTGATGTTTTTCTCTACAGATTAATACCAATACCTAGAAACCAAAATTAAAAGCCTAAACTTGAAGGTTTACCTAAACACATCACGGTACTTTTGCAGCCAGCCACAACCCGATCACCAGATCAGACAGGCTCATTTTCTGCCTTCCAGCAACAACCACCTTTGCAAACTCACACAGTGTTTAGGAAAGCATCCAGAGCTTTGTGATCAGAGGTATGGAGCAGCCCACTGCTGCTCAGAAGGCTGCCATAGCTGTTTCTCCACCATAAACAGCACAAGGACAAGTGCTATGCTCCGGCAACAGGTTCCCAAGCGAAACGGGTTGGGCAAAACAGACAATATCACACAGTCTGTGCACACCCATACAGGACAATTCATCCAAGTTCGGAGCTGAATCAGTCTCTTTCTCTCAACACTAACTTAACAAAAGTGTGATTTGCTCTGAGAGCTGCAGTTACCTTATCCCTACTAGTTCACTCACTCCATCTTCCCCCTAAGAGCAGTATCAATAGAGTACAGAAGGTACCCCATGCAGCCCTTCCCATTTAGTGGGAAAAATAAATAATTCCAACATGAACTGTGACCTACTGATTTTCTGTCAAGGAAGGAAGCATTTCCTAAAATGCTTCTCAGGCCCTGGCCTGAGTCTGATCTTTCATGCTGATCCTATGACAAGTATGCAGGGGCGTACATCTTTTCACCGATTCCCTTTCTGACTCTCTAATTTCAAACACATGCACTACAAAGAAATGGGGAAACATTCCACTGAAACTCACCTGTGCCAGAACTGTGATGAAATTCCGGTTTAAGTGAACAGCTTCATAGAGGGCCAGAAGGATTGCTTCATTCGTTCTGTGGAAAGGATACAGACAAAGGCACAGTTAGTGATCAGAATACCGGAAGCCAAGTTGTTCAGAAGCAGGGCCTATCTGAAAAAAGAACATTTTTTTTAACTACAGAAAACTCTGCCTCTGCAATCCAGTCGTATTGTATTCCGATTATTAGTAGTATTCAGCATTGCATAAAAATAACTATTTTTAGAGCTCAACTATAGACTTTGTTTCAAGGGCAGAGGGCCCTGCAGACACTAAAACCCCTCATATTTATCACCTGTCCCCTTGATTTAGAAAATATTTTGGTGGGGAAAAGAGTACATCAATTATCACTTCCCATATGCCACCTCCAACATGCCTATTATATGTTATAAATGCCCCATAAAAACCACTGCATTTTTTTTATAGACTTCATTACAAGCAATTCAGCTGTGGCTCCTCCTGCTGCACTCTTCCCACTGAAGGGAGAATCCAGTTTGCAGTGGTGTGGTACCATTTTAGTGACAAGAGAACCTGCCCCTGTTGTTTGCTGTGTGACATTAGAACAGCTCCATGACAGAGTGGATCACACCGACCAGCTCATTGTGTAACTAACATTTGTGCACTTACTGGACAGAGATCTTCTCATCAGCATCTGCTATGAACATGCTGCCCACCTATGGAAAGAGAGAGCATTGCACAGCAGGAATTCGGGAAAGCTATTAGACAACAAGAGAGAATACATGGATACAAACAGATTTGATTTTGCAGTCCTTTCACTGACCAATTCTTCACCTGTCAAATCACAAAAAAAGGAAAAAAAAGGACTGGATCTCGAATCCCAGCCTGGATTAGTCTGCCATTCTGTAAGAGGACAACAGAGATAGTTTCCTATCTGCCTGCCCCAGAGTGGTAGCAGTTTCACCCAAGTCACTCCTGACAGACAGCTGTTAACAGTGAACTATCCTTACTTAAAGGAAATTTTCCTGTCAGTTAGATCTCAGAATACAATTAAATGTCAGATGAAAGCAAGGCCAAACTGAACAAGGGTAACAGTGGATGCTCTTCACAAGGAAGAAATTCACAATTGTCTTTGAAGGGTACCCCTCCAAAAATGCAGACAGTGCCCACTGTGGAATCCAAGCTTACTCCATGGTCACTCAGTACACCCAGACTTGAGAAACAAGACAGCAAAGAAACAAAACCTCTAAAGCTAGTGACAGCCCAGACTGTGCCACTCTGCTCTAGGCCACATCAGCAGAGCAGCAACTTTTTTTAAAAAACAAGTAGCATTTAAAAGTGATTAAGAAGTTCAAAAAACTGATTAAAAGGGTTTTTTTAAAGTGATTTTTAAAATAAAGTCAACTAGAATGACAACGATGCAGGAAAACAATTTCAATTATCAACACCAGAATAGAGATCTTGTCCTTTGAAAGAGCTTTCCCAGCCAGACAACAACACAATCCTCAGAATACAGCCATTTCAGTTGTATTTGGTTTGAATACATTCAATCCATGCCTGCAGAACCCACATCCCAAACTCACAGTTTACAGAAATGCCCTCCTGCTGAACTTGCATGAAGACACCTATTTTAAGAGCAGAAAAAACACTGCTTCCTTGCTTACCATATTAGTTAGGGCTGAGAAGAAACCAGTCTGATGCTCCTCTTCCTTATCTTTGTATTGCCTGAACAAAGAGAAATAAGGATGAAGTTTCAGGATTATACATGGAACTAAGGTTATTTTACCTAAATCACTGTAAGATAGTCTTATCTGATAAATATACAGGATGGAAGAAGCTTCAACATTCACAAGCCTTTTTCAAGAACTCACAAAAGATGCAAAGGGTATTAAAATATTTGTAAATTGTGTAGAGTTGAAGTGGGGTTGCTGAAAGACATGAGAGTTGAACAATGCTTGTGCTGTTACAGAGAACATGGGCAGCCTGGGCTAACACTGAAGGAAAGGACTCAATTGACTTAGGAAATTTTGTCCTGCACTGGAAAAACAGTAATAAACTACACGAAGCAACAGAGTCAGTAACCACAGAACAGTTTCATTTCAATCATTTGCTACAGACCAAATCAGAGTTGGCCACCCTAGGGCCAGCAGAAACCACGCAGACCATTATAGTTCATGGCCTGCTCTTGCCTGATCCCACATTCCTGGAGCAAGCGAAGAGACTGGAACTAAAGTCAAGGTATAGGTTGGGTACCTCAGATTTAAGCTACGTTGCTACACTTGGCATTCAAATGTACTAGAAAAGCTCATATGGCCATTTATTGTGTCTGTCATACAGGAATCTCATCATCCACAATGTAATATGCAAAGTAAGCAATTCTAAATATTTGGAAAAGGGGGAAAGAAAGCACTGAGCTAAGCAAAACAGGTCATGGTCTGAGACAGCTTTTGTCACAATGAAGGAAGTTGGGTGGGTGAGCTTTTTCTGCTTTACTCTGATAATTTACTCTGTTACATACATGATTTGCTGATCTTGCAAGTCACTTGCATAACTACAGCAGCAGACTTTCAAAGGAATTAAAACATTTTTCTGGATACTTTGAGAATCCTACTGCACAAAAAAATGTCATGTGTTCCTCCAGTAAAATTGCTGTAAGTTCTAAATTTTTTTGAAGCACTTTCCTCTTGGGAAAATGTACACATTTTGAGCTGTTGCATATGAAGCTGAGAACATGCTACCCTGTTGCTTTCTGGCTCTTTCTTCAGCAGCAGCTACTGCTTTCCACCATTTGGAAGCACACGCATGCCCTAATCACCTCTGATCTGGCATGTGGACAGGCCTGGATACATTTGTTTGTTTCTTTTAGATAGTGTTTCAGTTAAATCCATTTTCTAACAGAGAGGTTCTCAGCAAATCATTGATCTTTTCCTTTGGGACTAAGATTTTACACGAGGTTCATAGAGAGGTAAAATCCATGACAATAAAAACACACAATAGATATCTTCCCCTGGAGCAAGATCTCTCCTGAAGCACATCAGCCCAGCTAGTAGAGATGGATTCACTCTTGCAATTACAGCAACAACTGAGCCAAAGTATCCTAAAGCACAGGACTGTTCCCTGCCTCTCTGGGTGCATCAAGCCTATTAAGTGATAAACAAGTGCTTCAACACACAAAAAAATGTTTGTGAAATTGTACAGCAACTATCCTGTACTGAAAAACAAGACATAATTAGGTTTTACCTGTTATATTCCGATAAAGCCTGGGCAATTACAAGTCCCATTCCCTGAAAAAAGTGTTAAAAAAACTTCACATTACAAATCTCAAGGGAGGAAATCACACACTGAACACACGTAGCAATGCTGCCCCCCCAGATAACCTAGCATGCTATGAAGAATTTCCCTTGTAGATGTCTGAACTACTAAGACATGCTATGATACAACAAAATTACAAACCAAAAATCAAGACAACAAAATTTAAAGTTATATATTTAATTACTAAGTTCAACAGAGAACATTTACTCTCCTTGGATCTCCAGACAAAGCTTACTCACTCAAGAAGCTTCATTAAAACACCGAGTGCTTCAGAAGTAAGATGGTGTCAGAGGAAAGACGTCCAAAAATTCAAAACAAGAGCCATAAACACTAGTAACCTTTGACTTCTTGCAAACAGCCTCCACCATTCCATAACTACTGAACACCCTTTCTGTCAAGCCAATTTAATTAACTCAGAATCACCCTTTAGTTAGCATGGAGCTTGCTTTTTACTTCATGCCTAAAGAACAGCTTCCAAGTCCAGTCCTCCATAGCTCAGTGTGTGTCACTTTTTATCCAGGCCTGGCTACAAAACCTAAGACTGTGGCTACAACACAAAATATGTTGCAGGACTTTTGACTCTACAAGCTTCTACTGAGCTACTACAAGAATTGACTTGTGGACTGGTAAAATCGGGTGACATAGCACTGGAAAAGAGATCTCTGGCATACGCCATCATGTGCCTCTTTGGCATGTGACAGCAAATAGTGTATAGATAGTTCATAAATGCATAGCAGATCAATTTTAAGCATGTTTCTTGCTACCTAGCTTTTTAACAACTCCCACCATTTACTGGTGATCAAACTGTCCAAATCATGAGCGCCCTAACCCATTGCAAGAGAACAGTTAGGGCTGAACAACCCCTGTACTGGTGTTTCTCAGAGTAGCTCTGTTCCTAGACCTGATTTCTGCAATGCACTGTGCTTGCATTCATTCCACTAACACCACACACAAAAGAGCATCCCCAGCAGCACAGAGGAATCAAGTCAAGTACTCACATTGAGCGTGGCCTCATCATCCACGATGGAGAGCTTCACAATGTAGGGATTCACTGACTGCTCAGCATGGGGGGGAAGGAAGAAAGAAAATTGCTTGTAAGTTCAGCCTTCAGGAAAAAAAACACCATTATCTTTTCAAGTTTACCCAACCACCTGAGAAGAATCTTTCTCCTGTCCCATAAAGTAGAATACACACGAAGAAAGAGGAGTCACAGCACATGCTAAGGCTGCTGTGCTTGGGACACCTTCTCCTACTGGCTCAGCCAGGCAGTCTCCCGATTTTACTGAGAACAGGAGTTTCTGCTCCTCTGCGAGCTCATCTGTCAGTCTTGAAAGTGGAGCAGCTGCCCTGCAAGCCTGTTATCTGTGACACACACACTGTTATGCAGCAGGAACAGGCAGTGAAGCTGTGATGGAACATCAGCGTTCTGCTATCTCCCTTCTGCAACACCTTGCAAAGATTGCTTAAAGGAAGGAGGACCCAGGAAGGCAATGTTATAGACTCATCTGCTGCTGGGTTAGAGATCAACACTCTGTTTACACCACTGAGAGCTGGAAGTCTCTGGAGAATATAAATTCCTTGAACTTAGCTGAACAAAGCATGCAGGCTCCATCTATAAAGATAAATGCTAATAATTTAGGAAGTATTTTAGATTAGCAATGCACATTTGTTTTTCCTGGTTTATATGTGTCAGTGCAAAACTAGAAAAAGTTGATTTCAAATCAAGACACGGAAGAAAAGTCTCAGTCTGTGCAGTAAGCCCAAAGTGATGGGAAGAGTAAAACACAAAACACGCATCAGTTGCTTGACAGCAAGTTAAAAATAAGGCTGATCAGAAAACACCACTCTCTGTTTTGGGTGCTTTGGGAGGATCAGTCTCTCTTTGGATCAGAAAAGAAATTGATGAGAACAGTTCAAAGCTCAGCCAGCCTCTGAGCTGCCTCCAGCAGCACCCAGCCCTGCTGCTGCCTCAGAAAAAGACACAAAACTCACACAGAACCCAGCCGTGCATGAACCATGCAAAGACATTTCCTTGAGGCTGGAGTAAAGGCTCCTATGGAGTAACAATATGGGGTCCTCTCTGTACAACCACGCTCCCCTTCAGAAATTAAATTTAGTCAGCGTCTGTGGAGCAGAAGCAAACATCACAAAGTCATAATTAAATATGGATTAAAATCCATCCTTGTAAATATACCTTAGTTTTGCCGATTTCAGTCATTCAACAGGGAGGAACTTCCCACACAACAGCTCATGCACAGAAGAGGCCAGCCTGTGACTCATGACCAATAAAAGTGATGGGGCTTTTCCAGGCAATGGCCCCTGGCTACCCTGGATTAGAGGTTGCAGGGTTACCCAAATTCCCAGATGTGGGAATAAGAAAACTGGGAGATACTACACTGACCAACACCACCAGGCTGACCAGACACCTAGTCATACACTCAGTCCCATCACAGAGAGGGAGGGAGAGTGGGTTGTTCCTTGTCATCTCCAGCCTGTGAACAATTCTTCACACTCCCCCTGTCCTTGATTTTCCAAGATGAATATTCCATGTCTCCCGCCTCTTGACAGCAAGATGCCAGCAGTGCACGGCTGAGAGGGTCATGAAGCTGGCCCAGCTTGCTACAGATCTCTGACCTCCGTCTTTTCAATTGTCACTTCCACACCTGCAGAAGTCTTTTTAATGATTCCTCTCTGAAGTATTCCATTCCCCTGACACATTCCACATCTCCTTCTAGGCTTCCCTAACTCCTCAAGCAGCAGGCAGATTTCAGTGTATTTCACACACCGTATGGGGTGTGTGGGACAAGGCAGTCTCTACTGCCTTCCAGTATGCAAGTCTGTACCAGTGTGATGGGAACCTTTCCCGTGCTGCCCACAGGACACGCAGTTTGCTCGTGCTCCTCCTTGAGAGGCCACAGCTCCAGGTACTGTCCATGAGCACTGGTCTGCACATCTGTGATGAGCATCAGCAACCTGTAAGTTGTGCAAGCACCACAACCAAACCCACCCCATACTCCCTGCCTGCTTTCCTGTTCTAATCCTGCTGTTTCAGAGTTCAGTTCTTACCAGGAATCACAGTAGAAATGTGAAAAGTCAAAATTACACCTGCCACTCCACAACATGCACAGACATGCAACAGCCTTGGAAAGCAGTTAATATGCATTTTGAAAGCTTCAAATTGTCAGTGAAGCAGTTACACAATTTTAGAAACAGTTTCTGCCTCTACCTGCAGACAGAAAGAACTCAAAAATATGATTCTGAGCTCTTCAGACAGCACAGGTCTTTTCCTATCACTGCCATCAGGTAACAAACAAAAAATAGCATTGAGATCTTGTTGTCAGTCATGACATACAGACACAAACTCCTGGAATCTGGGAATACTTGAGATGTCTTCCATGAACTACCCATCACTAGATGCCAACATTCTTATAGAAATTAAGCTGCAGAGGGATCATTACCAGGTAATTTTTAAAGTAACCCCCAGGTGAGACATGCCATACAAAGTGAGTATTATATGGGAAAGTACACAAGTCTGGCAGAGAGAGAGAGATCTCCTCCATGCCCCCAAACACATCTCTGAGACCTTCAACACAAATCTATGAGAAGTAAATTTTTAGGTAGGTAAAGAAAGCAGAAAAAAAACCAAGCTAACCATGTATAATCCCTACTTAGGTGCTTAGCTTATCTTCACATCTGTAACAGAAACGAAGGCCAGAGTCCACTCAATCACTCCTCACAAGAGCTTTTGCTGAACACTCATTAGAGATGATTCAGCAGGTCATTCTGCAGGGAACTGAAGCTTGAGTAATTACTCTTTTTGTTAAAGAGATTTGTTTAAAATAATTTCAGTTATGCAAGATCTTTTTTTTTAACAAAAACAAAAAACCCCATGAATTTTCCAACTCTCCAGTGTTGTGTCTCTTCAGCACCTGCAGTTGTTTATACCAAGGAGAGGCAAGTGCACATAACCAGACACAAAGGGCTGTTGGATACAATCTATGCTGCCAGACAATTTGAGAGAAGACTACAAAATTCACATCCCAAAAATATGAAAGAACATTCTGATGCAAAACACACTGGCATTCACACTAAAGACACACACGAAATCAGTTGGTTAATTAATTTTCAGACTTATTAGATTTTCTTAAGCTGGAAACACAACTTAGCAACCAAAGGAGTTCAGACAAAAAGAGAACCTATCAGCTGCAGCACAGTTAGCTAAAAAGAAAATTTCAAAGCATTTGAGGCATGAAAGTGTGCTACAATACACTGACAACCAGGCAACCACCAGAATGATTCTAAAGGCCAAAGAACAGCAAATGAAAGCAGCCACTGTACTTAAGGAGAAAGAGTCCGACTGCATTACTACAGGCTTTACTTGTAGCACTGCTACAAAGGGCAGTGTTGGGCAATTGTCACATAAAATCTTTCTGGGAGTTGCTTTCAACCTTGCCAGATAAACTGCCCAAGCTGAAGTTTCCCTTGCCACACATCTGCTTCAGCTGAATTGTACTTTTTAAGGATCACAATTTCCTTTGAGTGCCAAATTTCAAGGCATCCAGGACAGTGTTCTCCAAAGCACTCAACTCCAACTCAATACTCCACAGAAAGCTACGGCAAAGAGCAGAGGACAAGTCTCATGTACTCACTGCATTCTACCTTATGAAGGACATAAGCTATATTCCACAGGGATCCATACCTCAGGGAGGGGACTACACAGCTCTCCACCTTTTGGTCTGAACTTTGCAAAGAGACCTCTGGTCTTTCCAGTCTGCCCTCATCAGTACCCTTAGTCATGTTATTGCCAACAGTTTTTCCTCATGGCCATAAAATGAAATCAAACTCCATGCTCCTGTTCCATGCTACCACAGCACAGACTGCTGAACAGAACCTGTAATTCACAATTCTGACAACATTGACAGGAATGAGAAACTGACAGGCATTACTTTGACACCAAGTATAGCTCCTGTCTTTGCATATTCTCTAGGTCTATTCATAATTCAAAACAAGATCCATTATAAAAACAGGTAGGTTTTGAAGCCTGTCCCTTCTAGTAATTCAGTTCAAGAAGGGGCATTTCAGAACTTTCCCATTTGTATATTAAGGTATTCCTACTTGGGAAAACAAAAAACAACTGACCATTAAAGCATCATGCCTCATGCAAAGAAAAGCCAACAGCAGGTGTTTTTCCAACAGTCAAAATGTTTCTTTTTCAAGGTGATGAATAGCAGGAAAAAATGGGAATACACCACAAAGGAGTACAACCGGTTTAGAAAAAGGAAGATGAATAAAGTTCCTCAAAGAGGAATCTATCAAAGAGACAGAGAGAGACTTCTCTTGGAAATACTAGCTGTGATGTTTCAGTTCATTCTTTGGTCACAGCTTCACCATCTCTTCTGGGAATCTGTGCTCTTTCAGTCTGCTAGTCAGGTTCTGAATCACAAATTCAGTCTGAAGCCCAAGATGACTGACAGCTCGTTTAACTTTGGAGAATATGTATAACTGCACGCTCACACACACAGAGGCAAACACACTGGTTTGGCACAACAGTAACTCTTCCAAAAGGACCTTCCTCAGAATATTTCTACGAAGGAAATGCAAATTCCCTAGGTAGTTTCTTTCATGCTGGTGCAAAATGAGCTGTAGGAATATCATACACATTTGATTATAGATGTACATCAGAGACAAACACAACAGGACCGCTTTGCAAAGCTTCTGCAGCTCCGTGCTGATGTCCTGATAAATGTTACAGCATGCAGTGCTAAAAACTGTACTGTGTGCTGCCTTAATAATAATCCAGCCTAAATTAATAAAGTTGAGAGAAGTGATGTTTCTGTTATCCAGAAGAACACCTACCTCATACTTTCTGTAGTTGACCAGCAAGGCCAGAAGGACAACAGCATCATAGCCATGTTCCCTGCGACTCAGTGGGCTGGACAGGATCTGGAATAAACAATCACACTGGTCTGTTCAGGCCTGCTTCAGGAAGCTTGCAGTGACTCTCAGAAAGTGCATACCCATGAAATGTATGTGTAAGAGCAAATTATGTCCTATCTGAAAGAGGGTACTTAAGGTCAAGGGATTGTCAGCATCTCCAGGAAGTTATGCACACAGAGAAGTTTATTTATCACAGAAAGAATGAACATAGGCTTTCAGGACATAAAGGGCAAAATATATTTCTCAACAGCACTGGATAGTATCTCAGTGAATCACCAACATTACTTGTGCAAGTTTTCTGGATTTCCCCAAGCTCAGTTCTACTTCTGAAAACTATAATTTATCAAAGAGCAGAAAAAACCTTGATATATCCCCGCTGCCTTTTGAAAGAAAGTTTCTCTGATGCAGAAATTCTCTGTTAAATTATCCCAGAAATCTGTTCAGTTTCTATCTGTGCAGAAATGTCTCAAGTGAAAATAAATACTCAGTAGTGACTAAAAACAGCTGACTAGAGTACAGAGGAGACAGCATTAAAATAAATATATATGACTGAGTTATGAATGGAAGTAACGACAGTGTAAATGAGCTGTGCTGCTTAAAGCTGAAAAGCAAATACATCACTGAAAGCTCTCACTATGGAAGAAGAGCCCCTGCAGTGAAGGAAGAACCCTTACCTGTAAAATGGCTTCAAATATGCTGTTAATCATCACATACTCCAGGATGGTGTTCTGACTGATGTTATCCGTCACCTGAGAACAAACACAAGTTTTAAAATCCCACATGAAGCCTCCACTGATGCTGCAGCTGCCTCTGGCACACACTGGGAGCACAAGAGTTCTACTCCCAGATGGACACATTTATCCAGAATCTCACACTTAGTCAGCAAGTCAAGGTGTGACCAGTAGCAGAGCTAGACATGAAATAAAATAAATGTGTTCTGCCTCCCACCCCTCTCTCTGGCAAGAAGCACAACCCACGTTCTAAGAGCTCCTCCTTTCCTCCACACATTGGTATCTTACACAGCTGCACAACAACAGCCATCAGCTGTTACACATTCTACACAGGAGGCAGAAAATGAAAAACAGGTCACATATGTTCCACTGAGAACTCTCCCCATCATGAAGAGGGCAGTGAAGACCTCCTCCACACTCAATTATCTGTTATCACAGTCAAAATAGTTCACATTTGACCATCTCCAAGAGCTGATGTGTGGCCATTTACTACAACTTCCTCATTCTTCACATTCTCACCATTCTTGTCTACTCCACACTTTCTGTCTTTCCTCAACCCCTCTCACATTCTTTCCATTTATCTGAGACTTCTTAAATATCTTTTTCCCTAAAAGAACTCACACCTGTGAATCCAATTGATGCTTCCTCCTACCTCTCCCCTTTTGCCCCAGGCACCTGTCTTACAGGATTCTAGTCTGCACTGGCATTGTGGTTAGAGTCATGATGCATATTCCGGACTAACCCTTGTTCTCATTCACAATTTCTTTGCCCTTCTTCAGCTTCACACTGCAGCCTTCTGCTCAAGTTTTGAGACAGTTCCATCCCTCAAGATGTGGCTCATATAACCCCTGAAGTTATTATACAGCTGGTATTTACTTACAGTCACCAAGCAGAGAAGTAGCTTCAGACACAAGCTTTTGAGGCTTTCAGAACCTTCAGCACAAAGGAGTGAGTCCAAGCTCTCCATCAGATTCTGAAGAACAACAGTCGCATTATTTAAAAGCAGTATTTTAAATTATTTAAAATATTTTTTATAAACAACTTTTTGAAAGATTCAAATACAAGGGCACCAATATAAAGCCATGTTATTCTACAATCAGTAATTGAGTCATTATTACTGCTACACAGGCCATATTCACACTATTGTTTCTCAACACTGTTTTGTGTTAACTACATTTTAATGACTACAGGCATAACATCATGATCATTTTCCAAGAGTTTTCTCTAGATACATGGGATTTTTGTATACATAGAACAAATTATTTTATTCACAAAGTAATTCTGAGCTCTACAAAATATGACTTTCCCTTTTGTTTGCAAGCCAGTAATATCACTTTTATTTTTTCTATATTCCATTTTACTTATACGAATAAAGAGGGTTTTTTGTAAGCAGCACACCTCCAATTAACAGTACATATATAAGTTATGATTAAAAATAGATCCTATATAACTGTTTTACAGATATTCATCAAAACTGTTTTCCAAATACCAAGTTACAGGTAATACAGTTTTCTTAATGGAAAAATGTAGTTCTGATAGGTAAATTACTACTTAATATTTTCCGCAATGTACTGCAATTTGTATAGAACAGAAAAATTGCCACTGTTGTAGAGAGATGAAAGACATAAAAAGGATTCAGCTTCATCACTGATTACTTTGTCAGTTCCCAAACTCAACATCTTTACAGTGAAGAGCGTCAAATAATTTTAAAGCAGTACACGTGCTGATGGAATGTGAGAACACAGGATATGACTATCAGATAAAAACTAAGTACAAGGTATGAGGTTCAATACTAGGTACTAATGGCCTGTGGTAGCCTCTTCTGGCTTTAAGATTTCTTAATTTCTGTGTGACTGCACAGCGTAGAACTAAAGGAAAAGAATATTTATTCAGTTATATTACTAACAAACTCTAACAAAGTGTCTTTGTGCCACTAGCAGGTAAAGAACTTCAGCACAGCTGGTTTTAGTAAGTGGCTCCCACCAAAGCTGCACCTTGGTAGGCACATCTGTCTACAAATCACTGCCCTTGCAACACAGCTGCGGTGCAAACTGTTCCTCACCTTCATACACAGCTCTGCCTTATCAAAACCCACAAGCATGTTGATGATGTCAAAGCCAGAAGTGGATTTGTTCTTCTGATGGACACCCCGAATTAATGCACACAAAGTCTGCAAAGGGAAAAAACAGAAGGTAAGATGTAAGGCAACAGCTCCAACTCAGTAGCAAAACCTGCAGCATGATGCTCTCCTAGCACTGGCAAAGCACAGATATTGAAATTAATACCACCAGCCTGGAAGCCATATATTTTGTCTGACCTCTCCTTCACCTCTATTGCTTCTAAGGAAGATCTTGGATGCTGAAGACTCAAAAAAATTGGAGAAGAATGTATTTGATCGTAGTTTTTCTCCTTGAGTATAAATTTCTGTTTGGTTACCACAGTGCTATACCAAGCCTGACCAGTAAACTGTCTCTTTGTCAACAGCAACAAAAAAAGCAAACAAAGACACCAAAAGAAATGTCTCCAAGGCTATTAGGCAGCTTAAGCTTTCCTAACTCCCTCCTTCATGTTTCTTGTTGCAGGCACTGGATTACTGCATCATACCAAGTTCTTGGAGATCACTGGCAACACAAAGGTATCAGCACACTATGCTTCCAACAGACACCCTGGAAAATTTATGGACATGACTAATTTGCCCCAAGAGAGGGAAATGTCTGTGGTGAATTTTGTCATCAGGCACCTCTCAGGCCTGAGAAGAGGGGAATGAGCAGCAATATAGCCACTGCAGTTTTAGATCCCAGCTTAAATTCACCTGTGAGAAGTAATTAGTTTCAGAAGATGTAAAGCTGGAGACAAGCAGACCTGAAGGAATTAGCACACATCTGGAACTATACAGAAGAAAAAGGATAAGGTAGACATCCTTTTTTTTGTTACTGTGAGAGACAGGATATTGGGCTAAACAAACCCTTGGTCACCAAAATCATTCTCAAGAAATGATTGCTTAAATAAGTTTTGGCTTCAGGATCACTTTCCACATCAAAGTCCGATTAAGGGAACACTCTCCTAACTCAAGCTCAGGACATGTTGCCTCACTCCAGTTTACACACACACAGCAGTATTCTAGACTTGAGCCCTGCCCTAACTTTTTCCAAGAGTCTGGATAGAAGCTGGGGAATTCAAGGCTGGGCTAAGCTGTCTGTGTAGCTATAACTACAATATTTAACAGTATCCTTTCGAACCAATTCTGAAAATAATAATAAAACAATGCAAGATTGTATGTCAGAGGTGTAAATATTCTGTTTCAAACCAACTTTTCCCAGCTCACTGCCTGTCCAATGTCTACTACTGATAACTTCTTCAAACCTGACATTCATATCCTGTACTCCTATAGATGAGAGAAGCAAATGCATTCATCAAACTGTAAGAATCAGCTTGTGAATTAGTAACATCAAACATCAAGACTGAAGAGAGGAGTCTCCCATATGAGACATGGGACAGCAGAACTTTGGTAAGGAAAAACCCGCAGGAAAATAGCTGTTAATTCTGGGTGACAATTCTTCACTGCTTCCAATTAGGAAGTGTCCAGCTGAGACAGTTTCCTGTATAAATTTCACACTAACTTCTCCAGAGGTTTATTTATTTTTCGACCCATACGGAAATTCAAAAACGCAGTTGAAATGAGTCAGAACAGGTGAAAGTAGAATAACAAAGCTACACAGAGTAAGCACTCTTGAGATCCCAAACTGACAGCCTGCAGTGTGCACAAGCCCCCTTGTCTCTTCGCTGCCATAAGCTTCATCCTTTATCACCAGATCCTCCTGAATTCTGAAACAAGCTATTGCTCTGCAAAGAGTAAAGAGATATGAATGTTTGTAACCTCCACAGGCAGTAAGTAGCAACTGTTCTGTAGACATCACTTCTCCTCAGAAGCAAAGAAATGAGCAGCAAATATATTGCCTCATCAGAAGGAAAAGACAGCCTTGCCTGTCTCCCAGTAGTACCTGTAATGCATTGACCACTCTGATTGGATGCTCTTCACCCAGGGCCTGGATGCAGTGCTGAAACAAGCAGTTGATGTTATCTTTTATCTTCATTAACTCTTCCCCATCCAAAGCCTCCAGCTTGCCTTCCAGATACTCCAGGTTGACCTGTCAGGTTAAGAAGCAGTTCATGCATGTTACACCCTCACTGACACCTTAGAAACACAAGTCCTTGCACTGACAGTCTGCCACCGGCAGAACAGCAGCAGTAAATCAGAGGATGTTCAGATTTGGTTACCTTCATGAGAAATAGCTCCTCCCAAAACCGAGGGTTGCATTTACTGGGGTCCTCTGTCTGAAAGGAAAAGGAACAGCCATGAGGGCAAATAAGAAAAAATAATTCAGGTAGAATTTAAAGAAAATCATTATCATGGGTAGCTCAGAGTCAACATCACCCCACTGGATGACCAAGCAGTCTCAAAGTGCAGAATTCTGGCTACATGGATTCCCAGAAACAGAAGGACCAACGGAAGTAGCTCTCAATTGGGATGCCTCTGTTTATTTTCTGAGATGTTTTTTGAGAAATACTGGAAAAGCCATGGCTTCCCACAGATCACAAATGGTTCTGGTAAACAACAGGACAAGATGACATTAAGAGCAGAATACAGAGCTCTGCACGACAGCAGGAGAGCCTGAAGCGTGTGCCTACACTGTGCAGGCCTTACCTTGGGAAACAAATCCCACCTAAAGAACCCTCAGCACAAACTAAACCAAGAAAATTTAACACAGCACTTTAGAAGAGATGCTCAACTCCTTACCGTAAAAATCTCATCATACATCAACACAACTTTCTCTTTCAATGGCTTCTTGGAGGCTGAAGATTTCCGGAGCAGTCCACCTTTCTTCTCTGTTTGGGCCATGCTGTATACCCTGAAGGTAAGAACAGACAAAAGGGGCTCAGAAAACTTGAACTTTTCTTCAAGGCATATCTGGCCTGCCTTAACCATGAGACTTTTTGACAAGCTGCAAGTAGGGGCTTTATAACTATACCAGATAAGAAATCAGAACAAAGGACCCATCTAGTCCTATATCCCATTTCAAAGACGTATGCAAAAGTCCAGACACAGGCAGAAACAGAATAAGCTCCTTATGGATAAATTTTCTTAATTCTTCTCTGCTAGAAACTGATTCATGATCCAGACCAATGCAGTTTACATCTAAAAAATTACATATTCTTTAATCTCTTTGGAGGAATTGTGATACTTGATATCAAATGGATACCCAGTCCTTTTTGATGCTGTTCAAGCCTCAAGGGCATCTGGTGACTAAAAGCTCCTGAAACTGCTTGAAAAAGTCTTCTCTTACCTGTTTAATTTGCTTCCTACCAAAGCACTTCAAATTCGGCTTTTGCACTCTGAGGTGGCATCCAACACTAGGAAAGCCTCCCTAAAGCACTCCTGCCACCCTTATTCATCCCTACCTCTGCATCTTGGCATCTCTTATCTGCAGCAGCTGCTCTGCAAATCAAGCCAGAGAGGAACCCCAGCCTCTAAAGCATCCCATGTGGTTCAGTTTTCGGAAGAGAATGGAAGAACACTGGGGAGAATCTTTGCAGGGATTTATTTTTTTTTAAACCAGATGAATTTCATGATTCATTTGACAGCAAAGGGTTTTCTAAAAACAGAAGGAGGTTTTACTGTCATTAATTGGTGTGTTACAGATTATACTATTAAAAAAAAAGAAAAAAGGAAGTATCATTATTACAAAATGAGCTGTTACACAAAGTAACACCCATAGCTGTGGTCCTGAGCCTTCTGTGACAGACAACCCTCTCCAGGGGCCGAGAGTCAGAACATACGACTTGCCATGTATTCTCAACCTTGTGTCTGATGTTACAAAGCACAGCACCACTCTGACCTTGCAAATACATATTTATCTGCAATTACAGATTTTCCTGGCAAGCACCACACCTCTGGTACAGTCCTAACCTACTCTATCACTGCAGGATGTCAGAGGTACTTAGCAGAAAGGGAATGCCATCCCTTCTCATATTCCTGAGCTCCCAACCTTTCTCCCATCCCTCCAAAGGTAATTACACACATGGCAGCAGCATACAGCACACGGAGGTTTGACTTTAGTCATGCTCCTAAAAACATGGGCAGGCTCTTGTGGCAGTTGCACTCAGCCATGATAAATTATGCATAGTGAGGTAAGTTCACTGCTGTCGAATTCAAGACCCCAGAGCTGGCAGCCATGGAGACAGCTTGGGATGTAGCCTCAATCCCAGACTGCCTGAACCCCTTCCACAACCACAGCGGATTTAGATCTCTTTCCCTCAAAGACCAAGTTCCAGCAACTACTGAATACCAGTTCCAGATCTCATTCATGTTCTTTCCACTGCAGACAGCTTTTATTTGACTTAAGCTACAACTATGTTTTCAACTAGGTCTCTCAGGCTCCCCAAGTCAGTTATTCAAACATCCATCCCTTGAGGCATAAATCTTGGCTCTAAGTGGCAGAAAAACATTTTTAGGAGAAACAATGCTGCTGCAAAAGACACTACCTCAGGTGTGAAGGGAAGGAGCTTTGCCTGGATGGGAAAGGGTAAGACAGAACAGCAGACCTCACACCTGAAAAGCCAACATTTACACAGAAAGGCAGAGAGGTGTTCTGTCTTCCCACTAGAAAGGGAATATGCACAGCTGGCTGGTTATGGGCTGGTGTGTGTGCTGGGGTGAGAATGGAAACAGCCCCGAGACACATTGACAGAAGAAAGCAACTACTGCACCATAACATTCTGTAAACACCAAAATTACTCCTGTAGCCTGGTAGGTCTATGTATCCAATTAAGATGGAAAAAGGTTTCCAACCAACAAACGAAAAGGAAAACATTTTTCAATCATCTTGATAGCTTCACTTTTACAGACTTCGCATTATTTTTAAACTGTCATGGGAAATGAGACATTATTCTAATTAGAAACATAATTGGAAACAGAGAGAAACCTATTAAAAACCAAATCAAGTGCAATGTCACTTTTAGCCTAGCAATACAAATCCTACCCAAGATTGCACAAAACAATTTTCCTACTAGAATTCTAAGTTTCTGAACCTAGAGCAGCTGCCAGCCCCAGCATACAAACACATCCATCAGTGTGCTTCTAATTGAATTACAGCTAACGAATCCCAATGTCAAAACTAATAAACTAACTCTCAGTGCTTCTAGGTCAGCGTTCTCACATGAAATGTGTACGTGAATGGGAGGGGATCAATATGCTCTGCTTAGTCCCTGGACTTTCAGAGCTGTGTTTTAACCCTTCTCCTACATTTCCATAAAGACAGAAAAATCTAAGTCCCTCAGGACACAAAGGCTTGATGCTGGGTGAGCATCAGAGCATGATCACATGAAAATTCTAGTCTGTCAGCACAGGACTTGGGATTCACATTCTCTCAACCAAAGCTGCACAGAGCACATACAAAGACAATGCTAGAGGCAAGGATTAAATAATGTTCTTGCTTTTAATTTACTATTCTACAAATGAGCATATGAAGGAGCAAGGAGAGAAAAGTAAAAGTCGCCTTCCACGCCACTGCTTTATTAGGCTGTGCTTGTTTCATGGTCTATGATGATCAGGCCATACAAATGGCTTTTTCTTTTCACTTCATGCAATTACATTTTCTAGATGTCATAAAGACAAACAGAAAACTGCATTTTGCTAGTGGAGGCCTTCCAGGCAGCTGCAGAAAACAACAGTTACATGCACAAAACATTTATAAATAGAGGTGTATAAATTGTAGAGGTGTCAAATTATCCGGATGCTGTGATGCTCATGAAAACGTTATGACACTGAATATAGTTAACAATTTTCCTTTAAACATCACATTTAAAAAGCATCAGTGCGTTTTCCACATTTTAGGTTCAAACATAATTTATTCTGTCAATAGGTCATTCCCATTAACACATGCTGCTAAGTGAATCCTGCTCTATTCACTGACTACATAGGAGAACTACCCCTCAGGGCCAAGAAAAGCACACACATGGGGATTTTTAGAACAAGTACTTTGCTGTGCAGCAGAAGATACAAGATGCTTCATCTGAACTAACAGAAAACTCAACAGAGCACGAGTCTTGGCAGCTCAAAAGGCAGGAAGATAAAAGCCATGGCAGACAGAAGTTCAGGCAGACTCTTGCTTTATCTCTCATCAACCCTGAGATCAGCTGATGAAGTCAGGAAGGGATGAGCACATCCAACCATCCACCTCCTTTCCGTTTCATTCCAGAACTCGTAACAGAGATTCCAACCAAACATATGACATTCCAATGAACACAACTGTGTTAGCGTTTCGTTAGAGTAGCCACAGGAAAAATGAAGCTGACATTTTGAGTCTGAGATTTACTCAGACTTATGCACATTGAAGGCTGTGGATGCTCCACAGTTTTTTTCATTCAGCTCCTGTACAGACTTATTAGTATTCCATAGAGCATCTTTTAATAGCAAAAAATACCGTAGAAAGGATAGCACTAACGCACATCTACACCATAATGACATCAGGATCCAAAACTTTTAACTTGTGTAATCTTGCATGCAGCCCGTCAAGCACAGCACTTTGCATTCAATTGCCTTGGCTAACAAACCTGAAAGTTTTCAAGATTACAGATGCACATACACAACACCCACATACAATCAAACGTGAATAAGTTTTTTTCTCAGTGTGACTCCTCAAAAAATATACTGTAACACTTCTTGGTTAGGCAAAAAGAACACAGATGACATAAAATGGTATTTTCACACACTGACTTACTTGGCAAATCCTATCTGAAAAAGGCTGTGCAAATGATGTGATCTGAATTAGTTTGTCATTGTCAAAGCTCCAAACCTCAATCAATATTTATAAAGACTCTGAATAAGAACTGAGATACTTTTCCTTCTAGAATCCAATATCCCTTGACTTGCCAGAGCTACTAAGATTGGACTCACTTTTTCAAATATTTCAAGGCTAGTAATTGACTCCTCCCTCCCTGAGTGTATGCTCTTGGGACTCAGCATGATCATGCTTTGCCTTTCAAGGTGTTCTGCGAGTATGTCACTCAAGTCTGAAGGAGTTGTTCAAAAAACATCTTAATCATGCAAGAGGTTGGGATAAACCTCTGTCTCAAAGTTAACATACAGCTTTCAAAGCAGTGTGTTATAAGCCATATACTCAATAAATTCTTCACTGAAGTACCAGGAAAAGCTTGAACTTAATCCACGTGATGAATCTGTAGAGTAAACACCAGACATGAGCAATAGGCAGTTAAAACACAGGTTCCAGCACTTGTTCATCCCTGCAAGCAATAGACGACCTGTACCCAGCACAAAAGTTCATGAATCCTGATTCACAGAGAGTGCCTGGACCCAGTTCAAGCTCCTGTATTAAAACCCTCAGGACCACCCAGCAGCAGCCTGGAAGACCACAAGCGAAAATAGAGAGAAGAAGAACACATTGGATTAGATTTCATCAAGGCTTTAGCAACCATCACGGCCAAATTTCTGCTATAAGCCGTTTTGCAGCTTATTCTCCACCAATTCTTCAACTGTTGCGTTGGCGGTTATGGTTTGTGCTAGTACATCCACACTGCTTTTGTATTGCATCCATGCTTTACAACTTCATTTGTATATTGTTCACTGCAATGAAAACTGCTTTGACTGTGCTTTCCTTTACCACTGAAAGGTGCTCAACCCACCAACAAGGGAAACAATAACACAGCATACAAGCCTTGGATCCATGTGGCAAAATTCCCAGGTGCCTTCAGGCAGTATGTAATGAGAAATATATTCTGAGGGTGTGCTGATGACAAAAGCCCACAGAGATCCTACTTCTTCTTCTGCAGTACCAAGCAACAACCTCCAGCACAGTCACATACATTTTTACTGGAAAGTCCTTCCATCCCGCTCAGAGCAGAGCGGTGTATGTGCTTCCACATAGTACATGCTAAAGTTATACCATGACTGACCTATTTTTGCCCCCTTGAAAAACAGGAAAAGCTGCTTCCTAATGCAGATATGGCCACAGACTACCTACCATTACACCTGCTTTAGCAATAATGTAAAAGAATAACATTTCATCCAGAATTGCATCTCATTTCTATCTGTCCAGTTAAAATAACACCCAATCAATCAACTTCACACCACCAACTAGTTATGCTTCTTCCTGTCAAGTCCATCCAGATAAGCGTTGCATGCTTCCACCAGCATACATTCACACCATTTTTCCTAATTAATTTTCTCATTTCAACCACTCTTTCTCTCTATATACCTGGCTACAACACCCAGCTTTCTCATGTCAGAAAGTCTCTTCAGGTTTTCACTTTTTGAGCCCTTTAGAATCCATCCCACATAGTTTAGCCTGAAATATTCCGCACTGCCTTTACACTCCCACCTAAAAGCTCACACCACTTGCAGGCCTTTTCAGATGCCTTCCTTCTGAAGAAAAACACTCTCCCTGTAACCTTCTAACCTTCCCCTGCCCTTTTTCCATGGATTCAGCCAGCGGTGTGGATCCAAGGCCCATGCTGAATACAGTGCAGCTACATGACCTTGCCTCCAACTTCTGAGGTAGCTGCTATGTTCTAAGAAGCTGCACAGTAAAGGCATGCCAAGATAAGAAAGGTAGAGCTGCAGAGTGGGTAACATTTTTGAGATATGGACCAAGTACTCAGAAGTTAAAATACAAACATAATAAGGTCTCAGTTCCAAAAAAAATCAAAAAAGCCATCCAAACAACAACAACAACAACAAAAACACAC